>NC_051065.1:62876844-63476844 GCF_004664715.2 Peromyscus leucopus
AGGAGGAGTTGAAGGGAGCCCCGATTGTGACCAGGGGTTAGGAGTGTCGATGCAAATTCAATCTCTGTGAAGCATGTCACAGTTTTATTAGATGTTAAATTCTGGACCGAGGTTTATATGGCTATTTATTACTAAGTATAGTTGCAAATATGTACTGTTAAGATCTTCTGTAAGATATGCTTGTTTGAACATTGTATTTCTCTTTTTGCAACAGATGCTGGGCCACAGCCTTGTCATTTTTTTTTTTCATTTTAATTGGAAGTCACAGCTCCCCCTCCCTATAATTAGACTATATATTCAAAAACTATTTGATGTCCTTTTATTAAATGACTTAAGAGCATATAAGCATTATTTTTCAGTTTCCCTTCCTCGTCTATGTTGTATAGAATTTCGTCCCCTCCAAGCTGTATTTTACAGTCAACATGTGTTGGGTGTACAGCCCGTAACCTCACCTGCTTTCCCAAGGGGTTCCTGCAGATGAGGCCGATTAGTAATACTGCTTCTGTGCCAATGTTAAAAACAGTTCCCTTTCATTACACTGAGATGCTACTGGGAAAGAGTTGTTTGTTTCTCTGTTATTTCATGTGTTCATCACATCTCCTGTGAGCACCCCAACCCCAGATAAAACTTTAGCGGTCACCATTTACTGTCCAAACCTACAGATTATGTTCACTGTTCCAGATAATTCGGATAACACGCGGATAGTGATGGCATCTTTGTGAAAGAAAAAAACATTTTTTTCCCTTCAGGTATCGCCATCAGAGAATCTGCAAAGGTAGTTGATCAAGCCCAAAGGAGGGTGTTGAGAGGAGTTGATGACCTTGACTTTTTCATAGGGGATGAAGCCATTGATAAACCCACCTACGCCACCAAGGTAAAGTTGTGCCAGCGGTCTGCGTGTGTGTGTGAGCGTGGAGCCCAGAACAGAGCGTAGACTGACTGAGCGGATGATAGGTTGTCTGGAAAAATGGTACCTGTGAGTTGTGGAATGCGGCTTCATTCTTATGCTTGGGTGGAGGTGGTTAGTTGAACAGAGGGGGTTGTTTCTGAAGAGGTGGATTTCCGGGTGGAGGACCCAGTGAGTTAGCAAAGGTCCTAGTCACACAGTTGTCGGCAGTGTGAGCAAGGTCTGCCCTTCTGGGGAGTTGCAGGTTGACTAACACACCTGTCGGATTTGGAAACTTGCAGACTGAGCAATTAAGAAGAAAACACTAATATTAAAGCAGGCATATCTTCTAAAAATAATTTAAATTACTTTTTAAGCTTAGCGTACGAAGTGATGGATTGCATTATGACATTTTCATACACACATAGATGTTGTTTTACTTCATTCACCCCCACTTCCTCTGGTGACCTCCTGACTTCTCTCATCTACCTGCCCACCCTTGCTGGTCCCCTCTCTTCCTCCAGATTTGCCTCCTTTCTGCCCTCACGACACGTGTGTTCCATTATTCTCCTTTTCTCCCTCCTCCCTTAAGGCCACTTCCCCCCCCCACTCATGTTCCCCCCTTGCTTTCAGTCACCACAGATGTGCACATGCCTCTGATTCACTGACGTGGAGTCCTTCAGGTATATACCCACGCGTGGTCTCCCTGGGCTGTACAGTAGTTGTGTTTTCAGTTCTTTTTAGGAACCTCCACATGACGTCGATAGCAGTTGCCTCAGTTTACAGTCCCACCAGCACTGTGCTGTAGTTCCTGCTTCTCCACTTGTTCACCAGCAAAGCAGGTCTTTCTGCAGTAAAAAGAGAAGGACCAGAGGGAGTTGGACGGTAGAGGAGGTCTGCCCGCTGCCATCCAGGCAGTTCTGTGTACTTAGAGGTGACACAGTAAAATACAGTCTAGAACTTGGTCTCTTGTTAAAGTGTGTTGTTTATGTGAGAATCACCCTGAGCGTCCCACCAGGAGGCCTTCATTCTGTTGGGCCACACAACAAGGTGTTGCTCATATCCAGTTCTTACTATGTGGACACATCTTGCTTCCTCTGCTCCAGTGGCCTATACGACATGGCATCATTGAAGACTGGGATCTTATGGAAAGGTTCATGGAGCAAGTGGTCTTTAAGTATCTTCGTGCTGAACCCGAGGACCATTATTTTTTAATGGTGAGTAGTTGGAGCCAAGAAGAATATGCTCCTGTGAATTCCAAATTACTTAGGTTGTTAAACACTAAAGTCCTTCTAAAGACTTACTTCGCTTTTTAAATACGAAGTCCTTCTAAAGACTTTTGCATGAAACAGGATGCTTTAGGAGCAAATACCAGAAAGCTGTGTGTGTGTGTGTGTGTGTGTGTGTGTGTGTGTGTATCCAGAACCTAAAAGGCTTACCACCCTGCAGAGCAGGACGGCCAGAGTCTGGCTGCCCTGGGGTGCTCAGTTCAGCAGCTTGGAGATGGCCCCATCTTTTAGTGTGACCTCTCCTGTTGGCTCTCTGGTGCCCCAGGATGGCTGTCCAACCTTCTGCACTGCCTCCTCAGAGTCTTCACGTGTTTCTGCTCAGCAGTAGAGAGAAGGCTTTTTCTGCAATCTAGAAGCCATTCTTAGGAGCCTTCCCGTGGTTTTGCCCCATGTGCCTGAGCTGTCTGTGGCTTTCTTAGACTGGGAGGCAGGTAAGTACTGTAGCAGATTTTCAGCGCAGGGTCTAGAGAAGGAGGCACGGCTTGTGTGGGAAGCTGTTATGTCCTCCAGTGGCTATGTGAATATTACTTCTGTTAGAGCAGAGAAACATCCCTCAAGATGTTCTTTTTCCACTGTTTAGATCTTATTGTCAAAGGGAACTGAGCTGAGTTCTGGATCTTGATTATGGTACTTAAATATTGTGTCAAACCAAATAGCATAGAGAAATGGGAAGAAATACTTCTTGGGATCTATGGGATCTAATTGTTCTAGTCGACGTACCGTTTCCTTCCATGGAATATCCTTTTTACATTAAAAATAGTCTCATGGATAAAATACTTGCTTCATAAATAGCAACTCTATACAACATAAGCTGCGAATTAAAACTTACATGAGTTAGCTTTGGATTTTTTCTATCCAAGTACATTGTCAAATGGTTCAATATCCAGTTATAATTCTTTAATGTTTTACTGTACATGCTCTTTAGCACTGTCTGGTTTAGAAAGTGATAACTAAGCCAGACAGTGGTGGCTCAGCTGGGCTGCGGTGGCACACGCCTTTAATCCCAGCACTTGAGAGGCAGAGGCAGGAGGATCTCTCTGTGCGTTTGAGGCAAGTATGGTCTACAGAGCTAGTTCCAGGACATCCAGGGCTGTTACACAGAGAAATTCTGCCTTGGAAAACTAAAAGAAGTAACTACAAGGCTAGTAATTACAGAGTCTATATATTTAATGTATATTAATTATTATTATATTATAATAATATATAATATGTAATATAATATTTTATTAGAAAGTGATGAAGTGGAGAGATGGTTCAGAGGTTAAGAGCACTGACTGTTCTTCCAGAGGAACTGGGTTCAATTCCCAGCACCCACATGGCAGCTAACAACTGTCTATAACTCTAAGATCTGACACCCTTACACAGACATACATGCAGGCAAAACACCAATGCAAATAAAATAAAAATAAACAGATTATTAAAAGAAAAGAAAATGGTAACTATAAGGCTAATAGTTATAGTAGTCTATATATGTGTAACATATATAGAATATATTATATTAACTATATAATATATGTGTGATAATTATTATATTATAAAATATAATATATACAATTATTATTAATTATAATGATATTATTATTTTAATTATATTAATCAGGGCAGATCTTAAAAGGTGCTCTGACCTCTCCTTCAGATGTATCTTGAAACTCAGAATGTCAAGTGTGGCTACTGTATTTTACAGGCCTCTGTATGTCCTCTCCTGAGCACACACAGTGGTTATATTAAATTAACGGAGCCAGGTAACTGACAGCATATGAGTTATTTTGTCTGCGGCCAAAACACATCTCAGATTCCACCCGCTTGGGTTGGCACTTTTCCTGTTCTAGCTTATCACCAACTACCTGTGGATGGTTTAGGCCAGGCACCATGCCCAGCTGCGTCCTTCTGCCTGCTTCAGCCAGGTGTGCTGGGATATCTCCTCTGCCTCCACTCACAGGACATCTAATCTGAGGCCTGTGGAGTAGGTGCAGATACATGTCACAGGACATTTTGACTGGGAAATTAAAAAAAAGAAAAGAAAACAGAAAGCCACACAAATTTTCTTTCTGTCTCTGTTTTCTTCTTCTCCTCCTTTTTCTTCTTACTCTTCTTCCTCCTCTCTCTGTCTCCCTGTCTCTGTCTCTGTCTCTGTCTCTGTCTCTCACACACACACACACACACACACACACACACACACACACACACTCACACCCTTCCCTGGTATAGCTGGGATATCTATAAACTGGTAAAATCTAATCACTTGCCGGGAAGAAGTAGGAGGTAATGTTTTATGTGAACCTAGAAACATCTGTTTGCAGACCTCCAGCAGTGAGAGCATGGCGACCTTGAAGAGCTGACTAAAGCGGTGTAACTAGAGAGCCAGTGAATGAGGGGTGAAGAAGGGTGATGGGGGTCTGTGGTGTGATAGGAAGAGGTGGAGCTGTGTGACTGGGCTGAGTGATTTTGAGAGTGGAGAGGCCAGGCATTGACTGTGCGTGTGTGTGTGTGTGTGTGTGTGTGCGCGTGTGTGTGTGTGTGTGTGTGTGTATGTGTGTGTGTGTGTGTGTGTGTGTATGTGTGTGTGTATGTGACAGACATATATTCTCTTACTGTTCTGAAACTTACCAAGTAGCCCAGGCTTGGCTGTCAAGCTCAAGCTTTAGGGATCCACCTGTCTCCTTGTTGCCAGTTCTGGGATTATAGGCACGTGCCACCATACCCAGCTTCTTCTTTTCTTTTCTTAAATTAGGTTTTTGGTTAGTAAATGTGAAATGCATTTCTCTGTAACAGTTTCATACATCAATGTCATGCTCTGGAATTCCCTGGATTCTTAATAGTCTCGGTTAGGGTTTCTATTACTGTGATGAAACACCATGCAAAAAGCAAGTTGGGGAGGAAAGGGTTTATTTTGTTTACACTTATGTCTCACTCTTCATCATTGAAGGAAGTCAGGATGGGAATTCAAACATGGCAGGAACCTGGAGTCAGGAGCTGATGCAGAGGCCATGGAGGGTTGTTGCTTACTGGCTTGTTCAGCCTGTTTTCTTACAGAACTCAGAACCACAATGGTCTGGTCTCTCTTCCATCACTCACTAATTAAGAAAATATAGCTGGATCTTATGGAGACAGTTTTTCAACTGAGTTTTCCTCCTTTCAGATACCGTAGCTTGTGTCAAGTTGACATAAAACTCGCCAGTATATGAATGGTGGTTCAGACATGCTCTCCCCAGTTCAGTGGCCACTGGCCAGCACAGAGATGGGCTACATGGGCTTGCTCAGTCTGTGCTGGCCCACCTGCCGCCGAGCTTCAGGTGTGCTGTGGTCTCTTCTCCTGCGCTTTTTTCACTGAGTGTTTATATTCTAAAAATAGTTTCTTGAGTGGTTCAGATGGCTCAGTAGGTAACAGTGCATTCTGTGCAAGCTTGATGGCCCGAGTTTGATCGCCAGAACCCACAGTGAAAGGAGAAAGCTGATGCCCAAAAGTTACCCTCTGACCTCCTCTGGTGCATGCGACACTTGTGTACCTGTGCTCATGTGCACACACAGACCAATAATAAAACATTTCTCTGCTGCATTTATGGAGGGGTTTAAAGGTGGAACTCATTCTAGGAATGTGCATTCAGTTTTTTATCTCATAGGGAGATACAGGTTATTTTTGATAATACTCATTAATTATTCATTTTGAATAAGTACCAGGTGATAATCTTACTATTGCTATGAATTATAATGCTCATGTACTTTGCTTTTATGTGGTATTCTAATCATATGCTTCAATATTAAGACAATAAGAAAACTTTGATCTTGTGTAATTGTTTGGGGATGTTTTATTTAAGTGTGTCCTCCAAAGTAATACTTCGTGTGCCTTTGGTGATGGACACAGAAGAAGTGGAAAACCGAGGAGGAAATAGGTTATGAGGACATAGCCCTTAAGAATATGGACTTTGGGCGGTGGTGGCTCATGTCTTTAATCCCAGCACTCGCGGGGCAGAGGCAGGTGGTTCTCTGTGAGTTCGAGGCCAGCCTGGTCTACAGAGTAAGTTCTAGGACAGACTCCTAAGCTACACAGAGAAACCCTGTCTCAAAAAACAAAAACAAAAACAAAAACAAACAAAAAGACATAGGCACTTAAGAATAAGGACTTTGAGCTGGGTGGTGGTGGTGCACACCTTTAATCCCAGCACTCGGGAGGCAGAGGCAGGTGATCTCTGAGTTTGAGGTCAGCCTGGTCTACAGAGTGAGTTCCAGGACAGCCAGAGCTACACAGAGAGACCCTGTCTCAAAAAGCAAACAACCAAACCAAACAAACACACAAAAAGAATACTTTGATGCCAGAACCAGAGAACGGGACTACATAACAAATATTTCCAGATGTTGAAGTAGAGAGTTTAATTCTTCAAAGATGGTGAATTGCGATTGGTAGCCAGTGATAGGAGTCTAAAAATAGTAGTTCCAACAAGTTAGGGGTTTTAATTTTCTTGATGAAATCAGCTTATGGCAGGCAGTTGGTGCTGGGCATGGCAGCTGTCTAGTGCCATGAGGAATTTCTCTTCCCTAGTGTATTTGACGTTTGGCTTCCCTGGTAAGGATGCTGACTATTCTGAGGTAGGTTACTGTAGCAGCTTCAGTCATCCCCTTATTCTAAAGGAAGAGGAAGGGGAGGGGCAAAGAGGCTCTACTATTTGGTAGCAGCTTTTTCATCTCATTGGCCAGAGCTCACCTACTCAGCTTACCCACTCTTTGTCCGCAAAGAAGTCTGGGATATGCTTTTTTGTCTGGACCTGTTGCCATTAACGGTAGCAGTCAATAACTAATCAGTAATGACCACTCCGTGCTAATAAAGTACAGCTCGTAGTACCTGCCAGAGTGAGGTAATTCACAGGTCTGGGATGGCAGTTCCAATAGAGCTCAGCTGCTTTCACGCCTCCTGCTGCATTCTGTCCATCCTGAGTGCCAGACATCAGGGACCCGGTGGGCCAGCAGTGCTCTGGTCATGCTGTGTCTGCTCCAGCTCTGATGGGGTTTATTTCTGCTCAGTGCTTGCTCTGTGGCTGAGGGGGTTGCATTGCTATGTGAGGGGGTATGCAGGTCCCGGCCTAGAGTCTCACTCAGGTGTGTAAGCTTCTTCCCTGTAACAGTAGAGACGAAGGGAGGAATCAGAATGTGCCTTTCTCAGTCCCATCACATTAACACAGAGATTGTTAACCTTTAGTCATTTTTTCACTTTTAACCCGTGTTTTTATATTTTATAGAGAGTATTATATTCCATCTTCTTGTTTGTGTATTTATGTTTGTGTTTGTGTGTGAGCACTGTATGTGTGCTCATGTGGAGGTCAGAAGACAACTTGAAGGAGTCAGTTCTCTCTTCCATGTCTGCCCTGGGGATTGAACTCAGGTCGTCAGGCTTGGTGGCAAGTACCTTCATGCACTGGGTCATCATGGTGGCCCTTGCTCCATTTTTATTTGCAGTTTCTATATTAGTTACTTTTCTATTGCTGTGATAAAACACTGTGACCAAAGGCAACTTAAGGAAGAGTTTCCTTTCGGCTTGTGGTTCCAGAGAGAGAAGAGTCTATCATGACCTGGAGGCGTGGCAGCAAGCGCCAGGCGTGGTGACAGGTCCAGGAAGCTGAGAGGTCACATCTTCAACTGCAGACAGGAGGCAGAGAGAGTGGACAGGAAGTGGGTGAGGCTGTCAAATCTCAAGGCCCACTCCCAGTGACATACTTCCTTCAGTAAGGCTGCATCTCCCGAACCCTCCAGAAGCTTCACCTACAGGGCCTATGTTCAAATTCAGGAGCCCATGGGAGACATCTCTCATTCAAGCCACCAATTTCCACAGTCATCTTCGTAGCAGTTGTGTGGTTATACAGCCAGCCGCTGGCTCCTGTTTATACTTGTTCTGTTTTCAGACCTTGCCTCGTGCTTCTGGTTTCGAAGGAACAGTTTGATCTTTGTGGGTAAAGGTATACATGTTGTTGTTGTTGTTGTTGTTGTTGTTGTCTCACTAGGTAGCACTGGCTGCCCTTGAGCTCCCTATGTAGACCAGCCTGGCTTTGAACTCATAGATCTTTCTACCACTGCCTCCTGAGTGCTGGGATAAAAGGTGTGTGCCACCATGTATAGCTCTATGTACTGTGTTATTCTAGAGCATCCCCCACCTCCCCAACAGGGTTTCTCTGTGTAACTTTGGAGCCTGTCCTGGCACTCACTCTGTAGCCCAGGCTGGCCTCGAAGGCACAGAGATCTGCCTGCCTCCGCCTCCTGAGTGCTGGGATGAAAGGTGTGTGCCACCATGCACAGCTCTATGTACCGTGTTATTCTAGATCATTCTTGTTTTCTTTCTTTTTGTTGTTGTTGAGACAGGGCTTCTCTGTGTAGCTTTGGAACCTGTCCTGGAACTTGCTCTGTAGACCAAGCTGGTCTCACACTTACAGAGATCTACCTAGCTCTGCCTCCGGAGTGCTGGGATTAAAGACATACACCCACCCCACCCCCCCCAGCCTTCCTTTCCTCCTTCCAATCATCCCCCCTCCCCTGTGTTCTGTTTGGGGATGTTTGGTCACACTGTGAACTCTGAGTTTGCATTTGCGTTCATTAAATAAAATTAACCTTGGGTCAGGAGGCTGAGTTAGCAACTAGTTGACAGAAAGTAATCATAGAACCTCAGAGGACATCCTGGAGAGATGGTCACAGGAAGTAGTAGGATGGGGTATGGAGCGTCTCAGCTTTTTCTGGTTTGTTGAGCGGAAGCATGGGTCTTCCGTGGATGCCAGTAAGGAGAAAGGGTTAGGTAGTTGCTACTCAGCCTCTCTGAGCTCTCAGGTTTTCACCTGAGAGTGAATCTTGAATCTTGAGTTTTATTCATAATTAGAATGCTAGAGATTTAGAGCTACCTTTAGTGGCAGTAACAGGGTCGCGGTCCCTGTGGGAGCAGAATTCTCACAGTCTCAGGCCTGAGCAGCTAGGTTCCTGCCAGAGAAGCAGGCTGGTAACTGCGGAGCGGCGATGGCTGGCGGAGACAGCAGTGGACTAAGGCGCAGCCACTGTGCAGAGGTTAAAACAACAGTGTCCTCTGGCTCCAGCTCCTCCAGTGTGGCCCCTCACTCTCTCTTTCACATTCATTACTTCTTTGTCTACTGTTAGTATTATTACATGTATAAGCACATAAATATATAAATATGACTTGTTGAGTCCATTCAGTGTTGCTTGTATGTCCATGATTTCAGGGCTGACCACTTGGTGTCGTATAGCCAGGTGGGGGGCTCACCCCTGGGAAAATCTCATTCTTTCTCTCTCAGCAGTGCTTAGGTGCTTGTCTGGGGTGGAGCCTCAGAGCGTTCCCTCTTGCACCTCAGCATGTGTATTAGTGTTGTTGTTTGGATCTTGGTTAGGCAGCCACATTGTTGCGGTATCATGGGTGAAGCTTCCCTGTTATTTCTAAGAGACGGGAGCTCAAAGCAGACTCCCTGGTCCCCTGGCTCTTACACTCTTTCTGTTCTCTCTTCTTTGATGTTCCCTGAGCCTTAGGTGCAGGAGTTGTGTTGTAGGTGCATTTGTTGTGGCTGGGCCCTCCTGATCTGTTTGTCTTTGTATTTTGACCAGTTGTGGTTTTCTGTGGTGGTCTCCATCTCCTGCAAAGACAAGCTTCTGATGAGGGAGGAGTGACACTTACCTGTGGGTGTAAGGATCTGTATTTAGAGTGCAGTGGACACTTACCTGTGGGTGTAAGGATCCGTATTTAGAGTGCAGTGGACGCTTACCTGTGGGTGTAAGGATCAGTATTTAGAGTGCAGTGGACACTTACCTGTGGGTATAAGGATCCGTATTTAGAGTGCAGTGGACACTTACCTGTGGGTGTAAGGATCAGTATTTAGAGTGCAGTGGACACTTACCTGTGGGTGTAAGGATCCGTATTTAGAGTGCAGTGGACACTTACCTGTGGGTGTAAGGATCCGTATTTAGAGTGCAGTGGACACTTACCTGTGGGTGTAAGGATCCGTATTTAGAGTGCAGTGGACACTTACCTGTGGGTATAAGGATCAGTATTTAGAGTGCAGTGGACACTTACCTGTGGGTGTAAGGATCTGTATTTAGAGTGCAGTGGACACTTACCTGTGGGTGTAAGGATAAGTATTTAGAGTGCAGTGGACACTTACCTGTGGGTGTTAGGATAAGTATTTAGAGTGCAGTGGACACTTACCTGTGGGTGTAAGGATCTGTATTTAGAGTGCAGTGGACACTTACCTGTGGGTGTTAGGATAAGTATTTAGAGTGCAGTGGACACTTACCTGTGGGTGTAAGGATAAGTATTTAGAGTGCAGTGGACACTTACCTGTGGGTGTAAGGATCTGTATTTAGAGTGCAGTGGACACTTACCTGTGGGTGTAAGGATAAGTATTTAGAGTGCAGTGGACACTTACCTGTGGGTGTTAGGATAAGTATTTAGAGTGCAGTGGACACTTACCTGTGGGTGTAAGGATCTGTATTTAGAGTGCAGTGGACACTTACCTGTGGGTGTAAGGATCCATATTTAGAGTGCAGTGGACACTTACCTGTGGGTGTAAGGATCTGTATTTAGAGTGCAGTGGACACTTACCTGTGGGTATAAGGATCAGTATTTAGAGTGCAGTGGACACTTACCTGTGGGTGTAAGGATCCGTATTTAGAGTGCAGTGGACACTTACCTGTGGGTATAAGGATCCGTATTTAGAGTGCAGTGGACACTTACCTGTGGGTGTAAGGATCCGTATTTAGAGTGCAGTGGACACTTACCTGTGGGTATAAGGATCCGTATTTAGAGTGCAGTGGACACTTACCTGTGGGTGTAAGGATCCGTATTTAGAGTGCAGTGGACACTTACCTGTGGGTGTAAGGATCCGTATTTAGAGTGCAGTGGACACTTACCTGTGGGTGTAAGGATAAGTATTTAGAGTGCAGTGGACGCTTACCTGTGGGTGTAAGGATCCGTATTTAGAGTGCAGTGGACACTTACCTGTGGGTATAAGGATCCGTATTTAGAGTGCAGTGGACACTTACCTGTGGGTGTAAGGATCCGTATTTAGAGTGCAGTGGACACTTACCTGTGGGTGTAAGGATAAGTATTTAGAGTGCAGTGGACGCTTACCTGTGGGTGTAAGGATCCGTATTTAGAGTGCAGTGGACGCTTACCTGTGGGTATAAGGATCCATATTTAGAGTGCAGTGGACACTTACCTGTGGGTGTAAGGATCCGTATTTAGAGTGCAGTGGACACTTACCTGTGGGTATAAGGATCCATATTTAGAGTGCAGTGGACACTTACCTGTGGGTGTAAGGATCCGTATTTAGAGTGCAGTGGACACTTACCTGTGGGTGTAAGGATAAGTATTTAGAGTGCAGTGGACGCTTACCTGTGGGTGTAAGGATCTGTATTTAGAGTGCAGTGGACACTTACCTGTGGGTATAAGGATCTGTATTTAGAGTGCAGTGGACACTTACCTGTGGGTGTAAGGATCAGTATTTAGAGTGCAGTGGGAGTTATGCTGTTCCAGTAGTGTGGTGTTAGTAGGTTTTCTTCTAAGATCCGTGGCCTCAGTAACCCCAGGGAGTTGGCTAGGTTTTTGGTACCATGCTGTTGAGAAGGCCTTAGGTCCAATTAGAGAGCTGTTGGTTACCAAGAAGTCTGAGTGCCGCTCTTTAGAACCGTCTTGCAGGGCTGGTCGTTGTTGTGGTTCATAGGCATCACAGTTGGGTAGGGCTATTAATTGCCAACCTCCTTTGGCAGCTTGCATAGTGTCTTCTGATACTATGAAAGCTAATCCTTGGGGAGGAGCTTTGTCTGAGCATTCTTTATTTAAAGATAATTAGGATTTAATTTTGGGGTCTAGAGCAGTAATAGTGCTGTGATTGTGTACAGTGTAACACCTTACCTCACCCTGAGCAGTATATAAAAGGCCTTCTCAGCATTAATACAGATTTTCTGAGTTTATACACAGTTAAAGATATTTTGGTTTTGCAAAATGCTGGATTGGCATTGTGTCCAGATACCAAATTATTGGGTTGCCCTTCCTGCCATGGAGAGACTCTTAAGTATGGCCCTGTGTGCCATAGAGTTAAAGTAGCCATTCTGAAGCCAGAGGCTTTATTCCCTGCTTGAAGTGTTAGTGGCATGCTCTGCTGTCTTGACAGAATGCCACAGACAAAGTGGCTTAAACAAGAGAAGCTTATTTTTTCATGGTTCTGGAGGCTGCAAATTCAAGATTAGGGAGGTTCAGCTGGGATGGTTCCTGGCCAGAGCCCTCTTCCTGGCCTTTGGATGGCTACATTCTTGGCGTTTTCTTTGTGCTAATGAGTGTAAGGAAGAAAGGAGGTGTAACTGTACTATTTCATTGGTACCGCTGACTCCCCAGTAATGATGCAGAGACTTCCTATTAATTATAAAAGCTCAGCTAATAGCTCAGGCTTGTTTCTAACTAGTTCTTATAACTTAAATTAACTCATACCTTTAATTTACATCCTACCATGTGGCTTTTACCTCTATCCCATCTTGTGTGTCCAACTTGTTCTGCGTTTGGCTGGTGACTCCTGGAGTCTCTGCCCTTCTTCTTCCCAGCATTCTCTCTGCCCCAAAATCCTGCTTAGCTATTGGCTGTTTAGCTTTTTATTAAACCAGTCACTGTGACATATATTCACACAATGTAAAGGAATATTCTACAAGAGGGAAGGAGCAAGGCAGACAACCACAGAGAGAGGGAGAGAGGGATAGGGAAGGGAGAGGAAGAGGGAGGGGAAATTTGTGGGTTAGGATTTTAATACATGAATTTTGGGGGAATCACAATTCAGTCCATAATAAAAGGTAATGAGGACTTTTTGCCAAAAGGTTCAGAACATTTTTCATTTATTTTTGTAGTTGTGTAAATATAAGATGTAGATCTTTGTTGTTTGGGGGAAATATAGCACCTTGTTTTAATTTGTCTGTTGTCTGATGAATTTTACCCTATTTGATAATACTTACTGTTTTAAAAAGGGTTTGACTTGTTGATAATCTTTTAAGATTTTCATCTGCTTTGCTTTTATATTATTCTAGGTGTACACTCAGTATTACTCAAAATGCATGCAACTAGAAGCTTTCAGAATTTGGAGTTTGGAGTACTTAAACATATATATAATGAGATATCATGGGGTTAGGACTGAGGTCTAAGTGCTGATTGTATTTATGTTTCATAAAGATCTGTACACATAGCCAGAGGGTAATTTTATGCAGTGTTTTTAGTGTACCTGTGTGTTGACTGACACCTGTCAGATAAGATGTGATGTCAGGTTGGTGTTGAGTTTCAGGTTTGGGGCATCTTAAGATGCTTCATATATATATATATATCTCCATTTGTGTTTTGATTACTTTTCTCTTTTTCTTTATTTTAGCATTTTTACGAAATATTGGCTGGTATTATTTGCTTTTATTGCATGTGTGATTGTGGGCTTGGTAGGCCCAGGAGGTTGGTGCTTGGGGGTCATGGCGGCCATCCTGGAGTGTGGTGGGCTGAGCCTGCCTCTGCTACTGTGAGTGCCAGGTGGGAGAAAGCTTCTGTCGCTTGAAGCATGCCCTTTGCCTGTTCTTTGGAGAACTCATCTGTCTCTGGTCTAGGTGCTGGGAATAGCATCATGAGTCTTCACTCTTGGCTGTATTCCACGGCCTTTGGCATCCTGCATCACAGTTCCCAATTTTAGGGATGTTAGGTGTAATGTAGGTAGTGAACAAGCTCCTCTTTTTCTATGACTTGTTGAACTTTGAACTTCAGGTGAGTCCTGAGAGCAGAAGCCCCACAGAGTCTTCACTCTGCCTTGTCAAAGCTTTGAAGACCTGCAGTAAGAGACCTTTAACTAGTCACCTTTAGTGAACCCCATCTTTACAACTAGCGAGTTCTCTAATACGCTGGCCAGCATGCCTTTAGGCTAGCCCTTTTATAATTCTGATGTAGTTACATGAAATTGGAGAGAACATTAAATCTAATGTTTTCTTACAGACAGAACCTCCACTGAACACACCAGAAAACAGAGAGTACCTTGCAGAAATCATGTTTGAATCATTTAACGTACCAGGACTCTACATTGCAGTACAGGTAAAAACAGCATTGTCCTGTGATTCTGACAGTACAAGAAGCAGGAATCCCAAGGCCCTTTGTGTGCAGACTGGGCTAGACATTCCTCTTTTCTCTCTCATGGTGTGCACCCCGTCACCAAGCTTTTCAGGTTTGAATCAAATCACCATAAAGAAACTTGTCTGTAATTTATTTTTGTATAACTGCCACTGATATAAAGTTGGTCTGACTCTACAGTTTTCCTATGCAGAGTCCCATGTGTTTTTATTTGGGTGTCAAGTTAGAGGTAGAGATGTGTTTCTTTTCTCTCTCTCTCTCTCTCTCTCTCTCTCTCTCTCTCTCTCTCTCTCTCTCCACTTACTTTGGGTCACTGTAAGTGTAAGAAACAGCAAACAAACAAACATACAAAAACAACAACCAAAATTGAAATGAACAGACAGCATAACATCTTTGGAAAACAAACTAAGCTCAAGCCATGATCCTACCCCTTGGGAGGATGAGACAGGAGAATCTAGGTCACCCTGGGCTATAACATGCATTCTGAGGGCAAGTTTGGGTTACAAAGTGAGAGCCTATCTCAAAGACAAAGCAAACAAAAGTCAGAACAAAGTAAATGCCTTGGGAGAGCCCCGTGATTAGGTTCCATTAGTTCCATGAACTTTGCTCTGAGAGGCCTTGAGCTCCCAGGAGCTTCCAGAACTCATCTTGAAGCTTTTTTTTTTTTGCTTAGTGTTTTATTGTTGCTTTGATTGTTATAAAAAGGGAGTTGGTTGGAGTTTTGAGGAGTAACTGAGATGAGTCTTTCTTCAAAAGTTCCTGTGTAGTATTACTTCCTTCTAAGAAAGAAGAGTTCCATGGAGAAATGCATTTTGGAGATGCTGTTGTGTCCCCATGGTGAATCATAGTACCTTTTAACAGAGTGTCCTTTCCCAAGACAAATACAGTTTATAGAACAGGGAGGTACTCAGAAACACTGAATTTATTGTTATTGTTATTGTTGTTGTTGTTATTATTAATATAAGACCTTACTCTATAGACTACTCTGGCCTTTAAACTCAGGGTGATCCTCCTGTCCCAACCTCTTGAACACTGTGATGAAAGGCATGTGCCACCATGTCCCACAAGGACAATGGTTCTTTTTTTTGGTTTTTCAAGACAGGGTTTCTCTGTGTAGCTTTGTGCGTTTCCTGGAACTCACTTGGTAGCCCAGGCTGGCCTTGAACTCACAGAGATCCACCTGGCTCTGCCTCCCGAGTGCTGGGATTAAAGGCGTGCGCCACCACTGCCCGGCTTTTTTTTTTTTTTTTTCAAGATTTATTTATTTATTATGTATACAGTGTTCTGTTTGCATGTATCCCTGCAGGCCAGAAGAGGGCGCCAGATCTCATTACAGGTGGTTGTGAGCCACCATATGGGTGCTGGGAATTGAACTCAGGACCTCTGGAAGAACAGCCAGTGTTCTTAACCTCTGAGCCACCTCTCCAGCCCCAAGGACAATGGTTCTTAAGATAGTCTGTTTGCCAACTTCACCCAGAACATGCTTTTTACAAGTGTAAATTCCTGTGTTCCACCTTGGCCTGGCTTTGGGCTGGACGGTTCCTCGCTGTCCTGTGTCAGAGTGTCCTGTGCGTTGCAGAGTACAGAGCAGCAGCCAGTTCTGGCCTCCTCTCCGATGATAATTGTTGACAGGGAGCAATGACAGACAGGGCCAAACGTTCTGTGAAGAGCAGAGCTGCCTCTGGCTGAGAGCCACTGTCTTGTACCTAGCATATCAAAGTTTCTGGATGGATGGCCTCAGCATCTGTTAGAGAAGAGCTTCTTGTAGGCTGGGGTTGTAACTCATTTGGTAGCGTGCTTGCCCAGCACAAAACACTGGGTTTGATCCCAAGTATGGTAGAAACCGTGAATGGTGCTGCCCATCGGAATTCCTAGTACTCCGGGGCTAGAGGTAGGAGGATCGTGAGTGCAGGGCCATCCTTGGCTGCATGAGGAGTTTGAAGCCAGCCTGGGTTACATGAGACCCCACCTCAAGTCACAAGCAAAGCTCCCAGACAAACAGACCCTCCATGTTTGTGGCTGTGCTTGGAACACCTGCAGATTAGAAGTTCAATCTTGTGATTTCACAGTGGCATTCCATTTCACTGGTTTTTGTTCGTAAAACTTTATGTTTTTGTTGAAAACCCGAGTCCTTCATTTGAAAGGAAAACTGGCATGCCAGTCGGGTAAGTGAGAATTGAGAGATATGGGGTAGGGAGAGGGAAGTTTCTAGACTTATTAAGAAAGAGTTCACTGCAGCACCTGAGGCCAGCCGAGCCATGGCTGGCGCTTTGCATGCTGTCTCTTCAGAAGATGTTCTGTGTCTCTCTCCAGGCGGTGCTGGCTCTGGCAGCCTCGTGGACATCCCGGCAAGTTGGTGAACGCACACTGACAGGGATAGTCATAGACAGTGGAGATGGCGTCACCCACGTTATCCCAGTGGTAAGCAGAGGCTTCCTATTTTACTCTGAGACTTAACACCTGTCCTGAGGTAAGAGAGGAATTAAAGAAGGCAGAATAAAACTCAACCCCCCTAACTAAAATACCACCTTTTATGTGATGTTCTTAGAAACGGCAATGGATCCTCCCTCTCTCCCTCCCTTCCTCTCTTCCCCCTTCCTCCCTTCCTCCCTCTCTTTCTTTTTTTCTGAGACAGGGTCTCCCTGGCTGGCCTGGAACTCCCTGTGTACATCAGGCTGGCTTTGAACTCACAGAGATTCATTTGCCTTTGCTCTCAAGTGCTGGGATTAAAAAAGTGTGTGTCACCATACCTGGTCTTGGCAATGGGAATTTAAGAAGCCTAGGAAGGTGAAACAGAGTTCAAAAGAATGCCATGTTTGTGCCTTTGGCAGTTTGGAAACCATGGAACAAATTCTATAGTCTTTTTTTTTGTTTTTTGGCAAGGCTTCTGTTGTATTCCCACAGGTGTCAGTCAGTGTCCTGACTCATCATTCGAACTACTACAGCTAGACGTGACTGTGGACGCCAGAGAGTCAGGGCATGCCCAGGAGAGGCTTTGCTCAGCTGGGGCCTGGAGAACTTGCTCTTTCCTCTGCATGTATTTAAGAGCTAGGAAGGAGAGCTCACGGTTCAACTTGCAGAAGTCCTTACGATATACTAAAGAAATGACTCCTAACTCCAACTTCAGGAGGCTTTGGTCTCTTTCTTCTGGTCCAAGGAGTTATTTGAAAATGATTCTTCTGAAAATCAACTAGTGTTAGTGGAAAGTCAGTCATGTCTGCTCACCCCACTTCAGGCTTCCTCGGTAACCACAGTTACAGTGTTAACCGCAGTTGCAAACACACGCATATACATATATGGAGCTCTGTTTAAGTTTGAAGATTTTTGCTTTTGAAAAATAGTGCGCGCGTGCTTGCATGGGAGTGCATGCCATGGTCATATGGAGTGGTCGGAGGGTGACCTGTGGGAGTCAGTTCGTTCATTCTACCACGTGGGGTTCAGGGATCAACTCAGATCAAGCCCCTTTATCTGCTAAGCCATTTTACCAGCCCTCAAGTTCAAGGTTTGAAATTTTTAAAAAAAAGGTTTATTTAATTATATTATATGTTTCTGTATGGATTTGTGCATGTATGTGAATGCAGGTACCCCCAGAGGCCAGAGGCATCGGAACCCCCGGAGCTGGAGTTATGGGTGGTTTTAAGTTGTTGGGTGTCAGAGCTGGGAACAGAACGTCAGTCCACTGCAAGAGCAGAACACGATCCTAACCACGGAGTCCTTTCTCCAGCCCCTAAATCTGTTTTTAAAATACAAATTAGTATATTAAAAAATCCAAAGCTGAGTGGGGTGGCACATGCCTGTAGGCAGATTTTTCTTTTTGGGCCACCAGCTCACAAAAAATGACATGGAGACTTATTATTAATTATGAAGGCTCAGCTGATAGCTTAGGCTTGTTCCTAACTAACTCTTGTAACTTTAATTAACCCATATCTTTATTCATCTATGTTTTATCATGTAGCTTTAACCTCTGTCACATTATGTGTGTCTGACTTGTTCCATGTCTGTCTTCTCCACCCTTCTTCTTCCCAGCATTCTCTCCTCCCCTGAAAATCCTGCCTAGCTATTGGCCATTTAGCTTTTTATTAAACCAATCACAGTGACATATCTTTACACAGTGTAAAGGAATATTCCACAACACACGCCTTATAATTCCAGCATTTGGGAGGTGAGCACAGGAGGTTCAGAAGCTAAAGGTTATTCTTGGCTGTATACCGAGTTTAGGTCCAGCCTGGGATACATGAGACCTTGTCTCAACCAACTCCATAGAATTTGACACCTGCCTCCATAGGCACCTGCATGTACATGTGCATCCATGCTCACTTACACACAAAACAAACAAACTAAAAACAAAAGCACAGCTAAGCCAAAGCCAGGCAAAACAAGTGCATTTCCTTTAATTGAGAAATGATAATCACGATTTCATCTCAGTTAGCGAAGGAACGACATTCTGCTGTGTTTGTGTCTGCCAAAAGGCTAAAGTTGTGAGAGTCTTAATGGTCGGGAAGGACCATCCAAGTCTCTCTCACCCTTGTACCCCTGCTCATGTGTCCTCTCCATGGAGGAGCGGCCCCCTCTCCCTTCCAAGTGTGAGCCAGACTGGAGTTCCTTTAGAGCAGTCTCAGGCTCTGGCTCTCGTGGGGATTGTTGGAAGAGTTGATGCCACTCTGGCTCCTGGCTCTCTTTCTGATGCCGTACCTTGAGGAGCAGCAGGACTCACCCCAGGTGTGTGGTCCCAGATCTGCTCGCACTGGGTTCTCCATCATCTGCACACCATGGATGCGGGTGAGGCAGAAGCCTGTTCTTGAATCGCTTGTTCATTTGTCCAGAGTCACTCAGCTCCCAATGCGGTAGGAAAAGAAAGTGTCACACGTAGAACCCAGATCCAGAGAGAGGCGGTTTGTAACTCTTCACCGTGGATTAGTTTAGTTTCTTCCCCGTTCACAAAAAATTAATTTGTTACTGAAAATTTGGGTAAAATAATAAACAGTAAGAAAATGAAATTACCCATCAACCCATTCAGACAACCGTATTCTAAACTGCACAGCCTTCCAAGCTTTGATTAAGACGCAGACATTTGTATACACATGTTCACGTTTTAAATTGGGATATCCTACGTTTAGTTTGTGTTCTAACTATATAAATAATACTAAAGTTATATCTTGCATATTAATTTAATGGTACTTTTTTTCTGTTATGGCCAAATATTCTATGAAAAATAATTACCTAAAGCCATGGTGTGCGGTCCTAAAGTGGCATCCTGCTGACCTTTCTGCTGCTAGGTGTGTGACATGCTGCAGTTCTTACTTAATGCTCATTTTAGGAAGTGGTGCCTGTGGCTCAGAATGTGACTGTGAGGAGTCCATGTGTTAGGAAGTATTAATCACTTGTACTTACCTTTTATCTCTATCTTAAAATATGTTACAGGGGCTGGAGAGATGGCTCAGAGGTTAAGAGCACTGACTGCTCTTCCAAAGGACCAGGGTTCAATTCCCAGCACCCACATGGCAGCACACAACTGTCTGTAACTCCAGTTCCAGGAGACCCAAAACCCTCACACAGACATACAAGCAGGCAAAGCACCAATGCACATAAAATAAAAATAATAAATAAATAAATAAATAAATAAATAAATAAATAAATAAAAGAAACCAGAACAGGTTTAAAAAAAAATATGTTACAAATACTTGTACTTTACAGAAAGGCCCAATCTTTTGTCTAGAAGTTAGGAACGTGGGCAAAAAGCCCAGGAAGACCTGGGCAGGTGGTCCTGGCGGCTTATCGGCGGCACCACCCGCGCCTGTGCTGAGAGCGCACACCTGCAGCGTGGGGCAGTCGTTCACCTCCACGCCCTCTCTTTCCCTTGGGCCTTGTGCCACAGCAGCCGTGAAGTGCTAGGATGAGAAACTCGACCACCAGTGTCCCCACATCTGTGTCTTTGCAGACAAACTGGATGGGTGGCCCGGCGTGTGGCTTCTATGGCCAGTCGGTGCCCACAAAAGGTCAGTGAGGGGGCTTTTGGGCCCATCACTGCTATGGGCACGTGGACTCTTGGCATCAGCCCTGCTTGTGAAAGCAGAGTCATTGTGGACTCCGCATGGGTCCCTCCCAGGCATGCCTTCAGTAGCTGAGGAAGAATCCAGCATGGGGAGAATCCAGCTCCCGAGCCACACTGGTCTGCACATGGCGCTGGTTGGTTAGGTTTTTTTTTTTTTTTGAGTCATTTTTCGCTGTGCTGGACGGAACCATTTCTTGAATATGTAGTGTCCGCCATAAAGCCCATATCCGGCAGGCAAGGTTTGATCTCATCTACACCATAGATGCCTACACTAGGGATGAAGGTTGGAAGTCTGTAGATCCAGGGTGTGGATCCAGGTTGTTTTGGGATCACAGGCCTCGTTGCTAACTTTGAATCAGGAGGAGATTTATAGTTGGTTTAACAGTGAGTAGACAAGTCATTCCTGTTTAGTTAGAAGAAAACGTCACTGTTGAGTTTACTGTTCTCCCAGACGGCACCATCTTCCAGAAATGAACTAACCTAAGCAGTTTCTCCCGTGTTCCTAATGAAAACAGCATTGTGGTTGCTTATGGAGACTCAGGTTATTGGCGTTGTTTAGAGTTTTAAATATTAGTGGAACTGCAGAGGCAGCCATTTAAAAGGACCTTAGGTGCGAAACCTCACGAGTGGGAGCCACCACCTGCTAGTTCAGTGCTCAGAGTAGGGGCGGAGAAGGCGGGGCTGGGGACCTCCTGGGTCCAGCAGGCTCTGGACTGCGGTTACTGACATGGCTGCCCTGTCTCCTCTTCCTCTCCAGGCAGAAGGTTATGTAATCGGAAGCTGCATCAAACACATCCCAATTGCAGGTAGAGATATTACGTATTTCATTCAACAGCTGCTGAGGGAGAGGGAGGTGGGAATCCCTCCTGAGCAGTCACTGGAGACCGCAAAAGCCATTAAGGTAAAAACAGAAGGGAACCTGGCTGGTTTTGGGGGGGGGAGAGAGAAATGGTGCTTGGACGTTCCCCTCGATGATGCCATCCTCCCCCTCCTGCTCCCTCCCTATCCCCCTGAGAGTGTGGGCCTTGATTGTGTGTTCAGAGTGCTGGGGACTTGAGGCTCCACACGCTCTTCCACACAGACAGCAGCTTGATAGCTGGTGCCGAGCCACCGGCGTGTGCAGTAGAGCATCGTTTAATTGGAGCCTAATTAAACAAAACCTTCAATTAGCCGCACGCTGCTTCCACATCTCTCGCCGTGCTTCCTTTTTAGAATCAGGGCGCAAGTCACAGCAGCAGCAGTAGTAGCTGTCATGATCCCAGTGGTGTCTGCCTGCCGTGGTGCCCTGAGCATACACCTCAGAACCTGGCCAGTCTAAGTCTCAGACTCCTTCATCGCCATCCACTGGGGAGAGGTTTGCAAGGTGTCCCAAGACTTTCTCTGTAGGCTACAATATTCCCAAGGTTTTCCCTTTGTTCACTGGCAGCCATCCACTAGCAACCCCAGTGTTCCTGCCTGATTTCTGCTTTTATTCTATAATGTCTGCCGTATGATAGATAGCATGCCGTTTACTTATTTATTTCCGCTGCCTAGTGCTTGACTCTCAGCTAGATTGTTTCTGACAGGATCTAAGTATTTCATTGACTGTATCTCCAGTGTTGATCAAGTGACTGACCAGCAAGGTACATCCTCAGGCACAGTGTGGGCCAGGGAATCCCTCTGTAAGCAGACATCTAGCAGGAGGCTAGAGAGCACTCCCTCAGTATCACACACACACACACACACACACACACACACACACACACACACACACACGTTAGAATGTGGTTGGTTACTGTACTCTAGAGTGGAGCAAACTTAGTTTGCTGATCCAGACCTGGGCAGTAGTGAGACGAGCACCTGAGAGGGGGCCTGAGGGAGCATGCAGAGCCTGGATGGAGGCAAGGTCCTGATGTTTACAGATAGATAGTATTTCAGAAAACATGGCAGCAAAATTAGGGAGAATGTGGTAGTGATGAATAACCAAGTTGCAGAGAAAGCAGACTTGCCTGCTCAAGCATAGTCCTCTCTGAGCCGAAAGACAACTGGATAGGAGCTTGATCGTCCCTCCACGGGAGTTACAGTGTAGCCAGAGATGGAATTGGAGGTGTCTGTAATGTGTGAGTTCCTGTGTATTTGTCAGAGGGCAGAGACACTGGCGGTTATTAATGCTTGGCGGTATCTTTTTGTGTACACACAGGAGAAGTACTGTTACATTTGCCCTGATATTGTCAAAGAATTTGCTAAGTATGACATGGATCCCCGGAAGTGGATCAAACAGTACACAGGGATCAATGCGATCAACCAGAAAAAGTTCATTATAGATGTTGGTTACGAAAGGTTCCTGGGACCGGAAATATTCTTTCACCCTGAGGTAAGATCTGTCTCTGAGTGTACAGAGTACGGTGCATGTGGAGCAATGCTGCCCCCCAGTGTGCACAAGGAGTAATTCTCAGTAAAGTTCTCAGTGAGCAAGTTGGCTGTTTCCCGTGGTGGTTCCCGCTGCTGCCGCGGGGCTGCCTGGTCTGCCTTGCCGCAGGCTTACCCGCTTTAACAGTTAAGGTTGGGTTATCCTTCTAGAGGTGAGGAGGAACTCTGAAGATCAGTAGAAGAAAATGGATTTGACACTGACCTCGAGGGGCCGGTGGTAATATAGATCACTAATCCCGAGGACTGTCATGCACTGGCCCCTGCTTAGAAGTGGGATTAAGACAGTCCATCCAGCCTTGTGACTGTTCATCTAAAACCAGTGCATGCCCAGCTGGTGAATGGCTGGACGTTGCCTCCTTCCTCCGAGACGAATGTTGAACGTGAACTGGGTTTTTGAAGTGTGTTTAGAGTCGACGTTTTCATACGTTAGTTCATTTAACCTGTGCCGTCGAATCCAAAGGTGTTGGTTTATTCGCCGTGACTGTGGCATGGACTGTTTTGTTCTGAAGCCGCCCCGTCACCACCGCACGTTTCCCCCTCACAGCCGGGCTACCTTCTCCATGGTGTTAATACTCACAAGTGTAGTTCGGACTGCATGCCGTGCGGCTGGTGTACGTACCCTGCCCCTTCTCTCACAGGCATGAGGTGCTGTGTCCTCCTCAGCAGGGCTGCCTGCCCTTCTGCCTGGTGGATATTTTCCCTTCTCTAAACTCACCCAGTTCACATTCACATCACTCCATGGACATGTGGTCAGTCATGTGGCATTCCTCTGACACCCTTTTATTTTCATGTAATGGGTTTTCAGTTCTAGTGAGTTGTATATTTGTTAGTTACTTTTAAAGAAATGTTTTTGTGGGGCCTAGAGACATGCCCCAGGGCTAATAGCATGGACTGCTCTTGCAGAGGATCCCAGTTCAGCTCTGGTACCCAGTCTGGTGGTTCACAGCCATCTGCAACTCCAGCTCCAGAGGATCTGATGTCCTCTTCCGGTCTCTGCGTGCGCCACACTCACGTACACAAACCCACACTCAGACACACACTTACACACATTATTAAACTTAAAAATAAAGTCTTAAAATGTTGTTTGAAAATAGTTTTGTGTTATTGGAGGAAAATGCATAATGTTTCTTTTATATTTATATGAAATTCAGTTTGCCAACCCAGACTTTATGGAGTCCATCTCGGATGTGGTTGATGAAGTCATACAGAACTGTCCCATAGATGTGCGTCGGCCGCTGTATAAGGTAAGGTGCCTTGACTTCCTTCCCACAGTAAAGGCTGTAGTTGTGAGTTACCCATGAAACACACCTTCATCCCTGTTCCGCCTGCTCCTGGGACTCGTTCCAATAGTTTAACAAGCTTTTACTCAGAGAGGAGAGGAGTGGAATGTTTGGAAATATGACACCACCAACCGAGGGATTTTTAAAACTCTCTTCCTCTTTCCTTGCCCTCCTTCTTCCCCTTCTTCTTGAGCCCAGGCTGGCCTGGGCTTAGAACTTGTGACTCTCCTGCCTCCACCTCCCTAGCACCGAGGTTTCAGGCCTATGTCTCCACGCCTAGCTTGAGCTATCTTTTCTTCTTACCTGGCAAACTGGATTTGAAGTTCGACAGTCTGAGCTGTATGTACCGATTGAAAGAGGAACGTGCGCCCCCTTCAGGCGGTCTGGGAACTGCTCTTACTGGCCCATGGGCATTTAGGGTCAGTGCGGAGGTAGCATGACAGAGCTTCAAGTGGGACAATCGGATCAAATACGCACGTGGATTTTTTTTTCAGAATTCTTTGATTGTCTGGAATTGTAAAGCTTGAAATGAGAGAACTCTAGTAATTATTTCATAAAAGGAAATATTGCTGACAGCCAGTTAGCAAGAGCAGAAATCCCCCCATCTTCAGCTAACATTTGCACGTGTGCATCAAGCCTTTGACACTCAGCTTCATGATCCTGTATGACGCTCTGCACGCTCCGACATCTGCATTTTCAACAGAAAGATTCTGAGTCACAGTGTCGTAGCTATTGCTCCATTCCACGGTAGATAGCACGTACCTTTCGAAAGAATGAGGTCAATCAGCTGCATTCCCATGAAAAAGCTTCTGGTAGGCCATGCAGCTCCTGACGTGCAGCTCATAGGAGTGTACTTGACAGTTCGGAGTGATAGATACCAAACAGTTGAAGGATCTCTGCGGTAGGCTTATGGTTAACTTCTGCTTTTTCCTCTTTGTGTTTCAAAATTGTTTGAGATTTTAGAGTTAACATTATTTTTACTTGGAAATTTTTTTCTATAGGTAACTTTATATGGGTAAAACCAAATTATGATTCTATATTTATTTGTTTCATGCCCCAAATTAAACCCCCCCTCAAATAAGAGTACCAGGAAAGCTACACTAACTAGCCTGGGTAGTTAAGTAAGGTGGCGTCTGTTCCCTATACCACTCTTCAGTCTCGCTTGCTGACTGTGTGGTCTTGCTGGTGAAGGCTAGGAACACCCACTGCATAGTTAAATAGCTCTGCTGAATGAGAACTGTACTAACGCAGCCTGCTTATCTCATAGGAGTTGACAGACCTTGAGGCAGAGGGGGCCCTGGAGGTCATTCGGACCAGCCCTTAAAGCATGGTGATCCTGTACTTTATAGACAGGTGAAAGGCAGGGTGAGCTTGGGGACCTTGCACTTAGGTCTTGTTGTGTTTATTTCATTAAGGAAGTTTTCTTTTTTTTGGAGCTGAGGACCGAACCCAGGGCCTTGACACTGAGCTAAATCTTCAACTCAAGTTTTCCGTTTTTTAACTCCATTGATTCAAACTAAAGGTAGTTTGAATAAGGCGGCACTCTTCTGCACGATCCTCCTTTTAGTCTGGTGATATAGCCTGATGCCCTTTCCATTTTGGAATTACTCATTTATTAGGTAACCCGGCAGAAGGCGCTAACCCTGAACTCCAGGAAGCTTTATAAACCAGCACGATAACCTCCGTGGGTGTGCTAGGTCACATGCGTACAGTTCATTGTGTAAAAGGTGGGGTTGGCCCAGCAGATGAGGTCCTGGGTCTGATGATGGAATGAGAGAGTGATGGGTTACAGGTGGGAAGGAGAGTGGCTCATGAAGAAGAGGAGGTGAGTGTTGGGCTAGGAGTGGGGGTGTCTTCTGCAGGGGATGTCACAGTAGCCCTGCTTTGACCTGAAACCTCCTCCTTCCCACCACTGCTCCATGGAGAGTCCACTTTAAATTTCCATCTGCTTTTTTTTTTGGTAGGGTCTCATACCTGAGGTCAGGTTTACCTGGAGCTCACTGTGTAGCCCAGTTAGGCTTCAAGTTCGTGAGGATCGTCCTGTCTCAGCCTCTCAAGAGTTGGGATTACAGGTGTGAGCCACCAAACCCAGCTCTCATCTCTTTCTAGACATGGCTGGTTAACTATTCTTGAGCCCCTCAAAAGCTGTGTAGGGATAATCCCTGTTTACCATTTTGTCCGCAATTCTGGTACTCTTTTCCAGGTCACTGTAGCTGTGAGTGCTGAGGCACATCAGGGATGTCAAAGTCTGACACTAATGGTGGTACCCTGATATCAGGAGATAGGATGAGATGCTGATCAGCCATACATGTCTCTTGAGAGCTTCTGTCTCTCTCTTGCTCTCTGGATCAAATGTATAGTGAGCTACATTCCCCAGCCTCTGGCTTTTCAATATGCTGGCCTTGGGCTTGTTCTCCTCCCTCAGCCTCCTGAGTATTGGGATTATAGAAGTGCACCACCATGCCCCAGAGCTGATCCTACAGTGGTTGTATATAAAGAGTAGAAATGGGGTATTGGCCATCTACTGCTGCGGGATAATGCTCTTGTACACTGCTCTTATACACTTGAGTTGGTTTAATAAAACGCTGATTGGCCAGTAGTCAGGCAGGAAGTGTAGGCCGGGTGACCAAACTAAGAATGCTGGGAAGAGGAAGGGTGGAGTCAGGAGTCATCAGCCAGAGGCAGAAGAAGCAAGATGAGAATGTTGTACTGAGAAAAGGTACCAAGCCACGTGGCTAAACACAGATAAGAATTATGGGTTAATTTAAGGCTAAGAGTTAGTAACAAGCCTGAGCTTCTGGCTGAATATTTATAAGTAATATTAAGCCTCCCAGTCAATTATTTGGGAAGTGGCTGCTGGGTATTTGGGAGTTTCTGGTGGGACAGAAACTTCCTACTACAATCTACTGTAATTATTTTAGGTAGGGGTAGATGTACAAGCCAACAGTTTTCTATGGGTCATTTATTTAAAAGAGGTGAGACCAGAGTTCATTGTGGTTAGGGTCAGGATTGATGGAGGACTACAATGGAAGCATGGTCTCAGAAGAGACTCTGTTTGAATAAGGACTGAGACAAGTAGCCCAGTAAATAACTATGTGGGGGTTTTAACATAGTTACTTGCATATTCTCTCTCTCTCTCTCTCTCTCTCTCTCTCTCTCTCTCTCTCTCTCTCTCTCTCTCTCTCTCTTTTATTTATAGGATGTTGCTATGTAGCCTAGGTTGGCCCCGAACTTGCAGTCCTTTGCCTTAGCCCCCGGTTGCTGTATTATAGCACTTACTAATTTTAAAAGTGTCAGTTTTCATTAGTCCTGTGCTGAGACAAACCACATGATAAATGTATTTAATTCCAAATCGAGTTTTTGTGCCTTGTTGCTTTCTAGGTCCTGTTGCTGTCCAGAAGCAACCTTGAGCTTCTTCCATCTGAACAGACTGTTCTTGGAATTACATGATTAATCCTAGGCCTTAAATCATTTAGGAAATAGCTGTGGTGCATTGAGTGTGTGTATGTTTAAAAACTGGATTAAGCAGTTGCCTACGGCCACTCCTTGTGGGGGCTGCTGTTTCTATCCCCATATTGCAGACAGACAGAAGGAAACCTTGTCTGTTTCTCCCTAGGATAACCACTCCTTGGCTGACAATCCAGTTTGTTCCAGTAACTAGTGTACTATCAGCTGCATTTGTGTGTGTAAGAAGGGAGTAGATATGCAGGTGACCTGCTGTCTTAGTGGGGGGTTTCTAGGAGCAGAAACAACCCAAAGAGTGCAGAGTCTTATCTGGTTTGCATGTCCCAACCACGGTCTGTCATGAAGGGGAGTCAGGGCAGGTGCTCAAGGCAGGGAGCCTGGAGGCAGGAGCTGACCTAGGCCACACAGCAACATCCTATAAATAAAAAAACAAGCCATGAAGGGGTGCCACGTACTGGCTTGCCCCACATGGTCTGCTCAGCCTGCTTTCTTATAGCACCCAGGACCACCAGTCTAGGGGTGGCACCTCCTCCAGTGAACTGGGCCCCGCATATCCATCAGTGAAGGAAATGTACCACAGGCTTACCCACGGGCCCATCTAGTGGGAGACATTTTCTCAATTGGGTTCTCTCTTCCCACATAACTTTAGCTTGTGTCAAGTTGACATAAAAGTTAGTTATCCGAGTAGTAGTGAGCAGGCAGGCAGGCTGGCGCTGGCAGGCAGGTAGGTAGATATGGGGCTGCTAGTTGTTATTGTAGCCTTGGGATTGATTTAGAATTCAAGTCCCACAGAGAGTTGGGAAGGCTGAGTACAGTAAAGTTGGCCACACTTCTTGTCATTTATGGTGGAGCTGAACACTGCAGAAGAGAGTCAGACGAGGCTGCCCTTTGCTCTGTTTCCCGAGATGTTCATCGGGGTAGACTAGATCCTGACATGGGCAACGAACCTCAGGCTCACGTGTGGAGGTTTGTCTTTCTCATGGCATTGCTCATTGTGGAACCTCAGTGGGTGTGGCATCATCTTGTGACTGCTTCAGGAGGCTGTCACTCCTTGGTTGTTGCTGCAGGGTAGGCAGCCCTGGGGTCACGTTTCTGTCTCTGGCAGTGTTTGGTGGGCACCACAGCTTCTCCTACAACCACTAAGAAAGGGACCAAAGCCTGGGGTGTGATGAGTGAATTAAAGTTTCATGTTGAGGCGTACAGATACCCACTCGAGGTGCGTTAACCCACCAGGTGCAGCCATTAGAGAGGATTCTTTCTCTATGGCAATCTCAAACCAGGAGTTGGCCAACTTTTTCTGTAAAGGGCCAGATGGTAAATCTTTTTGGCTTTGCAGAAGCCATATGGTCTCTGTTGCATTTACTCCATTCTGCCAGTGCTGTGGCAGACAATATGGGCATCACTAGAAGAGGCTGGATTCCATAAAACGTTATTTACAAAAACAGGCAGGCAGCTTGCTATAGACAGTTGAGTCGCTGGTTCCTAGTTGTAGTGCTTTCTACACCTTTGAGAGTTAGGTGGGGCTTCATTCCAGCTGGCTGTGCGGACAGGTGTGTGGTTCTTCATCAGCCCATCAGGGCCGGGTCTAGAGAAGATTTGATGCAATTATGGTTGCTGGGCTTCTGGCACTCTAGAGTTTGTGGCTTTGACTGGCACTGCCCAGGGCAAGCTGCAGGTTGCTGAGACAGCGCTTCCGCTGGGTATTTGGAAGTGGTCAGTCCTTTGCCCAGATGGACCGACACTGTGCGGGATGGACGAAGCATTCTTTGGAACCAGCATCTTGGAGCAAACGATGTTTCACTATCATGATTTACGCCTGTGCAGGGCATGCTCTGTTCTGGGGACCCCTTTCTAGCTCCTTCTCCTGAGTGTGGACAGAAGTTTGTCATGAAAAATATCCTTCTACCTCTGTTTCACGGTGACTGCATGTACAGATATTAGGCGTGTGAGCATCTAAACAAAATAGGTAAGAAAATACACTGAGTAATCTGGACCACACATCTTTCTGTGCATAGCCAAACACCCGCAGGTGTCTAGAGGGAATGCCTCTTTTTTATTCTTGTTCCCGGGTGCTTCTCTTCTCCATGACCAATGTTGGACCCATTCTTGCTAGTGGCCCAGGCCCCTTTCACACCAAGGCAGCAATCAGTGGATCAGAATGATAGGAAAACATGGTCTAGGTCCAGGGAAATTCAGATTAGAAAAGAGGAAATAACACAGCTGCTGGATTCTGGATGGTAAGATGCTCTCTCCCAGGACTGAGGATGTTGGCTTCCTGACCTCATCTTCCCGTGTGTCTTCCCTCCAGTGTTACAGCTCTGTCTGGACCAACTGTTCCCAACCTGTGGGATGAGACCCCTTTGGGGGTTGAATGAGCCTTTCACAGGGTTACCTAAGACCATTGGAAAACATATATTTACATTAAGATTCATAATAGTAGCCAAATTACAGTTATGAAGTAGCAACAAATAATTTTATGGTTGGGGGTCACCACACCATGAGGAACTGTTTGTTAAAGGGTCGAAGCATTAGGAAGGTTGAGAACCACTGACCTAGACAGTGGTGGTGGACAGAATAGCAAGAAGGGGAACCAGAGCGGTCCTTTCTCTCTGTGTGGTTATCTTTCTCCTTGTGTGGAACCTTCTCCTTCATTGAGTAATCCAGACCTGTAGGGCCAAGGCTATTATATTTTCCTCCTTCACAATCTTGGTGACCTGCAGGGGGTTTATTATGATCTAGTGAGTAAGAGGTGGCTCACTTAGACTGCTGGAAGATCTGAGACTTTCCTGGCCTTTGAGCCAACATCTTGCCCAGGATCTCAGGCAAGAAGAAAAAAAATGATAAGAATAAAAGATGGCTCTGAAAATTTGGACTGTTCACTCATCTCTGTTGAGGTGTGATTGACATCAAAACTGTGTATGTTTAAGGTGCACCCAGGTTGATTTGATGTCTGTGTCCACTGCAGAAACCTGCCAAGTTAGGCTGACTAATTTACTCCCCACCTCACGTAGCTTCCTGTGTGTGCATGTACTAGGACGCTTCAGATCTACTCTCAGTAAATTCCCATGGACAGTCTGCCTCATTATTAGACTGTAACCTGCATCCTGTCCCACAGATCATCATGTAGCTGGGCCTGGAGGTGGATACCTGCATATTAAAAGCATTTCTAGAGTTTGACTAAGCTGACAGCCGCTGTCAGCAGCTGGTTCTTTCTTGGATTTTCTGGTGTTTAGTGATTTGTCTGCTCTGCACGAAGGTGGAGCAGATACAATTGCCCTGTCATGGAACTGGGTATCTTTTCCTCCAGTTTGTGAGATGTCTTGGGTACCTGCTGGTACTAGGCTTATTGTTAAATTTAAGGAGATTTAATATGTATGTGTGGTGTTCTTGCCTTTGGGAATTGATCAAAATGCCAAAAATACTGAAATAACGAATGGGAACTACTACAAGCTAAATGTCATTAAAGTGAATCATGCAATTATGGTAATTGAGGGATGAGCAGATTGCATTTCATCAGAGGGATCGAGAGAGGCTTTGAGAAGGTGCCTTCTGAGCCAGTCAGACCTGGCCTGCGGAGCTGGTGTGGGAGAGGCTGGCCTGGTGGAGGACTCTGAGCATAAAGTGGGGACCTAGGGGCGCATAAGGAATTCACCCTTCCTGAAGCCTGGGGCGCAGCAGGGCTGGGGGAGGTGACCTTAGGAGGATGTCTGTCATCCTGCTTTGGCCCTGGGTTGGAGGTTGGGAAAAGTCCCTATTTGTTCTATTGTCAAGAAGATGTGACTGTGTCTTGATATGCTCATAGTTAGTTTTCCTGTAATTAGTGGCTTGAGTCAGGTCTATTGTAGTAATTATCTTAATGCCTTTTAAATCAGAACAGCATGGTGCAAAGTAAGTGAGATGTGTACATTTTTTGTTAATGGTGAATAGTTCCAATACCTGCAGTAGTTGAAGCAGAAAATTAGAAAACATATCTACCAGTGGCATTTTGATCCTTTTTCTTCCCCACCCTTCAGTACTGGGGATCAAGCGCAGGTCATTCTGGGCAGGCACTCCAACCAGTGAGCTACAGCTCCACCCACCGTCCTTTCCAGATAATCCTTTCCCAGCTGAAATCCAGGGTGAAGTCTAAGATGTGAGCAGATAAGATGGCAGCTGCTTAGATTTGAGTAGGCTCATGGGCTTGAACAGTTCCAGAACCTTCAAACCCATTCTACACTATTTACCCATAACTTTTAACTATGCTTCCTGCTAATGCACTCTAGAACAGTAAGATTTCTTTCTGTCTTAGTGGGAAGGGAAGCCTGATATAAACAACTGGTCATGGCTTACTGAGTTGCCATGATATTGCCATAATATTTATTGCAGTGACAAGATGAAGATGTCCCATAATGCCCCACTGAGGGGCATCTGTTGGCCACTTGCCAGGCCCAGCATAGGCACCCAGGATGCAGGCATGCAGCTGCACATAGTGGCTTGAGCGTGATGATTTGTGGGAGCCCAGGTTGGACGTGGTACACCAGGGGCTCCCTGGAGCTGGTGTTCCCCGACTGTTGCACCACAGTAGAGGTGTCTGCAGCTGTAGCATCTAGGGCAATGCCACCAGCCACATGTGGCTGCTGCATCCTTCAAACGTGCTGTTGCCACAAGAAAGCATTCAGATTTTGTTTAATTTTAACTGAATAGCAGTACTGGACTAAGGGCTCCGCTGTGGGACAGCTCAGACGGAAGTCCTGCAGGCTGGCGTGACCTGCTCAGAACAGGGAAAGCAGCACAGATAGGAAATAAAAACAAACTATTTGGCCCGGCGGTGGTGGCGCATGCCTTTGATCCCAGCACTTGGGAGGCAGAGGCAGGTGGATCTTTGAGGTCAAGGCCAGTCTGGTCTACAGAATGAGTTCCAGGAGCTACACAGAGCTACACAGAGAACCTGTCTTGAAAAAACAAAAGCAAAACTAAAACGAAACGAAAGCAATCCATTTGGGGCTAGAGAGATGGCTCACTAGTTAAGAGCACTTACTGCTCTTGCCCAGAACCCAGCACACTGGGTGGCTCACAACAGCTTGCACCCCAGCTCCAGGGGTTCCAGTGCCCTCTGCTGGCCTCTGCAGGTACCTGCACATATGTATGAACATACACATACAGAGATGTACACACACATATACATAAGTAAAAAAATAAAATAAATCTTTAAAAGGGAGAATCGATTTGCAGGTCCAGGAGTAGAGTGTGTTGTAAGTGGAAAGGGATTCAGCATTCCTGGACCTGATGTTTAAACATGGAAGTGAGCAGGGAGCCTGAAATGTGCAAAGGGCCAGATCACGTGGGGCCTGGAAGTGAGGGGTGAGCTACTGTGTGTTGCTGGAGGGCTTCTCTCCAGGTTCCCCAAGCCCCGCAGTCACACAATCCACATATAAAATAATCACTCAGACATTTATATTACTTATAAACTGTATGGCCATGACAGGCTTCTTGCTAACTGTTCTTATATCTTAAATTAACCCATTTCTATAAATCTATACCTTGCCACGTGGCTGGTGGCTTACCGGCGTCTTTACATGCTGCTTGTCCTGGCGGTGGCTGCAGTGTCTCTCCCCCTTCTTCCTGTTTCCCCAATTCTCCTCTCTCCTTGTCCTGCCTATACTTCCTGCCTGGTCATTGGCCATCAGTGTTTTATTTATATAGAACGATATCCACAGCACTTCCCCTTTTCTTCTTTTTTTAAAAAGGAAGGTTTTAACTTTAACATGGTAAAATTATATATAACAAAATAATTATCAAGCAAGAATTACAGTTACAATATTAAAGGAGATGTCCTATCTATCTTATATTTGTGAGTTTAAGGTTTTATATCTAACTTATCTTTTATCATAACTGAGGAAATTACAACTATCTAGTCTTCAACCATATCAAAGACCTGAGAAGGAACATAATGGTACCTGAGAAATGGTAGATGGATGCAAGCAACTTTCGGGAATCTTGTAAGAGTAGAACAAGACAGCTGGCAGCCTGGACAGTCACCTAATGTTTCTCAGCATTGTTGGTGCATTCAAATTGGCTACAGGCCTAGAGTATCTGACAGACCATTTTCAGAAGCAGGAATTTTGAGAAACCATCTTACCCTGTCTTGGCAGAGTACAGTGGTCGCTTTCCTTGTGTCCCGCTTGTCCAGAAAGGACAGCATTGCATTTGTACTGTCAGCCGTCAAGGCAAGGGCAGTTCTTTGCCCAGTAGGCCATTTTGTGCCAAAAAGACAAACTTCCAAATGGAAATGTCTTAGAAGCCCAATATTCTCTCGGGATCAATTGGTGTAGCCAGGAGCAATTGTGTCTCACGTCAACAGAATTTTAAGTTATTTAAATGCCATATTCTCTAGGTCTATGAAGTGTTTGAAGATTACCTATCTATCTGAAATATATCTATGTATACCTAGAAGACTTAACTAACATGGCTACAAATATGATTATCATAGATGACTATTAATCTATTTCTTAATTATCCATTACAATTTTAAATGAGTTACATAAACATAATACCTCAAACAAGAATAGAAATACATATATATATATATGTATATATACAGTATAACAAAATTAACTTTAAGTTTGTATCAATAAACTAAAATTTATACCAATGTAAAGCATTTTAAACAAGTTGTTCTTTAAAAGTAGGTTCATTAATCTACCCTTTTATCTTATCATCTCTATATCCTCCTATATATCTATATAGGCGTCTAGCTGCCCGTATGAGACAAGAAGCAGGAACCTGGTTTTGGCTCTGTTTAGAATTGTTTATTAAACATTTTCAGGTTTAAGGTGGAAACTCAAGCCGTTGGGCGCCATTTGTTGCTGGAGAGCTTCTCTCCAGGTTCCCCAAGCCCCGCAGTCCCACAATCCACTTATAAAATAATCACTCAGACATTTATATTACTTATAAACTGTATGGCCATGGCAGGCTTCTTGCTAACTGTTCTTATATCTTAAATTAACCCATTTCTATAAATCTATACCTTGCCACGTGGCTGGTGGCTTACCGGTGTCTTTACATGCTGCTTGTCCTCGCGGTGGCTGCAGTGTCTCTCCCCCTTCTTCCTGTTTCCCCAATTCTTCTCTCTCCCTGTCCCGCCTATACTTCCTGCCTGGTCATTGGCCATCAGTGTTTTATTTATATAGAACGATATCCACAGCAGCTGTGTGCTGGCTCTGACTCTCGGGTGAGACCTGACTTGGCATGGATGTAGAGACTGAGTTTGTCCTGAGGGCCACTGAAGATTTTGGAAAGGATGTGCAGTGGCTGAAGCTGAGGAGCAGAAGCAGCAATGTTCTTCTCCTCCCTCCCTCCCTCCCTCCCTCCCTCCCTCCCTCCCTCCCTCCCTCCTGCCCATTTCTGCTCTCTCTCTCCCCATTCCTCCCTTCCCTCCCGTCTCTCCCTCCTCCTCCCCCATAGTGAAACTCCTACAAGATGTGTTGTAAAGACTGGCATATGTGAACGGTGGAACTGCCGAGCCTGGGGTTTGTAGAGCAGGCTGGAAACTCAGGCAGGCACTGCCACTGCATGCTGGGATAGAACCCCCTCCTGGGGACAGTGAAGACTGCTCTTCTGGCCTTCAGCTGACCGGGTCGTCACCTTCCACAGTGTGTCACTTACCGTTAGCAACATCTGGGTTCATGTTTGCTCCAGTCACCAGGTGTGATAGTGTAGCAAGTCACCACACACAGTTAATCACCCTAGAGGCTAAGAGAGTCTCAGCGAGAACACTGGAAGATCACTGTCCCTGGGCCTGCCTGGTGACACTGTCCCCACTGTCCCCCAGAACAGCTTTGGGAGGGGAGTTGTACGGAGGGAGTAGTGGATTGAAGGAAACGAAGAGATGTGGGTGACTGGGCGGTAACAGCGCCCAGGGCCAGCCCCGGACATCTGCTTGGATTTCACCAGGGACACGCTTGGGTGTCACACAGCTGTGTGTAACTCGGATTTTTGCTCAACCTTGGTGCACTTTAGTTGTGAACCTGTAGCTACTGTGGCATCTTTACTGCAGGAAAGGAGAGGCAGCCTCTCTCTGTGCTTCCTTTCCTTCCTACAGGACCCCACATGCTGTGCAAGTGTTCCCCTTTTCTCCTGTGCTGGGGTCTGAACCTAGGGCCGTGTGTATGCTAGGCAAGTGCTGTACCCCGGAGCTACATTCTCAGCCCCTTAAAATTTCTTTTTGAGACAAGGTCCCATTAAGCTGCTAAGGGTGGCCTTGGACTTGCTCTTAGCCCAGGCAGATCTTGCTTTCAATCCTCTTTCCTCAGCCTCCGGAGTAGCTGGGATTGCAGTAGTGGACCGCCAGATCCGGCGGTAACATTATACCTGCAGTTACACATGACGGCTCATAGGTGGCGCCATGTACCCATCAAAACTGAATTGGGAGCGCCTTATGCATGAGATGCGTTGATGTTAACAGGAGCTGGAGGTTTAGTTATTTTTGATGTTGTGTTACTATTTTTGAACAGATATTGGAGGAGGGACTTAGTGCCTTGCACTTGGCCAGCCCCCTACCGGAGAGCTACACCTCCAGCCCATATTAGAGATTAGCAAATGAACTTGCTGGTGGTACAGATCTTATTTTAAACCTTTCTGACTTAAACTTCAGGAGACTGACAGGTTATGTGTGTGTGTCTGATGTGGTGTCCTGGCTTTCTCTACCAGCAGAGAGAAAGGACCTTTCCATGTGCAAAGATAACTTAAAATGGAGACTTCTTGGCAGGGAGGTAATTGCAGAACCACACTAGATAAGACATTGGGTTTCACAAACCCTTGACACCCTCACACTGAGCAGAGGGGCACTGTAGACGGAGCCAGAGCCACTTGGGCAGAGGACAAAGCATTAGGGTGTAACAACCTACTTCATCACAGGAGGTTTAGACACTGTAGAGGGGCAAAGGGCATTATTTCTCATTTAAAAAGTTTGTTCCAGGTAGGAAACTTGAGATGCCCCAAAAGCTCCCATGAAAGCAGAAGTCACTCTGCAGTCCCTGAAACATAAGTAGGTAGATTGATATGCCCTGCCATATTTATATTCTGTATCCTGTGTGTTCACTTAGCACAGTGTGGTAAGCACTTACCAAGTCAAAACTTCTCAAAAAACATCCTTTTTAATGAAGTCTGTTTCAATACCGACTCTTTCCTGTGTTTGGGTATTTGGTGCTTTTCTATACTTAGGTCACATTTTTCTTCACTGTTATGTTTTAGGGCATACTCTAACCTAGAAGGGAGTCCCTGTTTCTGGTGCTTTTGACTCGAATGGCTCTAATTTGAGAACTTTTTGATTGCAGCAGAACTGGCTCTTGCTGACTAAGATGCCTTCCCACCTCACCAGGCCTCTGGGTACATTTGGATCTTCAACGACGATGTGGGTCTGTGGGAGTGGCTGGGTATAGGAAAATGTCTTTTATATATTGCTATAGCCAGGCCTGGCACCCACGAACTGTGTTGATTGTCTAACGAAGAACATTGTTCTCTGTCGGGTTCCCTTCAGAGGGACACACACCGAGTTCCAGCTCCTGTTGAAAGCTTCTTGAGAAGCACCATCCCCCCCACCATCTCCCCGTCTTCATGGTCAGGAGTGGGTGCTCCGGAGCAGACAGCCTGGGCTGTGTATTGGCTGAGCCATGCATTAGCATCATCATGCCTGATCCCCCAGTTTCCTAGCCTTGCTTGCTTACAGCAAGGCCCACACAGGGATGCCATGGTGCCAGAGGTTTGTGGTGTCAGAGGTCTGTTGGCTGATATAACTAGATAATGCTTGTAAAGGCATCCAGCAGTATTTGGCACTCAGGAAATATGTGCAGGCTTGAGTAATTTCGTTTCCAAGTAAATGATTGTGTTGCCTTTCTCCCAAGTCCGTGAGCGCTGAGTGAGGCATGTCTGCAGCTTCCTAGCCGTGTGCCTCTGGGCCAGCTCTTTAACCTCCATCTACTGGTCCTTTAAGAGAAGAAGGGGTAAGGAGGCCTTAAGGATGATGTGAGGCTTCTGGGGGACAAAGAACATGTAGCACAGAAGCTGACACATGTTGAGTGTGAGTCACTTTTCTCATCTCTGTGGTCAACGCCTAAAGTCATTTACCTTGGCTTACAGTTCAAGGTAATACAGTCCATAGTGTCCGGGAGGGATGGTGGTGGTGGGCATGTGACGGGGGCCTGTGTGGTGGTGGGGGTGCCTGGCGGTGGGCGTGTGACAGGGGGCCTGTGTGGTGGTGGGCATGTGATAGTGGGCCTGTGTGGCGGTGGGCATGTGATAGTGGGCCTGTGTGGCGGTGGGGGTGCCTGGCGGTGGGCCTTTGACAAGGGACCTGTGTGGTGGCGGCTGCTTTCTCATAAACCAGTAACCAGATGGCAAAGATAGAAAAGGAAGCAGAATCAGGCTATAAACCCCAAGGCCATCTCCCCAGAGACCCGCTTTGTCCAATTTCCCCAAGTTCTACAACCTTCCCAAAACAGCGCCACCGGCTGGGGACAAGTATTCAAACACAGGAGGAACCCGTGGGAGACAATTCACATGCCAGCCGTAACTCTGAGCTGCTGTTTCTGGTGCCACTGCCGATCCGCCGGGAAGGAGCCTCACTAATTAGAGTGGACAAGTGGAAATAAAGCAGAGGGATGCGGGGTCACGGAGCAGGCTCTGATCAGGTGGGGCAGCTGGGGACTGGAGACGATTCCCGATCAGCTTAGTTTTAGTCCAGAGAAAATGCTACAGTTATCTTATCTGATAGGACACTTGTATAAATTGAATTAGCTGAATTAAGTCCGTGGAGGAGAGGGGAGGTTCTGTGCTGTGACTGGAATAAGTCAGATTGGTTTTGATTTCCAGCAGCCGAGTGTATGTTGAGTTTTACTTCTGATGGTAAGACTCTCATGAAGATTACGTATTATGACAATGAAGGGGAGAGGAGACCCCTTCAGCTGAGGCTGGTCTGCTGAGGGTCCAGGGTGGGAGCAGAGCTCGGGCCAGGGGAGGTAGGAGGTAAGGAAGGCACTGAAGTGTGTGTGTGTGTGTGTGTGTGTGTGTGTGTGTGTGTGTGTGTGTGTGTTGGGGGGTGGGGGTGGGGCTGGCGGCACAGGGGCTGACCCAGCCCTGTGAGGTCCGCTCCCTCATTGGTGCTTAGAGATCCTGCTATCTGCTGTAGGCTTAGCTGCCACTTGAATGGGGACAGAATCCTGGCCACGGTGTGGATGATGCCGTTGTGGGCAGCAGGCCGGTGGGTGAGGGAGTGAACCACTGTAAGAGCGAAGGAGGAAAGGGGAACAGGAAAGGGGGAAGCGGTAGTCGGGCTTATGATGTAGGGCTTGTTTTCGTTAGGTTTCCGTTGCTGTGGTGAAACACCAGGACCCAAAACAAGTGGAGGAAGAAGGGGATTGTTTCCTTCCACAACTGTCGGGTCACACTCCATCACCAGGAACTGAAGCCGAGGCCGGAGAGGAATGCCACTTACTGGCTTGCTCCCCTTAGCTTGCTTGGTCTGCTGTCTTACAGCACGCAGAACCAGCAGCCCTGGGTGGCGCCAGCCACGGTGAGCTGGGCTCTCCCACACCAATCATCAATCAAGAAAATGCACCACAGGTTTGCCCAGTCTGGGCGTGAGGTTGCCATTCCCAGATGACTCTAGCCTGTGTCCAGTGGACACAGAAGGAGCCAGCACAGGGTCCTGTGTCCTCAGGTGGTGTGGGAAGGAAGGGCATAGGGAGCAGACTCTAGGGTACGCCAGCAAGGAGCTCTGCGCAGGAGTATCCTGGGAAGGTGAATGCTTGATTTCAACCATATTTTACTGGTTAGTTTATTATTATTGAGCTACAAAAGTTCTTTATATCTTTAGTCAGGGGTGTGTGTGTTGCAGATATTTTTTCCCTAGTCTGTGGATCGCCTTCATTTTCTTAGTTACATATTTTGAACAAGAACAGAAATGTTGAGTTCATGAAGTTCAATTTATTTATTTTTTGTCTATTTTGTTTTTTGCTTTTTATGTACTATCTAAATATTTAATTTACCCTCAGGTCTTAAAGCTTTAGAAATATATACATTTACATATCATTGATTAGTTTTAGAAATTCTGTCTTTAGCTCTTGTGTCTAGGTCCGAGGTCTGATTTCAGTTAACTTGTGCATCTGATGTAAGGTGAGAGTGATGTGTGGATGTCTCTGATTCCCACACCATTCGTCTGGAGAGGTGGCTCTTTCCCAGGGAGGCACCTCGGGGATGTTTCAGCGCGGTGCTGTGGGTCGTCTCTGTGTGTGTGTCGTCTCTGTGCAGTGCTTCCTCTCTGAAGCCACAGAGAAGCCAGATGAATCGACGTGTTCCACCTCTAGAGGCAACCGAAGATCTTACAGCACTTCAGAAGGATTCTGGTGAACATTTATTTTGTACCCTAGTGAATTATTATTTTTTTAATTAAGAAATCCATTGCAGAGACATGACAGGTAATTGTAAAATCAGACTGGATCTTGGACTGCAAGGGAAAATGCTGTAAAAGTTGTTAAAAGGCGAAGTCTCGGGGCAGGAAAGGAACAGTATTTATGATGCAGCTCTGGAGCCGGCAGCTGGACAGCAGTAGCATTTTTAGTAAGAGCACATCTAAATGTTGAGGAGGGAGCCTGACGGTCCCGGGTTAAAAAGAAGGTAGTGATGGTTGGAGGGGACATGACTGGCCCCATGTTCACGAAAGGTCCACCTACACCACAGGGCACATCACTTGTGCTAACTTGATGTTATTTCTAAACAGAAAATTGTTCAGATACAAAATGATGTAACAAATTCACGTAACATATGCCTGTAGCTCTGAAACAGGAGCTACATAACAAGACACTGGAGGGGGCAGGAGAGGACATTACATTAATTTGCTGCTTAGTATTTGTCCCTGTCTATGAATGGAGTATTTAAATGTGAAAAATAGTTGTTAACAGTGACTTTTTTTTTTTAAGCGAATAGGAATTTTGTTGTTGTCATTGTTGGGGTTGAGCTCCTGGGCCTCCTGCATGCTAAGGTAGGCTCTCTGCTCCGAGTAACATCCCCAGCCCATGAAAAGACATTTCCTTGACAAAATGGACGGCCATTCTAGGTGTGAGGTATCACTGAGGATGTCCTGTATTGCGGTCAGTTTCTGAAGCCAGAGCTGTGTTGGGCAAACTGCTAACGAGAAGTTTCCTGATGATCAGTCTTATCTCCTTCAGTGTCTTTTGGATAACTAGCTTGATGGAGATGAACTATTGAGATGATTACCAGGCCAGATGCACGAAACCGACCAGTAAGCCTTTGTGGAGGAGGTAGACTTGCCATTAAGTTCGGCTGCTGCGCCACGATCTTTAATGTGAACTGACTTGTGTTTCAAGTTCTGTTCCGTGCTTGATCAATTTTCTGCCTTAACAAAGTCCACAAACAAGCCTGCAGGATGCCAGATCCAGATGGCTTGCTCACGGGGTGGGGAACGGAGAGGACTTAGCGGGAGTCAGGATGACCTCTCAAAAAGAGGCACTTCTCAGGCGACTCATTGCCCTTGGCCCCGTTTGCTTCCTTCAGGGGCTTCGTCCTCCTCCACCTCACCGCTGCTGTATGTCTACAGACACGTTTGCACATGACATCGTTGTGTAATTAGATGTCCTTCCGTGCCCACTCCCTTTTTACTGTCCCATCCACCTCTTCGCTGTCTCCTCTGTTCATGTTCCTAACATTTGCCAAGGACTTTCTGAGATCAGGATAGGGCTTAGTGAACTTCCTAACTCCTGAGAGCCATTCTCAGAGGCCGAGGCTGCCCGCGCCTTGCCTGTATTCATGCTGCTGTCTTTTCAGCTTTGGTCACGCAGTGTGGTTAGTTTTGTTCCCTTTGAGCCGCTGCCGGTGCTGACCTCTGTGGTGTGAGCATGCCCACTGTGCTGACCTCTGTGGTGTGAGCATGCCCACTGTGCTGACCTCTGTGGTGTGAGCATGCCCACTGTGCTGACCCCCACGGTGTGAGCATGGTCACTGTGCTGACCTCCGTGGTGTGAGCACGGTCACTGTGCTGACCTCCGTGGTGTGAGCACGGTCACTGTGCTGACCCCCGTGGTGTGAGCATGCCCACTGTGCTGACCCCCGTGGTGTGAGCATGGTCACTGTGCTGACCTCCACGGTGTGAGCATGGTCACTGTGCTGACCTCCGTGGTGTGAGCATGCCCACTGTGCTGACCTCCGTGGTGTGAGCATGCCCACTGTGCTGACCTCCGTGGTGTGGGCACGGTCACTGTGCTGACCTCCACGGTGTGAGCATGGTCACTGTGCTGACCTCCACGGTGTGAGCACGGTCACTGTGCTGACCTCCACGGTGTGAGCATGCCCACTGTGCTGACCCCCGTGGTATGAGCGCGGTCACTGTGCTGACCTCTGTGGTGTGAGCACGGTCACTGTGCTGACCTCCACGGTGTGAGCACGGTCACTGTGCTGACCTCCGTGGTGTGAGCATGCCCACTGTGCTGACCCCCGTGGTATGAGCGTGGTCACTGTGCTGACCTCCACGGTGTGAGCATGGCCACCGTGCTGACCCCCACGGTGTGAGCGTGGTCACTGTGCTGACCCCCACGGTGTGAGCACGGTCACTGTGCTGACCCCCACGGTGTGAGCACGGTCACTGTGCTGACCTCCGTGGTGTGAGCACGGTCACTGTGCTGACCCCCGTGGTGTGAGCATGCCCACTGTGCTGACCCCCGTGGTGTGAGCATGCCCACTGTGCTGACCTCCGTGGTGTGAGCATGCCCACTGTGCTGACCCCCGTGGTGTGAGCATGCCCACTGTGCTGACCTCCGTGGTGTGAGCATGGTCACTGTGCTGACCTCCGTGGTGTGAGCATGCCCACTGTGCTGACCCCTGTGGTATGAGCGTGGTCACTGTGCTGACCTCTGTGGTGTGAGCATGCCCACTGTGCTGACCTCCGTGGTGTGAGCACGGTCACTGTGCTGACCTCCGTGGTGTGAGCATGCCCACTGTGCTGACCCCTGTGGTATGAGCGTGGTCACTGTGCTGACCTCTGTGGTGTGAGCACGGTCACTGTGCTGACCTCCACGGTGTGAGCATGCCCACATAGCAAACAGGCATTGTGACAGTGAGCTGTCGTCTCTTGTTCAGGGCTGTTGGCAGGGTCCTTGTGTGTGCTGACACAGCATTCTCTGGGACACCCGAGGGACAGTGTGACCTCATGCAGGGTCCCTTTCTGCCCTGCAAGCCCAGGCTTCACAGCTCTCAGACCTGTCTCCTGGGCACTTGGAAGTTGCCACATGTGCTTCTGGGGAAAACTAAACTTCTGTTTAAAAACAAAAAAACCCAACCCCTTTCGTGTGTGTGTGTGTGTGTGTGTGTGTGTGTGTGTGTGTGTGTGTGGTGTGTGTGTGATGTGTGTGGGGGCATTTGTGGGTGTGAGACAGAGGACAGCCTCCGGTGGTGGTCCTCACCCTCCGCTTTGCCTCTTGTTCACGGCACCCATCTCGATGGCTGCCCTGTGATCTTCAGAGTCCCCTGTCCCCACCCCCACCTCACCTCAGGAGGCTGGGGTCACAGACACACTCCCATCTTAACGTGGGCTCTAAGGACTCAGACTCAGGTCCTCACATGGACGTGACAAGCGCTTTTACCCACCGAGCTATCTCCCCCTCCCAGTCCTTCACTTTCTACATCTAAGAAGCAAGCACAGTTCTTTTTTTTTTTTTTTTTGAGCGTCTGAAATGAATGCTATTATCAGATCCAAAATAGTCTTTCCAAAATGTTTTTCTCTAGAATGACAGGAAGCTTCTGTCTTGAAATGTGATTTTTTCATTTTAAGGTCATGGCCCCTTTAAGAATGTCTGGATTGAGAGGTCTGAAGCCCTTCTTCAGGCTAGGTCATGCTCCCACTGGTCCAGGGTCTGCTCAGTGCCCCTTCAGTGTTTGTCAGGGATAGTGCTGTGTGAGGGACTGTGCCCTGTCTGTCACAGTGCTCAGGCTTTGAGACTCCAGGGAGAGAAGGGAGAAAGGGAATTCTGTTGGAGGACCAGACATTCTTTTGAATTTCTTAAAATTTATTTTTTAGTTTTAAAATTAAAATATAATTGTACCATTTCCCCCTTCCTCTCCTCCAACTCACCCTATGTTCATTCCTTCCCCATCCCCTTTCAGACTTATGGCCTCTTTATCTTTAATTGTTATTGCTACACACACACACACACACACACACACACACACACACACACACACGCTCACACGCATAACTGTATACATACAACTTGCTCAGTCCATTGAGTGCTGCGTGTATGTATGTGATGATTTCAGGACTGACCACTGGTTCCGGGTAACCAGCGCGGGCTTCATTCATTCCTGGCGAAGACCGATTCTCTCATCTCAGCGGTCCTTCATTGCCTGTGCACCACCACGCACTCTCTAGTGGACGCTGGTCTGGTCACCTGTCCCTATTTTACATGGAGAGAATCCTCTTCCCGTGTTCGGTTTGCCTCGCTCTGATACGCTCACCTTCCTTGCCAGCTGGCTGCCTGTCTGAGGACTACTGCCAGTTGCGTCTGCTCAGGGGCCAGGGTTTCCTGACCCTGGGACTGGGGCATTCCTCTCTAGACCCTCCTCAGCCATGCCCTCACCTGTCTTGGCAGTGGTCTGCTTAGCCTGAAAAGAGTCCTCTGGTTGGATACTACAGGAGAGTACTGAGCCCGTGCGAGCTCTCCCGCGGTGTCTGCTGCGGTAGGAAGAGGAGTAGGCATAGTCCATACCCGTCTGTCTCCTTATCTCTTAGGGTAGGGTGGGGAAGTCCATACCCACCTCCTTATCTCTCAGAGGGACAAGGCCACAGTTTTGAGGTTAGGGTGGGGAAGTCTTTGTGAGATGCACTTGTGTGTCCAGTGTTGGATTCTAATGTGGGCACTCTGCTTTGGCTGTCACGTGCAAGGATAATGACCTTCTGTGACAACCACAGAAGCACCTGTACCCTTAGAAACACACAGTTAAGTCACATTCCACCCTTGTCCATCCTCAGCCCTCAGTTAATTCTTAATTGGACAGAATCCAGCATCTGTTGCTCCAGGAATAATTGGCTTGTGTCTATTAGAGAGAGGTGCCAGTGGCCACTTGAGGCTTTTCCTAAGAACACGAGTGCCAGGAACACTTTTAAAGTCTTCCTAACAGTAAACAGCAATGTGGGGATAAGGTCCGTGCCTGAGAGGAGCTGGGTCAGAACACGCTCATTCTTTAACATTGCTGCTTGTCTCACCTTTTGGGGACACTTGACATGAATGCTGGAGACAGGCCACTCTGAGCATGGCATAACTGTGCTGATGAGTCTGGTCTCTGACAGTCACACTTTGTCCTGAGGGGTTCTCCACATGCGACAGGAGTCATTGTGGGTCAGGACGCTGACCAGGGAAGTCTAGACGTAACCAGTCACCAGGAAGGAGGCAGATGCTTAGTAGATCTTAGTCTGGGTGGCGAGGAGTATGGGAGATGCCCTGTCTAAGAAAGGGGTCAGCAGCAGCTTGCTTCCCCTACTCGCCAGGCTTTCAGAACTTCTGGTACCAGATGCTTGTACCAGGTGCTTTTACCACAGGAGCCCAAGCGAGGACAGAAGGCACACTTCCGGTTTGCTTTGCCCAACACACCTGTGACAAGGTGGGCTCCATGAGAAAGGGATCACTTGCTTAGTGTAGTTCTCCTGTTGAAGGGAGAGCTGGGGAACGCTTCAGGGCTGGTCAGGGTGTGGCCTTGGAGGATCTCTCCCTACTGGGGAACTCTGGAAGGTTCGCCTCAGAAGTGCTTCACATGTGACCTGCAAGTGCCTCCTCCAGGACCCTCCCAAAGACGTCTGGTTGGAGACCACAGTGGCCACTCAGCTGTGGTTTCTCGTGGCCTCGTGGCTCAGCCCTGTCATGGCCTGTCATGTGTTGTCCCTGAAAGTCCTCAGCTTAGCTCTTGGAACAGTGAGGGCTTCTTGTAGGGCTTTCCCAAGTCTACGGGTATGTTATTAGAGGGGAATTTCTACAGATGCTCGGGTTGGAACCGGAATAGGTCCCAAGGCAGAGGACCAGATCTGAGGTGGCTCTTCTTTTCTGCCTCTGTCTCTACTGCCTGCCCTGCAAATCCTGCCTCTGCCACGGGGGCCCTCAGCTTGGCAGACCCTCCCTGGTGGGGAGCAGCAGTGAACAGAACAGACCCACCGTAACCTGGGCTCTCTGGCCTGGGCCTCTATGACATCCCTTCCCCATACACTTGTGAGGGGTTTGCTGGCTGAGGGGATGCCTGGCTGCCGAGTCCCTGCAGCTACACCAGGTACCCCAGAAGGCAAGGTTGGCTCCTTGAAGGATGATTTTTATTTTCTTTATAGTTTTCTCAAATGATATTTTCTGTCAGAAAGTTAAATGAGGGTAATTTCACTTTCATTGTCCTAAGTAATATTCTGTAGCCTGAGAGAATAGAGCTGTTATCTTTCATTGTAACAGCTGGACGGCTTAATGATTCTCGTCCTTCTTCACCCACCAAAACGTCGGATGCAGTCACATGACCGAGGCTGGCGTGCTCACGGGCTGTGGGCAGAGGGAGGACTCATTTGAAAATGTTTCCCCAGGTGGTTTGAGTACGCTTTCTTCCCACATCGCCCCTCTGGAGGGGTTCCAGTATGAACTGAAGGCCTGGTTCGTTATTAGGGCAAAACAGTTGAGGATCAATGTTAGTGATTTGTCGGGAGCCTCTGTGTCAGTTAGCATGGCTTTTCTGGTTTCTTGGCTCTCCTGAGGGTTCTACCTGGGGGGGGGGGGGCGAGGAGTGGGGGCGAGCGCAGACAGGCAGGCAGGCAGGCAGGCATAGCTTTGTGCTTTCAGCTGCTTACAGTGGAGGAGAGGACCGAGGGGAGTGAGGAAAACATATGACCTGCGATTCTGAGCTAGTGGAAGGTCTCAGGTGAGGAGTTCAAGGGGACATAGTTATTATTACAGGGTATTAGACCGTCAGACATGTTGGGGACTCTGAGGAGTTCAGGCCCCAGCTCCACAGACAGACAGCATGGTAGAGCTCTGAGGAGAATCAACCCCTGAGTGGAGCAGGAGTGGAGCCCCCTTTTTATAGGTCTCTGAGGAAGGAGGAAGGTGTCTCAGAAGGAGTCTGCAGCCAGGCTGTCATCCCCTTGGAGATGAAAAATACAGCTCTCACCTTAAAGGAAGTAAGATCTTATTCTGGAGCTCAATTTGAGTGACCACGTCCCAGAAATACGGATGTAGGTTACCCCAAATTCCGTGTTCCAGCACAAAAGCAGTTTCATGAAGTTTTATAGTTTTACAGGAAAAAGAAACCAGGGCAAGGTTAAAATGCTTTGGTGGGCATATTAGAGAGGTAGATTCGGCAAGATGGGGAAGCTTTTCTGCAGGCCTCAGATGCTATTTGATGACTGTCTTTGGTGTGGTGGAAGCTAGCTAGGGGTCTTCTAGATTAGTAGATTATAAGAGGTTTTTAGCCCTTAGTCACAGGATGTTAGTTTGGGCACAGAGGTGAGCAAAGAATGGCTATTCAGAGGGCTTAAGCTGGCCTGGGATGGGTAACTTGCCTCGGGAGCGGCAACATTCCAACCTCTCCACATCACTACAGTTCTGCTGAGTCTTCGCAGTCACGGTTCCTTTCCGGGAATTCTTGTTGACACTTGGCAGACTTCAGGAAAGTGGGGAGCAGTGGGGGAGGCTGCCTCCGGTAGCCCTGTGAGACTGGGAGAAGGGAGGCTGATGCTTTGGTTCGCGTCTTTGCATCTGCGTCAGTGTTAGTCACACAGGCAGGCCTGCTGTGGAGCAATTACTGGACTGTCACAGGCTGCTTGGTCTCACCCAAGGCCGCTCGCTCACTGTCCGCTCTTGTCTTTCAGAATGTCGTTCTCTCTGGAGGCTCCACGATGTTCAGAGATTTTGGACGTCGATTGCAGAGAGATTTGAAAAGAGTGGTGGATGCCCGGTTAAAGCTGAGTGAAGAGCTTAGTGGGGGCCGGATAAAGGTAGGGGGCTGTGTGCAGGCTCGATGTCCTCCAACACGGCGAGCAGGGGACAGCCGGGGTTGGACGTCTGTACTGGAGGACACCTTTCAGACCACTCATACCCTCTATTGCAAGATCAGGCATGGATGTATGTAACCAGGGTGCTATAGAGACAAGATGAGTTTACGGTGAGGAAATATTCTCGTTAAAGTGAGACAACTAATGCATGCAGGGAGCGAGGCTGTGTCCATCACAGCTCTTAGCTGCTGGGATGCCTCCTGGACCAGGGAGCGAGGCTGTGTCTATCACAGCTCTTAGCCGCTGGGATGCCTCCTGGACCAGGGAGGGAGGCTGTGTCCATCACAGCTCTTAGCTGCTGGGATGCCTCCTGGACCAGGGATCAAGTACTGGAAGAGCGGGTCTCAGCTAGGCACGAGCCCTTCCTTTCCTGAATCTCCTGGGGCTGGCACTGCAGTGTGGCTGAGGCCGTCCCTGGAGGAGGCAGTCATCTGTCATAGGACACCTGGGTTGATAAGGACGTATGGTGCAGACTAAACACAGTTGCTTTCTTTTGCAGCCTAAGCCTGTGGAGGTGCAGGTCATCACACACCACATGCAGCGCTATGCCGTGTGGTTTGGAGGCTCTATGCTGGCCTCAACTGTAAGTCCCTTTCTAGACTGTTCTGTAGTCATTTGTGCATCTCTGTGGAGTTTGGATACATACTGCCTGTGAAAGTTAAATTGCGTGTGCTCTGTTTGCATGGCTTTAAACAGACAAAATAAATTCTGTTCGATGTGAAAATATTTAGTTATCATTTAAATTGTATATCTCATTCACAAGCAACCTGCTAATGGTGGGTTACAGATAAACAGGGGTATGTGAGATCTAAAAGTAATCTAGAGCATCCTGGCTTTTGTGTGTGTGTGTGTGTGTGTGTGTGTTCATGCACGAATGTGTGTGTGTGTTCATGCACAAATGTGCAAATTGTGTGAAGGGATCAGAGGTCAATGTTGGACATCCTCTTCAAACAACTTTTTTTTTTTTTTGAGACAGGGTTCTCACTAGGACCTGACTCACCAATTAGCCTAGACCGGCTGACCAGGGGTCTCCAGGACCAGGGGTCTCCAGGGCCCCACCTGTCTCTGTTCCCCCAGCACTAGGGTTAAAGGTGTACACTGCCACCCCTGGCTTTTCCTAGGGCGTGTGCATGAGCTCAGGTTCTCATGTTTGTGGGACAAGCATGTACCAACCGAGCCAGCTCCTCAGCACCTCCTTGGGGCCTTTCCAAGTGATTGATTGATTGATTGATTAATATTAGCCCCCCTTGAGTTTGTTAGCAGCTATTTTTAGTTCAGGTTAACAAGTATTTGATCCTACTAAGTGGAAACCGAGTACACTTGTTGTCTTCCGGTGCTGGGGATTGCTGCGTGAAATTGTAAAAGTGCAGCGAACTTCTGCCCGGGATGCCACCCAGGTCAGGTTTGCTGGATGGTGTCCTCCTCCCTCCTGCTCATCATCTCCCTCCTGCTGCTCCTCCTGCAGCCCGAGTTCTTTCAGGTCTGCCACACCAAGAAGGACTATGAGGAGTACGGCCCCAGCATCTGCCGCCACAACCCTGTCTTCGGAGTCATGTCCTAGTGTCTGCCGTGGAGCGCCGTCGGACAGTGTCGTGTTGGGAATAAGTGTCCTTCAGAACCCAGAGCAGCCACGGCTCCTGTAAATAGCGGTGTGGTACTGGTGTGTGAGCAGCGTGCTTTCATCACCAGCGCGTGGGGCCGGGTGCCATCTTTCCAGTAAAGCCATTTATCCAGTGACTGTTCGTTCGTGGCCCTCCTCTTCCCCTCCCCTTCCCCCCTTCCCCGTGACCCTCCTTTCCTTCCCCTCCCACGTTCTCTCCTTTCCACCTGAGCTTCTAGTTGACAAGTACAGCTCTGAAGGAGTTCATTGCAACCTTAGAAACTTCTCAAGGAACACGTGATACAAAGTGGTTTCTCCAGGAAAGAATGTGGGGCGGACCCCTGGCCTTCCCAGCCTATTTTTGTAAATAAAATGTTATAAACTTGAAATACAAATTGATGTTTATATTTCCTATCATTTTGTATTTTATGGTATTTGGTATAACCGGCTGATACTAAGCATGAGTAAGTCTGGATGTCACAGAGTTCTGTAATAAAGTGTTTCATTGTGAAGGCATGATCTGATGTGTGTATAGGCAAACAAAACAGCAGGCTATATGCCACATGTCTGCTGGGAAATGATCACATGTTATTGGGGTGACGTGAAGTCTGAACACTCACCAGTGTTCAGTGTATGAGAGCTGCTACAGATGTATCTGAGCTTCCTGGGCCGTTTTATAGAAGATGATGGGTTAATGTTGCTGAGCATTGGATGAAATACTATCCGCACTGTTGTAATAATAAAAGCTGCTAGAATCTTTATAACTGCTCCTTGTGATGTCTTCTGGCTCCCCCATCCATTCAGAGAACCTTGGGCTCTGTTACAGGTTGGCAGAGGATTTGATGATCAATCGATACAGTGTGTGTGTGTATGTGTGTGTGTGTGTGTGTGTGTGTGTGTAGAGAGAGAGAGAAAGACACACACACACACACACACACACACACACACACACACACACACACACAGATTGTCTTAAAAGTGATGGCACTCCCTCCCCAGGAGTGGGTGGTAACCTGTTTGATGGGTGTTGGGTGGGGTGAGGACATCCCCAGGCTGTCCAGGCTCCCTTCCTAGGAAAGATTCCAGTGTGTCTCTGATACCTGCTGAGTTACTCCCTCACTCAAATGGAAGTTAGAGGATCCTGTGTGCCCACCCTTTTCCCCATAATTCTTGTCGTGAGTATGTTTTGCCCTCAGAAAACTTCCCCCTGTAACCATTTGGTTTTACTATTTACATGTGGAAACAAGTTTGAGCTCTGTGGCCTCCTCTATCTTCAGTTGCTCACAGCTATCTCAAGTCTGAGAATATTCAGTGGAAAATTCTGATAAGCAGAGAGTCTACATTCAGTTAACTGTAAATGATTTAGAAATGTACTATTGTTGTGTGTGTGCATGGTGTGCATATGTGTGGGCATAAGTGCCAGGGTGCACATGTGGCGGTCAGAGGACAACCTTATGGAGTCAGTCCTCTCCTTCCACCTTTGTGTGGATCCGGGGATTGAACTCGGGTCTCCAGGTTTCTGAAGCAAGTGCCTTTACCTGCCGAGCCACCTCACTTGCCCCTCATGCAACTTTTATTACAGTGTAATTGTATTTGCTCTAATTGAAATTTATTATTTTTAATACTTAATGAATATTTATTAAGTAAATATACATGTCATCTACTCTGCTTGCCAGTCTGCATGTGTGTGTGTGCGCACACATACACACACATATGCACACACACACACACACACACACACACACACACACACCCCAGCATGGTAGTACTTGTATGCTTATAATCTCAGCATTTACAAGGCAGAGGGAGAAGGGCCATTACAAGTCTGAGGTCTGTCTGGTCTACAGAGTGGGTTTCAGGCCAGCCAGGACACATATAGAGCAGAGACCCCCACTTGGCCTGTGAGATGACTCCCTGAGTAAAAGCTCTGTTGTGTAAGCCTGACACCCTGAGTTTGGTTTCCCACACCCATAGTGGAGGGAGAGAACTGACCCCAAGGTTGTCTTCTGACTTCTACCTATATGCTGTGGTAAATATGCTCATGCACATACACACATATGCTACTTATAAAATATTTTCAGTGGTTAAAAACAATAGCAAAACCCAGTCTATACATAAATATATGTGCTCATACACAAACAGCGATGTGTTGTGGCTTATGATATGGCTGTGCACCAATAAGCCCACTGAGAACTCTACATCCAGGGTGTTTAGTGCACCTGCTGAACATCGTAGCCGAGCGGAGACTCTTTAGGCGTACTCATCACAGTCATGTGAGCCTACGCGTGGGCACGGTTACCTAACCCAAAGCCAGCTTCGTAACAGACTGTTGACTGCACACACGGGCACTCTGCAGACATGAGAGAATGTAAAACACCACTGTGCCATGCTGGCAGCCTGGCATGCCGGAGAGGGGTGTCTCCCCTCATGATGGCACGTGTGACTGAGCTACAGCTTATGGTGGCTGCCACACTTCACAAGCGAGCGTGACGGGCCATGCTGCTAGTCTGGAACAACAGAGAACAAAATTGGGAGTGTGAAAAATTCCAAGAACGATTTCAGCCAGGGTGTTGTCTGCATGTATGAATTAAGTGCTCCAGGTTTATCAGTGCACTATCAGGTGAGACGGTGCTCGGGAAGGAAAGCGCTTTGCTCGGCTGCTGATCTCAGAGGCGCGCGGGCACTGGTTCGGCTGCTGAGGACCCTCCGTTTGCTCACATCGTGGGGATGGTCACAGTGGGGAGCGCTGTAGGAGTCAGGGCTGCATCTGGGTTCAGGAAGCCACAGGACACTGGGTGGGGCAGGACTCAGGCTTTCCTAATGACCCTCTCCTAGGAATTACCTTAATCTCTGCGGAGGACAGAGCTCCCAGTGGGACCCAAAGGCTCTCTACATAGTGGGCTCCAGGCCAGCCAGGGGGACACACAGCAAGACTCTGACAGTGAGATGGTCACTGAGTAGAAGCTCTGTTGTGCCAGCCTGACAGCCCGAGTTTGATCTCCAGCACCCATTACGAAAGGAGGGAACTGAGACCCTCGCAAGGTACACCCAGGCCATAGCTGTAAGTATTTATGGGTAGGATAGGACAGAGTGTGTGTCAGGGGCACTACTTGTTTCAGACATATGCTGAGTGGGGGGCGGGGTGCATGGACCATATCACCCCATCAATGAAGAAGCCTACAGTATCCTATGCTGTTTCCTGTGTTGCAGGGATGCTCAACCACAATTTCCCTCTCGAGGGCTTGAGGCCTTTAGTTGTAGTTCATCCAGACACATTTCTCTGCACTTTCCAGCTGTTTTATTGCAACAAATCCCTGGCTGGTCTGTCTGCCTCAGTCACCCCCTCTGCAGCCCATGCATGGACCGAGAGTACTTCCTACCACTTTCGTCCTGATTGTTATACTGGGTGTTTTTTTTTTTTTCAACTTGACACAAGCTGGAATCATCTGGGAAGAGGGAGCCTCAGTCATGGAATTGTCTCTGTCGGATTGGCCTGTGGACGAATCTCTGCCTCGTTTTCTTGGTTGATGATTGATATTGGTGGATGTAGCCCATGGTGGGTGGGTGGCACCATCCCTGGGCAGATGGACCTGGGCTGCATAAGAAAGCTGGCAGAGAGCAAGCTGGGGAGCAAGCAGGTTAGCAGTCTCTCCACGGTTCCTGCTTCTGCGACTGCTTGAGTTCCTGCCCTCCATGGTGGTCTGGGATGAGGACATGTAAGCCAAGTAAGCCCTTCCCTCCCCTAGCTACTTTTGGTCCTAGCTTTATCACAGCATCCGGGGAAGCAAACGAAGACATTTGCATACTGTTTTGCAGCCATGGTGCCTCCCTGGAAGCTTCCTTCCAACCTGACAGTCTGGGTGCGTGCCTTCCTGTCTGGGTCCTCAGCCTTCTGCACACAGTGCGCTTTGTGGTTTTCCCAGTGACTGCCTTTGCTCTGCTGGCCGCTGCTTTGATCTGCTTTGATCTGATCTTCTCCAGGCTTCCAGCATCAGGCTTCTTCTGTAGGTCGGTGTTGGCACCCACGCTGGCCAAACTAGAGCCACCGTAACCTGGTCTCGGACCCAGACCATCTAAAGCTTCCCTGCTCCTATGGGCCACAAGATTGTTGTTGAATGTGGGGACCTGCCCCACTGGGAATTTAGGTCACCTGTGAAGAGGTGGCCTGGAACTGAGGAAAGGTAAGTGTGCTCACCGTTCCCCAGCCTCCCTCTTACCCAGAGACAATAAGAAGCAGTGGGGAGTCAAGTCAAGCAAGAACTCCTTTATTGATAGGCAGTAAACCTCTTTTATACCAGAAAACCTCAGAACCCTAGGAGGGGGTGAAGGAACCAACCAATCATTTTAAAGGTCACCCTTTTTACAAGTTGTTTATGCCCTGACATCATCTCCTGTTTTTAGTATCTTATCTTAGCATAAAATAACTTGAGCTAACTTCCTTTCTCACCATTCTTTAATATCCAAACAAACAACCCAAGCTAACTTCCTCTTAGCCATCTTTTGTATCTATTTTTTTGCACAAAGAGCTTAAACTAACTTCCTCTGGCACCATTTGTATCCACTCTCTGTGTAAACAGCTTAAAGCTTAAGCTCTGTTTATCTAAATTTCTTTTGGCTCCCTCTTTGCGGCCCATGTATGCCCCACAGTTGAAAGCCTTTTGTTTATTCATTTTAGTTTCATTAAACTTGGGTGTGTATATATGATGTAAGTATGTGTTCATGTGTGTGCACACACGTGTGTTCATACCCGTGGAGGTCAGTGCGAGGTGTCTTCCTCAATCACTCTTTAGTTTTTGGGACAGAGTTTCTCTGAGAACCTGTAGCTCACCAATTTGGCTAGACTGGCTGGCCAGCGGCCTCCTTTCTTTGCCCTTCCCCATCTCCGTGCCAGGGTTGTAGGCATGTGCCACCATGGCTGACTTTTCAATCGATACTGAGGATCCAAACTCAGATCCTCAGGCTGGGATGGCAGGCACTTTACCAACTGAGCAGTTTATTTTAGATATAAAATAGAGAGAGAGCAGCATGTTCCATTGCAACAGGACTGAACGGTGCTGTACCCTGCAACCCTGGCTCAGATGCATCTTAGATGAAGAGTCAGAAGTGGGGGGTGGGGCGAACAAGGAGGGTGCCCATGGTTTGTTTCCATTTTCAGACTCCTAGGTGGTGCCGGCCTACAAACCCTGACAAAGAGACCTTTTGACTCAAACATGTAAGTATGCATTTTGGCTGTTCCTTAAGTGAATGATACCCAGTCCCCTCTTTCCTCAGTTTCCCAAGCATTGTAAGGGCCCAGTTGCTGTCAGTCGGTCTGAGTTTAAGGTTTTTTGTATATTTATTGCATCTACCAGATACTGTACAGAAAACTAAAATATGATTTGGTAATGTGCGTTGGTCACTTTATAAGGAAAGAATTAGAATACTAATTTAAAGAAAATCCCTACACACCTTTTGTTCAGGTTGGCTTAGCCTAGATCATAATGTAGTAGAACTGAGGGTAAAGTCATGCTTCTGTGAGGAAAAGGCCCTCGTCTCCGAGTGAAGTGTCCTGTAGATTACTCGTGTCTTAGCTGGCTTCCTATTGCTGTGATAAAGACCGTGACCAAAAGCAACTCGGGAGGAAAGGGTTCCTCAGGCTTACACGTCCTGATTACAGCCTACCATGAAAGGAAGTCAAGACAGGAACCTGGAGGCAGGAACTGAAGCAGAGCCCGTGGAGGAGTGCTGCTTACTGACTTGCTCCCCGTAGCTTGCTCATCCTGCTTTCTTATACCACCTGCCAAGGGGTGGCACCATTCCCAGGCCCTCCCACATCATCATGAATCAGGAAAATGCCCTTGTCTGTAGGCAATCTGAGGCTCTCAAGTGAGGTTCTTCTAGCTTGTGTCAAGTTGACAAAAGTCTAACCAGGACATGTAACCTAATATGCCAATCAGTATAGTTTTTAACAAACATACCCTAAAATGATAAGCCAGCCATCCTTAGACCTGTTAAAGTTTTTTGATAGTGTATAAGGTGCTTTGCTCTGTTTAACATGCATGTTGAGATACAAACTCACCTCTGTGTTGAAAAAACTATTATAAATTATATGGCTAAAAATTTAGAAAAGCCTCATATGATTTAGCTGTCCCACAAGGAATATGGACTTTAAAGCCTCGTGTTGTACAAGAGAGAGGCAAACAGCTTTATCTGTCAATTAAAAACAATACACTGGAAACTGGTATGTGAATCTCTCAATCTTTCCCTCTCTCTCCCTCCCGCCTCCTTCCCCTAACCCCCCACCTCCCATGACCTGGAATTCCTCCTGCTCCTCCCTCCTCTACTTCCTTCCTCCTGGATTATGAACACATCTTCCCCACAAGCTGCAGAGGCTAGCTCAGAGTTGTTCTTTGCCGTGCACTCGCAGGAAAAGCCTCCCATTTTAAAAAAATGCAGACATCCACAAGCTGCTCCTTCTGGCTTGAGTTTCCAAATGAGGATAGAGAACTTGAGGTCTCAGTGACTTGTTACCACCCAGGCTGAGTTTAAGGGAAAAATAAACACAGGAGGAAAATAGACGCTGCCAGAGTTGGGGGACTCCATTACTGTTGTCCAGGTGGTGTGTGCCCTACTACTGAGGTGGGTCACCCAGCAGCTACCCTTAGCGGAGGCTGGGTTTTGACTGTTGGGATATGAATGACCCCGATCTCAAGGATTTTAATGGTATCATAAAAATCAAAATTGAATTTCAAACCCAGCAGGTGGTTCATGCACTTGGAGAGTAGATGACTGAGCTTGTGTGCAGGTGATCCCTCCAGACCGGTAATAACTGGAGGGTGGCCGTGAGAAATCTTCTCTCAGCAAGAGAGGAAAGAGAAATCATCCACAGAAGGCTTGAAGGCGTGAGTGGGTTTCAGGTTGGTGATAGTTCATGCTACTACTTCCTAATGAGAAGAGCAGGCTCAGACCTGTGACTCGCTCATTCTTTATGCGCCTCCCCTTTTATCTCAACGGATGACGATATGGTTTGTGTCAACCTCTCAGCTTAATCAAGTGCCAGCCCATTTCGAATCCTAAGAGTGCCCTGTTAAGAATATTTATTTGTTCAATGATTCTTTACTTAACTAAAGACTATTTCATAATGTTTCTTTTTAAAGTAACTGTCGGGCTTGCTAAATAGAAATATAAATTGATCGGCAAGGTAAATTGCAGGCAATTGCGTGGGACGCCGATTGGCAGTTTCTCCAAATTTTCTTGGCCACGTGGAAAGAAATCTTTTTAAAAAGAGAAGAGGGGCTGCAGAGATGGCTTTGTAGTTAAGGGTGCTTGGTGTTTTTCTAGAGGACTTGAGTTTGGCTACCATCACCCGCTAACCTCCCCCCCCCCCCACACCCATGCAGGGTTGCTTACAACTGGCTATAACTCCAGCTCCAGGGGATCTAATGCCCTCTTCTGGTCGCCATAGGCACTGCATGCACACTGGATGCTTGTACGCGGATGCATACATATAAATAAAAATTGAAAGTAAATATTAACAGAAGTTGTAGCTTCATCTCAGTATTATATAAGGTTAAGTTTTAAAAAATACAAGCTTTTTACAAACCCTGTATTGTTCTCAATTAAGGAAGCAGCTATTTATCCTCTACTTTCTTTTTTTTTTTTTTTTTTAGTTTGGGATGCTATGCATTGCTCTTGCTGGGTATGTGTGTGCATTTCTGCATAGTCACATATATATTCCTCAGTTAATTATGACCACTAGGAATTAAAAAAAATTAATTGATGAAATATAGTTTTAAATTATTAAAAGTGAATAATTGTAAACCTAGGGGTTTATGGTGTCAAATAAAAATTTAATGACATGGCTTTCTCTGCAATTCCAATATTTGGGGGTCAGATCGATGAAGCCAATGAACTCCACTAAGAGCGCTCCTGGCTACATTAGCACCTACTGAGTGAGTCTGGAGGCTTCCCAGCACTGGCTGGGTAAATACTCAGGAGAGGGAGAGCGGACACCCCAAGTTTTAACCAAGGGCTTTTCTCTAGTTGCTGAGCAGACCTGGGGAAGAGAGGAGACCCTGGCTGTATATGACAGACGACCTCTGCTGGCCAGTGCTAGGTGAAGAAACACCGTGAATGCAGCCGGACTAGGCGGAGTGACGGAGTGGGGGAGGGGTGGCAACATATTCGTGCCCCGCTATAAAGCTGTGGGTGAAGCTAACAAGGGCTGCGAGAAGGAAAGGAGAGGTCAAAATGGCCGGACACCGTCCCCTGCAGATGTGTGGCACAGCCACAGTTTATTACCACAAAACGCACGGCTGGTGGGGAAAGGTAGTTTTGATTTTAATGTGTGTGTGTGTGTGTGTGTGTGTGTGTGTGTGTGTGTGTGTGTGTGTGTGTGTGCGTGCATGGGTGTTCTGCCTGCCTGCATGTCTGTGAGCCATCTGCATGCCTGGTGCCCACGAAGGCAAGAAGAGAGCATCAGATCCCTTGGAAATGAAATTACAGACAGCGTGAGCTGCCGTCTTCTGGTTCTTAGTCACTGGGCCATCGCTCTAGTTCCTGCTTTTTAGTTTTAAAACTGGAGCTACCAATAAGATCATTTAATGGCCAAATTTAGAAGTATTTGCTTGTTCTCTCCCTACCCCCCCCCCACTCTCACTCTCTCTCTCTCACTCTTGCTCCCTCTCTCTCTTTCCACTGTGCTTGTTTATTTTGTAGAGAAAAAGAAAAACCCCAGTGTGACCTGTCCCTGTAGTGGTACCGGAGAGCTACTGAAGAAGAACTTAAGGTACAACAGCCTACAGGAGTCTGACACGAAGGATAATTAGAAATAAACTAGCTAGCAGAGTAACTGTGCGATGTGAAGGCCTAGATGCCGAGCTCAAGCTTTCCTGTGACATCTTTTATCTTAATTAGGGTAGTAGACTCATCCTGCCATTCTGATTATGCAGTCGTTTCCTTGAGCTGAATTAGCATGTTTTAACATATTTATTCATTAGGTCTTATGCCCACAATAAATTAAACTTTATAGGTAATCAAAACATGGTTGCGTGATGTAATTACAGCTCTCTGAATTAGAGTTTAAGGAAGTTACTGCCGTACTCTATGTGACCTCAGTGTCCCCTAACAGCAAGTATTAATAGCATTATAAAATTTCTAGTAATGTGCACTTTAGGTCTAGGTTGATTTACAGATGGGTGACTTCTGCAGAGCTGGTAGCTCTGAGCAGAGACTCTGGGCCCAGCAGTAGCAACCCCAGCAGGGAGTGTCCTCTGATTTAGAGCTAGTCACGAAGAACAGGGTGCCTCATTTCCTGTGCTGGTACCCTGGGAAGTGGTTCTGTTCGTGGTATAGTGAAGTGGTACTTGATTTCACACAGAAGTAGGGTGGCGTACATCATCATAGGGTACAGTAAGCCATGCCCCAGGACAGCTTTGCGGGGATTCATTTCTTATTACCTACCTGCTGGGTAATTTACACTGACTTGTTGATTTTTGTGTTTGTATAAAGGCATGCACACATGCCACAGCACTCAGGTGAGGGGCAGAGGACATCTTGTGGGAGCTGGTGCTACCCTCTCAGTATGTGGGACGCAGGGATAGAACTCAGGTCATCAGGCTGGGCAGCAAACACTGAGCCATCTCACAGGGCCTTCCTCCCCCTCCTCCCCCTCTCTCTCCTCCTCCTCTTCCTCCCCTCCTCCCCTCCTCCCCCTCCCTCTTCCCTCCTCCTCCTCCTCCCCCTCCCTCTCCCCCTCCTCCCCCTCCCTCTCCCCCTACTCCTCCCCCTCCCCCTCTTCTTTTTGAACAGAGAAACCCCCTGAAGCGGCGTTTCTAAGTGCCCATGTGCCCTTACAGTCACCCCCTCCTCCCCAAGCACTGTCACCCCAGTGGACTATCAGAGAGCGGTCAGCTACGGACACTGCGATCACTCCCTCCAAGTCCCCACCTCTAGATGATCAGGGAGTAGATGTGGTGTCTCCTCCCCACTGTCGGAGATGGCCAGCTCACCTCTTCCACCCTCCCTATATACCAAGGAGGCAATGGGTGATGTGAGGAGCTTACCATCCTCTGCTGTGTCCCACGGGCCAGTGTCGCTTCCCAGGACCACACAGGAGTCACTAGTGAGCCTTGCATAAGGATCCAATAAGGGTGACTCAGTTGACTTCTGTGGTGATTTGAAAGAAAATGGCCCCCATAGGGAGTGGCACTGTTAGGAGATATGGCCTTGTTAGAGTAGGTGTGGTCTTGTTGGAGGAACTGTGTCACTGTAGAGGCAGGCTTTGAGGTCTCATATATGCTCAAGCCACGCCCAGTGTCTCAGACTACTTCCTTATTGGAGAAATTATTTTGGCCACTCCACGTAGTTAAAAGGATATTTATTTAATGGTGTAACTCACAAATTAAGTAATGGATAGGTCGCAGGGTCTGGGGAAGGTGTAATGCAGTCCAGCGGTGTTCTCCGGAGCTCTGCCCAGTCAAACTGCACCGGTCAGCTTCCGGGCACCGAGCGAGCGCCCAGAGAGAGCGCTGGCCCATCCAGCTCTCGGGTCCCCCGGCGCCTCCCCTCGCCCCGCCTCGTAGGCGTGACAGTTGCCAGAGTCTCAATGGGGGTTGGAACTTCCAGATCCAAGCTGGAATGGCTACCCACTACATCTCCCCTTTTTGTCTAAATAAGAAGGTTCTAAACTAATACAAGACTATATACAAAGGAATGGTTATCAAATATTGTCCAGAAATAATGAGAGATAATGACCTAGATAAGATGTAACTACAACCAATGCAAACAATATCAAGCAAGAAACACATACTAAAATCCAGAGAAGTATAGAGCATAGGTAAACAGCATGTTATAAAGATCATTCAAAGGTGTCCTATCCTAAAGAACCTGAATCTAATACTTAATATGTTCTATCTAAGATATTATATATACCAAGTTGTAACTATAACTGCTAGTCTTCAATCCCATCAAAGACCTGAGAAGGAACATAATGGTACCTGAGAAATGGTAGATGGATGCAAGCAACTTTCGGGAATCTTGCAAGAGTAGACCAAGACAGCTGGCAGCCTGGACAGTCACCTAATGTTTCTCAGCATTGTTGGTGCATTCAAATTGGCTACAGGCCTAGAGTATCTGACAGACCATTTTCAGAAGCAGGATTTCTGAAAGACCATCTTACCCTGTCTTGGCAGAGTACAGTGGTCGCTTTCCTTGTGTCCCGCTTGTCCAGAAAGGACAGCATTGCATTTGTACTGTCAGCCATCAAGGCAAGGGCAGTTCTTTGCCCAGTAGGCCATTTTGTGCCAAAAGACAAACTTCCAAATGGAAATGTCTTAGAAGCCCAACATTTTCTCGGGATCAATTGGTGCAGCCAGGAGCAATTGTGTCTCACGTCAACAGAATTCTAAGTTATTTAAATGCCATATTCTCCAGGTCTATGAAGTGTTTGAAGATTACCTGCCCATCTGACCTATGTATCTGTAAATCTGGATAACCTAACTAATGTAACTATAGAGATGACAGGCATAGGCGACTATAAATCTATAAATCTTATCTATCGAAATAACCTAAGGACTAAGGCTTCACATAAATAAGGTAAACAGTCTATAAGCAAATGTATGGTGAAGAACGATGACTTCAAAATTGTGACAATACACAAGATATTTATAACAGAGGTATGAATATATAGTGCGATATGCAATATGACAATAATATTAAATATATATCAATATACCGAATATCCTAAACAGAAGTAGAACATATATAAAGTATGACAGATATAAATTTACATTTGTATCAATATAAAAATGTTCCAAATAAGAGTAGAAATATATGTACATTATAACAAATATAGTTCTGTATTTGTATCAATATACAAATTATCTTAAACAGGAGTATAAAAATAGTCTACATTTGTATCAACATATAAGATTCTATAACAGTACAAATTACAGTGCAAATTATCTAAGGTTGTTATTTTACTAAGTTTGTTTACTAGTATATACAATGATTTACCATCATATCTTAACATCTGTTTTACATATGTGGATTGTATCCCATATGTAACTACTGCTTCCTTTATATTTTTAAAGTCCCTTGTTGAAATTGGTTGTAATGTATATGTCATATATGGCTCGGGGTGTGTGTCATCTGCTGGCTTCTCATGGACAATAACAGGATAAGCCATTGTATGAGAGCCATTTGGAGATGTTACAACCTCTATGGTCTTGACCTTTTGCTTATTAGTTCCCTTGTCATGTTTACTGAGAGTTTCTTCTAGGGCTTGCAAACGAGCACCTAGGGTCTGTTCTAGGGAGTGAACCTCCTCTCTTGTAAGGGACTCCATATTTCTCATGGAATCATAGAAGTTTTTATGTTCCTCAGAAACACATGATTCCATGGACCTTATCTATCAATTAACGATGATCTTTCTTCCTTATATACTGTCTGAGTAGCCACAACTTCACTCTGGAGAGTTAGTGTTCTATCCATTAAATATTCATATTTATTATCAATAAAATCAATTTTGGGTACAAGCCTGTTTTGTACATCCTGATTATCAGATTCTAGAGAAAGAATCTTTTTCTCTAAGCCTTCATTGCTATCTTTGAAAGCAGATTCCAGAGAGAGAATCTTTTTCTCTAAGCCTTCATTGCTATCTTTTAAAGCCTGTATCAGTCCCAATAATGACTCATCTTTGTTCTTAAACCAGTGTTTGAACACTGTGTGAATTATTATGATGAATGCCAAAATGGTATAGCCCAGATATGCCTTAGGAATGTCGTATATTTCCAGGAAGATGTCATTCATCATACAGGCAAAAAGGTTTTTAAATTCTTGTGAGGTATGTTGTCGGCCATATTACACGAATTACTCAAAATTTGTTAGTCAATTTTAAGGTGTAAAATTATCAAGTACCTTTACTTGAAACAATATGCTTACCTTTCGTGTAGTAGCACTTTTCAGCCAGCAGGTGGCGTTGGTACAGCTCCGAAACAGGGCCTGCTGGCGATCTTGGCTGGAGTCGGAGGGAGATGGCGGAAATGGCGGAGATGGCGGAAATCGGAGCTAGCACTCTCCTGCCTCTTTCGCTGGTCTGGGGCTAAGCTAGGGAATTGAGATCGGACTAGCTGCTCCCTTTTTCGGGAATGGAACCGTGTAGGTGTTCCCTGGTTATATGGAACTTTGCAGGCAGGTTTAGGTACCCGCCAGCTAGGGAGGAGACGGCGGGAGCCGCCCAGGCCTTTGGAGTTTGCCCCACGTGAGCGCCAGATATTGGAGAAATTATTTTGGCCACTCCACGTAGTTAAAAGGATATTTATTTAATGGTGTAACTCACAAATTAAGTAATGGATAGGTCGCAGGGTCTGGGGAAGGTGTAATGCAGTCCAACGGTGTTCTCCGGAGCTCTGCCCAGTCAAACTGCACCGGTCAGCTTCCGGGCACCGAGCGAGCGCCCAGAGAGAGCGCTGGCCCATCCAGCTCTCGGGTCCCCCGGCGCCTCCCCTCGCCCTGCCTCGTAGGCGTGACAGTTGCCAGAGTCTCAATGGGGGTTGGAACTTCCAGATCCAAGCTGGAATGGCTACCCACTACACTTCCTGTTGCTTGTAGATCAAGATGTAAGAATCTCAGCTCCTTCTCCAGCACCACGTCTGCCTGCACGCTGCCATGCCCCACCATGAGGACAATGGACTAAGCCTCTGAAAATGCAAGCCACCCCAATTCAATGTTTCTCCTTTATAAGAGCTGCTGTGGTCATGGTGTCTCTTCGCAGCAGTAGAGACCCTAAGACAGCTCCCAAGTGAACTGGGCTTCATTCTCAGCAGTTGCTCCTGAGCGTGTGTAGGAGAGCGGAGGAGCGTGGGCAGGTTCTAAGGTTTAGGGTGCTGGGAGCAGCGTTTGAGATACACTTCTGATCCTGTGCCATCATCTCACATCCAGCTGCAAACCAGTGGGAGCAGGGTACGGGAGTCAGTCTTGGCCAGACACCCTGGGACAGTCACCCTCAGATGGGTCTGTCTGTCTGTCCGTCCTCGGATGGGTTGGCTGATGGGAGATGCCTTCATCACTGTTCCTGGAGGACTGCCTTGAATATGGAAGAGAACCCAAGGGTTCTAGAAAGGGAAAAGATTTAAACTTTAGGATATTACTTTTATTGTGAGCCAATGAGAAAAGATAATGCGCTTTTGATGGCCACTGTTAATAAATAATTAAGGGGAATTCCAGTTACTGGGCACTTTGCAGAAAGATTGTAAGTATTGAAGTGGGGCTCTTGGCTCTTGCTGTATCTTTCATCTCGTTCTTGTGCTCATCCTCATCTGGGCTGAGCTCTCCTCAGGCTGCATTTAAGCAGCCTTTGAAAAAGAAGCCGAGTTCTTTAACTGGGATTGTACTTGAAATGTAAACACAATAGCCCAAGGGGACGGAACAGGACACTTGGGGATCTCAGCAGTGCCGACAGGTGGAGATTGAGGAGGGTGGCCATGGGCTCACAGTGACATCAGATTTCTGTCTCTTAGCCTCTGGTCATGAGTGAGAGGGAGTGAGAAGGATGTGGTGTTCCATGGAGCTTGCTCCAGGAGGGACTAGGGAGCTCTGTGCTCCATTTTCATGCTGTGTGTTTAAAGGGTCTGTGCTTGAGGGAGGATTTCGAAGAGGAAAATAATTTCTGTTCATTTGGGGAATTTTAGTAACATTGTATTGGGGGTTCAGATAAAGTTTCCAGTGTCACTTATAAGCTGGATGATGATCCGTTCCCAGCTGTGTGGGCCCTGCCATTTCTACCTTTTGTCCTGCCCTTGGCTGTGGGACTTCAGGGTGGCCCCACGCCTCCTCTCTGGAGAATGTGAAGAAGAGGACATATTAAAGCTGCTTTCTGGGCTGAGCACATGCCTCAGTGGGCAAAAACAGTTGCTGCTCGCACATGAAGACCCGAGTTTGGATCCTAGCACTCACATATCAAACCAGGTGTGGCTGCGTGTGTCTGTAACACCAGCAGTAGCAGGACAGAGACAGGAGGATTGCTGGGACTTGCTGGCTGCCAGCCTAAAGCTCACTGGACTAATGTCCCCATAAGAAAGTCCTGTCTGTTTTGTTCATACATGGCTTAGTCTCAGGTCTACCGTTTGCGTGCTAAGGACACTGCCACACAGTTGGTGGCAGGTGTTTGTGTCTGTCTTTTTTTCTCATTACTCAATTTTCAGAATGTGAAAGTTGGTTGTTCCCATCCTGAACCCATGCTGTGGAGTCATGTGAGTCATCTGTGGTTTTTTGTTTGTTTGTTTGTTTGTTTTCGAGACAGGATTTCTCTGTGTCACAGCCCTGGCTGTCCTGGAGCTCGCTCTGTAGACCAGGCTGGCCACAAACTCACAGAGATCCACCTGCCTCTGCCTCTGCCTCTGCCTCTGTCTCTGCCTCTGCCTCTGCCTCTGCCTCTGCCTACTAGGAAGCAAGCTCTGAGCCCATGGTGGAAACCAGCATGGCCAGGGACTGGGTGTTGAGGCTCATGGGAGGACAGCCTTTCCTAAGAATCTGTAGGGAGGCCCAGCCCATTGTAGCCTTTCCAAAGCAGGTTGTGAGAGGCACAATGCAGGTGTCATGTTTCTCCCAGGTCTTTCCTCCTCTGAGCCTTTTGGCATGGACTCACCATGAGATAACTCTGTGTCTCCATCTGGGGCAGGGCCTTGAAGCCACTGTGTTGACTGGTGACTGACAGGCACTTCCTTTGCAGATCCTGTGAGAAATGAAACAAAGCCCTTGTTAGCACAAACAGCAGAGGTTCAGGATGCAGAGAGCAGGTAGCTTCACCTGGGGCAGAATCTTGTGTTAGATGCCCACGAAGCTGGACTCAGCTGATGTCGCCAGAGTCAGGGTCTCCCAGAAACACACTGTCCCAAAGATCCTTGGTGTCCTTGGATGCAGGTGAGTGGGCATGGAGGAAGGGAGATGCTGTGGGCTGAGCTGCATAGACCTTACCCACAGCTGCCCTCCAGTCACAGCGCCTTCCTCCTGCAGGGAGGAGATTTGCCCGTGAAGTTCCCAGTTCCCTTTCAGCCCTAATCACACCTATTCTTAACAATGCTGTGTTTCTTTGGTGGATTAGGCTATAATAAATAAGCCATGGGGCATCTGGCCATCATATTTATTGACTCACGAGTCTTCTTGTAAATCGGGGAAGAGAAGAAGCAGTTATGGGCCAAAGCTACATTTTAATTTTAAGTGGATCTTGTTAAACGTTTACACTTGGATGATGAATCAGGGTGATGGACAAGGCACCTAGAAGGTTCCAGCTTCCTGCCTGCACTGCTCCAGTGACCTCAAGTTCAGGAAGGGTTTGTTCTGTTCTCTGCTGATAAACATTTGGCACCCTGTACTCCAGTTATTGTTTTTCACTGTGCAATCCAAAGCTTTCTTTACCGTGAAGTCTCTGGCCTGTGTTCTGGTATCCTAGGGTGTCCTCCCTGAGCTGAATGATCTTGCTGGACTTGCTCCCCATAGTCCAGGCTGAGGTGGGACTTACCATAGGGCCTGGGACCCGGGGCCTCTGGGGCTGGAGGTAGAAGGTCTGCCATGTGGAGCCTGACTCCTTCCTTTGTGCCTGAGCCCAGTGGACACGGGACACAGCCTGTGTGGCCTCCTCAGTTGCCACTACTGAGATTATCACTCAGCATACCACAGGACTGTACTTCCTCCACTGTGAGGGACAGTTGGAGGCTACACTCCCAGAGGCCTGGGTGCTGCCTCTGGATTCTTCCCCTGGATTCACCCTGTCCCTTGTCATAATGGATCATAACTTAGAGCAGAATGACCCTCTTAACCATGGTGTGATGGCTAGTCTTGGTTGTCAAAGTGACTGCATTGGAATCAGGTAAAACCCAAGCGCGGCACACTGTGAGGGGTTTTCTTGATTGGATTATTTGAGGTGAGCAGACCCACCCTAAATCTGAGCCACACCTTTTAGTGGCAGCTTGCATAAAAGGACATGGAAGAAGGGAGCTTTTGCCTTTTGCCCTTACTCTCTGGCAAGTTTACACATTCTGCTGCTAAGACGTTCCTTTCCTAGTGCTAGAACCTGCTTACTACTCTGCAATTCCAACAGAGCCGTAAGACCAGCTGAGACATCCAGCCTCATGGGCTGAACAACTACCAGATTCTTGGCCTTTCCATCAGGAGACAGCCATTGTTGACTAGCTGGACCACAGCCACTTTAATAAATACCATACACACACACACACACACACACACACACACACACACACACACACACACGGTGATATTGTGTCCCCCTAATAAATATATTGTGCACTCTAATAAACTTATCAGGGGTCAGAGGACAGAACAGCCACTAGACAGACATAGAGGCCAGAAAATGGTGACACACACACACCTTTAATCCTAGCATTCCGAAGGCAGAGATCCATCTGGATCTCTGTGAGTTCAAAGCCATACTGGAAACAGCCAGGCATGGAGACACACCACGCCTTTAATCCCAGGAAGTGATGGCAAGAAGCAGAAAAGTATATAAGGCGTGAGGACCAGGGACTAGAGACTTTTTATTTAAGCTTTTAGCTTTTAGCAGCAGTTTAGCTGAGATCCATTTGGATGAGGACTCAGAGGCTTCCAGTCTGAGGAAACAAGATCATCTGAGGAGTTGGCGAGGTGAGGTTGGTTGTAGCTTGTTCTGTTTCTCTGATCTTTCAGTGTTCACCCCAATATCTGGCTCTGGGTTTGTTTTTATTAATAAGACCTTTTAAGATTCATGCTACACACACACACACAGACACACACACACAGACACACACACACACACACTCATGCACACACCCACAAATGCGCACACATCCCTTAGTGATGAGCTGACTTACTCTGACTTGCTATTGTCACTGGCCAAGGGAGGAACCAGCCATGAGCTGTGTCAGGATCCTGGCTTGTTTTTCTGCTCCTTTTTTTGGGCGGGTATGTGTGTCACAGTACCCTGCGGGGTTCCTTTTCCCTTCTTCATTGATTAGAAATCATTAGCATTTTCTCGTGATGTGCACATCCTGTGAGCTATAGAGAGGTGTGTAATATGTGGTCCCTGTACTCTAGAATGGTCCTTCTGACCCAGGATGGAGAAGGGAGTGAGTGACGCCCTGTGGCCTCCTAATCAGGCCTCAGCCCCCAGACTCTTTGGGACGTCTGTCTGCCAAGGCCTCAGTTGCCCACCGCAGGCCCAAAGCAGCTCACGGAGCCTCATTTTCCTGCTGGTTTAGTGCAAATCAGAGGCCCAGCTTACGCCTGCAGGTTGGCGCAGAGAAGTAAGGAGGTGAAAACTTTCTAAATCTGTGAAGTGTAGGCATGGGCTTTGGGGGTGATGCACTGATGGTTGTCCAGGGTGGGTGTCTTTCACTCAAGGAGCCATCTGCCTCCACACCTGGGGCCGTCCTGGGTTTCCCTCCCGTAGGAGGAAGATCAGAGTTCAAAGTTAGTCTGGACTACGTGGGGGCGGGGCTTTGTCTCAACCAACAGAACAAGGCACGCCTGTGCCCACAGATTTTAGGCTAGAATTAAAAAAGAAGAATGATTGAGAAATCAGGCAGCATTTACTCCCCCTTGGTCAGGTCTTGTCTTCATTTTCCCTTCCGAGCTTACGGATGACAAGGCATGGTTTTCTGATGCCGCTTCGGCAGGGCCCAAGGTGGCCCTTCATCACCCGTTTGCAAAGCTCCTTGGCGGTAGATACACTTTGAGAACACAATTGGATTAACATTGGTTAATCCAATGGTTACTCTGGATTTTAACAAACTCTTGCACGGAACTAGCTTGTATTTGTCATCTTTTGACTCTAACTCCTGACAGCATGACTGTAGAGGTCTAGTGTAGAGTTCCTGAGAAGTGGCGTATGTTTGTGTTTAGCTACAGCATGCTAAATGTTGTGCCTTGCTGTGAGATAAGGTTTGACTCAGATTCCATGATGAACCCAAGAGTGTGAGCCAGCTTCACTCTACCAGGAGGAGCTTGGGCAGTGCCACTCAGACAGGAGCATGGCAGCCTGGGGTGAGGTGGGGGCGCACGTTCTGTCCCAGGGCCTGTGGGTTGTCCCAGCGCCTTCCTCAGCCACTGGCTCTGGACGGCTGCTCTGGCACACCCTGGTCACCTGGGAGGTGGGCCTCAAGCTTCTGCTGACCTTTCGTTCGGGGCCTGGAATAGAAGGTTCCACAGATGGAGGTTCCATGTACAGAGCTGCAGTCTCTCGTTACCTTACTCCCATCTGCCGCCTTAACCTGCCCTTCCCACATCAGGCTTGTCCCACTCCCCTTCCCTTCCTCTTCAGACAGGAAGCTCCCCATCCATGGCCTCCCACGGTCATGGGCAGTACAGCTTCATGCCCACATGGTTTTGCTCTTGTTGGGAGAAGCTCCCAGGAGTGTTGGTGAATGCAGTTCACATCTTGTCAGTCTGTCAGCGTAAAGCATTTGATTACGGCTGGACGTGGTGGCACACGCCTGTAATTCCTGTGCTCGGGAAGATGGGGCAGGAGAAGGCCTGCCTGGCCTATAGAGATAGACCCTGCCCCCAAATAAACAAACAGACAAGCATTTGACTGTGACCCGGAACCAGTGCTTCAGCCGAGGTCAGGAAGGTCTCAGGGAGACACTCACCCTCCTGGAAAGATGGTGGCTTCCTGTGCAGGTGGCTGTCCTGGGTGGACGGTGAGGGGCAGCCCTCCTGGGTAAGGCTCTCTTCTAGGTTTGTGGCCTAAGCTGGTGCCCTTGGAGGAAGCAACTAAATACTTAGTTCCTGTGAGCTGCCTCGGCCCTCGCTGCTGCTTTCCTATAGGTCACCACTGTGTCACCACTGACCCTGGATGTGCCACCTCATCTGTGCCCACACACCTGGACAGTGTTTAAAGAGGTTAGGTGCCAAATGAGTCGCTCCCGGGACGCAGAGAAAAACAAGCACTGGGACTGCCAGATAATGCATCCGGGGAGAGAGAGAGAGCGAGAGAGAGAGAGAGAGAGAGAGCAGACAGCTGCTGCTGTGGGGCGTGCCTGCAATCCCCGTACTAGGGAGACCTGGGCAGGAAGATCAGGAGTTCAAGGTTACCCTGGGCTACATGTTAGGCTAGCCTGGGTTACATGAGACCCTGTCTCACAAAACCACAAATGCATGTATGTGAGAATACACACACACACACACACACACACACACACACACACACACACACACACACGGGGGGGGGGAGAACTGAAGAGAGACAAAGGAAAATGGCCTGTGGAAGGCAGCAGCTGCCCACCCTCCTTGTTGGGAGATACTTGAAGACACAAATTCCTGCTTCAGATGTCCTTAAGCTGTACTTGTATGTGGTCAAACGCAGTCCTTTTGAAAGCCAAAGTGCCATCCAGTGACTGAGCCCCAGGAGCCGAGCACAGGCCTGCCAGACATGGGCTCCAAATTTCTGTTGTGAAAGCAACAGAAAATGTTTCAACGATCAGAGCTGGACACCTAGGGTGACAGCAGGCCCTTCCTGCCACAGCCGCTCCTTGGCGCCTCTTTCTGGTGAGTGCTGACTTCTGTCCAGCTGGTGAGTAAAGCCCCCCTCCCATTTCCAGGTCTAGTCATGGTCAGCACTCCAGGGCAGAGGAGGCAGTGGGACACCCCGTCAAGGGCCATCTCTCTAGCCCTTCTTTTTATTTTTATTAATGGAAAATGTCCATACCTCCCTGGCAAGTTACAGAAAGGTCTCCTATTTTATTTTTATTTGTGAATGTCTGTGTATGCCATGTATATGCGTGTGTGCCCATGGAAGAGGGCTAAAAGAGGGTGTCAGATGCCCTGGAGCTGGAGTTACAGGTGCTAGATAATCTACAGATGTCACATGGTGCTGTGGATGGGGACTCTCAGGCAAGAGCCAGGGGAAGCCATGGGACCTCTATTGGCTGGCATGAGTTTGTGGAGGATAAGGGTTGGAAGACAACTTTTGTAACCTGGGACAAAGCTAAGGAAATGGACATGCTTGGTCACTAGCAGGCTCCCAGCAACAGGTGACCACTTGTGGCTGTCTTCAGGGGGACTAGTGTGTGCGTCAGGACTGACAGAGGCTTGAGATGGGCCCTCACTCGGGCAAGGAGGATAGAAAAGGACGGTGGAAGAGGTCACTGGTGTTTGAAACGGAACTTTCAGAAACTCTAATTAGTGGTTCACTTATAACAGAACCAGCTAACGCTTTGCATCGCCGTGGACAGAGGCAATGAGCAGGAGGAAGCTGATTTACTGTAGCAGTTGCCTCTTGCTTTTTAGTGGAAAATCCACTTATTTTAGTGTCCATTGGGTATTAACTTTTTTTTTCTTTAAATCCTCTCCCACCTCAGCTTGGGGAGGAGACTCCTGACTCAGGAATTTAGAGGCCTCCCAGAGAGTGGCAATAACCTGATGCTCAATGGATGTTTCTTCGGTTCTCAGTCATGGAGCACACCAAGTCCTCTGCATTCTGTGATCAAGCACAGCTTTGTGCATGCCATATTCTGTGGAGACTCTCAGAGTCCCATGGAGCCCCTGTCTGCTGAGGGGCTGGCGGGGCGGGTGTTGACCCAGAGCATGGCTCAGGAGATGAGGTGATACTTCCAAACAGAAGGCTTTCACGGTGCCTGTGGTGGCTGGTTCATGTGCCACCTGGGCTGAACTGCAGGGCAAGATTTCTTGGTCAGACACTATGGTAGTTGGATGAAAATGTCCCCCAGAGCCTCATGTATTGGGTCTCCTGTTGACGTAACTGTTTGTGGAGGTTTCAGAAGTGTGGCCTTGATGGGGAAAGAATGTTTCCAGTTTTCTCCTTCCCCTTCCTGTTTGCACTTCGAGATGCGAGCTCTCGGGCTTCTGTTCCTGCCGCCACGTCAACCCCTTGTCACACCCCTGCTTCTCCACGTGACTCTTGTCCTGCTGGAACCCTTGGCCCAATTCAACCTTCTCTCCCTTAGGTTGCCTTGGTCAAGGTGTTCCATCACAGCAACAGAAGACTAATCCGGGTGTTTTGCACATGGTTGCTGGGAAGGTGGTTTGTGGATGTGTTCAGGAGGCCTTCGGCACAGGAGACCATCCTCCACGGCATGGGTTGGCCTTGTCTAGTTAGCAGTAAGGCATGTTACCTAGGAGTGAGGGAGGGAGGGCTTCTGCCTAACCTGTGGGAGTTCCCATTCTGTGACTCTGCCTGCAAGCACCAGGCTTGCCCAGCCTTTCCTCCACCTCGTGAATCAGTTCCTTAAAAGTCCCCTGGCTTTGTTTCTCCACAGACAGACCCTTTGGCTCGGTCCTGTGGAGGACTCTGACCGGCGGAACCTGAACCTATCCACAGCACACCCCCAAGGCCAGGCTGATTCTGGGGTGCCGCCATCACTCCATTTCCTTCGGAGAACAGACTCGGCTGCAGAATGGCCTGGAAGAGGCCGTGGCTGTGATTGTTTAGAGCGGGCTCTTGAGAGGAAACCTGTTTGCTCTGCGGCTTCCGGGGAGGCTCTTTGTGGATGCTGGTTAATGACGCAGATTGTTTTTCGCCTCTTAAGTATCCTCTAATTAATTTCACAATGAACACTGGCGGCCTCCTGATGCCGTCGAGCTGTGTGGAGAGCGTAGGAGCTAATGAGAGTTGGACACAAAGTAGGGAAAGGTCTGTGCTGGGCCACTGAGGTCGGGGCTCCCTTTCCTGTGCATTTCACCCGCCGCTGAGCGGAGGCCCTAGCTACCGGCCTTCTTTGGCTCCTCGGCACCCAGCCCCTCCACTCTCCATAACAGCTTCCTTGGACGTCTCTCTCACTGGAGCAGGCAGGTTACATTCACGCTCCCTGCCTTGTGGTTGGTCACTTCCTATTCTCAGCTCCTCGGCATAGCTCTGCATCGAGCAAGAGATTCCTCCTGAGGATAGCGCCCGACCACAGCCCCCGGAGTCGTAGGGGGTGACGGAATGGAACTCCTCTCCACTGCTGACCCACTCGCCAAAGGCACTTGCAGCTGGATCTGAGGTTTGTGAACGCTGTGGGTTTGTCCTGAGGGAGGGACTGCCAGTCACTTCACCAGGACCACATGGATTCCTTTTTGATGAGTCCACCCGCTCCTCCCACATGTTGGAATCACGTGACTAGAGCTGGGCTTGTCTGTCGTTTTCTCTGCGTTTCCCAGCTGTCCTGTCACCACCTTTGTGAATTCCTGAAGCTCTCTTTGGAATAGAGTCTGTCTTTTATTACACTGACTCTCTTTTTATTTTCAAGAGTTATTTTTATTTTCTGTGTATGTTTTGTTTTGCCTGCCTGTATATATGTGCACCACATGCATGCAGTACCCATGGAAACCAGAAGAGGGCACCGGATCTCCTGGAGCTGGAGTTTACAAGTTGTGAAAGGTCATATGAGTGCTGGGAATCAAACCTGGGTCCCCTGCAAGAGCAGTGAGTGCTCTTAGCCATCCCTCCAGCCCAGTGCTGAGTCTCCTGACTCCTAAGGCAGTACCTTTTCATTTGCAGTCCTTCCTGGAAACTTACCTCCTTCTGTGAGAGTCAAGTGCTTGCTATAGTGACGGTGGCACCGGAATAAATGAAAGAATCAAGTTTTAACCAGGAAGAGGGAGAAAAGAAAGGACTCAGTGGTCCTTCTATCAGTTGCATATGCCGTGTATGCATGTGTGTGCATGTGTTTGCCTAACAGCATGTGGGTGTCTGTGCACATGCCATGTGCATGACAGCCTGTGGACATGTGTGCTCATGATACTGCATGTTCCTGACAGCATGTGCACATGTGTGTACATGGCAGTGTGTGCATCACACGCCACTTGAACACACTTGACTCTCTGCTTTGAAAGGAAATGCTTACCTGATGGGTGTGCACATGTGTGTACAGCAGGCAGCGTGTTTATGTGTGTGCATGACAGCACGTGCGAATGTGTGCACGGCAGTGCATGCAGGACAGTGCGGGCATGTTTGTATGACAGTGTATGCATGTCAGCACCTGCACATGCGTGCATGGCAGGGTAGTGTGTGCGTCTCTAGGTGGTGGTGGAGTATCACTGAAATAAAAATGCCATTAATCAATGAGGAGGGACTTTTAAATTAGCAGAAGCCCAAGATTGGAGATTAATTTTTTAAATGTTTCCTAACAAGAAAAATGAAGCGAATAAATTGTGACAATTGGGAAGTAATGAAGACCTAGCCGGGATGGCGCCTTGCCAGAGGCAGATAAGGGAATTCTCCACAGCTCTGCACAAATGTAAATCAGTGGGCTGGGAAACATGCATCTTCAAGCATTAAGGGAATTGGCGTGCTCTCTTTTTGAACCCAAGTAGTCATCTCTGAAATGTCTTCAAGGACGTGCCAAGGAAGGCAATGGAGCTGAGGCCATTATCGTGCCGGGTTCCCATCCAGACCTTGCACCCCATCTAAGTCTGGCCTCATCACCTGCCCCCCTGGGTGTCGAGGTCTGTGTCTAGCTGGTGCCCCTAGGACACACCGACCTGTGGATAGTACTGGTCACCACTGGGACGCTTGAGTGGGCTGCCGGCAACGTGGAAAGGAGGGAAGGACGCCGCAGGGGCCTGGAACATGGAGGTATTCACCTGTAGTTAGAAAGAGTGGTCTGAGGTGATTTGAACTCCACACAGCAGGACTGCTGGGACTGCGCTGCTGGCTCTGTGAGCGTTTGCATCGGAGGCAGAGGCCCACGGGCATGCTCCCCTTCTCACAGTTTGTTCCAGCAAACCACTTGCAAATGGCCTCCAGTTTCCCAAGTGTCCGGCTCCCGTCGGAGCAAGCGCAGGTTCTTGTTCGGGATCAGGCCCTGGATGCTGACAGCAGCTATTCAACCTCCAGTGCCTTTGCCCATCTGCCTTCAGTCCTGGCTCCTCTCCTCACATTTTATTGCCTGTCTCTCCGGATACAATAAATATCTGATGGTTGCTTTTGTCTTGTATTTTAGTTTGGAAAAGCTAATGACATTCGTAAATCATCCCCGGTAACACATTTACAGTATGTACAAGAAGCCAGGTGCAATGGGGAACCTTTCAATACTCACTTCACAGACGAGGAAATTGAAACAGAAAATTCAGCGACATCGACAGGGGAACTGTGCAGTTTGTCGGGACAAGGGCTGGCTCTGAGGGCAAGGCCACGCTGCGTGCTGGGCGTGCTGAAGCATGGAGTGAGGAGTCACATGTCCGAGGGGTGAGGAGTCACATGTTCGAGGGCTCCGTGAATGCATACAGAATACAGAGATTTGACAGGTCAGAAAAACAAATTTCATTGCGTGACCTGATTCCTCACACAAACTTTGAGTAGGTAAGAGCAAGGTGCTCCAGGCTGAGTGTCCAGTGTGCCTGTCTGGTTAATTACATCCCAGCTGGAGGCCGGCGCATGCTCCTTTGCGCCTGCTCCCCCAGGCCTGTTTAGTGTGTGTTCCGCTGGTGGAGACCAACCAGGACTCAGGAACCACTGCTGTGGTTGCTGCTCAGGTTTAGACTTCTGGTTGTCCTGGACATGTATTTATATTAAAATTAAAGTCACGTGGCCTGTCTGAGGTACTCTGTGGATAGGGTAACAGAACTTACATTTTTTTCCACCAGGTGGTTCCCAGTCCTGTTGTGCAGGGGACTCTGGGGACTTGAGCTATCAGGAAGTGGGGTCCCAACCTCCAGGCAATTCAACAGGCATGTCAAGGGTGTGGAGAGAACAGAGCTGTAAGGACAAGACCTGTGCACCAGACGAAAAATGACTACTTCATTTGTTGTGGAATAATCTTTTTGTACTTTGTGAAGATGTGTCTTTGCCAAGGCGCCTTCTGATTGGTTTAATAAAGAGCTGAATGGTTAATAGCTAGGCAGGAAGAGCTTAGGCAGGACTTCTGGGTAGAGAGAGATGAGGAGATTAAGCTAGGCTCGGGAGAGGACACAGAGAAGAAACAGGAGGTGCAAGAGGTAAAAAACCACGAGGCAAAATGTAGATTAATATAAATGGGCTAATTTAAGTATAAGAGCTATAGGACATGTGGTGATATATTGTGCACCACAATAAGAGGATCAGAGGACAGAGCCAGCCACTAGATTAGACATAGAGGTCAGGCCTGGTGGCACACACCCTTAATCCTATCACTCCGGAGGCAGAGATTGTCTGGATCTCTGTGAGTTCAAGGCCACACTGGAAACAAAGTCAGGCAGTGGTGGCACATACCTTTAATCCCAGTACTGGGAAGCACACATGCCTTTGTTGTGCCCAGGTCACAAGACCCCCAAGCAAGACCACCACAGAGCTGATGTCCAATGCAAGCACACAGAGGTTTTTTAATAACAAAACAAGCAAGCCCGGGACTTGGTCCAACATCTAACACAGCAGGTGGAGGAGGACTCCCCGAGCACTCACTTTAAGGGGTTTATATAGGAAAGGTTTACATGCAGGTTGGGATTGGACGAGGGGGATAGGGGTGAGGTAGTTCTTTGAAGTTACTGGCTGAACTATAAGCATGAGGCTATTGATGGCTAACAGGATTCAGGGTATCTACAGAGACATAAATTTTTACTCCCTGTGTCCTGTTTTTGTTGAACCCAGGATATATACATTCAGATTCATTGTTCCAGTCCTACTCTCCTCTGAGGTCAACTTCTGGTCAGTTGAGTCCATTACTCCCGGTATCTTGTTTTACCAAGTCCAGGATACATAGATTTATTGTCCCAGCCTTTTAAGTTCAACTTCTGGTCACTTCTAAAACTGCTGGTCAGCAAATACCTTTGGAAGAGGGGAAGGGGGAGCGTCTCAAGATGGCTACTGATTTTTCTCTTTCACCTTTAATCCCAGGAAGTGACGACAGGGCAGAGAAAGGTATATAAGGCGTGAGGAAACAGGAACTAAAGTAGTTCAGCTGAGACCCATTCGGGTGAGGACTCAGAGCTTTTCAGTCAGAGGATTTGTGAGGTAATAGGTGGTGGCTGTGGCTTGCTCTGCTTCTCTGATCTTTCAGCTTTTACCCCAATATCTGGTACTGTTTTTTTTTTTTTTTTTTTTTTTTTTTTTTTTTTTTTTACTAAAGACCATCTAAGATTTCTGTTACAGGACAAGCCTAAGCTATAAGCCAAGCTTTCATAATGAATAGTAAGTCTCTGTGCCATTTTTTGTGAGCTGGCAGCCTAAAGAAAATCATTTACATTTATTATTATTATTATTATTATTATTATTATTATTTATGGGACATGCTCTTATATAACTCAGGCTGGTCTAAAGCTCATGAGGCAGCCAAGGATGGACTTGAACTCTTGGTAGTCTTGTCTGCCCCTCCCACCTGCTGGGATGGCAGGTGGGCACCGCCGCACTCAGCTACGTAGTTATAGTTTTCCGGTGACAACCTCTGAGATCTACTCTCAGTAATTTTCAAATGCACAGTGCTTACTGCTTACAGTCACCATCATGTCCTAGAGTCACCTAGGAGACAAACCTCCAGGCAGGTACATGGAGGTGTTTCTAGATTGGATTAACCGAGGTGGGGAAGAACTGTGGGAGGCTCCACTGTGGGATGGGGTCCTGGGCTGAATAAAAAGGAGAAGGAAGTGAACATTACCATCCCTCTCTTCTCTCTCCCGGGCTTCCTGATTACAGACTCAATGTAACCAGCCTCCTTGCTCCTGCTGCCACGCCCTCCCCGACGCCACGCCCTCCCCGACGCCACGCCCTCCCCGATGCCACGCCCTCCCCAGTGCCACGCCTTCCCCAGTGCCACGCCTTCCCTGTTGAATTGCTCTGTAACCTCAAACTGGGAGCCCCAACAAGCCCTTTCTCCCTTAAGTTGATTTTGACAGACATTTGGGTCACAGCAGTGAGAAAAGTAGGTAACTGAAAACCAGTATAAGACTGAGGCCATTGCTACTGACCAACCTGACCGTGGGCTGTGTAGACCTTTGGAACTGTGCGGTGGGAGGAAAGCAGTTCTCACTGGGCTTCTGTCCGACTGGTCTAGGCATCTGTTTTCGGGCCACTGGTCTTGAAAAACGGCCCCAACATGCTTCCTGTGTACCAGCTGCCACATCTCACAAAACAGTCAGGGTCCTCATTGCTTCTTACTCATAGGGAAACCAAGGCTCGGGGAGGTATTTGCTCTGTGTGCTTAATAAACAGTGTTGACCTATTTGTGCCTGAAAGCTCTAAGGATTAGTGTTTTGATTTTTTTTTCATTATCACAGCAAAATAATTGTAGCTTCTGAATCTATTGTGTGAGGGCAGGCAGATCACTAATATTTTATGGTTTTGTGGGTTGGAGAGATGACTCAGTGGTTAAGAACACTGGCTACTTTTTCAGAGAACCTGGATTTGATTCTCAGCACCCACATGGCAGCTCACAACTGTCTGTACTTTAGTCCCAGGGGATCTGATGCTCTCTTCTGGCTCCTGATGGTGCCAGCACACACATGGTGTACAAATATACATGCACACACACACACAATCAATCAATCTTCTGTGCCTGCAAATGGAAAAACCAAAGGGGAGGGGGAGGGAGGGAGTGAAGGAGAGAGAGAGAGGAACAGAAGAGAGAGACGTTGTTTTGGGATCAAGTTTTGCTATATAGCTCAGGCTGGTCTAGAACTCACAATCCCTCTGCCTCAGGCATACCCCAGCATACATGGTTTTACTTATTTCTAGAGGAGCAAGGAAGGCAGAAGGGAGGTAGATGGGGACCATCAGTTGAGAGTCTGGTTGAGCCCACTCAAGGATCTGCTTCGTTCATGTTCTTCACCTTGTCCTCCAGAAGGCTCAGCGACTCTCCCCACAGTGTTTGGATAGTTCGTGGGTAACCCGGAGACACAGCCATTGCTCTCCTTTCCTCATGCTCACTCACAAGGAAATCATTCATGCTGGGCTGGGTTCCTGTGAAAATTAGTCACCCACAGTTCCAAACCGGGCTCAGGGCACTTAATGAGCACATTCTTTGACTATAAAGAAACCACAGCTGCCCATGAATAATAAAGTCATTTCTTCCTCACCTGTTAAATGCACACCAAAGACCCGCTCTAGGGCACCTGTTGCTACCTCCTTGGTGGACATGCCCTCATGTCTTTCTGGGTACCTTCTACCTTCTAGAACCCACATCATCTCTGTCCTTCATGTGTCCAGAACCTCAAGTACTAGAAGATTGCCTTAGATAGCTCGTAAATTTGTTTGTCAGATCAAATACAGGACACCCAGTTCAACAAGTAGACAACGGCCTGTGTTTTAGTATAATTGTGTCCCACATGATATTTATGGCATAGTCTAAGTTTTCACAGGACATGCTGATGGTAAAAGAGTATTCAGGATTTATCTGAAATTCAAATTTACCTGGCTGTCTCATATTTCTCTTGCTAAATTCCCAACTATTTATATGTAACTGTATTTGAAAAGATGGACCCCATTAGTAGTTCAGAGGGAATTCTTAGAAGTGTGTGTGTGTGTGTGTGTGTGTGTGTGTGTGTGTGTGTCCCAATACACCAGCATCATTTACCAAGTGAACTACTGATCAGGAATGGTAATTACTGTGTTGATGGTTTAACAGGGAAGCCAAAAGGATTCTGTGAATTGAGCTATGAGGACTGGTAGGTGGGGAAGGTAGGCAAGAGTGAAGGTGCCCAGCTGGTGCCCGCTCCCTGGGCTGTCTGGCTTCTCAGCTTTGCAGGGTAGGAAAGTCTCAGGGGCCCATGTCTCCCTCAGGCCCTTTCTGACCTAGGATGAAAGTTCCCAGACTGACTATCCCAGATGTGGACACCAGAGGGCGCCTGGCACCACTTCCTGCCTAGGCTGGCAGGGTTTTTCCTGGGCAGAATGTTTTGTGATTTGAAAGTGCGGAGTCCAGCCCCCAGAGGTCAATTTTGAGCTGAAATAAAGGAAGAGGGGAGTAGAGAGAGGGAGGAAGAGAGGGAGAGAGAGGGAGAGAGAGGGAGAGAGAGAGAGAGAGAGAGGAAGGGAGGGGGGAGGGAGGGAAGGAGGGAGGGGGAGGGGGGAGAGAGGGGAGAGAGAGAGAGAGAGAGAGAGAGAGAGAGAGAGAGAGAGAGAGAGAGAGAGAGAGAGAGAGAGAGAGAGAGAGACCCACAGAGATTCCTAAGGTTATTTTAGAATCTCATGTATGGAACAGTGACTGATGAACGGAACTTGGGCGACAGGAATTATTCTGTGACTACCTTTGTAAACTAGCATTCCCCCAAAAAAGGCCTCCCTCACACCCTACCCCCACCCTGGTAGAAGACTCTGCTTGACTGTGGAGAGTTGGGATTTGCACGCCCAGAGCTAGGTTATCTTGAGCTCTCTTCAGTTTCTTCAATAGCAGTGACTGCCCATCTCTCTGTCTGACTTATGTCCCTTTAAATATCAGGTGCATTTTGGGGGATGTAGTCTTCGCAGACCACTAGCTTCTACCGAAAAGCAAAGATACCATCTGATGTCAGAAACCCACAGCAGAATGTCCCCTCTTTGGTGTAACCGGCCACCTATGTCTCTACCAAATACATGTGGCAAGTGCCTTGACTTAGGACTCTCTTTTGTGCTGTAACTATCAAGAACCATGAATCTGCTTCCACGTTGGAACACGGTTTCATGTGACCTGAATCTGCGTCATTCATATTTGGCTCAGAATAAAGCATCTCTTCGTTACCTCCCAGGTGAGGTCTGTGTTCATCAGTGTCAGGGTGATTGTGCTCATGGAATCCCCTTAGTTCTTTAGCATCCAGGATTCGGGACTGAGGGCACCATACCTGTCTGAGGGTGACCCTTGATAGCTAAGGGGATTCTCCAGGGCTGCCTTTTCAACAGTAAATCACCCCTTCAGCCTCTTGCCTCTGCTGTGGGGATCAGTGGCCCAATACACCAGCATCGTCCATGAAGCATCCAACCCACCGGGCAGTGCTTCCCAGTGCGCTGGCAGGTGTACGGACCACTCTTGACCTTGTCTTTCCGACACCGTGGCTCTGCCCGCCGTGGAGCCTCAGTGTGGTCAGCATTTGGGAAAACCCAAACTGCCACATGTCCAGAGCCACTGCTCTATCTCCACCCTGCCTCAAGGCAAAGTTACACCACTTTCCAGTCCTCCCCCCCCCCCCCCCCCCCCCCCCAGCACACGAGTGCTCAGCAGCCACCGATCAGAGGACTGTGCTGTTGTGTAGCAGTTTCCTCGGGGATGAAAACGTTCCATCCTGCTGGATCTTCCTAGTTTTCAGTTCTCTGGGCTACCTCAACCTGGGTGGTCTCCCCAGGACATGTCTGGTGTACCCAGTGTAGAAGTGGAGGAAGTGAGCCTGGGGAAGCCAGGGCAGGGCCACTTGTCTTGGTCTGAGTCTCTGAGCACTTGGCTCAGCTGGCCCATGCTGTGGCTTGGTGTCTCCACTCCGGGAGACTCCCCTTGGCCAGTAAGGCCTCCAGTTCTGTTGCCCGGAGGCAGGAAAACCTAGGTATAGCTTAGAACCCAGGATCCTACTTGGCATATGTACCTCTTTCCTACCAATGTACTTAGCACTCAGAGGCCCAGCAACATAGTCTCGGCAAGCAAAGGTAACTGGGTCTCTCTGACATATAGCTCCCTAGCAACCCTTAGCAACTCTGCGTGCATGCTGGCACGTGCGCGCGCGCCTGTGTGTGTGTGTGTGTGTGTGTGTCTAAACACATCTGAAACATCCTAAACTTAGGAATCGTGAATCAATCAAACCTAGACTGGTTTGGGGTACATCAGCAGTAAGGTGAACTGTGTCCTCAAAATCAAGGTTTAGGGAAAAACTCCCATTTACTATTTTATGCTTATAATTGGGCATACGTATGATTAAAGTCAGGTGCATCATGGGAAAGGATGTGTGCAGTGAACAAAGCTTCTGCAACCTAAGCCTGTCCAAGCAGAGAGTCACTGGAAATCTGCCCTCAACATCAACGCCTCCTCCTCCCAGGCAGGGACTACGGCCTCCGGAGCACTCCGGCTCAGGCTGTGAGTAGGGCCTCTAGCTCAGGCAGCCCACTGCTCTCTCACAGTGTGTCTGTCCCGTGCTTTGATTTTGCTTCTGAACTCCTCTGCTATTTGTATGCATGCACTTCTGTGGTTCTTTGAACAAGACAAGGCCTCCTCCGCAGAGACACTAGAGTGACAGCCCCAGCTTGGCTTGTCCTGCATTTCTGACATGACCCTCACATTGCGGTGTTCACTCCTGGCTTCTAGATGTGCCACACTTACCAGACAGCACCCACAGTGCTGTCCACCACCGGCTGTGGTCTGTGTCGTCTCCTCTTTTGCTGTCTGCCCATTTCATTCCTGGAGAGGGCAAGATGAGGACCTGGTGGCAGACGAAAGAATCCACTGTACGGTAGGTTCCTTTCTGCGATATGGAGTGCAAACATGTCGTCTTTCTAGTCTAGAACAGGAGCGCCCCTCCCGTCCCCCGTCCCTCATCAGGACTGCTGAGAACTAGACCTCTTAGGTATTTGTGTCTCTGTCAGTGCACAGAGACGTAGGCCACAAACTCACAGGCATGGGGATGTCACTTAGTCAAGAGCAGACACCGGGGCCATCGAGGCCGTGGCTGACTCTCAGGACTGCATGGCCCGTACAGACTAATCCCTGCAGTTGTTAAAGACGGACATAGAGCATCAAGAAGGAGTAATGGATGCACTGGCTATGGTGGCCTGCCCTGGCTGGCTTTTCCCAGTCCAGGTCCCAGATGGAGCTCATTTTTCCAGAAGGCAATAATTCTCTGTAACTCCACGGTCAGCACATGTTTCCTCTGAAGTTTACTGATGGCTAAGTGTCAGTCTGTGACAACACTTACCTGTGTTACTTCGGAGGCTACAGTCGACCAGTAGGTCTGATGGAATTCCATCTCAGAAGAGCAAAAGGTCTGGGTGTGTGTGTGTGTGTGTGTGTGTGTGTGTGTGTGTGTGTATGTAGGTGTGTGGTATGTGTGTATGTTTGTGTGTATGTTTGTATGTGTGGTGTGTATGTGTGTATGTATATATTTATGTGTGTGTATGAGTGTATGTGTGCACACACTCAGGACTTGGATGTCTTAGACTCCCATGGGGCAGAAGCAGTGACTTCTGAGATGTGTGTGTCACTCACCTGTCACTGTCGGCTCTGTAGCTGGGTCCCCAGAGACTGGAGAGACCCTGGAGTCCTCTCCTTCCAGCAGGTCCCCAGCAGGAGAAGGCTTTCTCTCTTTGAGTGCTCAGAGAGAAGAGGTCTGAGCGGATCTGGTGGTCACAATGGACACTGAAAGAGCAGCGGGAAGCTCCACTGCCCTGAAGACACCAGGGGGAGAAGAAAGCCCTGACTGTAGTGTGTTTAATTCAAGAGAAGAAAATTTGTTATGTTTCCCCCTTAAAGACATGTGCTCCGGTCATGGGAATTCAAAAGTCAGAGTCTCCCCTGGGGGGGGGGGAGCAGGCATGCTCTGATGTGCTATTTGGACCCCAGCAGTGAAGAATTGGTCACCTAGCAGAGGGGTCAGAGCTGTTCCTCCTCTGCAGGATGCCCTGGACACTGGAAGCATACCCATGGCCACAGCCTTCACTCTGGATCCATGATCAGCCTCTTGCCTCAACTTGGGACAATACCAAAAGAGTACAAAGTGGATTGGGGTGAACTTCAGGGGTATCACCCCTCTCTCAGATTGCCTTCTAGGGCCAGGGAGGTCTCCATTCAGACGTGTCCTTGACCCTGACATGTGACCCCTCCTCCTCCCTACAGTGAGTCTCAACAGCAACACTGTCCATCTCACTGTGTCTCAAAGGAGGGAACCGAGAGCATGGGCTGCTCACTCCTGCCTGCCACAGGCCATCTGCAGGAGCTCAGGGCATGGGAGTCACCTCTGGGGACCTCCAGGTTTGCAGAGCTCTCTCAGGTGGTCTTGGAAGAGGCAAAGGCATGGTACCGTGTAAGAGAGAGGTAGCCCTACAGCCAGCATCAGGGGTGGCAGGTGAGGGCAGTGGTGGAGAGAGCAGGGTGATCCTGGGTGCTGTGCTGGAGAGAGCAGGGTGGTCCTGGGTGCTGGGCTGGTGGGGCTGATTTCACTTCACAGCCGCCAGGGTCACCGATGGGTTTTTACATAGTGGAGAGCCATGGTGGCCAGCCAGGTCTAGGGTGGGGGGAAATCCCCCAGAGGGTCTGCGTCTTGTTCTTTCTGGCTACTGGAATGCTCCCAGGCCCAGGGCAGGGTCTCCTTTGCACAGCTTCCTCCACCCTCAGCTCCCCAGATGTGCAGACCACAGGTTTTCCACCCCCATCTGCCTGTGCCTGCCATCTGGCCCTGCAGATTCCTGGTCACGGCACGTTCGGGGCTGCCTGTGTTCTAGGGGACAGATGAGACTTGAAGTCTAAAAAAGGACAGGACATGTTAGCTGGGTAAATACAGGTGCACCCCTGTGATTCCTAGTCTCAAGAGGTAAAAGGAGGGAGATCTGGAGTTCAAGGCCAGCCTTAGCTACATAGTGAGTCTGTGGCCAGCCTGGGCTATATGAGACCCTGTTTCAAAGCATCCTAAAACAGAAAGAAAGAAGGAAAGTCATGTGAAGGCACAGATGTGAAGGCATCTCTCAGGAGAATGTCTCTGGTCCTAGAATTGCCATGCTCCTCTCTACCTCTCTCATTGTGATAACCCTATTGGGATCCCTTCACATTCTGACCCCTTCGTATTGTGATTCCTTTCCATCATGCCCCTCCTCCAATTGTGTCCTCCATAGTGTCCCCTCTTCCCTTCATGCTCCCTCCTTCCATCATGTCCTCCATTGTACCCCCTCCTCCCATCATGTCCTCCCATCATGCTCCCTCCTCCCATCATGTCCTCCCTTGTGCCCCCTCCTCCCATCATGTCCTCCCTTGTGCCCCCTCCTCCCATCATGTCCCCATCATGCTCCCTCCTCCCATCATGTCCTCCATTGTACCCCCTGCTCCCATCATGTCCTCCATTGTACCCCTCCTCCCATCATGTCCTCCATTGTACCCCTCCTCCCATCATGTCCTCCATTGTACCCCCTCCTCCCATCATGTCCTCCATTGTACCCCCTCCTCCCATCATGTCCTCCCATCATGCTCCCTCCTCCCATCATGTCCTCCATTGTACCCCTCCTCCCATCATGTCCTCCATTGTACCCCCTCCTCCCATCATGTCCTCCCATCATGCTCCCTCCTCCCATCATGTCCTCCATTGTACCCCTCCTCCCATCATGTCCTCCATTGTACCCCCTCCTCCCATCATGTCCTCCCATCATGCTCCCTCCTCCCATCATGTCCTCCATTGTACCCCTCCTCCCATCATGTCCTCCCATCATATCCTCCCATCATGCTCCCTCCTCCCATCATGTCCCCCATCATGCTCCCTCCTCCCATCATGTTCCCATCATGCTCCCTCCTCCCTTCATGTCCTCCATTGTACCCCCTCCTCCCATCATGTCCCCCATCATGCTCCCTCCTCCCATCATGTTCCCATCATGCTCCCTCCTCCCATCACGTCCTCCATTGTACCCCCTCCTCCCATCATGCTTCTTCCTCCCATCATGTCCTCCCATCATGCTCCCTCCTCCCATCATGCTCCCTCCTCCCATCATGTCCTCCATTGTACCCCCTCCTCCCACCACACCCCATCATGCTCCCTCCTCCACCACGCCCCATCAACCTGTGGTGGTTATGGAGCTGGAGATGCTCTAGGCCACACACCCGTCAGGTGGGAAAACATCAGACCCACCTGACCTTGTCTCTGAGATGGGTTACGTCTGAACGCCAAGAGTGCCTGTCTCCAGGCTGGCACCTGGCATAGTTAGCTTCAGCTGTCAACTTGTCACAACTCTCTATCAGTTTGGCCTGTGGCAAGTCTGTGAGGCTTGTTCATAGTTGCTAGTTGGTGTAGGCAGACCCATGTCAAATGTGGGTGGCACCTTCCTGTAGCACCCCAGGTGGAAAGGGCATGGCAGAGGGAGGGTGCCTGTGCTTAGCTGGCTTGGCCTTCCCTGTTGCCACTGAGTTGATCCGGCTTATGGCTGCTGCTGCTGATTCCTTCACTGGCTAATTTCTTCATTGACTAATTTTTTTTTTATTATTTAAAAAAGCTGCATATTTATTTCGCTTTCTGACTCAGGAACTTTCCAGGTTTTCAGTGCCATATTGGGACTGCTGAGGTTCCCAGCCTCAAGGACCCAGGAATTACGGGGTTGTCAGCCTCCCTGGTGAGAGATGGCCACTGTGGGATGCCTCCAGCTGCTAAGGCCCAAGTGTCAGGGACTAGCCACTCGCAGGATCTCAGCCTCTGAAGGGTGATTCAGCTGTTGCTGACATCCTAAGGTAAGTTGATTTAATAAATTATATAATATTCATCCTGCTGGTTGTGTTCTTTAGGGAACCCTAATATAGCCCAGCAGGTATCTGGTGAGAATGTATTGTCTTCCTGGGACTTCAGTGTGAAAGGGGAGATTGTGTGGCTTTAGGAATGAATTTGCAGTTTGGAAATCATCTGGCAGGTTTTTTGATGTTTTGTTTTTGTTTTTCGAGACAGAAGTCCTCTGTGTAGCCCAGGCACATCTGGCAGTTTTATTTGGAATTGAATCACCTGTCCAGACATTCCAGTTCAGAGCTACAGACAATGCTTAGGTTTCAAGTTGCTTTCTCGATGATTTATTTAGAACTGAGTTCATAGGAAGCAGCTGTGTCCACCTGGGGCGGGCCTGACCCACACGTGAACAAAAACAGCTGTCTCCCAGCTCCTTTGTCTGCCTCACATCGCTGCCCCATGTTCTGCTGCCCTGGGCTCTGCTACCCCAGTGGCCTTGATCTCCAGGCCTTATTTTTTGGTGTCCAGGACTATGGTTCCCCAGGCTCACGTGTCTCACGGTCCAGTGCCCCAGGCTTCAGTTCCCCATTGCATCATCAGAAGTGCTCACAGGACCTGAGTTTTGCTACCCAGATCTTGGTTCCCAAACTGGAGAGCACCACAGCTCCCTTGAAGAGTTGCATGCTTCTAGAGGTTTTTTGTTGTTGTTGTCAGAAAGCTCTGGAGAGGTTCCAAGAACAAACAGTCCGTCAGCCCAAGGGGCCTTCCTGTGAAGTGCGGGAGTGTGTCTGCTGTGTTCACTGGGTTAAAAGCACAGTTCCCCTGGGCATCTTCTCCCTGAGCCTGCTCGGAAGGTGCCGTCAGAGACTTTGTCAACTCTGCCTTTCACAGTGTCTTCTCCAGGCTTCTCTCCATGTTTGATACTTGTTTGTTTGTGCTAGGATCAAACCCAGGGCTTCTCTGCTGCTGAGCTATAGCCCCAGCCCTTTTTGATAAGTTATCACCAAGTTGTCCAAGCTGGCGTTGAACTTGCTCTGTAGCGCAGGCAGGCCTGGAATTTGCAATATTCCTGCGTCAGCTTCCTGAGTAACTGGCCTGACAGGACTGCACCGCCAGCCTCAGTTGGCTATCCCGTTGGTGTTCCTAAAGATGGCCACAAAGTTCCCTGGGCCTCGGTCACTCTATTCACTTCTGCCGTTAGGAGGGATAGAAAGATGTGGGGATGGGGAAGGGATGTTCTGTGGACCTGAAAGTGGGGTGACAGGTGTGCAAGTAATGTCGGGACTCATTATGGCCATGGGTCTGGACTCCCAGAGTGTGAAGGTCCTGGTTAGCTGTAGGACGTGGGGGCAGTTTGAGGGATGGTGGGGGGGTAGCGGGGGGTGAAAGTCTGGTGAGCAAGTGGGTTGTGCCGTGAAGGGTGTGTGTGTGTGTGTGTGTGTGTGTGTGTGTGTGTGTGTGCATGTGCCCTTTCTTGATGACAGGAGAGGAGGTTGGAGAGCCACATGCCCAGCTTTTGGGGAGTGAGATGGAATGCATGGGTATGGTGAGGGGGTTGGGAGGATGTACTGCTCATGGTGGGTGGAAAGGAGCGGTCCCCAAGTTGGTCCTTGTGGAATCTGTGGGTTCAGCTTGCTGTGTGGCTTGCTGGCTCCTCAGAATGGGGTTGGTGTAGGAACAGTCAGTGTGTCTTACATACAGCGTTGGGATGCACTGTAGGTGCTGGTGTATCTCAGGAGATGGCATCCGATTTAGAGGGGTACACCGCTGCTCCAAAATCCAAGTCCACAGACAAGTCCAGTTTGGGCTGTCATGGAAGAATGAGAGTCTCTGTTCCCACAGGATGACAAGTGTCGAGGCCCCAGGCTGAGCTGGGTCACCAGGTCTGCCACATCGGACACGTGCTGGTTGTGCCTCCGAGCTTGGCTTGTCCACTGCACGGCCTCCTCACTGCCTCTCCTCACACCTGCTCACCACCTGCCCATCTCTCATTAGAGGGCAGTTAGCCAACCAGACAGATGACGGACCATCCTGACCTCCCGAGGCTATTGTTGGAACTGACAGAACAAGTGACCTTTGTAGGTCAGCCTTGCCTCGCGGAGCTTTGGTTCTTCTTCATATCTGTACGGTGTCAATGTCTAAACGGTCTTTTGATAGCTGTATTGCCCACACCTGTAGAATGGCAGCCCAGAGCTGAGACCATGCGGCAGGTCTCCCCCGCAGGCTGGCAGCAGGACTGGCTGGCCATGTAGGCAGTGCTACTTTCACATGACAGATGGTTCTTGGACAGTCGTGTGTCTGGCCTTCCCCTGAAAAGTAATGCAGACAAGGCCTGATTAGACAGCATCTATAAACGGTAGTTCAGTCATCAGATGCAGCCATCATGTGCATTAAAACAATAATGAAAATATGTAACCCATTATGTGAGGGCTGAGAGAGTGTTCTGGAGGGAGCCTGAGAGCAAGCTCCAACTTCACCTCCTTCGAGCATTACTCTCTTTCCCTGGGTAGAGACAGGCAGGGTACCCTGGACTTCACAGGCTGTGGAGGGAAATGATAATGTTAATAGGACCTAGCTCATTGCAAATGTTTCGTGACAAATCACACCATTTCCTTTAAGAAGAGATGAGGAAATACATGTGCAGTTGTACTGGCTGGTTTTGTGTGTCATCTTGACACAAGCTGGAGTCATTGGAGTGGAAGGAGCCTCAGTTGAGGAAATGCCTCTGTGAGATCCAGCAGTGAGGCATTTTCTTAACTAGTGAACATCAGGTGTGTGTGTGGGGACTCCAGGGGGGCCCAGCCCATGGCAGGTGGTGCCATTCCTGGGCTGGTGGTTCTGGGTTCTACAACAGCAGACTGACAAAGCCAAGGGAAGGAAGGAGCACCCCTCTGTGGCTTCTGCATCAGCTCCTGCCTTCATGATCCTGTCCTGACTTCCTTCAATAAGGAATAGCAATATGGAAGTTCAACAAGCCAAAGAGTCCCTTTTCTCCCCAGCTTGCTGTTTGGGCACGGTTTCATGGCAGCAATGGAAACTCTGTCTAAGACAGTAGCCTCCTGTAGGAGGATAGGTCTATAGAGATTGTGCTGATGATGGGCGATTCATGGTGATAAAAGGAAAAAGGCAGAGAGAAAAAGGAGGATTAGGAACAGAGGAGGGTGATGACATCATCAAGTTGTAGTGACGACATCATCAAGTGCCAGGACATTGCGGTGACATCATCAGAATATGATGACACGATCAGGACATCATGATGTCACTGTAATGATATCATCTGGCACCATAATGGGGCCAAGTTGATACTATCAGGACACCATGATGATGTCACTTAGAGTGTTGTAGGATGCCATTCTTCAAATTGCAAGTTGATGTTCCCAGAACAAAGGTGGGCAAGGCTTCTCTTCAAGACACTCTTGTGCCCCCTCAGGTGAGCCGTGCTTTCCTGCCCCCTCACCCTTCCCCTCCTTGCTCTCATCTCTGTGTCATCAAACTGGACGGGAAAGACCCATGCAGGGGCCAGCAGAAGAGTTTCTGCTGCTGAACGCCTGGACAACAAAGGGTTCTCAACCTTTGGGTCTCAATGCCCCAAGACCATTGGAAACCACAAATATTTACATTACAGTTCCTAACAGTAGCAAAATCATAGTTATGAAGTAGCAAGGAAAATAATATCATGGTTGGGGGTTCACCACAGCATAAGGAACTGTATTAAAGGGTCAGAACATGTGGAAGGTTGAGACCCACTGGCCGAGACTGTTGTACAGTGCTGTGGTCAGGCATGTGGGCAGGTTTCAGAGTGTTCCGAGGCTTGAATGAAGACTGCATGCTAAAAGGTGGTGCTAAGCCTTCAGCTCACGATGTGGTTGCTGGTCTAATGTGGGGCGCACAGGCTACCAGGGGTGGGGTTCACATGGCTTTCTAAAATAAAACACCCAAACCTCACTTGTTATGTTGGCAGCAAGATCTAGATTCAAAGATGTCTTATAAACTAGAATCTGTTCAGTTTTTATAAGGGTAACGATATTCACCAAAGATTGTTATGGCAAAGTTACTGAGTTAATTATGACAAGGCTGGGCAGTAAATTCAATTTCTATGTCAAAAATTGTTCACAAGTCATAGAAAGCAGGATGACTTTGTGTAACAAATACTCTGCCACACGCTGTTCCTATAGCAAACATCCAAGGGACTCTCCAGTTAATGCAGAGTTAAGGTTATAGATCAGTAATGGGGAGACATGCTTTGAGGATGTCGGCTGAGTGCCATGGAGTTTACAACCATGTTTAACCAACACAGCCTGCCAGACTTAATCTCAAGGCAAAGTTCGTCTTCCACGGCAGACAGTGTGTTGTGTTTTGCTGAAGCGCATGTTGCTCTAGCATAAAGAGATCTTGTGCAAGGGGCACACAGGGACAAGTTCTCGTCACCACGAACAGATGGCACTTCCACAGCAATTTTTCCTAGTGCACAAGCCACAGGTCAAAGACACACAAATAAAATTCCAGGTAAACGTGGGGAAGACAAGAATAGCCACACAGACAAGTGGACAACAGGGAAGATCAGTGCAATCAATGCCTGTTCCTGAGGACGAGAGAGTGGATGCCTCCACAGGACAGACCGGGGGACGACAGGGCACAACCAAGACTAACAATGGCAGGAACCAGAGGAGACTGTCCTGGGTTTCCACAGACAGAGTGACAGAATACGAACAACACACACCCAGATTCCATAGCTAGATTCCCACAGTGACACACACTCCACAATGAATAAAAATTCCGAGAATCCCTTTAGCTCTTACAGATGCTGACTATGTCATAGTGAAAACAACAACAACAACAACAACAACCAACCAACCAACCAACCTCTTCCCGTAGAGTTGTAATATAACTCAAGAGTAGAGATGTGTGCTTTCTTATGCAAAATACAAGCCATGGGTAGTGGAGAGGCCAAAGTGGTCAATTTGTGGGCATGTGGAGTCCTCTTGCAGTTAGCACCATTGTCTTGTACAGAAGTCATGGCCTTAGTTAGGTAAGGGCCAAAGGGCCCTTGGTGCTTGGGCTGCTGCAGCTCCTGAATGGGCGGGCCCCCGTGTTGGGCAGATATACAATGCCCTTCCCAAAGGAGTCAGGTTAGGCGTCTGTGGAATTTTTCCTCCTCACCCCCTGCAGTTGTCCCTAACCTGCCCACTCCTGAGCCAGTTGCCTGCTTTTTCTGGACCCCTGAATGTTGCAATGAATCATGAGACAATTAATAAAATCAGATCTATACTGTATCTTTAGGAGTGCATCTAGTGAATCTATAGTTTATAAATAACAATAGCATCACACACATTTCCAAACGGTATGTACCATCAATACTAGCTCTTTGCTATTCAATCAATGCTTGGGTTAAGTACAGGTTTGTAGACCTCTTGCAACTATTTCTCAGGATCCCAGCAGGGATCCAAAGCTCTCACCATTAGACATTGTGATCAAGATTGTTGCAGACAGGGAACATCAATTGTCCTTGCAATTACTTGTAACTTGTGGTCTCCAGCGTGGCTGGTCAATAGTATCTGGGCACCCTTTGAAATGCTGATTGATTGTTTCACCCCATGTGTTTGGAGGTCCTCTGAGGAACTTCTGGTGACTATCACCCTTCAGAGCAGAGGTTTGGGGCATAGAAGTTAGATTCTTAAAATAAAGTTCAGCAGTGGAAACAAAGCAATTTATTGGGTGAAACTAGTGAATGTCAGATACCAGCATGGCTTAGGATTTCCAGTTCTTCTCCAACCTGGATACAGGGAAGACTTTCCCAGCCCCAGAGAAGTGATGAATTCTGGGCAATGGCCTGGGAGCAGAAGTGACATTATACAGAAGGAATCAGGTGAAGTGTCCAGTCATTCTCTAACTACCAACTTGTAGATGAATTTCTAAATGGTCTTATTAAATGAAAACAAACCTGGAGCCAGGTATTGGGGTGAGTGCTGAAAGATCAGAGAAATAGAACAAGCCACATCCAACCTCACCTCGCCAATTCTTCAACTGATCCTGTTTCCTCAGACTGAAAGCCTCTGAGTCCTCATCTGAATGGATCTCAGCTGAACTGCTGCTAAAAGCCTTAAAGTTTAAGCCTCTAGTTGCTGGTCCTCACACCTTATATAACTTTCTGCTTCCTGCCATCACTTCCTGGGATTAAAGGTATGTGTCTTTCCCAAGCAAGACATGGGATCTCAAGTGCTGGGATTAAAGGTGTGTGCCACCATGCCTGACTCTGTTTCCAGTATGGCTTTGAATTCACAGACATCGGGATGGATCTCTGCTTTCAGAATGCTAGGATTAAAGACATGTACTACCACTACCTGACCTCTATGTTTAATATAGTGGTTGTTCTGATCTCTGACCCCCAGATAAGTTTATTGGGGTGCATAATATATCAACCACACCAACTATCTCCTCCCTGACTGCAAATATCCTCAGATTATTAGGAGGGACCTCAAGACCTTGTCATTTATGCTGAGAGCCACCACACAAGGAAATACCTGTCTTCTTGGCCCCTGGCTACAGTGGATTTCAAGTGAGAACTGAATGAGCCTTGTCATAACCACCAAGAATTGGGTGTTAACACTTTGGCCATAGGACAAAGTGTTGGTACTGACCAGGAAGCTTCTTTGCTGCTGGCTAGCTTTCATAGAAGACACTACCCAGACTGCTGAGGGAAAACATCATAAGCAGTCTTACCTACATGTGAACACTGAGAGGTTTAGTAATGACCAGTGTGATAAGATAAGCCTGTGGTTATAATAGTGGCATGGATATTATTGGGGAAACCGACTACTTTATGATTGGATTTGAAGCCAGGGTAGTTTCCTGCTGAAAGACTACACTTCCCAGCTTCCCTTGAGGACTATGGAAGTCATTTCCATTCCTATCAGGGCTCACATCCCATTTTCTTCTGTAGATATTTTGGCCGTCTGCACATGTGGGTGACAAAAAGATGCTCTTTCACCATGAATAAACAGGGCCCCACCTAAGGTCAGACCAAGACTCTCTTTCTTTTGGCCATCTCTCCACAGCTGCCTTTTTAAATAATCTAACACTGTAGAGTTAGATTCTGTTAGAATACTTCATACTATAAATCGAGCCAAGAACCCATATTTGAGGAGTACATAGGTCCTAGAGGTGAACCTGCTATAATTATTATGTTAAATGGACTTTGTATCAAATTGTCCTCTAAATTCCTATCTCTATACCTGTATATTAGAGAAGTGTGTGTGTGTGTGTGTGTGTGTGTGTGTGTGTGTGTGTGTGTGTGATGGACAATGCTCAATGTATAACCTGACAAGGGAAAAGAATAAGTGAGTTGCTCAGCCCCAGTTGGGACATCTATACCATACACTCTTCCCTGAAGGCTCAGGGACCATTTGGAGGAAAGGGACAAAGAGATTGTAAAAGCCAAGGGTCAGGAAGGATCTGAGTGAAACAATGTCTTCTAGACACGACAAGACTCCTGCACTCCTGAACTCAGCAGTAGCTATGGTTGTCTGAACAAGACCTACTAAAGATCAAGCCAGTCAATGTTTACCATGCAGTGGGACCTGGGAGAACGGAGCTGATAAATGAGGCAGACTGAAGTCTCATGCAATAGCCAACTTTATTTAGAACATCAGACAGTTTATACTCTGAGGGTTAAGAAGAGTCACCGAGTAAGTGTCCAATCAACCACAAGGACAAGTGCACATAAACATTTAATTGAATCCTCTACCCCTGAGAGGAGCACAAAAACACATTCCAAGAACAATTCTGTGTTTTAAAGAAATTGAGGTCACAAGACTCTTGTCTTGTTTTCTTGGAGTTTTCTCACAATCACTTAAAATTCTCACAATGGCTCCATTCTTGGACTATGTTTCCAACAAACCAACACTTTAGAATGAAGTGGGGAGGGGCTTATAAGTCCCCACCCCTAGCTGAGGTACTATTGACTATTGATGGCTTCTGGGGGAAGAGTCATTTTCTTTAAGGCTGTGGCCCCTGACAGGTTGACCACAATCAATTGGATGGCTCGATAGTCATGAGTATGGGCAACACAAATTGGGCTGGATGGGTTATTTTACAAAAGGGAAACAAGTTTGGGATGAAGTAGCAGGAGGTGGGGGCTGACCTAGGAGGAGCTGGAGGAGAAGTGGGAGATGAGTGTGATCAAAATATATTGTATGTATACATGACATTTTCAAAGAATTAATAAAAATACATTCAAAAAATTTTGGGTATTATCAGCAGGGGGGTGGTGGTACACTCCTTTAATCCCAGCACTTGGGAGGCAGAGGCAGGTGGATCTCTATGAGTTCAAAGCCAGCTTAATCTACAGAGCTAGTTCTAGGACAGCCAAGACTACAGAGAAAAACCCTGTCTTGAAAAACTTTTAAAAAAATTAGGTGTTATCATAGAAAAACCCAGACTAATTTAATTGATTTGCCTTTGCTGGATTATTGGTCAACTGTCAGAAATTATAATTAAAAAAAATTATAGGTACCATGGGAAATGCTTATTTATACAAGACAGAGTGAAAAAGAATAAACCAACAGACTATAAAGTTGATTTAAATTTATGTATATATATATATATATATATATATATATATATATATATATATATATATATATATACATATATATGTGTGTGTATGTGTTCAGGCCCAGTCTGAATAGGAACATGTATAGACTTGCATAGATATGTCTATGTATATATATGCATATCTTATATTATGATGGGAATCCTGAGTTATTAAAAACAAGAACAGTTTGTGAATGAAAGGCTGCTCCTGTCTGAAGAAATGGAGTATCGGAGGAGGCCTGTCAGTCTGCAGTGAGGGTGCTGAAGCACGGTGGGTGTTTTTTTTTTTGTTTTTTTTTTTAAGTCTGGGGTCTCCTGTAGTCCACTCTGACCTTGAACATGATAGATAACTAAGGGTAGCCTTGAACTCTTGATCTTCCTGCCTCTGTGTCCTAAGTTCTGGGATTTCAGAATGTGCCACCATGAGCTGTCTTTGGACATATGGCACTTGGATATCATGGAGTTCTTTAAGAATTCATAGTGAGCAAACCTAGACTTAGTTTTATGTTGTTTACATTTCCTAATTTTTTTTTCTTCCCACCAGGTTTTGGTGCTGTTCCATTAGAATGGAACCAGCCTCTGGCATGGTTTTTAGTCAGGGACAGTGTGACTGCCAGGGCTATCGGCCCATGCTGGAGACATTTTTGGTTGTGCTGCTGGCATTCGGTGGTGAAGGCTTGGCATGCCGCCAAACATCCTATAATGCCCAGGATGCCCTTCAGCCCACAGCACCCAGCTTCCATGCTCACAGTGCTGTGGCCTGGTATTCCTGCTCAGGGGGAAAAGAGGTGAGTTTTCTCTCTTCCTGATTCCCAGCTTCCTTAGGGGACTGGGGGTGTTTCTACCTGAGTAGCCAATGACCTGGGAAGTCAAACTGAAAACTCGGTGTCCTGCTGCTGCTGGAAGGGCTGGGTTTACCCCTCCTTGGGGGTTCGGGTTCACAGCTGTCCTTGGATACAGGCTGGACCAGGGTAGCATGGGAATGGCAAGCTTTGGGGAGCAGAGAGAAGAGCGTGCGGAAGTAAAAACGGATGATAAAGTGTCGCATGGACTTCATTGGTCCTTTTGGTCTTGACCCAAATCTTTTGCATTAGGTGAACTGTTATGTTGTCTCTTTGCAAGCTGTGTCTACCAAACGAAGAGGGGCTTGTTGGTGAAACCCTCACAAGAGCTTCTTTAGAGTTGTGGGAGCAACCTATAGACTGTGTACCTCATAGAGGGTATAGAGGTGCACTATCCAGGCACCCTCCTCTAAAAACAATAAAACCTGCAGGCCATGAGGTTGGGGAAGCAGGGTGTCAGGGTATGTCCAGTCACAGACTCACCTCAGTTACACCTTCCTGGATCACTGATGGCAGCTTTAGGAGGACCCTGGAGTGCCCAGGGCTTCTGGAAGGGTGGAATCTCAGAGTGATGGATGACTAGAGGCCTCTAAGGGATGAGAACACCAGAGGTACTTGACACAGAGCCACTGGGAAGTGCTGAGCCGGTGGGTGCGTCAGGCGGGGCCTTCCTCCTGTGGCCATTACTCATAGCAGGCTGTATATTTTCATGGCTGTGCTTCTTCTGACAAGATGAAGTGCGCTTCTGACACACGGAATTTTCCAATAAAGATTTCATTGTCTCGTTCCCCTGTGAGGAATGATAAGTGAACTCGATACTTCTCTGTTCAGGCTTCATCAATAAAAAATGTTTCTGGTTGGGTTATTCCCGTTGATTCCTAATGAAGTGGCATTTACGAGGGGCTCTTCAGCCTTAAACTTGAGAGGGAGTCAGGGAAGGATGGCATGTTGAACTGGATTATTAACCATCGAAGTGAGTGTGAATGGCTGTGTGCATACATAATCTAGGGAAGTAAATACACAGCTTTCAGAGATTTAACATGCTTCACCCAGAAGAGGGTCTTTCACATATTAAAGCATAGTTACTGCTGTCAGTGGAAATGGATTACCCACTAACCCAGACTCACAGCCCTACTCCAATACATCACCTGCTGAACAGGTATGGCCCCCATCGAGGCTGACATATCATGGCCTCATCTGACACTTGATTTAGACCCACAGTGATGATGTAACCACCCCTCAACAGGAGTATATTGTCACTCAGTGAACAACATCGTTAAGACAGCGCATGCCAGCTGAAGACGCACTGTACCCGTGGTGTCCCCTATTTCTGGCTCACTGCATAGGGAGATAGGACCCCCAAGAGGAGGAGACATGGGATGGAGCAAGGGGGCCCCCAGTGTGTAAGTCAGTCAGCAGAGGTGGCTGTAGAAGCCAGCACAGGTCCCCTGCAGGTGGATGTCCTGGGAGGACGGAGAACTCAGCCTCAGAGACTTAGGGAAGGAGGCACTATGGAGGGAATGTGTGTGCTGTAATGGGAACTCAGCCTACGGTGTCTCCTTTGTTCTCCAGACACTGCAGGGGCAGAAGGTGCTTTTCCACCTGTCCCCCTAGGAAGCTCTTCTGAGAGATTTTCTCTCTCTCAGACCGGTCTTATTGTTTCCACCAATTTACCTTCCAGACAGATATGCTAATGGCACCTGTTTCTAAGATGATCGAAAAGATGAAATAATGTACACAACACATTTAAAAACTGCCAGGAGCTCATGGTAAGAACACAGAGAGGGCTGGCTGCCATGTGCTCTTCTCTCTTGTCCTTACATTTTGCTTCCTCCTCTCCCCTCCTCCCCATCCTCTCATTTCCCATCCCCTTCTTGTACTCCCCCCCCCCCCCCCGCCTCTGTGGTCCTGCTCTTCTTTCTCTGGCCCTCCTCCCAAGTCCCTCCTCACTTGTTACCTTTATTCCTGCCTGGGGCAGAGTGGGAATGATGGCTACTGTTGGTGCCTGGGCAGTGAGTCCTTGGGATGTAGTCCACAGGGGGCCAGCTCGGCCTCCTAAAGGGACCAAAGACACAGCATCCTCTCATGCTCGCTCGGGGCAGCATGCCACTCTTCCGTGCCTGCTGATTGGAAAGTCAAGAGAGGGCCCCTTCACTCTCTTCCTCCCTAGGTAGTCACTGAAAAATGACTGAGTATTCAGGACTTGGTAAGTTCTCCCCCACATCCCTCTCCTGCATGAACTTCAAAAGTGGGAAGTGGTGGCATCATCCTGCTACTTGTTCATAGGACTCTACACTGTCACACCGACTTTCATGGTTTCCACCATGGCTCTGCATCTGACCATACTGCTTTTCCGAAGGATGGTCATGTCTGCTTGCTCGCAGCCCAATTCCATTTTTAGGCTTCCATTGTAAGTTTTTAAAAATTAATTTAAAATTTGAGGAGAAAAGGGGCACCAGGAAGTGGAATGGAGCTAAATCCTGTGTTCAAGAAGATGAATGGATTAAGAAATGGAATAAAGGGAGTGGTGACCTCAGGGCAAGATCCCACCCAGCTAAGTTTCCAACTTGTGAGAAGGAATTAAAGAAAAGCTTAGAGCTGGGTGTTGTGGCACACGTCTTTAATTCCAGCATTCAGGAGGCACAGGCTGGAGGATCTCTGAGTTTGAGGCCAGCCTGGTCCACAGAGCAAGTTCCAGAACAGCCAAGTTTAGGCAGTGAAGGCAACCGTCAAAACCAGAAAGTTGGTGAAGATGTAATGGAACGAGGGGGCCATGTGCCAGCCCCAGCAAGCAGCAGTACTTGGCAGCGTTAGCCACAGGCTTCAGGAGTTAATGACAGAAGAAAGGGGCTATGGAATTTGCCTCCATGACTAAAGAAAGCCGCTGAGGCCAGGCATGTGTTAGGAGTGTCCCTGAATGGAAGCCTAGAGAGGCCATTGTGTGAAGCTGTGATGTTAAAGCCAGGATTGCCTTGGAGATCACAAGATGTTGGAGATGCCAGAGCCATGGGATACCTGCCAAGGAGAGCTGCTAACAGGGAGTAGAATCAGCCCAAGAGAAAGAGGTGTGTTGGAGTCAACAAAGCCAAAAGGAATTGGAGATCTGAAGAGTTGTTTGACATCAGACATGGAGATGCAGAGTTTGGAGTTTACCCAGCTGGTTTTCAGTCTTGCTCTGGTCCAGCATTTCTCACTATGTTCCCTTCCCTGTGTTTTGGAATGGTAATGTATATCTTGTGACATTATATGTTGGAAGGATGTGATTTGCTTTTTTATTTTGATTTTACAGGGGATTACAATTAAGAGATCACATGAATCTCAGAAGAGACTTTGAACTTTAGACTTTCACATAAATTTGAGACTGTTATAGACTATGGGGATTTTTGAAGTTGGACTGAATGCATTTTTGTATTATGATACGGCTATAAGCCTTTGGGGGCCGAGGAGTGGAATGCGGTAGTTTGTAAGAAAATGGCCTCCAAAGGGAGTGGCACTATTAGGAGGTGTGGCCTTGTTGGAGTAGGTGTGATTTTGTTGGAGGTAGTGTGTCACCGTGGAGGCAGGCTTTGAGGTCTCTTATATGCTCAAGCCATGTCCAGTGTCCCAGACTATGTTCTGTTGCCTGAAAGATGTAGGATTCTCAGCTACTTCTCCAGCACCATGTCTGCCTGCACACTGCCATGTCCCACCATGATGATAATAGACTGAACTTCTGAGCTATAAGTGAGCTACCCCAATTAAATGTTTTTTTTTTTTTTTGTTTTTTTTTTGTTTTTTTTTTTTTTTAAATATAGTTGCTGTGGTCATGGTGTCTCTTCACAGCAATCTCTAACTAGGACACCTTCTAATAGTGCCACTCCCTTTGGGGGCCCTTTTCTTCCCAACCAGCCCAAGCCTCCTCCATGTCTCTTTGTGGCTTGACAGTTCACTTCTCTTCCAGCACGGTGTAAATGTCCAGTGTGAACATCCCACAGTTAATTGTCTGTTCATCCACTGCCAGAAGTCGTGCTTGCTTCCCAGTTTTGGCAATTATGCATGAAGTGGTTCTAAATATCTCTGGGCAGATTTTTGTGTTAAATTAAATTTTCACCCCATTTGGATAAATAGCGAGTGGTGTGCTTGCTGGGTCATGTGGAAAGAGTGTGTTCAGTTTTATAGAATGTTGTCTTCCATAGCAGCCATGCCCATTTTACAGTCTCTAGTAATGACAGAGAGTTCTCTCTCTCTCTCTCTCTCTCTCTCTCTCTCTCTCTCTCTCTCTCTCTCTCTCTCTCACACACACACACACACACACACTTTTCTCGGTCACGCTATGTTTCCTATGTGTGTATATAATGTAAATCGTGTTGGCCAGCCAGCCTGCTGTTCCTGCCACCGTTCCCCCCCACCGCCCTTGATGGAATGATTGATCCCCTTGAAATACAATCGAGAATAGAGCCCTCTTTCCTTAGGTTGGTTCCGGTCAGGTATTTGGTCACAACGGTGAGAAAAGTAACAAGCACAGGCACCCTTGTAGCTCGGCCTGTGAAGAGCTGCACTGAAGGGAGGCGACACAGCCATGCTGTTCTCCCGGGAGCAGGCCCCACGTGCAGGGTGCAGCACCCGGGGTGGGGAGAGAGGGTGAGGCTGGGCAGAAGCCCAGTCACAGGGCCTTTGTTTAGTGGGTCTGGGAAAGATCCCAGGAACCCAAACCTTTAGCAGCAGTTCAATTCTGATGCAAGGTCATCTTACACACAGGGCGTGCAGATTTCATGGCATGCCCTGGTCACAGCTGGCTGGGCTGAAGACTCAGTGCTTAAACCTCGGGGACCTGACCAATCACGAGGCCCCTCTCTTGCACCCATGCTGCTTTGCTTTATGGCTAGTGGTGGGAGTACGGAGCACACGCAGCCTGTAAGTGCCTTGGTCCTGAGGGTACTTAGCACACGCCCATGGAGACAGCCCATCACCATTATTCAAGCTTGTCTGAGGCAGGCAGAATACATGGGAGATAGGGCTTCTAGGTCACAGACGAGCACCCGAGAGTCCAAGAGGGAGTTAACAGGTTCAAGGTTACGCAGACAGGATGGCTGGGTCTGGATGATGCTGTCCAGAGGGCACCTGTTCTCTTCTCTTGGGCGCTGACACTGCTTTCTGCTCAGCAACGCTTCAGCCTCCACTGGCGCTGTCTCTCCTGTCCGTCTTTTGGCTTCCGGGCCTGGAGTAGAGACCTCTGCAGTCCATCTTTGCTGAAGCTCAGAGGTCCTCTACAGGTGGCACCCGGGATTTATGGGACCCCTCTTCTCCGACTTCCTCATTTCTTCCTGGTTTCTGAAGGTCAGAAACTCACCTTTTCCTAGGGCTGTGGGCTTGGTGATAATTTACAAGGGCTCTCTGTGGGTCTTCCTCTGTTCTTGTCAGGTTCTTCTTCTACCTTAAGGTAGAGAGCACATTCCGGGAAGCTACATATATTTTTTTCCAATTGATTTCTTGTCAGGTCTAACAAGATCAATCAAATCATATGGCCAATAAAACTGATTTAGCACCCATAAAGTTCCATGACATCTCGTCGGTGCTGAGGATGAATGACAAGGAAGAGTGGCTATGTGTGTCTCCCCTCTCGCTCTCAGGAGGACGTGGGACCCTGTGAGTGGCTCTGTGTCTCCCCTCCCGCTCTCAGGAGGACGCGGGACCCTGTGAGTGGCTCTGTGTCTCCCCTCTGGCTCTCAGGAGGATGTGGGACCCTGTGAGTGTCTGTGTGTGTCTCCCCTCTGGCTCTCAGGAGGACGTGGGACCCTGTGAGTGGCTCTGTGTCTCTCCCCTCCCGCTCTCAGGAGGACGTGGGACCCTGTGAGTGGCTCTGTGTCTCTCCCCTCCCACTCTTAGGAGGATGTGGGACCCTGTGATGCCTTGCTAAGCTCTGTCCCATCAGCAGATGTGAGGAAGGACCCAGGGCATGTACCCTGATGTGCTGCAGGAGGCGCAGCCAGAAGTGCCTCAGGGCCAACTTGATCCCTGAGCAGACAGGAGCATGAGGCGGCAGCAGCCTCAGCCCCGATGGGACAACTAGGCACATAGTACAACCCAGCCACCCTGGAGTGCCAGGGAAAGCAATGCTTTCCATTTTCATCTTGTACTGGGAAGCTCAGCTCGTCCCTCCATCCTAGCACTCGGTCCTCTGTTTGGCCAAAGTGGGCTTTGAATCTGAGATGGACCCAACAAGTCCTCCTTTCAAACTTTAGAGTCGGGTCAAGGCTGAGACAGAAAAACAGGGATGAACAGAGAAGAGCCCATGCTAGTGCTCCTGGTGCAGAGTGTCAGGCTGAAGGTCTTTGAGTCCTTTGGCTGAGTTTCCATCCCCACTTCTTTATAAGGGTGTTTCTGACACCATTGCCTTCAGGAAGCCCCCATTTCTGGAGCTGGCCTTGTGATCTGTTTGTAGACAAACATCCCCATGGAAGCAGGTTGCTTCCAGATGGTCTGTCCTAGCTCGTCTAGATCTTGGAATCAAGATTTCTTGAAAGAGAATTTGAAGAAATACAGGCTTCCAGGGTTACTAGGGCTTTGGAGGGAGCTCTTATCCTGGCTTTAGGATTTTGGAGTCAATAAACAATCATCAGCTAGCACTATGGGATATGGGGAGGTGCCTCTCTTCACATAGGCTGAGATGATGGTCTGTTAAAACCTTACGTGTTCATTGTGCTTCAGCACTCTAGAGGGAAGTGACACCGTCTTTTCTGCCTCTCTGACACCTGTCACCTGTGTGGCACCTGTATTTAGTAAGAGGCCTGGACCAGACCTGCCTCATGTCTCCAGCTGTTGATAACCAGAGTCCGCTGAAGGGTCCTAGGAAGAGGCACTCCTTCTCCAACCAGGAGTTCCCCTTCTGGGCCTTGGCTCTCTCATCTCCAGACTAGACTGTGGGCAGCAGCTGTGCTCAGGGCCCTGGATGTTGCACTGCCTGTCATGAGCTCACACATCCAGTTTCCACCCATTCCCAGGAGCAGGCTTGCTGGCGACGATGAATCATAGCCTTTGCCATCTGGCCATTCCAATTTTGACCAATGACTGGAAGCTGTTAATGGGAGAGATCTGAGCTTGCAATCAATCACAGTGACTCAACAGATCAGTGAGTACCCCGTCCAGTGGAGGATTAGGAGCCATTCCTTAGAAGTGCTGGGCACTGCCAGCCACTGAGCGCCACACAGGGCTGGTGTCTGATTGAGCCTGAGTGTATGCCTTTTAATGTATTTTTCATCTCCCCTTTGCCTGAGGCATAACTAACAATTCCAAGGCAGTCACCAGAAAAACACTCACACCCCAGGGCCAGAACAACAGGGTCATAAATGCACACAAGTGGAAGAAATGTCAGCTTCCCCAAAGCACCCGCCTGGCACTGTGACAAATGTGACCAATTCACTGGACAAATTATTTTAATTGATAAATGACCTGTGAGTTTTGAAGACTAACAGCAGCAAAATATATATTGCAACATTTCCTCAGCAAAGGCCTGTAATAAATAGGTCTCCTTTGCAGCATCAACAGAGTGGAAATTCTGTGGTCTCCAACTCCAGGCTCTGCATTGTGATGTTAGTCCTGCCCAGTAGGTAGCGGCTGCTTCCCGCAGAATGGAGCCTCTTCAGGTGCAGTGTGTCTGTGTCTTCCCATGGAAAGCTCCGGCCTCTCTCCATGGCTCTTACGTATAACTTCAGTGTGCAAGGGGGGGGGGAGGGGGGAGTAGAAACGGGGGAAGTTGGTAGTCCACATCTGGGTGCAAGTGATGGCAACCATTCTGTCCTAGTTCAACACACAGGAAGGTTGGCTGCTGCAAACAGAGGGTACTGGTGAAATTATTAAGGCCACTCCACGTAGTTAAAAGGGAGGTTTATTTTGTGGGGTAACTTACAAGTGAATGGATAGTTTACAGAGTCTGGGAAAGGCATGGCGCAGCCCAGTGGTGTTCTCTGGAGAACTCTGCTTGGTCCACCTCCAGTGTCCAGGGTCCAGGAACTAAGAGGGCCAGCACATCCAGATCTCAGGTCTTCAGGGTCCTCCCTTGGCCCCTCCTTGTAGGTGTGACAGTTACCAAAGCCTCAATGAGGGTTGGAACTTCCAGATCAAAGCTGGAATGTCTACCCACTACGAGAGGGAGGCTCATTATTCCACTCAGTGGGTCTTTAAGACTAAGGATATTTATTTCAGATTATAGATATGTGCATACATTCAAAGACGAATTCTTCAGATGGTTAGGAAGGAACATGGAAAATTCCCAGGGAGCGTCTTCCCTTGAGTGCTGGTTCCTCACTCTCGGGAGCTTCTCAGGGCATGGGTGAAACAGAAGAGCTTCACCTCACTCAGTGCTGTGCGAGCTGGCAGGACTTCCAGGATCTGGCTGTGTAACTTGTGGGGGCAAAGTCTGTTCAACACTCTATGGTCCGCGAGGGTCACGGAATGTCCAGTCATCTGCTGTCCAGTGGTCTTTAGATGAGCATTGGGAAAGGGGGTCCATCACAGCAGCACAAAGCCCCCTTCTCTCTCCAGGAACTCACGGCGTGCCCCACAGTGGCACACGCAGAGCTGAGTTTCATGGAGATTATATGCTGATGCCAGCACAGGTCTGTTGAAAGGCGATTTGGGGTCACTTGGCACCTAGTGATTTTCCTAGAAGGTGCTGGCATCTCTTCTTTTATTCAAGTCCCAATTTTCCTACTGCCCTCTTGGCTCCAGCCAACTACAGTAGTCACTATGGCTGTTTTGGGTGTGGTTCAGCCCCATAGCATCAAGCATCCTTGAAGAAGATGGTAGAGAGGGGGCAGAGCAGGTCCTAGTTAGGCGCTATGGGGAGCCTGGCCATCTGTTTCAACATACCTGGACCCTGGCTCCTTTTCCTACAGGGAAAGATCGAGAGGGGACAGGTGCTGCTACTTTGGAAAGAGGAACTGGGGAGGGGCAGTATCCTGAGAACAGGTTCTTCATGGGGAAGGCGGGCAGGGGGAGATCATGAGAACTGAGGGGCAGGGTTGGCTCAGAATGGGCAGGGCACAGGAAGAGAGAGAAGGGGTCTCTGGAATAAAGCTGCCCAGGCCAGCTCTGGCTGCCCAGACAAGTGTCATAAATACTGTGTCCTGTTTGAATAATGCCATTCATTTTTGGACTCCTCAAAAGCAGTCCTGTTAAGTGTAGGCAGATTTTTCTGTCCTGCCTGCCAGCTTCCAAATAACCACACAGAGACCTTTTACTAATTAAGAAAGCTTGGCTGATAGCTTAGGCTTGTTCCTAACTAGTTCTTAACACTTAAATTAACCCATATCTTTTATTCTATGTTCTTTTACGTGGCTCAGTTACTTTTACTCCGTACTCCCATGCTGCTGCCTCTCTGTCTGGCTTGTGACTTCCTGTGTCTCCGCCCTTCTTCCCAGCGTCCTTTCTGCCCCCCCAATCCTGCCTAGCTACTGACTGTTCAGCTTTTTATTACACCAATCTGAGTGACAAATTTTCACAGTATACAAAAAGATTATTCCCCAGCAGTTAAAGTGGTGTGTGTGTGTGTGTGTGTGTGTGTGTGTGTGTGTGTGTGTGTGTATGTATGTATGTGTATCGGGGGTGGGGTGGGGTGGGTTGAGCCTCTCATAGTCAGACATAGAGAGCAGAACTCTTTGGAGTGGCTGCTGCTAGAGATGCAAAACTCAAGGAGAGAAGAGCATTCTGACAGATGAGCAACAGAAATCAAATTTGGGAAGGGATGCAGTTTCAGTGGGAGGCCTGCAGAGGCCTGCAGGGAGAATGCTCTCAGCCAGCCTTCAAGTGGGAATGAGCTGTAATAGCAGCTGTGTTCAAGAGCAGGGTCTCCTGTAGAGGGGTGGTCGCCCTTGCCTGCTGAGCAGTGGTTGAGGGCTGCAGATTCTTAAAGCAATTCCTTTTGCCCCAACGCCCCTCTCCCCAGTAGCCTTCCTAACTGGGCACTTTCCCATAGCCATCACTAATCTGTGAACTGGGCAGCATGGTGGCCTGGGGGCTCCTCAGCTTCCTGTTCCTCTGGGGACACAGTAACCCACTTGCCCTTCTGTGGGAACTGAGGAAGAGCTGTGGACTTGTCCAGGGCCACTCTGGTGTGGGGGAGACGATGAGAAGTGGGTGTTGACCAAGCAGAGGACAGGCTGTAGACATCTCTCCTGAGGCTGTCCCCCTGGAATCCGGGAGAAAGCAGGCAGCGGCAAGCCAGAGAGGCTTATTCCTCTTCTGCCTTCTGTGTTCACTGTGACTACCGTGTTACATTATGGTAATGTTCTTTCTCTGTGTGTGCACCTGTGTGTGTTCAAGCTATGTGCTGTAGAAAGAACACACCATCTTCTATTAAGGAGGGTGGTCATCCAGGCAGTGATCAGACTGACGGAGGGTCCACAGGGAGGATTCTCTGCCTCTTCCTGTGATGGCAGGATGGCATTTATTTAAACTGATCACCTCAAGTTGGTGTAAAACACTGAGTGAGGTAAACAAATAGTACTTGCTCAGTAGTCAGCTGCCAAGGGTCTCCTTGCATGCATGGACCCTTGACGGTGATCTGCATTTCATCTTAGTTTATCCCTGTTAGCAGGTCCCTGACCCAGCCATGAAGTTTGTCCTAGATGATAAAACATTTCTTCTGGAATCTTGTCCACATAGATTATTAGCAAATTGCTTCTTTTGTGTTTATACCATTACCTTTGGAAAGTCCAGAGGAACTTCTGTATTTATAAATTTTAGGATAGCCAGAACACTCCTTGAATAGACACCATTTGGAATGAGCTGAGTCTGGTCCCAAGCCAGGCCGAGGGAACCTGAGCCAAGATGAGAAAAGTGGGAGCATTTGGCTTGTCATGTACCCTGCTGCCCGGGAGCTGGAGGGAGGTTCCTCACTTCTATACTGAGTGGATCTGATGAGTGCCATGCTTTTCTGCAGGTCCACGAGTTGACACAAGAATGGGTCAAAAGGGACATTTTAGGAGGCCAGAGCTCAGAGATCTAGATATCTGGACCATAGCAGCCTGATGTTAAGGTTCCTCATGTCTAAGAGACTGCCACCTTTCCTGTGGAAGTGTAGCTCAATAGGATGATGTTCACCCTTAGTGAACTATATTTATCCTTTTCTGCCTTTCCTGTCCAGGGCACCAGGGGAGAAACCCTGGCAGCAGAACTAGTTGACATGCGCAGAAGCGAGGATTTGGGAGGACAAAAGGTGACCCCCACCTAGTCATTTCCCAAGTACCTTCTGGACAGCAGGGGCTGCGGCTGCCTCCCCCACCTCCCAAAGGTTCTTTGTGGCTAAAATAAAACCGGAGCAATTAAACAATAAATAACGAGTTACTGGCTCTTCGGGGGCTCCTGGAGTATTGATTAAAGGCCCACAAGAATAAATTGTCATCCTCCTTGACTTATCTGGGCTTATATTTCACCACTAATTAAAGTTCACCCAGGGAGTGTTCCCTGGAATATAAAGAACTCCAGGACTCTGGCGGATTCCAGAGGCGTTGTTTGCTGAGGGGAGCAGAGACGTCTTACAAGGGAAGCCTGGTGGCATTGCACATGGCACAGAGTTTAGCCACGCTGTTGCTGCTGCCAAGAGTCTCCAAACACTGTATACCATGCCCCGTGGTAAAGGGAATTTTCTTGGCTGTTGTTATTGCTTGGGGTTGACTTCATTGGTGACAGAAAGCTGACTGTGGGTATTCCCCCCCTAATGGTGCTACAGTCACGTGCAAATGGGAAATACAATACAGTCAACTCTGATTTGTGTTGACCATAGACGTCTCTTTACTTGGAGGACAGATTGCTTGGAAGAGCTGGGTGGAGCTAGAGATGACTCGCACCTGTGAGATTAATGATATGGCCTTGATGAATTTTAATATTTGATTTCAAGGCAAATGTTAATAATATTAATAATTGCTTTGCTGCAGGCTGATGTTGAGCAGGCTGAGAATATCTGACTAGTAAGCACCGGGCTAAAATGAATGCATTCAGGGAAAAGCTTGGTGTGGTATCAATTATTTCATGTAGGAGAATTAGTGGGAAGAATGGCTTGTCACACCCATTTCCTCTTCTCCAGCCACATATGGAGAGGGTGTTCTTAGCTGGACAGGGAGATTGTCCTCCTCTTCCACGTGGGTGGGGTCAGAAGTATTCCCATTTCTAAGTCAGGTTCTTGGGCAAAGTGTGTGTGTGTGTGTGTGTGTGTGTGTGTGTGTGTGTGTGTGTGTGTGCTGTGTACATACACACATGTATATGTGTGGAGGTTGAAGAAGGCTGGTGGGTGCCTTCCTCTATCATTCTCCGTTTTATTCCCTGGAGACAGGGTCTCTCACTAAGCCATGTTTTTTTTTTTTTTTTTTTTTTTTTTTCCAGCTAGTCTGGGTTGCCAGGACCACAGAGTTTCCCGATTCCCTCTCCACTTCCTCTGGCCCCAGCACTGGGCTTGTGGGAGCACGTAGGAGCCTGGCTTTTTGTCATGGTGCTGGTTATCTGAATTGAGATCCTCATTGCCTGAGAGGCAAACATTCCTACCCATTGAGCTATCTCCCCAGTTCCTACACTACAGTAGTTTTTAGGAAAATTAATTTCTCTTTTCCTCATCTGCCTTCTACCTGCAGACCACACACTTCCACTGACCAGGTCCCTAACACCGGCCTCATCAGGTACTTCCGCTCAATGGTGAAGGTCACAGGAAGCTCCTGGAGTATGGCAGGGCTTGGTGTGAGTCTTGAGGATCAGTGGAAGCTAAGAGGATAGAGTATTTTGGGAAACTCCAAGGAACACATGCTAAGCCAATCTGCAGACAAGCATTCATGGGGAAGTGATTAAAGATGCAGGTACTTAAGCAGAATAAAAGATCTCAGAAAAAACTGTGGTGGGGTGTGTGTAGCTTGAGTTTTCCTGCCTGGCCCACAGTCAGGACAAATCTCTGTCACCCGCCAGTCCCACAGCCGCTCAGACCCAACCAAGTAAACACAGAGACTTCTATTGGTTACAAACTGTATGGCCGTGGCAGGCTTCTTGCTAACTGTTCTTATATCTTAAATTAGTCCATTTCCATAAATCTATACCTTGCCACGTGGCTCGTGGCTTACTGGTACTTCACATCTTCCTTGTCCTGGCGGCTGCTGCAGGCAGTGACTCCTGCCTTCCTGTTCTTTTATTTTTCCTCTCTGTTAGTCCCGCCTATACTTCCTGCCTAGCCACTGGCCAGTCAGTGTTTTATTTATTGACCAATCAGAGCAACTTGACATACAGACCATCCCACAGCACAGCCAAGTGCAGACCATCTTAGACACCTGCACTCAGGCCCATGGTCCTAATCATCCTCTATGCGGACCTGCTGGGTAAAGCCACAAGGAACCCGAGAACGGGCTCCCACAGGATATACAGAACATCCCACAGCAGGTGTGTGTACTGGATGAATCACCTCCTAACTCTTCAATGTATTCTTGACTTCAATTTGTAAGCATTTAAAAAATGTGTTGCTGGGCGTGGTGGCGCACGCCTTTAATCCTAGCACTCGGGAGGCAGAGCCAGGTGGATCTCTGCGAGTTCGAGGCCAGCCTGGGCTACCAAGTGAGCTCCAGGAAAGGCGCAAAGCTACGCAGAGAAACCCTGTCTCGAAAACAACAACAACAACAACAACAACAAAAAAATGTGTATATATGTATGTCTATATGTGTGTGTTCCCTTTGTGTATACAGCTGCACATGTGTTTAGCTCACTTCTCATGCTCTTGTGTTGTTACTAGTCTAGGCTGTGGTGAGGATGGAGTCCTCCTTCTTTTTGGCTAGCAGCTTGATCCTGGGACCAATGAGAAGTGGATAAAATACTTGAGTCAGAAGGGTGATGTGTTCAGATCTGCATTATGACAAGTCACTTGTGTGAAGAATGAGATGGCATTGGGGAGGACCAGGTCAAAGTGGACACTTGAAAGACCAGCAGGAAGAGGTGGTGATGGCTTGGGTTGGGATGGAAGCAGTGGGAAAAATAACCCATGGATTCATGCTCTACTACTGCAACACAATTTGTTACCATGGTTACCATCACTGCTGCCTCGATCTTTTCCACTACACTATATTGGTACCATCAGCAATGATGACGGTGATCCTCTGTCAGCAATACCACAGCCACTACTAATACCACCTTTGCTAATTTGGTTACAGCACTGTGATCATTATCCCCAGGCCCACCCTTGCTATTCCTGGTGCTACCATAACCTCCGTGAGCTTTAGCTATGGGTCAGGCACTCTGCTAAACACAGAGGTAGATGGTCACATCCCTCCTTCCTTGCCGACCTGTGGTAATGTATTATCTCCATGTTCAAGGCAAGGATTCTGTGGTTCTAAGTTGCTCTCAGACTCAGCACCAAGTCAACAGCACTGCTAGCTCTACCCTGACTTTAAGGCCCAGTGGTGGCTTCCCACCTTGCTCCTTGACTGTTTTATTCCTTTTCTGCTCAGTTTTCTATCTACTACCATGCAAGAAATAGGGTGATATTGGCTGCAGTACATCAACGTTCAATTATAGTGATGAGTTTGGGGAATGTAACGTCTACCAGGGAGACTGTCATTAATGGCACTATGCCCCTGAAATTGGCTGAGATGATAGAACTTAAACGTTCTACACATGATCATTGAGGTGGTGGACACACCAGTTAGCTGGGTTGTGATAATCACTTCACAGTACATACATCTACCAGGAAATCCCTGTGGGAGTGTGGCTCAGTGATAGAGTGCTGCTTGCTTGACCTATACAAGGTGCTGAGCTTGATCCTCAGTACCACCAAATTAAAAAGAAAAAAAGGACATCACTTTGTACATGGTAAACATATATAATTTTTATTTGCCAATAACATCTCAATAAAAGCTAGAAAAAATACAATTTCTGAAGATTCACAGACATGGGAGATGACCTAGGGGATCTGACATCAAGCACAGAGATGACCTGACCCATAACTGCTGACAGTTGCTCCTTGAGTCCCTGCTCTTGTCAGCTGCTCCGTTAGCTGATGCTCTGTGGTCCAGTGAGCCAACAGCATATTCTGGAAAGGAAACAGGAAAGATTCCAGATCTTCCATGGGAGCCACCCTAGCAGTTCCTTGTCCTCTCTCTCTGGCTTACTTTCCTCCCAGCACCAACAAGTGCATTATGATTATATTCCAGACTTCTATCCATCCACCCACCCACCTTTCCACCCACTCATCCATCAATTCACCCACCTACCTATTCACTCATCCACCCACCAACCCATCCATCCATCCATCCATCCATCCATCCATCCATCATCCATCCATCCATCCATCTATCCATCCATCCATCTGCAGCATAAGAGGAGGCTAGGAGGACTTTGCCTGAGTATGGGTTCCTTCTTCTGGATATCCATAGATACTACCAATAATGTCCCATGGCCCCATGCTTTAGAAACTCAGGTTAACTCAGTAACACAGCTTCTTTCCACAGAGCCTTTACCAAGCTTATGGACACTGCCAGTTTCTAAGAGGACGCTACCCACAATTATCCACACTCAGGGGTTTTCCAAACTCACAGGGTATTGGATACAGTCCTGTGGGGGTGATAGGCACAGTGCACAGTTGTAGTTGTTCAGTGAGCAGCCTATGAGGACACTCCAAGGCCTGCTTCTGTGCCTCTGGCTTCCCACCCTTTGGGGGGCTTGTTTTAAATCTTACTATAGAGTATGGGTGTGGATAATAAAAAGGTGAGAATCTTACTCTCCCAAATCACTACCAGAATCTACACAGTCAATTCTGCTCTAATGCAGCATGCACTTTCCTAAGCATCACCAGGGCTTCTGTGAAAGATGGATTATAGGAGTAATACTCTGAAACATTAGCGACATAGTTAAAAAAATTGGCATATGATAAAAATAGCAGCTCATTCCACAATGTAAGTGTTTAGGCAGAGCATGGACACTACAGGGATCTTTCCTGTTTCCCTCCCAGAGCCTGCTGTTGGCTCACAGGACCACAGAACATCAGCTAAGGAGCAGGGACCCAAGGAGCAACTGTCAGCAGAGTGTGGCACTTGACCTTGAGAAGTTCTGAAGATTGCCTATGGACACAAGTGCTGAAAAGACCTTAGCTGTGAATTATGGGAATGTGGTGAGGAAGGATTAAGGCTACTTAAGGTTGAAGGTCACAGCAGGTGTGGATGTGTAGCACTTAGGAGGCAAACGAGGGTAGCAGGGAATCCTTGAGGAGACAAGAAATGTGTCATGTATGTTTGTATATGTGTGTTATGTGTTCCTATGGTGCTCAGCTAAGCTGGAAGCCGAATTCTGCCTTCACTTAATGTTTCTCGTGGAGAAAAAAAAAAACTCAACATGAGCAAATGAAAGATTCTTATTGTACTCAAAATGTTCCCCAATATATTACATGTGTTGGAGCTACTCTGTTTCAAGATCAGCATTGTGTAGCAGAGCTGACTGGAGTGTGGGTATTTGAAAATGTTTCTTAACAGCTTCTACTCTATGTGTACAACAATCAACACCTCCCACAGCACTCTGCTGTTCCTTGAATACAATCACACAGTTCTACTCTGTTTCATTTTACTTTATTATACAGAACAGCTTCTTTCTCCCCCACCACAGGCAGCAGCGTCTTAATCTTTTCTGGGGTTCAGTTGTCCAGCATGTAGGTATGTCACAACCCAGTTAGCTTCGCTTTACCACTCACCCAAATGTCCACTGTATTTTCTACAGTGAGCTGCACTAAAGATTGTTCCTGTAATCATGGTCTTTGATGAAGTATCCCAGCTTACAGAGGATGTACAAAGCCACCTTTATAACAACAAAAAGTCCACTGATGGCTGATGATCTGTGTTTCTTTAATTCTTTAGAAAGCTAAAGTCATGGAACTCACTGGACACCCAAGGAAAGCTAGGACTGTCTAAGCCAGTGGTTCCCAACCTTCCTAATGCTGTGACCCTTTAATATAGTTCCTTATCTTATGGTGACCCCCAACCATCAAATTATTATTTTTTTTTTGCTATTTCTTTTTTTTTTTTTTTTTTTTTTGGTTTTTCGAGACAGGGTTTCTTTGTGTAGCTTTGCGCCTTTCCTGGAACTCACTTGGTAGACCAGGCTGGCCTCGAACTCACAGAGATCTGCCTGCCTCTGCCTCCCGAGTGCTGGGATTAAAGGCGTGCGCCACCACCGCCCGGCTTTTTTTGCTATTTCTAACTGTAACTTTGCTCCTGTTCTGCATTGTAATGTAAATATCTGATATGCAGGATATTTGCTATGTGACCTCCTAAAGGAGTTGCTACCCACAGGCTGAAAACCTCTGGAAGGAGTGCTAAGAGAAGTGCTCTTGTCTCCTTTGGGCAGAAGATACCATACAGGAGATACTAACATTCCTAGTAAAACATTCAAGCCCATTGTGGGCTGTGATGAGAGCTTAACATTCCCCAGAGTAACAAAGACTCATCCTTGAACTCTATAGACCTTGGCAGGGTCTTAAGAAAGGCAGGGGACAGGAAAGTCCTGGGAAAGCCTTCCTCACTGTGCAGAGCTGGGAAGGGTAGGAACTGCAGCCAAGATGTGGAGCCCCTGGGTCCTCATTGCCCACATTCCACACAGATCAGAAGCTGTAAGCCTCAAAGTGGAAAACAGCAAACCTTGTCACCCTTGTGACACCAGTGAGAAACCCTGGGTCTGGAAGAAGGGAAGAGGAAAGAGGCCTCTTTCATAATAGAGGGGGTCAGACCATTAAAGGTCTTCTGTCACTGGGAATAGGGCAGGGTTCCTGAGAAGACCCCTCCCAAGACCTAGTGCCAGACTCACATCCAAGATTCTAGTTGAGTCAGAGCAGCAGAGAACTCTCCACCCCAGCCTAATTGTTGTTAGGCAACAAGCAAGTATGGACCAGGGGAGGAAATGGAGAGAACTCTATGAGGTGGCCATGGGAAAAAGAAGATGGAAGGTTGGGCGGATTAGACATCTGGTCACCTATCCCCATGATTAAGCATAAGGAGTTACTGAAGGATTTGAAGTCTGCCATATTCTTGGAGTAACCATAGTAACAACACACCCAACCCAACTAACTTCTGACTGGTGCAACAGAACTCCCTGACCAAAAGCCAAGAAAGAGACAAGGCACAAACATTCTTTGACTCATTCTCCTCTAGCTCCATAAGATGTTTAGATTTCAACAAAAATTACAAGGCACACACATACACCCAAAATAAAAACAGCACATTGTTAAGAAGTGATGGGATGGACAGGGCCCAATTCAGGTGTGACACATGTTAGGGCCATCATGTATGGTGTACATGGTACCTACTGTAAGGTGCTCAAGGATTGTAACAGAAGACATGGTCTTTCCTACAGGAAGGTGAGTGATTTCAGCAGAGGATGCAGGAAAATAGGATGAATATGCTCAAGGGGACTGTCAGCAGGTGTGATGCAAGAGAGGAAAGATGTGAAGCTAGATACAGCTCAACAGAAATAACCCAGACAGAAGCACAGAGAGAAAATAGAGCAGAACATTCTAAAGATGTGGGACAACAGAAAGTGACATGATATACATGCAAGTAGAATTTCAAGATGAGAAGAGAGGGAGTAGGGCAGAAGAAACCTTGAAGAGATAATGGCTGAGATTTCTAAAATCAACACTGAGCCTAAATCACCAATCTAACATCTCTGAGAAAATCAACAACAACAAAAAAATGACTTACTACCGAAACCTAAAATGTATATTCAAATTGTTGAGGACCAATCACAAAGAAAGATCTTGAAGACAGAAAAATAAACATGTCCCATGCACAGAAACCATGAACACAATGGCTGATATCTCACCAGAAACTATGTGCTCTGGACTGAATCATGTTTCCCTCACATTCATACGTGGTACCCCTAACCCTTAGTGTGACTACATTTACAGATTGGGCAAATTTGCAGGTAATAAAGACTAAGTGAAATGAAACAGGAGGGAACTGGATCCAACAAAACTGGTGGTCCATATAAGAAGAGGGAACAGTGGTCTGCCCTGAGTATACAGGGGAAGGCTATGTGATCGTATCAACAAGATGTTTTCCAAAGGCAAGAAGAGTGCCCTCACTTGGAGTCTGGAACTTTTAGCCTACACATCTTAGAGAAAGCAAATGTCTGTTCTTTTGCTCTACAGAGCAGCATAATGCCCTTTGTGAGCCAAAAGGCTGCAGAGAAGCATATTTGAAATGTTGACTGAGAAAGGTAGTTGATCAACTCAGAATTCTATACCCTGCAAAACTATCTTTTAAAATGGAAGGGGAAATAGGCAAAAACTGAGAGAGAATTTATTACCAGCACACCTGTACTTCATGAAATGTTAAATGAAGTTGGTTAGGCAAAAGAAATAATGATTGTTAGACAAAATTGTAATGTATGGTAAGAAATGAAGATTGTTAGAAATGACATAAATGAACACACATATGCAATTCATTTTCCTTATTCTCATCTGCCTTAAAAGATCAGTGATTGTCTAAAGTCATGCCTATGCTGTGTATCCCACATGCATACCAAGTGTGTCAGTGGTGTTAGGGATGGAGGGAGGGTCAGGTGCGAACTGTGAGAAGGCCCTCATGCTACATATAATATGATGTGATAATACTTCAAGATAGACTCTAATGTATTAAAGAGATGTTGCAAGTGTTAGGGTAACCATCCAGAATAAAAATGTATAAAGAAGCCTATAGGGAGGCTATAAATGTAATCAGTAAAAACATTCAATTAATCCCAAAGAAGGCAGAAAATGGGATAAACCAAAACAAGAAAAGATATAAACCACCCCCAGCAGTTAACGTGGTAGATATAAATGCAACCACACCAATTTATATGAAATATAAACAGTTTAAGCACACTGACAGAAGGTCAGACTGGGTAATCAAACAAGATCCACCTATGTGCTGTCTTTGAGAAATTCACTTTAAATACCAAGATTCACTGCGAGGGTTAGTTTTAACTGTCAATTTGACACAATCTAGAATCATCTGGAAAGAGTCTTAATGGGAGGTTGGCCTGTGGGCATGTCTGTAGGGCATTGTCTTGATTATTTTAATTGGGGTGGGAAGAGCCCCTGTGTGTGGCACCATCCCCTGAGCTGTGTAGGAGTGGAGAAAGTAACAGTGAGTGCAAGCATGTTCGTATTCATTTCTCACTGCCCTTGACTGCAGTGTCCCGTAACTAGCTGCTTCAAGGACATGCTGCTGTGAACTCCCTGTTACGATGGACTGGAGCCTGGAATTGTGCATTAAAACAAACCCCTGTCCTCCTAAGTAGCTTTTGTCAGGGTGCTTTTAATCACAGCAACAGGGGTGAAACAACACGTACCAACCATAATCGCATGTACAACTAAAGAGTGTTGCTAAGATTTCAGAACAAAGGGAGCATGGGCCGATTCACGATGACTGCTAGAGTGGTGGGCAGGTTGCCGAGTGTCTTCTTCCACATTTGGCTTTGCAGCTGTGGAAATGGTTCTTGTTGTCTGGATCCTTTTGTTTCTCATGAAACACTGCAAGGAATGAAAGTCCCTAAGATACTTGTTTTGAGATAATCAATTTAGAGTTTCTTGAAACAAACTGGACTGAGTATGAGGAGGCAGTCCCCATATCCGGCATGAGCTCTCTCTGTGTGTGTATGTCCCATCAGCAAACTCATTGTAGTGGAGAGAGCGGGGTAAAGATAGGGAAAAGGTGGGTCATCTAATACAGGAACAACCAAGTCTGTGAAGAATTGTGTTGGGATTTTGATGGGGATTGCATTGAATCTGTAGATTGCTTTTGGTAAGATTGCCATATTTGCTATGTTAATCCTACCTATCCATGAGCATGGGAGATCTTTCCATTTTCTGATATCTTCTTCAATTTCTTTCTTTAGAGATTTAAAGTTCTTATCAAAAAGGTCACTCACCTGTTTAGTTAGTGTTATCCCAAGGTATTTTATATTATTTGTGGCTATTGTAAAGGGTGATGTTTCTCTGACTTCCTTCTCAGCCCTTTTATCATTTGTGTATAGGAGGGCTACTGATTTTTTTGAGTTGATCTTGTATCCTGCCACTTTACTGAAAGAGTTTATCAGCTGTAGGAGTTCCCTGGTAGAGTTTTTGGGGTCACTTATGTATACTATCATATCATCTGCAAATAGTGAAAGTTTGACTTCTTCCTTGCCAATTTGTATCCCTTTGATCTCCTTTTGTTGTCTTATTGCTCTAGCTAGAACTTCTAGCATTATATTGAATAAATATGGGGAGAGTGGACAGCCTTGTCTTGTTCCTGAATTTGGTGGTATTGCTTTGAGTTTCTCTCCATTTAATTTGATGTTTGCTGTTGGCTTGCTATAAATTGCCTTTATTATGTTTAGAAATGTTCCTTGTATTCCTGATCTTTCTAAGACCCTTATCATGAAGGGCTGTTAGATTTTGTCAAAGGCTTTTTCAGCATCTAATGAGATGATCATGTGGTTTTTTTCTTTCAGTTTGTTTATATGGTGTATTACATTGACAGATTTTCATATGTTGAACCATCCTTGCATCCCTGGGATGAATCCTACTTGGTCGTGATGGATACTTTTTTTGATGTATTCTTGGATTCGGTTTGCCAATATTTTGTTGAGTATTTTTGCATCAATGTTCATGAGGGAGATTGGTCTGTAGTTCTCTTTCTTTGTTGCATCTTTGTGTGGTTTGGGTATCAGGGTAATTGTAGCCTCATAAAAAGAGTTTGGTAGTGTTCCTTCTGTTTCTATTGTGTGGAACAATTTGAAGAGTATTGGTATTAGTTCTTTTTTGAAACTCTGGTAGAATTCTGTACTGAAACCATCTGGTCCTGGGCTTTTTTTGGTTGGGAGACTTTTGATGACTTTCTATTTCATTAGGGGTTATTGGTCTATTTAAATGGTTTATCTGGTCTTGATTTAATTTTGGTATGTGGTATTTATCCAGAAAATTGTCCATTTCTTCCTGGTTTTTCATTTTTGTGGAGTACAGGGTTTTTTTTTATTAATTTATTTTATTTTATTTTACAATACCATTCAGTTCTACATATCAGCCACGGGTCCCCCTATTCTCCCCCCTCCCACGCCCTCCCCTTACCCCCATGCCACCCCCCATTCCCACCTCCTCCAGGGCAACCCCCGCCCAGGACTGCGATCAACCTGGTAGACTCAGTCCAGGCAGGTCCAGTTCCTTCCTCCCAGACTGAGCCATGTGTCCCTGCATAAGCTCCAGGTTTCAAACAGCCAACTCATGCAATGAGCACAGGACTTGGTCCCACTGCCTAGTTGCCTCCCAAACTGATCAAGCCAATCAACTGTCTCACCTATTCAGAGGGCCTGATCCAGCTGGGGGCCCCTCAGCCTTTGGTTCATAGTTCATGTGTTTCCATTCATTTGGCTATTTTTTTTCAATAATTGAGTAAAACCGAAATTTATTATAAACCACAGTCGTCCTAGGGACCTCCATGCTATATATATAGCCTCCATGGTTCTATGGGTTGTGGTCTGATTGTTCTTTATTTTATATCTAGAATCCACTTATGAGTGAGTACATACCATGACTGTCTTTCTGGGTTTGGGTTACCTCACTCAGGATGATTTTTTCTAGTTCCATCCATTTGCCTGCAAATTTCATGCTTTCATTGTTTTTCTCTGCTGAGTAGTACTCCATTGTGTATATGTACCACATTTTTTTTTCATCCATTCTTCCATTGATGGGCATCTAGGTTGTTTCCAGGTTCTGGCTATTACAAATAGTGCTGCTATGAACATAGCTGAGCATGTATCTTTATGGTATTAATCAGCATTCCTTGGGTATATGCCCAAGAGTGGGATGGCTGGGTCTATCTTCAACAAATGGTGCTGGCATAACTGGACGTCAATATGTAAAAGATTACAAATAGATCCATATCTGTCACCATGCACAAAACTCAAGTCCAAGTGGATCAAAGACCTGAACATAAATCCAGTTACACTAAACTTAATAGAAAAGAAAGTAGGAAGCACTCTTGAACGCATTGGCACTGGAGACCATTCCCTAAATAAAACACCAACAGCACAGACCCTGAGCACAACAATTAATAAATGGGACCTCTCGAAATTGAGAAGCTTTTACAGGGCAAAAGACACAGTCAATAAGACAAAAAGACAGCCAACAGAATGGGAAAAGATCTTCACCAACCCCACACCTGACAGAGGATTGATCTCCACAATATATAAAGAACTCAAGAAACTAGACATCAAAATACTGAACAGTCCAATTAAAAAATGGGCTAAAGAGCTAAACAGAGAATTCACAAAAGAAGAATCACAAATGGCTGAAAGACATTTAAAGAAATGCTCAACATCCTTAATCATCAGAGAAATGCAAATCAAAACGACTCTGAGATACCACCTTACACCTGTCAGAATGGCTAAGATCAAAAACACCAATGACAGTCAATGTTGGAGAGGATGTGGAGCAAAGGGAACACTCCTCCACTGTTGGTGGGAATGTAAACTTGTACAACCATTGTGGAGTACAGGTTTTTGAAGTATGATCTGATGATTCTCTGGATTTCCTCGTTGTCTATTGTTATGTCTCCCTTTTCATTTCTGATTTTGTTAATTTGGGTGCTCTCTCTTTGCCTTTTGGTTAATTTGGCTAGGGGTTTGTCTATCTTGTTGATTTTTTCAAAGAACCAACTCTTTGTTTCATTGATTTTTTTTGTATTGTTCTCTTGTTTTCTATTTTGTTGATTTCAGCCCTCAATTTGATTATTTCCTGGCATCTATTTCTCCTGGGTGAGTTTGTTTCTTTTTGTTCTAGAGCTTTCAGTTGTGCTGTTAATTCATTGGTATGTGATTGCTCCATCTTCTTTATGTGTGCATTTAGAGCTATGAATTTTCCTCTTAGCACTGCTTTCATAGTGTCCCATAAGTTTGGATATGTTGTACTTTCATTTTCATTGAATTCTAGGAAATCTTTAATTTCTTTCTTTATTTCTTCCTTGAACCATTGATGTTTCAGGTGGCCACTATTCAGTTTCCATGAGTTTGTAGGTTTTCTATAATTTTTGTTGTTGAGGTCTAACTTTAAGGCATGGTGGTCCGATAAGATATAGGAGGATATTCCAATTTTATGTATCTGTTGAGATTTGTTTTGCGGCCAATCATGTGGTCAATTTTTGAGAAGGTTCCATGGGGTGCTGAGAAGAAGGTATATTCTTTTGTGTTAGGATGGAATGTTCTGCAGATATCTATTAAGTCCATTTGAGTCATAACATCTGTTAGGTCCTTTATTTCTTTGTTAAGTTTCAGTCTGGTAGATCTGTCTTTTGGTGAGAGTGGTGTGTTAAAATCTCCCACTACTATTGTGTGGGTTTTGATGTGCATTTCAAGCTTTACTATTGTTTCTTTTTTGAATGTGGATGCTTTTGTATTTGGGGCATAAATGTTTAAAATTGAGACTTCATCTTGGTGGATTTTTCCTGTGATAAATATGTAATGTCCACCCTGATCTCTTTTGATTGATTTTAGTTTGAAGTCTATTTTATTAGATATTAGGATAGCTACACCAACTTGTTTCTTAGGTCCATTTGCTCGGAAAGCCTTTTTACTCGGAGGTAGTGTCTGTCTTTGAAGTTAAGGTGTGTTTCTTGTATGCAGAAGATGGATGGGTCCTCTTTTCTTATCCATTCTGTTAGCCTGTGTCTTTTTATAGGTGAGTTGAGACCATTGATATTGATGGATATTAATGACCAGTGATTGTTATTTCCTGTTATTTTTTTTGGTTGTGTTGTGTTGTCCTTCTTTGGTGTATGTTGGTGTAAGCCTGAGTTTTCATGGATGTGTTTAGCTTCTTTAGGTTGCTAGATTTTCAATTCTAGTGCTTTCTGTAGTGCTGGGTTTGTGGACAGGTATTGATTAAATCTGGTTTTATCCTGGAATATTTTGTTTACTCCGCCTATGGTGATTGAGAGTTTTGCTGGGTATAATAGTCTGGGTTGGCATCCATGGTCTCTTAGTGTCTGCATAAGATTTGTCCAGGACCTTCTAGCTTTCATAGTCTCTATTGAGAAGTCTGGTGCTATTCTGATGGGTTTGCCTTTATATGTTTCTTGGTCTTTTTCCTTTGCGGTTCTAAATATTTTTTCTTTGTTCTGTGTGTTTAGTGTTTTGATTATTATGTGGCGAGGGGACTTTTTTCTTGGATCCAGTCTATTTGGTGTTCTGTAAACTTCTTATATCTTCATAGGTATTTCTTTCTTTAGGTTAGGAAAGTTTTCTTCTATGATTTTGTTGAATATATTTTCTGTGCCTTTGAGTTGGTATTCTTCTCCTTTTTCTATCCCTATTATTCTTAGGTTTGGTCTTTTCATGGTGTCCCAAATTTCCTGGACGTTTTGTGTTACGACTTTTTTGTCTTTAGTGTTTTCTTTGACTGACGAATCTATTTTCTCTATCATGTCTTCAGTGTCACAGATTCTCTGTTCCATCTCTTGCAATCAGTTGGTTATGCTTGTTTCTGTAGTTCCTGTTCGTTTAGTCAGGATTTCTATTTCCAGCATTCCCTCAGCATGTGTTTTCTTTATTGTCTCAAATTCATTTTTCAGATCTTGGAATGTTTCTTTCATCTGTTTAATTGCTTTTTCTTGGCTTTCTTTGATTTCTTCCAATTTTTTGCTCTTTTTTTTCTTCCATTTCATTAAGGGAATTTTTTTATTTCCTCTTTAAGGGAATTTTTTATTTCTTCTTTAAGGGCCTCTATCATCTTCTTAAAGTCATTTTTAGGATTGATTTCTTCTGTTTCTTCTGTCTTGGTATGTTCAGGTCTTGCAGGTGTAGAATCACTAGGTTCTGATGTTGCCATATAGGTCTTTATGTTGTTGCCTGTATTTTTGCACTGCGTCTACTCATCTCTTCCTCTGCTCGGTGCAGGCGGTGTCTATCTGAGAGTGCCTCTCTTTTTCTAATTTTTAGTCTTGGTTTAGTAGGAGTTCTTGGTTAAATTGGCGCTGTTGGGCTGTTTCTTCAGGAGCAGCTGATCTCAGTCGGTGAAGTATATACTTATGATGCTGGTGATCTGGTTCGGTGGCTGGGCGGCGCCTTCTTCTGTGTTCTCAGGTCATGTTTTGCTCATTCCTTGACTCCCCAGCTGATCTTGTTTCCTCAGACTTCAAACTGTAGGCATCTGAATCCTCTCCCAGATGGATTTCAGCTGAGTAGGGTAGTCTCACCAACACCTCCAAGTTGTTGGGTTTTGCAGGATCAGCAGCTGGGCCCTGGGTTGGCCTCAGATGGGAGTGTTCAGATTTGTTCTGGTTCCATCCCATGGAGATAGCTTCTTCCTCAGGTGTTGGGATTAAAGACGTCCCTGTTCCAAGCTCTTGATTACGAGCTTGTTTTCACTAACTCTTCAGCGGGTAATAGCTCAGTTTCTGGTTTTGATTGCAATTGTGTTTCGGCACCACCCGCTGGGCCTGTCTGCCTCTGCAGGCCACTGCCGGACCTACCTGTCTCTGCCGGCTGCCCCTGAGCCTGTCTGTCTCTGCTGGCTGCTGCGGGGCCTGTCTTCCTCTGCAGGTCGCCACCGGGCTTACCTGCCTCTGTGGGTTGCCTCCGGGCCTACCTGTCTCTGCTGGCCACATTCGGGTCTACCTGCCTCTGCCCCAAAAGGTATTTTTTTTTAATTAATTTTATTTTTGAGACAGGGTCTCACTATGTAACTCTGGCAGTCCTGAAACTCGCTCTGTAGATCAGAGTGTCCTCAAACTCACAGAGATCTACCTGTCTCTGCCTCCCAAATGCTGGGATTAAAGGAATACGCCACCACACAGGGATTAGAAAGATATCTTTTACATCTAAAATGTTGTCTTTTAGTAAAATCTGCATTCCTTCGGGCAAATCATTACTTACAATGTTCAAATCTAGCTTCTCAAGGTCTTGCTTTCTCCTAGTCTGTGTCCATCAATCCCATGAACTCTAGCCTGTGGTGATAATAGTGTGTGGATGTTACTGTCCTGCTGAACAAACTCTGCCCACTGTCTCATTTCCCCTGCCCACAGTGCCCAGAATCGAGTCCTCAGGTCTAGTGCTGTCGTCCCATCTAGGCCAGGGAGGAAAAGCCTAGCCAGGAGGAGCAGGAATAGGGGAGGAGCCTAGACACCAGCCACTCAGGCGAGGGTCAGCCAACAAGGCAGGCAAGAGCTCACTGAGTCTGCAGGTACCTCTCCAATCATGTAGAAACTTTGGCTAATGAGACAAGCATGCTCCCCCCCCCCCCCGCGCCCCCCCCCCCCCCGCGCACCCCCTCCCGGTGCTCAGGAAGTTCCCTGTGACTAGCCAGGCAGTACTCACAAGCCATGTGGCACCAGCCTCTGTGTGCAGTTCTCCTCCTTGTGTCCTCCTCCCTTCTGGTCCACTGCTTCCTCCTCTGCTTCCTGCTCCACCTCCCTCCTCCTCTGCCCCTTTTCTGCCCCTCCTCACTCCTCTCTTCTAGATCCTTCCCTGCCTCTCTTTCTTTGCTCCACTCCTCTGTGTGCATATCAAGACATGCTGCTCTGTCAAGTCCAGGGATGTCCCCGATCGGCGTGCGAGAGCCAGCCCAGAAGTACAAATGTTGAGAACAAATCAATGTGGGGAACACTCTGAACGTCTATAGATTTAGCAACCTCTGAACGTTTGGACAGATGGAAGACAAGTGAGCTCTTGGCCCCTGGAGACACTTGGGAAATCGAAGTGGTATTTGTCACTGAAAGGGGCTCAGGATGGAAATGTTTCTGAAATCCTCTGGTGTTCCTCTGGCTCCTGTTACAATTGTCTCTCAAGTTCTTGAAGGGTTGTTGACACTGGCTGCAGCCTCAGCATGTCAGCCTCTTCCCTCCCTCCTCTCTATAGTATGCAGTGGTCCCTAGAACAGTTAGATGGTATTGCTGCACACTCCTGCCTATTCTGCCTGGCTGCCCTGCTTTCAGCTGCCTTGCTCTCCAGCCTCCGTATTGTTCCGGTTGCTTCATCTGTGCCAACAAATCACGCCAATTTAGTTGGTGAGCCCCCACTGCTTATACTGCTCATGAGTCTGCAGGTTGCACAGGAGTTGGTGTGGGTTGCCATGTGAACCTCAGTCAGCATCTTCTGGGGAAGCTGGGAGGCCAGGTCTGGAACCTCTGGAGCCAGGTCACTCACTCCCTTGCTCCTTCTCTCATCTGCTCACTCGCTGGCTCTGGTGGTTGATGCCGGATGTTTGTGAAACCTCATCGGGGACTCTTGACTGGAACTCACTTCCTGGGTCTGCACGTTAAGGCAGTATGGCAGTTGGCTTTGCAGAACCCTCCATGACTTGTGTTTGAGAAAGAGAAAACAGCCCTTGCTGTGATTGGGATATGCCTTGAGCGTTCTCGAGGTGTGTGTTGTCGGCTTCACCCCTAATATGGAAGGTGGAGATGGGTAAGGGACCCTCATGGGACCCCCGAGTTCCAGGGTTGCTATAGAAGCCCCACATCTCCCTCTTGCTCCTTCAGGCATGCGCTCATGCCATGACTCCTAGGCAGACTGAGCTGATGCTGGTATCTTCAGATCCTTGAGTTAGTTGAATAAGCTCCTTGTCTTTAAAGTAGCATGCCCTGGGCACATTGTTACAGTAAGGACAGAATAATGTAGCCCAGGAAGTCACTCAGCAACATTTCCAGAGTCCATTCCTGGAGGCAGTCACCAGCTCCTCCCAGGTGCAAGGCCAATGGACAGGTCTTTTTGATATGAGGGGTAAAGAGCATTGGGAATATGCTGCGAGTGTTTCTGGAGGACGTTTGGCTCCAGGTATCTGTGGTCTCCAGGAGGTCCCAAGCCCACCCCTCTGGCCCTTTGCCTTGCTTCTCGTGAGTGGTTCTTGCTTCCCTCGCCCCACTCAGTGCTGAGCTGTTCAGATGTTCAGGGTAATTGGGGTACAAGCTGTGCGTTTTCACATCCTTATGTCCACACAGACAGAGCAGTCAGAGGTGAAACAGCTGTACCGTAGCCCTGGTGGGAAACAGCAAAGCTAAGGAAAAAAATGCTTCACAGTCTGGGCCTTCCAGAATTTTGGCTCTTGTCAGCAAAAACGCTTAGATTTAGGGACCTGTAGTTAGCAGTGAGATTTAAGATGTTTGGTCACACAAATCAAAAACCACAGGCTCCTTGAGTTAACCAGGATAAATTTATGACGGGGATTTTTTTTTTTTTTTCAAAAGATCCTGTGAGAAGAGCTAAGATTTCTCTGCCTGCAGGGCCACTTTTCCTGAGAAATTTTGAATTTCTCATCAAGGTGAAAGGCGCTGCTAGTGACCTTGTTTATGACTGAGGCAGCGATGGATCAGCAAAGCGAAGTTCTCCCAGGAAGCGAGTCTGTCCCTGACTTTTCCTGCGAAGCCGCTTTGATTTATCCATGAGCCAAACTTTCCCGACAGGAGGGATGATTAAATGGCTAGCAACTGAAATATGATACAGGGTAGCAGTGATTGGTGCAGCCACATGCTGGGACAGAAACTCTCCAGCAGGGCTTGGTGACCCTGGGCCACATGTTTCAAGGAAATTTATAGGTTGAATGAGAAGAAAAACCAAGAAGATGGATAGAAATGAAAAAAATAAACCGCCATTCTTAAACCACTGGACGCCAGAGTCTGAAGGAGACTCGTAGAGAAGAGTCAATGCCCCAGGAACAGCTTTTAAAGTGCAGTGCACTGTATATAGCAAGCCCTGGATCTGCGGGAGAGGTGGAGACACACTGGCTATGGAGACTCAGAAGTGTCTTGAGCAGTGTGGGTAGGTCATTTCTAGCAGTGTGGGTAGGTCAGTTCTAGCATTTCATTCAGACTGTAGCTGCCTTGTTTGCTTAAAAAAAAAAAAAAAAAAAAAAAAAAACAGGCACTGTACCAGTTTTCTGCAAATACAATGAAACCTGTGGCTGATTGAATGATGGCCCTCAAAAATATGCATGCCCTTCTCTCCTGACCCGTGAGTATTGTGAATTTCAGGCTGATTGAGTGAGAAGAAAGCATAAAGCATTTTGAATTATCTTTCTTCCTCTGTTATCTTGACTCTTTGAAGATATCTTAAATAACAATTAAAAAGCAACATGGGAAATAGGATCTTATACAGGATTTAGCAGGAGCTAAAAGCAAGGGGCATAGTTAACATGGAGTTCATACAGACACAAACCCAAATGGCAACTGGGCTGTGACCATCTATCTCAGTCTGCGGGGATTGTTATTATAGCTAAGACAGGGTAATTCATGGATAACAGGAGTTTATTTCCCCCAAGTCTGCTAGTGGAGAGGTCCCAGACTGAGGCACCAGCTGGGTCTGGTGAAAGTGCTGAGTCCTCTCTTGTCAGCCATTAATGAGGAAATTGCCCCGCAGACATGCCTGTAGGCTGTTTGGATGGAGGCAATTTCTTCTTTGAGTTTCCCTTTTCCCAAGTGACTCCAGTTGGTCACATTGACAAAAACTAACCACCACAGTGGGTACCAATTATTGTTATTGCTACAGCACACACACACTCATAGACACATACTCACATATACATTCACACATTCATATACACACTCACATACACACTAGTAGACACACACACACACACACACATACTCACAGACACATTCATGTACTCACACACAAACAAATTACAGCTCAGAAAGGGCAAGGGGTCTTGCTCAGGGTCAACACATTCAAGGCCATTGACCCTCGGCCCAGGGCCAACAGAAGAGTCATTGGGTTTTCTTCCCTTTTGTAACAAAGGATGCTCCTGAGCTTGCTCTTTGCAATGATTTCTGAGAATGCATATTCAGTACCCAAAACCAAATTCTCTTCCTGCTTTCCACATTGATTCCTGCACAGTTGAAGTTGCCACCAAGAAAGGGTTTCTGAGGTTTCAGTGGGACAGGAGCAAGCCTCTACACCCTCAGTTAGCATTTCCACATGGTAACCGGCTTCTTGGACAATTGGAGATGGTTTTGTTTCTTTCCCTCTCTTTCTCTTTCTTGCTAATTTATCTCAAATGTTATCCCCCATAGGAATGAATCCCAGTTTTTTTTTTTTTTTTTTTTTTTTTTTTTTTTTTTTTTTTTTTTTTAAGGTCTTTAAAACACGTTCATTTAAAAACCTAATTTGCAGGGACTATTGATTTAATTAGCCTGGGGTCATTTGTTGGATTACTAATGTCTCCATGTTCTTTTCTGAAAGTGGGGAAGGGGGAATTGTGTTGGAAGGAGAGTTTATTAGCTTAGCTCCAAGAACAGTTCAGCTAAGGTCTCCTGGTGATGTCTTGCTCGCCTCCCTGTCTGCGTTTACCTCCTCCATCCCTCACTTTGTCTGGCTCCCACAGAAGCCACACAAATCGTTAGAAAGCACAGAGATAAATAGTGTTTCAATGAGGTGGCATCCCAGGCGACATTGCCCAGTGAGGTTGATCACCGTGTTGTCCACAACTAAGATGGGAAATCTCTGGTGATGATGGAAAAATACAGCTCTCACCTCAAGGGGACGAGAGAGGTTTGATTTTAGAGCCAAGTATGATTGACTGTGGCTTGGGAACACATGTCCAGGTTACCCCAAATTCCATGTTCCAATACGGTGACAGTTTTATGAAGATTTTTTATTTTTATTTCTGTTTTATGAAGTTTTTATAGTAAAAGAACAAAGTCATGAATCAAGATGCTTTTAAAACACACCAGTGGCAACATCAGGGAGGTGGATTACGGCAAAGCAGGGACATCTTTTCGGCAGGACTTAGATGTTACCTGATGGCATTCTTGGCTTTTAGTTGGTAGAATCTAGGGGCCCATTTGCATCTTCCAAAAGGACTTACCTAACACAGGATGTTAGGTTGCACACAAACGTTAGGTTGCAACACAATTCCCTATGAAGGGGGGCTGAGAAAACCTGGTGTGCAACAGCCCAATCTTTCCATGGTCCTTGAGGTTCTAACTCATCATTCAGCCTTGTAGAATGTCCAATGTAGATGTGGCTCCTTTAAGAGAACTTCAGTTAACACAAGGTAGACTTTTCATAGGAGGTGGGTAGAGGACTTTCTGGTGTTGGTTTCTCATTTCTGCTCATGCATTTATGAAGTGTGTCTTCTGGTGGGGTCTGATGAGACAGAGGAGAAATACCAAGTTGCAATTTCCAGTTTAACTCTTAGTGGCAGAGGCAATGTGGTGGGGAACAGAAGTTGGCGGGAGGTACCCACAGGGCTTTTAGCCTGGTCCTGGGGGATATCTCTAAGCATCAAAACTAAAGAATTCTCCTGGTCTGGTAACTTAGGTTGGTTTCTCAGAGCAAGACTTGTGGAGATTTGCACCATTCTTACCTGGACCCCAAGAGTGTAGTATGAGCCAGATGTACCTACTGCTAGTAGATCAGCCAGGAGTAACAGCTTGTGTGATGCTTTATTTAGAACGTTAGGGTGTGTGTCTGGGAATAGGGAAACATGGGGAGCAGGGAGCAGGAAAAATGAGGGGGTTTGCAGAGGCCTTTTTATTGGCTCCTACCAACTCCAGCCCCCTTTCCTACCATCACCCTGACTGAAATGTAAAGGGCCCTTTTGGTCTTGAAAGGGAGGAAGCTCTAAGCTGGTGACATAGGCAGAGAAATGAGAGAAACTCTTGGTGGAGTCAGTCATAGTGTGTGTGGGAAGTCATATAGAACTTTCTTAGGGGACAAGCCCTGACTTACTCATCTCTGGTTGGACTTCAGTTCCATTTCTCAGAACCCCCAGAGTCAGAACCCATCTCTCAGAGCCAATGGGAAGAAGCCCATAAGTGGTAGTGTGAAAACTGTCTCACTTCTTGGCTCTTGTAGAAGCTCAAACATAAATTGGCCATAATTACAGGTCTACTTCATAGAAGATAGGCTCAGAAAAAAAGGTAACAAAAATGTGGTTATAGTTCCTAATGGTGATGGGCATGAACCTCTAACTCTAAGCACCAAGAATCCAATATGCAGGTATAAATGAGGTTGGCTCTCTCAGGAGGTGCAAGGGAGATTCCTGATTCTTCTACTTCCTGGAAGTTGCCAAGGACTGCCCTAAATGAGTGCAGCACCATCCCATGGGCTGGGGTCCTGGACTGAATAAAAAGGAGACAGCTAGCTGAGCATTCATCTCTCTTCTGACTGTGGATGCACTGTGACCAACTGCTTCAACACCATGCTCCCGTGACTTCCCCCACGGTAGACTATATCTTCTTGAACTTTGAACCAAAGAATACATTTCTTCAAGTTGCCCTTGTCAGGTGTTTTGTCTCAGTAATCAGAAACATAGCAAACACAAGGAGGAAGGGTGTGTAATTGTATTTTGTTTTGGCTCACGGTTTGAGGAGACACAGTCCATCACGGTGTTAAGGACAGCAGCAGGAATGTGAATGAAGCAGATAGTTAGTTATGTCTGCAGTCAGCAAGCAGGGAGGGAACAGGAGGTGGGGCTATCAAACCGTGATTCCTGCCTCCCCTCCAATGACCCACTTCCTCCAGGGAGGCTCCACCTCTTAAAGGTTCCACAACCATCCCAAACAACAGGGCCTGCTGTGACCAAGTGTTCAAACACATGAGCCTGTGGGTGACACCTCAGATTCAAACCACGACAGCTGCCTTTCTGAGCTCCTGTTCTCTATCTGTGGCACCTGCAGCTTTGCCTCTGGGAAGAGGCCCTGGGAAAGCAAGCCTCAAAGACTGAAGGCAAGCTGCTGGTTTACACTAAATCCTAAAGAGAGGATCTGACCCTGGGATCACTGAAAATAATCTGGTTCTTATCACAACAGTCTTTCATTACCATTGCTGCAGCTGTTGTTATTTTCTGCTGGGAAAACGTCTCCTAAGATGTTGTTTGCAGTTCTGATAAATCGATGGCTTCCAAATGAAGTGCTGTCCAGGCCGGCTGTTATGAATTCTGCCGGAGCAGCCTATTGCATTTTGGCAAGAGCACCCAACTGGGGTGAGCCCTGTATTAGCATTTTAATTGCTGGCTGATTGCTTTCTGGTTGCCAGATTCAGCCCACAAAGGTACAGCCAGCAAGTTTCAATTAGTTCTTATCCTGTGATTTACGGGGTCTATAAAGAGCATCTCCCTGTAGCACTTGGAAAGTAATACCCTTAATGTACTAAAAGCAATATAGAACATTAAAGAAAAAGAATCGGCTGTACTAAGGTGTGGGTATCCAGGGGTGCTGGGAAAAGTCCTGTTTGAATGATGGTTTTCTTGGGTAGGTTCTCACTGAAACAAAATGAAACACAAAATCCAGGGTTCCTCTAAATCCCACACTAAGCTTTGTCTCCTTCATGAGAAGGTATCAGTTAGTCCTTTCCCATTGGTCTGTTCTATTTTCTGGACAGCTAGTTCATCAGGATGACATCTGCCTCATGTGTGAATTTTTTGTATTTCTTGCCTATGAACGCCTTCTCAGGCTCACAAATGTTTTCCCATTCTCTAGGTCGCCTGTTTGTTTTTGTTGCTATTCCATTTGTGAGTTTTTTCTTTGTTGTCTGTGTTTTTTGTGTCTACACAAGGGGAGCGGAGGTAGCTCACTCAGTAAAGTGCTTCCTGTGTATGGACCTGGGGTATGATCCCCCAGAACCCATGCAAGAAACTGGACATGGGGGCATGCACTTGTACTCTTGATGCTGGGGAGATAGGGATAGGCAAATCCCTAGGGCTCACTGGCAAGCCAGGCTAGCTGGATCAGTGAGCCCCAGGCCGAAGAGAGACCCTGCTTCAAAATCAAAACAGAGAACACCCAGGGGTCATTTTCTGATTTCCACAAGGATGTGTCCACACATATATACAATGCATCCACATAGACAAGGACACACACACACACACACACACACACACACACACACACCCATACCCACCCACTCATGCACCATTCCCAACATAACCCAAAGGAGAAATGTACAGATGACCTGAATCGACATTTTCCCTCAAAGAAGGTAAAGTACCCAGGAGATGTTTTGAAAAGACTCTTGGTATTACAATTGGTTAGGAGAATGCAAGTCACGGCTGCAAAGAACTGTCACCTCACACCTAATAGAATGGCTGTCATTACAGATAAAACCTAACAGAGGTGGCCCAGAAGTGGAGAAAAAGGAATCCCAGCACACTCTGTGGGAATGGACCTTGAGGCAGCCATGATGGAAAATAGTCTAGAGGCATTTCAGAAAATTAAAAATAGAGCTAGCACCTAATCCAGCAGTCCCACTTGGGGACAGTGTTGGAGTCTTCCGTCGGGCCGAGTCCTGTGACCTGAAGAACAATGGCACCTCGTCAGCAGCGTCCTCCTGACCCTTTGCTGCCCTTCCAGCTCCTGCTTTTCTTCTCTCGTGATGTGAGTCAAAGAGTCCTGAACTTCCCTTCCCCCACGGCAGATCTCAGAAATCAGAAATCGACTCTCACGCCACCCATCTTTCTGTGTGAGAGCCGGCCACAAGGAAACTCTCTGACCTGCCTTGTCTCAAGTGGGTCCTGGTGATCCTCATTCTGCCCCAGGCCCAGAGGGAGGCATGCTCCTTGGAGGTCAGTGATCTGGTGGCCAGGCTTGAGGTCCTCTCTGGTCTGCTCCCATAGATCAGATCCTTTGGTGCGCGCACTTGTGATCCTGAGTAGCAAAAGCAGTTTTCCCCCATACTCTGGGGGGTTGTCTTCATTACCACAGGATCTGCTAGCTAAGGCCGTGCCATTTTGAAAAGCTTCCCCATTTTTGATCACCCAACATTCTTCACCTGCTGCTTGCTGGCTACCCTCAGTGGCAGTTATTGCAGGCTTAACCTGGAAACTTTTCCATCTTTCTTCCCCTGCCTCTATAAGCAGGGATCCTTACGCTCCATGTGAGCTTGATCTCCTCAGAGCCCCTGTCCATGTCCGCTGCTGTCTGTCTGTTTTTGACATTAATAAATCTTTGAATAAACTTCTTTCCCAACCCCCAAAGACAATCGGTGTCAGTGTCCTCTAAATGAGTTGAGTATGACTCTCCTTCTTTTTAAATTTAATTTTTTTGTGTATGTGTGTGTTTATGTGTGTGAGTATACATGTGTGTACGGGTGCATGTGCATGTGTGCATGGAGGTCAGAGGTAAATCTAGAGTGGTATTCTTAGGAACACCTTGTTTTTTGAGACAGGGTCTCTCACTGGCCCAGAGCTCACCTGCTAGGCCAGGTTGGCTGACTAGCAAGCCCCGAGAATCCGCTTGTCTCTGTCTCTCCAGAGCTGGGATTGTGTGTGCTTCCACCCCTGGCTTGTTGATGTGGGTTCTGGGTATAGAACTCAGTTCCTCAGGCTTAGGCAGCAAGCACTTCACTGACTGGACCATCCTCCCCCCTCCCCCGCCTTCTATTATGCTCAAAAGCACACCTTTCACTATGGAAGTGGAGGCTTCCACCCTTATGATGAAGACTATGATGAAAGGAAAGCGGTCTCTTGTGGAGACATCTGCATCTCCCATTCACTGTAGATTATTCACAAGAGCTGAGACATGGCTGCCAGTGGTGATGGCAGAAGTCTGCTCAGGGTGGCTCTCCATTCTCCTTACCACACACTAGTGTAACCACATAAGGGCAAGGAGGCGCTGGCGGTTTGAATGAAAATGGCCCCCGTAGGCTTACTTACTTAATCCTTGGTATTAATACTTCCCAGTTGATAGAACTGTTTGGGAAGGATTAGGAGGTGTGGCCTTGTTGGAGGAAGTGTGTCACTGGGGCCAGACTTTGTGGTTTCAAAAGATCAGCACCGTTCCCAGTATCTTTCTCTCTGCCTTGTGATCGTGTCTCAGAATGTAAGCTCTCAGCTATTGCTTCAGCGCTGTGCCTGGCCACTGCCACGTTCCATGACAGTAATGGACTCTAACCCTCTGAAATTGTAAGCCCCAAGGTAAACACTTTTTTTTAAAGTTTCATTTGTCATAGTGTTTTATTATAGCATTCAAAAAGTAACTAAGACAGGTATCTCCCTTGATCACACTTCACTTTATTGAGGCAGGATTACTTGCTAAACCTGGAGGTCCATGATTTACCTAGTTTAGCTAGCCAGCTTGCTCAGGGATACCTGTCTTTGCCTCTAGAGTGCTGGGATTATAGACTGGCCATTATTATTCCTGCTTGGCTTTTATATGGATTTTGAGCATTCAAATTCTGGTCTTCATACTTTTATACACTGAGCCATCTCCCAGCCTTATAGACAGTCTTAAAAATAGAGGTATTAGATCATTGGAGGCAGAGCAAATGGGATTAAATGCTGCCAATGTGCAATCAGGGTGTTGGAGCTATGTCCTGCCTTCTGTCTAGACATCTTACGTAGAGATGCTATAGCACTGATGGAGCACCAGTGGCCCTATGATGCCATCATGTCACTGAGGACCATTCCCATGAGCCACTTGGAACTAACTAGGACCTTACTGTGTTTTGTACCATCTGTTCATTAGATCTTAGATTTTTGTTTAAACTGTTGTGTGGAAGGTATAACCACAATAGCCACCTTAGCAGCTGTAAAACCTCTCTGTATTTTTAAGGCTATAAGAATTATCCTGGGCCTCTTTTCCATAGACTTCTTCAATGCCAGGTTTCCTGGCACAACAGAAGCAGTGTCACCTGGTCATCAAGGGAACAGGACTTACTGATGTCAACTTTCACTGATGCTTCACAAGTGTCTTGTTCCCTGAAGACCTTACTTGAGAAACTGGTCCAGGATGCGCTGCTCATGCTGAAATGAAATAGAGTGAGGAGAAGGCTGCACATTTTATGTTACAAGTGTTTGGCAATTCTAAATTTGTATCCCTATACCCATAGATTCCTGCATCTCCTGGACCTCATCAGAGAAGTTTCTTTGTGCAGTAGATGGTTTAAAATAGAAATCCACGACCCATAGAAGTGCAGTGGATAAATGTCTGTGGAATTGGAATGCTCAGCCACAAAATGGGCATTTATGGCATAACTTCTCCCCTCAAGACTTAGGCACCATCTAGGAAGATGGAGTAGAAAGACTTCGAGAGCCAGATATCAGGGAGGATCAGGGTGAAGCAGAGTCTCCTGAACATGACAGGACACTGTACTCATGAACCGACCTATGGACCAAGCCAGCCAATGTTCCAGTATTGATAGGGGAGGTCCCAGGCTCCCATCCCTAGCTGAGGAGCTATGGACACTTGATGGCTTCTTGGGGAGGGAGAGTCAGTTTTCTTTAGGAGTATGGCCCCTGGTAGGTCAACTTTGGTCCAGTGAATAGCCCCACCCTTGGGAGTGTATGGGCAGCTCAAATTGGATTTGGTAGATTATTAAAAAACAAAAAAAGAAGGACATGAAGTTTGGTGGGGGCTGTGATGGGTCTAAAAAGGGTGAATATGATCAAAATATATCATATACACATATAAAGTTCTCAGAGAAATAAAAATATATTAAATTATTTGGACAGATTAATAGCAAACCAATGTGCTTACAGTAGTATTTTTCTTCTTCTTCTTCTTCTTCTTCTTCTTCTTCTTCTTCTTCTTCTTCTTCTTCTTCTTCTTCTTCTTCTTCTTCTTCTTCTTCTTCTTCTTCTTAAGTTTCCTGTTCGTGTTTCAATCCACTGAAGTTAAGGGACAAGGTCAAAGATGGGATAGTGGTTTTGTTCAAATCAATCTCTTAATTTTAGAATTTTCCTCAAATCATAACAAATTTTTAATGTGATGTAAAATATGGCACTTGGAGATGGTCTGATAGAAGACATGTTCCTTGTCATGACAAAGGGCAGAACATCTTGATGGTGACCAGGTTGTAGGGGCTCTTTATGGCCCCAGCCAGGATCTGGTGTTGATACTGCATGATTCACAGACATCCTTAGATGATTCTATTGAGAAGATGAATGGGCAATGGACCCAGAAAGACCCAGGGGGATGGACAAAGACAGGTGGTTCTCCTCATCTCTCCCATCTGCTGGAGTCCGATGCTGGATTCATATTGTCCCCATCACAGTTGCTGTGAGGGTGACAACATGAATGAAGTAATATCAAAGGCAGGTGGGGCTCCTCAACTCAGCTCACCTTCTCTGCTTTGGGTGCCAGACTCCTGTTGTCCCTCCATCACAGTGGCTGAGGGGGTGAGGACTTAAACAAAGTAATTACCATGCTGACAGGAGCAGCCAGGGCAGTGGTAAAGCTTTGCACTTTAAGATCTGTGGACACGCCACCAATCTAACAGGGTCTTGAACCATGTCATAAGAAAATAACATCACTCTGACGAACTGCTGATGCCCAATATCTATTATTGTGGTAGGCAAGATAAATCTGCTTTTATAGGCTATTTGCTTTCAAAGGGGAAAGCTCTTGGAAATTACATGTGGGTCCATTTTTCTGTCAACATGAGTAGTCCAGGTGATTGCTGCTTTCCTTATTGGGTCTCTGGCTTTAAGAGAAGAGGAAATCCATCATTAAGTTGGTCTGCCACACAGAGCTCAGGAGGATGGTGTTGAGGTCCTTGTGGATAATGTTCAAGGAATCAGAAGACAGGAAGTCTAGCTCTCTCACAGATGGTTGGGAAGGGAAAGGTAAGGCCCCAGTTGAACCTGTAAAAAGTGGGTACCAGACCCTGCTGGAGCATCAATCCCCAGGACTTCCTAGCATCTTCAGTAAGGAATGCAGGGAACAGGATGCAGTCAGAAGGAGAGGGAAATGGGACACAGTTGGGGGAGCTGTTGTAGAGAGATCTTGAATCTGTAGGGGCACCTGACCTAGAGGAAGGACTGTAGACAAGGCAAGAGAGGACAGTTCCATTGCTTCTGTCTTATTCTGTGATCTTGGGGCATTTACTCTGGCATAGCATGGGATGATACATAATTCTCTGTGAACACAAGCTCTTGAACTTTATATTTCTCTTTCTATCTCTGTTGACTCCTCCCCTGCCTGCTGTCTTACTCAGAAAATAGCTATTTCTTAGTATTTCCTTAGGCATTTTACAAAGCTGTTTCTTTCTCTGAGTTATTGGAAATGATTCAAGTACAGAAAGAAAAAGTACTGGAAATGCTACAGTCTCTTTGGCTGGAGATGGTGGACTGGATGGTGATGGCCCTGGGCCTTGGAAGCCAGCACGTCTCTGAGCTCTGAACAAATCTAATTAGGTCCATAACTGGCCAAGTGATTCACTGGAGCTGAGACAGCCTTCACCAGCTTGAATAAAGGGTCCAAGGATGAGATTGTGCCCTGGGTGGCTATAGTAAGTCATAGGACCCTCTGGGTTCATGGGTATTGAGCTGTTCCCAGAATTCCACTGGAGATCCTACAGGAAAATGGATTTAGTGCTGATCCCAGATGTACCCCGTGTGTGTAGGTCATCCCCTCAGAACCATCACCATGGCCGTGTGTCTCCCTCTATAGTGACCCTCTGCAGAAAATATAACTAATAAATGGTTCCTCACAGAAGGGAAGACTTCAGCTGAGCCCTCCTTGCACAGGCTGTGCCCACCCCAACTCCCAGCAAGGACTTACTCTTTGGAATTCAGCCCAATCCATTAGAGAGACTCGTGGTTTCTGAGCAGTCTTCTGTGTGTACACTTACCCATTGTCTCTGCTTTGGGGAACAGCACCGTTTCCATATCAGGACAATCACATTCATACTCCCGAGAATTTCAGTCTTGGCTAGGGGCCATATAGATGAGTTTGCTAGAACCGAGGTGTCCAGGTGACACAGATGCACTCATTATGTTCACATTTTTGTGACTAAATAACAACTTTGTGGAGGAAACATTTACTTGGGGTCCTGGTTCTGGCCCACTGTGTCAGGAATTACACAGCAGAACAGCTCAATTCGTGGCAGTGGGAGCATGTGCTGGAAGTTGTTCACACTGTTAAGGATCAGAAGACAAAGAATAAAGCAGGAGCCCCAGGCTTCTACAAGCTTCCAAGGCTTTCTCCTAGCCACTGGCTGCACTCCATAGATTCCGTGGTCTCCCTGATCATGACACCATCTGGGACTAGGTATAAAACCATGATCCTACCCAGGTGTTGAGTCTCACACCTTTCATCCCAACATGGGGGAGGCAGAGGCGGATGGACTCTATGTGAGTTCAAAGCCAACCTCGTTTACACAATAAGCTCTAGGTCAGCCAGGGCTACTTAGTGAATTTGTCTCAAAACAGACAGACAGACAGACAGACAGACAGACAGACAGACAAAGGAAGCAACCAACCACGATCCTAGGAGAGACATTTCCAGTTCAAGCCATAGCATTCCTCTCTCCTGGCCCCAAAGCCTCATGACTATCTTATAATGAAAAATATCCTCAGCCCAACTTCAGAGTCCCCATAGTCTTAACCATTCCTGTGCTATCCAGATTCAAGGACTCTTCTGAGGTTCAAGACAAACTGTGAGGCCTGTAAAACAAGAAGAGTTGTGTATTTGTACTCTACAAGGGATCATGGTGAACATTTCCATCCCCAAAGACAGTAACGGGAGGATTGAAAGGAAAGTCTAGACCAGAGAAAGACCCAAACCGAACAGGGTAAATCTTGTAGCACATGTTCAGCATCCAGAGCAAGTGGTGGCATCATCTCAGTCCAACAGACTTGGGAAGACTCACTCCTCTGGCTCTGCCACTCATGGCATACATGGCATCTCTTTTGGGGCAGAAGCAGCTTTCCTCAGCAGAGATCTTTTTTGCAGTCTCCTTGGGGGTGAGGCGGGGAGTCTCCACTTCAATTTCATTTCACCCTCACAGCTTCATGCATTTTTTTTTGAGCCTCCTTGTTTGGGGTCCCCTATGAGGATTCTAACCCTGCTCCACATTGCTGGGCCTTCCAGACTTTCCTTCAAGAGTCTGTGGAAGCCTCCATGACCCTATGACTCTTGCATACTACATGCCAGCAAACCTAATGCCATGTGCAGATATGAGATTGAATAGTAGCTACAGGCTCCTCTTGGATTGTGTCTTCACCAGCCACTTCCCTGGGTAGCCCCTGTGAGCATGGTGTGCTGGACACATCTCTTCTCAAATGTCCTTTAAAAGGGTTTGCTGTTGGGCCTGCAGTGGGTGAGGTCTCCCCAGTTCCTGAAATACCCACAAGACATTCTTCCTTCCTATTGTTCCAGTACAAAAAGCTTGGCTTTTATTTTGTTTATTTATTTATTATCAGTTGACAGTATCACACATGTATATGATGAGTTTTAGTCCTCCCTGTTGTCACCCTCTTTCCTTCTCCCACTGAAACCCTTCTTTTCCCCCCCAAGTTCCCTCTTACCTTCTTATCTTTGTGGGTGTCCCACCGAGTTTAATTAAGGCTGCTTGCATGAGCATGGGTAGGAGGTGGCTTCACCCCTTCCTTTCCCCAGCCACTGTTAACTGTCAATAGTCCCTTAGGGAGGGTGGGGCCTCATGAGCACTCCCCCCACTTCCATAAAGAAATGTTGTCAACCTCGTGCAGGCAGCCAGAGCTGAGTTAGTTCACGAGGGCATCGGTGTGTCTGGAAGACGCTGTCTTGCATCAGTCCTTCCTGGGCTCTCAAGCTCCATTGCCTGTCTTCTCTTCCATGATGTTCCCTGACCCTTAGGAGAGGAGGAGCATGATATAGGTCTTCTAGGGCTGAGAACTCCATGGTCTCTTGTTCTATGCACTTTGACCAGTTGTGAGTCTGTCTTAACTGCTGTCCACTGCTTCTTTGATGAGGCTGAGCTGCACTGACCTATGGGTAAAAAAAATATTTAGTGGGCAGGAGAGATGACTCAGCAGTTATTAGCACTTGCTGTTCTTGTGGATGACCTGAGTTTGGTTTCCAGCATCGTCATGGTGACTCACAGACACCTGTAACTCCAGTTCCATGGGATCTGATACTCTCTTCTGAATGCAATGCAAATATGCACACATATGCATACATACATGCAGGCAAAACATTCATACACACTCAATAAAAATAAATCTGAAAAAGGATAACTATTTAGAAGGCAGTTTTCCATCATATTCGTTTAGTAAAATAACAGAAGCATGTCCTCTCTGAGGACCTGTGACCTTCCCAGCTATGGCTTCTTGGCCCTGTTTACAGTGTATTACATGAGTTCTCCTGGTGGAGGGGGCCTTAAATCTAAGCAGAAATTGGTTGGCTACCCCACAGCGTTTATGCCACAACTGCACCAATGGACCCGTGTTGTCGGGCTGGTTGTACTGTAGCTCACAGTTCACTCTTGGCTCCTCTTTAATGGCATTGATTTCTTTATCTGGTTGTTACTGTAGCTCAGGGTTCACTCTTGGCTTCTCTTTAATAGCACTGACTTCTTTAGCTGCTTGTTACTGTAGGTCAGGGTTCACTCTTGGCTTCTCCTTAATGGCATTGACTTCTTTAGCTGGTTGTACTGTAGCTCAGGGTTCACTCTTGGCTCCTCTTTAATAGCACTGACTTTAGCTGATTGTTACTGTAGCTCAGGGTTCATTCTTGGCTCCTCTTTAATGACACTGACTTTAGCTGGTTGTTACTGTAGCTCAGGGTTCACTCTTGGCTCCTCTTTAATGGCACTGACTTTAGCTGGTTGTTACTGTAGCTCAGGGCTCACTCTTGGCTCCTCTTTAATGACACTGACTTCTTTAGCAACTGTCCCTCCATCTGCAGCTTTGCAGACACTTATTTTCTGACCAAACTGTGCTCTTCCAATCTGTCTGCTCTGCTGTTCGTTCCTGACTCTCATTATAAACCTGGCTAAAGACAGCCAGCAATAACCACACTGCATCCTTAATGGTGTAGCGTCTTGAAATTTCCTTGGCAAAATTAGTGAATTCAGCCCTATTCAGATTTTCAGGACATGGACAAAATGGGCATATTCTTAGCTAGAAAGTAATGAGAATAGCCTCTAGTCCCGTTTGCAATAGAATCTTGTGCCCATCTCTACTGCCCATGCTTCTTTTAGTATTTTGATCTTCTTAATGTCCACTAGAACCACCTATTAGTCTCTGTTTGTAGCATCCTAAGGGTTCTCTAGCCAACGTCCCTAAATTCTTCCACATTCCTCCATCAAATCAGTTCCTGAAATCTAGAGACTACAAAATCAGGTTTAGTCATGGCAATGACCCCACTTTTGTGGCACTGATTTTCTGGGTTAGTTATGTTCATGTTGCTGTAACAAAAGGCCTGACTGATGCAACTAAGTGAAGGAAGAGTGTTTCAGTCCACCATGTCAGGAAAGCCACAGAGTTCATGGCAGTGGGAATGGATGCTAGAGACTGTTCACATCACAGTGGATCAGGAGGCAGAGCTAATAAGGGACCAAATCTAGGGCCTGAGTATAATTTTCAAAATCCTGCTCTACTGACTCACTTCCATCAGTCACATTCCATCTCCTAAAGATTCTACAACCTTCCAAAATAGTTCTCCCAACTAGGGAATCAGCATTCAAAACAAGAGCCTGTGGGGGAACCTTTCGGATTTAAACCATAGCAATAGTTCAGGACTCTGGGATGCATGGTGGCTCACAGGTCTTATCCCAGCACTTGGAAGGCGGAGGCAGGAGGATTAATGTGAGTTTGAGGAAGCCTGTGCTACATCATGAATTCAAGCTTGTCTGAGCTCCAGAGTGAGACCAGCAGGTAGGCACTGTGTCTCCTTGCATGGTGCACTGAACTGAACACAGTTCTTCTATAGAAAACAAGTATTTGTGGGTGACAGTTCTACAGGGTGACCAGCTTAGGAAGCACTCCTGTGTATTGTAAGGGGCACTGAAAAGTGGGTCTGCAAGTTGCCTGGGTACACATATCCGTCAGCCACATGCCCTTCACATTTGATTTCCCTCCCCTGTGGCCTTGGTAAAGCAGCCCCACTTCCCCCACAAGAGAACTGTTGTCTATGTCTTCTACACATTGGCTTGCACCTGAACTAGCAGGGCATGCACTGGGATCCTACAGCACATCCTCCTCTGGGTGTGACTTCTTCCCTGCATATGACCTCGGGGTTTGCCATTTGCTGCTTACTGTTTCACCCCTTACAGTATGCTCTGCTCCACTGCGAGGGTCTGCTCTACTGTGAGGGTCTGCTCCACTGCAAGGGGCTGCTCCACTGCAAGGGTCTGCTGCACTGTGAGGGTCTGCTGCACTGTGAGGGTCTGCTGCACTGTGAGGGTCTGCTCTACTGTGAGGGTCTGCTCCACTGTGAGGGTCTGCTCCACTGTGAGGGTCTGCTGTACAGTGAGGGTCTGCTCCACTGTGAGGGTCTGCTCTACTGTGAGGGTCTGCTCCACTGTGAGGGTCTGCTCTACTGTGAGGGTCTGCTGCACTGTGAAGGTCTGCTCCACTGCGAGGGTCTGCTGCACTGTGAGGGTCTGCTGCACTGTGAGGGTCTGCTCTACTGTGAGGGTCTGCTGCACTGTGAGGGTCTGCTCCACTGGGAGGGTCTGCTGCACTGTGAGGGTCTGCTGCACTGTGAGGGTCTGCTCCACTGTGAGGGTCTGCTCTACTGTGAGGGTCTGCTGCACTGTGAGGGTCTGCTCTACTGTGAGGGTCTGCTGCACTGTGAGGGTCTGCTCCACTGGGAGGGTCTGCTGCACTGTGAGGGTCTGCTGCACTGTGAGGGTCTGCTCCACTGCCAGGGTCTGCTCCACTGCGAGGGTCTGCTGCACTGTGAGGGTCTGCTGCACTGTGAGGGTCTGCTCTACTGTGAGGGTCTGCTGCACTGTGAGGGTCTGCTCCACTGGGAGGGTCTGCTGCACTGTGAGGGTCTGCTGCACTGTGAGGGTCTGCTGTACAGTGAGGGTCTGCTCCACTGTGAGGGTCTGCTGTACAGTGAGGGTCTGCTCCACTGTGAGGGTCTGCTCCACTGCGAGGGTCTGCTCCACTGCGAGGGTCTGCTCTACTGCGAGGGTCTGCTCCACTGCGAGGGTCTGCTCCACTGTGAGGGTCTGCTCCACTGCAAGGGGCTGCTCCACTGTGAGGGTCTGCTCCACTGTGAGGGTCTGCTCCACTGTGAGGGTCTGCTCCACTGCGAGGGTCTGCTGTACTGTGAGGGTCTGCTCCACTGTGAGGGTCTGCTCCACTGTGAGGGTCTGCTGTACAGTGAGGGTCTGCTCCACTGTGAGGGTCTGCTCTACTGTGAGGGTCTGCTCCACTGTGAGGGTCTGCTGCAGTTTGTCTGTTTGTCCATTTCTGTGATTTACTTTCATGTCTTTTACTATGTTGTATCTACACTTTTCTTTTCTTTCTTTCTTTTTTTTTAAGACTTATTTTATTTGTAATTATGTGTACATAAGTGTCTCTGTGTGGGTATGTGCAAGTAAATACAGATGCCTGTGGATGCCAGAAGAGGGCATCATATCCTTTCAACTAGAGTTATAGGTAGCTGTGAACAGTCCAGTGTGGGTGCTGGGAACCAAACTCAGGTCCTCTACAACAGCATTACCCATTCTGAACCCCAGAGACATCTCTCTAGGCCCTAGATTTCTGTTTTGTAATGTTCTTCAGATAATGTTTTTGTTTACATAGCTATGTTTATAATGAGTTCATAAATACTCCTGTTTTAAAATAATTATTTTGGTATGTGTGCATATGTATGCTCATGTGTGTGATTATGGATGTGTATGCCACAGCACACATGTGGAGATCAGAGGACATCCTGAGTTGTCATCCTCAACTTCTGCTCTGAGTCAGGGTCTCTTCCTGTTTCCTGCTGTTTACACTGGGTGAGATGGCCAGCGAGCTTCCAAAGCATCTCCCCTCTCGCTGTAGGAACTCTGGGTTCCACATGTCTGCTACCCTGTGTGACTTTGTGTGGGTCCTGGGGATCTTGTGCTCACATGGCTGTGTTTTAGCTGTTGAGCCATCTCTCTAGCCCCAATCTCTCGTCATTTATTTCCTTGTTTCTTATTTATTCCATATTCCATCTCTACTCCCTTTCTACAAAATTTCAAGTAATATTATTAGTGTCTTAGAGTTTTATTGCTGTGAAGAGACATCATGACCACAGCAACTCTTATAAAGGAAACATTTCACCGGGGCTTGCTTACAGTTCAGAGATTTAGTCCATTATCATCATGATGGGAAGCATGGTGGCATGCAGGCTGACATGGTGCTGGAGAAGGAGCTGAGAATTCTACATCTGGATCCACAGGCAGCAGGAAGAAACCGTGAGCCACCAGGCCTGGCTTGAGCTTGTGAAACCTCAAAGCCTACTCCCCAGTGACATACTTTCTCCGACAAGGTCACACCTCCAATAATGCCACTACTTGTGAATCTATGAGGGCCATTTTCATTCAGACTGTTGCAATTATACTCTTAGTATTCTGTTTCTTTTAGGACCTGTTATTTTCATTTCAAATGATATTCTTTATATCAAAGTTATTTTTATTTTTAGTTATTTAATTAATTAACTAATTAATTAATTAATTTATTTTTGGTTTTTCGAGACAGGGTTTCTCTGTATAGCTTTGTGCCTTTCCTGGAACTTGCTCTGTAGTTCAGGTTGGATTCGAACTCACAGAGATCTACCTGCCTCTGCTTCCCAAGTGCTGGGATTAAAGTTGTGCACCACCACCGCCCAGCTAGTTATTTTTATTTTTAAGTAACATTTGTTTATTTACTTATTTATAGGCAGTATCTAGGTCTGTAGCCCAGGCTGTCCTAGAATTCACTATATAGTCCAGGTTGCCCTTGAACTCAGGGCAATCCTCCTGTCTCAGCTTTCTGAGTGCTGGGATTGTAGAGCCACCATGCCTGGTGGGGCACCATAGCTGCTATAAATGAAGCAGCAGCAGCAGCAGCAGCAGCAGCAGCAGCAGCAGCAAGCATATGGTTCTGCCTTCCATCTCTTCTCTTCCATTTTCATATTTGCTGTCCATCTCTACAGAGTCAGACACATAGCATTTATATTTCACAAGGTTGCTCGCTGATCCTCTTATCTGATTTAGACTTTATTTTACTGCAAAATACAGACAAAACTCCACCTTCATTGTCTTGGTTTAGTTTTCCTACTCAGTCCTAAGATGAGCTGAAATTCAAACTCTAGAAGTTTCTCCAAGGAAGGCCCTCAGGAGTAGTGTTATTTAGATTTTCTGTGAAAGCATCTGTTGTATTCTGTGTGGATAATGCACCATTTGGCCAGATATGAAACTCCTGACATTCTCGTTACTCAAGGACTTTGAGGGCATCATGGTGTTGTCTTCTGGCTTTGGGCTCTGATGAGGCAAGCCTGACTTCTTCCTGTCAGAGTAGCTTCATCCTTTTGTCTGGCTTCAAGGATCCTTTTTTGTATATTTGGGTTCAATAACTTTAATAGCCTACGTTATAAGGTCAATAATTCCAGCCTAATTTTTTTCTGGTACATTGGATTTCTTATAAGTGTGTATTATAGAAACTCTCATTTCAAAGAAAGGGTTCTTAAATTATAAATTAAATTTGTTCCATCATTTCTCTTTTCTTTAAAATATCCAATAATGTATTCATGAGCTTGCTTTCCCCCTCTCTAGGTCTGTCTTAAGTTTCTTCAGTCTGTTTCCATTATATTTACTTGTGTAATTGTAAAAAAGCTTTATTTTTATTTATTTTTAAGTTATGTATATGTGTGTATGTATGTGTGTGTGTCTGTGTGTGGGTTTGTGCACATGAGTGCAGGGGCCTGAGGAGGGCAGAAGAGGGTGTCAGACCTGCTGGAGCTGGAGTTACAGGTAGCTGTGAGCTGCCTGATGTGGGTGCTGGGAACCGAACTCGGGTCCTCTGTGGGAGCAGTGTGTGCTCTTGGTCCCCGAGTCATCTGCCCTGGCCCTACTTGCGTAACTTCTATCCTTCGGGGAACATGACAGACTGGTGCATGGTCCTGTTCTCCTTCCAGGTTGTCCTCCGTCTGGGTGGTGGCTGGACTTCCTCCTTTAATGTCTTCTCAAGTCTGTCCACTGATGCTTCACCCTGACCTTGTCACCTTCCTCTCTCTTGAGTCACTGCATCTCTGCTTGGTGGCTTTCCTTCCTAGAGGTGGTTCATCAGAGTTGACAACAACAACAGCAGCATCAGCATCAGCAGCAACAACAACAACAACAACAGCAACAACAACACAGTGCATGTGAGGAGCTGGTCTGCCTCCACGTGCCGTGTGGCAGTGTGCTTCTGGGTGAGGTTATTTTTCCGTGAAGCTTCTCTTTTCCAGCGGAGTTTCCTTTCTGCTGTGACAAACGCCATGACCAAAAGCAACCTATGAGAGGAAAGGGTTTCCTACAGGCTACAGGCCACAGTCCACCACTGAAGGAAGTCAGGGAGGAAAATCAAGCATGAACTTGAAGCAGAAACCATAGAGGAAGGCCCCTTGCTGGCTTGCTCTTGGGTTTATGCTTAGCCAGTTTTTCTATACTGCTTAGACCATCTGCCTAGGAGTGGTGTCACCCACAGTGCACTGGACCTTTCTACACCACCAAGAGAATCTTTCACAGGTGTGTCCACCAGGGAATTTGTTCTGGGAAATCCTTCAATTGAGACTCTCTTCTCACAAGACTCTAGGCTCTGTTAACTTGACTGTTTAAGCTAACTAGGACAATTATCTTACATTAATTGTTATTAAGTGAATCAGACTTTCTTGGTTATTTGAATTTTCTACGTTCTTTTCTGTTGCCACAGAAGCAAAGGTTTCCTGATAAGCTTTGGTCTGAGCAGTAGGATGGACATAGACCTGTGGCTGGAAGTTCTGGAAGATGTATACTGCACATAGCCACACTCTACCATACACTATTTTTTTTTTTTTTTTTTTTTTTTTTTTTTTGGTTTTTCGAGACAGAGTTTCTCTGTGTAGCTTTGTGCCTTTCCTGGAACTCGCTTTGGAGACCAGACTGGCCTCGAACTCACAGAGATCCGCCTGCCTCTGCCTCCCGAGTGCTGGGATTAAAGGCGTGCGCCACCACCGCCCGGCTCTACCATACACTATTAAGGGCTGATATTCGGTGGTTGTTTGGAGCCTCCTCTTTGGCTGAGGGTGATTGATTGAGAATGTCAAGAACAGGGGTGAGAGACGGCTTAGTCAGTAAAGTACTTGCCCTGTAAGCATAAGGAACTGGATCCCCAGAAACCACATAAAAACCCACAGCCAGCCTATCTTAATTGGTGAGTTCTGGGCCACTGGGAAAAACGGGTTAAGAAAAAAGTGGAGTGGGTCAGCGAGATGGCCAGTAAAGGAAAGCAGTGGCTTCTCTTCCAGAGGACCTGGGTTCAATTCCCAGCACCCACACGGTGGCTTACAACAATCTGTAACTTCTCCAATTCTAGGGAATCTGATGCCTTCTTCTGGCCTCTGTGGACATTGTGCACATCTGATGCTCAGATGTATATGTAGGTAAAACACTTACACACATTAAAAATAAAAGCCTTTAAAATAAACAAAAAAGCCAAGGTGGGGGCTGGAGAGATGGTTCAGAGGTTCAGAGCATTTACTTCTCTTGCAGAGGACCAGAGTTTGGTTCTCAGCACCCACACTGCGGGGGATGGGGGGCTTACAGTTGTCTGTAGCCCCAGCTCCAGGGGAGTCAGCGTCTTCTTCTGGCCTCTGTTGGCAAACCCACACACGCCTGGCATAATCACACGGACACACAAAAACCCTGTGCTTAAATATAAATAAAATATATGTTTAAAAAAATAGACAAGATGTAAGGCACCTGAGGCACCATACCTGGCCTCCATATGTAAGCACAGACATGTGCAGGCACACAAAACACACATTCACGTATACACTCCCACAAGAAGAATATTAAGAAAACTATTTGTGGTATCCATTTTACTAACAAAAAGAACCATGTTTTAGTAGGATGTGATTCTCAAATATTTTTATCTCACTTTAAACATTAAAGATTAAATATATAAACTTAGCTTCATCATATGTGATGTGACTAGTTAGGGCACAGAAGCAGAACGGAGGAAAGACGGGATGGAAAACAGAAGCATGTGGGAACTTGGTCCAGGAATGGAGTCATGTGAAGAGAATCTGGAGTGCCTGTGAGGACATTCCAAGAAAATAAGGCAAGAGTCTTGTGACCCCAGTTTCTTCGAAACATGGAATTGTTCTTGGAATGTGTTTCCATGATCTTCCCAGGCGCAGCTGAAAGGAGTGAGTTTCCTTCATATGACTTATTCTTGCCCACTGTTGTTATTCTAGTAAAGGGTTAAACTGTCCTTTCGATGTTTCTATGGATTTTCCCCCCAAATGTGGCTTATCCTTGTGATTGTATACCCCTTGAACTCATGAGGACTTTACTCGTGTGCCCCTTCTTAACCCTCAAAGTATAAATTGTCCGAGGCTCTGAATGAAGTTGGCTCCTGCATGAGACTTTAGACTGCCTCATCTAACGGCTCTGTCCTCCAAGGTCCCACCACCCCGAGAGTGGTGAGAGAAGTGGCGGCTGGTGGGAGAGCGCTACAAAGAGAAAATCACCTCTCCTCCCCCTGCAGCCAAGCAGGCATGGGTGGGGCTGGGAGGGCTTCAGAGATGGCGAGGCCAGAGGTGGCTATGACTGTTCATGGCCCGAGGGTGATGGAGGGCACCGCACAGGGATGGGCGTGTTCTACAAGGTGGTTTTCTGTGGAGCAGCTGTGATGGTTTATCCTCAGGAGTGGTGGATGGGTGCATCCGAGGCATCCAGAAACTGTGAGGTGAACGTAGATGGCGGAGAAGCTGGGGTCCAGGTGAAGATGAGTGTCATGGCTACAGTCATGGACACAGGGCGTGTGGCCTGACTGGGAGCCTGGAGAGTGGAATGGATTCTGTGTTAGATCCTGTGACCCTCGGGCAAATGATTCCTGTCTAAGCCACTCCTTCGTCTGTACGACAAGGGGTGGGGCCTCTGTGACCTTTCCAACAGTTTCATTATCAGAGTCAGCTTTGGAGAAAGGGGGTAGACTGCCTGTTTCCTGGTGGCCAGTCCGAACCTGAGCTACAGCTGTTCTCTCAGAATGCCTCTTCTATGAGACGTCAGCTTTGCCTAGACACCATGTGGGAGGGGCAGTGATGCCGTGGATGGTGACGGGAAGAGGAAAGTCTCTGCTCCTCAGGCTTCTTCAGCAATTCCTGGACCCAAGGCAATGTGAAGCAGGGATGCTGTCTCTTGCCACCAGCTAGCTTCCTAAGGCAGACCTCCGGCTTCTGGAACTTCAAGGATTTGACTTGACTACAGGAACCCAAGTCCTAGCAATTTCAAAAAGGCAAAGTTGCCGTCACTGTCTTACACACTGCCCTGGACATTCTCTTCCTAACGCCAGTCTTGCTACTTACCCCCAGCTGTCTGCAGGTTGTCTCTGGTCATGGAGTCTGTATTCTGAGATCTTTAAGGGGAGCTGTGCACAGTTAATCTTTATGTTCTCAGACCTTATACCACGTATGCATAAGAACAGGGGCCTGATGCTGAAGGCCAGTTCAGGTTACTGGGGTTGCTCAGAGCCTGGGACCTGACAGCCCTAAGAAGTTCGGTCTGGCTACCTATCTTCAGTAGGGCAATTAGACCACCAAAATAGTGAAAACCAGAGAGTGAGAGCAAGTGAGCCAGAGAGAGAGAAAGAGAGAAGAGGGTGGAGGGGAGGGAGGGGGGAGAGAGGTATTTATTCAATGTGGCCACCTTAGGAAGAGAAATAAAGAGGCCCAGTGATTCTCCAAAGCTGTCTTCCAGATGCTGACCTGAGGTTTATGTTCAAATACAGGGCAAGAGGTATGCAGAGCTAGGCAGTTCCTGGTTGTGATGTGGTCCCACCCATTATCACAGTCTTGGCTTTGTCTGTCCTGACAAATTGCCCAGAACTGTGTGGAATCTCTTTCCAGGACACAAGCTCCCCCTCTGGCTGGCACCAGGATTTTCCTTCTCCCATGAAGACTTCTAGGGAAATTTCAATTTCTTGGGCCCATTTTTCAATAGTCACATGGAGTGTACAAGTTCTCTCTTGAACGCCTTCAATCCTGCCAGGACAGTTACATCCAGACCTGTCATTTTCACAGTTCTGTGGGCCCTGAGTCAAGAGGTAAGTGAATTAGTGCCGCACAACGTCATCCCCTGTCTATGACCAATGATGTGGCTGGCCCAGCCTGAACCCTCCCTTGTGGAGATGAGGGCCTGATCTCTCTTTACTGGGTAAAGTCAAGTCTATGGGAAGCATTATGTGAGGTTGGATGTGGATTATTTTGGAAAGTGTGTGGTAGGATTCTGCCCTGAGGACTGGGTTTGGAGACCAGGCAGAACACTAATTTTCAAGTAGGAACAGGTTTTAGAAAGGATAGTTTAAAACCTGGGGCTCATCGGACTCCGTTAGGGGAAGTAATCATGTTTAGCGATGACTGATTAAGATTCAGATGTTTACAGCCCTGTGAAGTTAAAGGTCGGCCCATACTGTCAGGGTCCCTTTGAAGCTGCCTTGGCTGAAAGCAGATTCTAACGTGGGCCCTCGGGACAGAAGATCAGGATGCAAGCCTGGTGCTACAACCTTGCTTTTGCATGTCTCTGTTGTCTTGAAACTTTGGATGAGACCCCTCTTACCTCTGCCCGTGGGTACGCTAATCATCCAAGGAGTGTGTGTGTCTGTGTTTTAAAGATTCACTTATTTTTGTTTTATGTGCATGGGTGTTTTGCCTGCATATACCTGCATGTATGTATGTGCATGGCTTGCATGCCTGGTGCCTTCAGAGGCCAGAAGAGGATGTTGCATCTCCTGCACCTGGAGTTAAAGATGGTTGTAAGTCACTGTGTGGATGCTGGAAACCGAACATAGGTTCTATTCAAGAACACCAAGTGCTCCTAACTGATGAGCCATCTTTCTACCCGCTCCTAAGGAGTGTTTTTATAAAGAAAGGCAGCACCTAACTCATCTCATTTCCCTTCAAGGATAAAGGTACCAAGATAAGAGACATCTGATGCTGGCTTTCAGGGCTGCTCTAGCCTTCCCTAATGGAGTAGAGAGTCTATAACCATCATCTTAAACCAACAGTCACCTGGATTTTAGGAATAGCAGCTTTCCAAACATCACCCCATCATGTGATCACCTTCCAAGCAAGAGTAATGCTCCCATGGGAACCAGCTTGTCCCCTCACTCAACAAGGACTCTGTAGACCAACACAGAAGAAATGACGGACAGACCACACTGAGGCCGGGACTGCTTGGTCATGCATGCCTCTAACCCCCAATTCTTCTGTATTTCAGGGTGAAGCTCGTCTCATCACTCAAACATGGGCTGACACTCAACAGTTGTCTTTCTGTTGTAGTTGTATTGAGTCAAAGCCTCTCCCGGCTTTCATCACTGACTTTTGCTTCCTCACTTTGGGGTGGGTGTTTGGACGGGGCATGTTGAAATCCTGGAGTCAGTCCTCTGGTTTAGGACTTTTGTTACAGTGAAAAAAATGATAAAATGCTCTGGTTTCTCTCTGACTTGCAGCAGCCAAGGTAAAACTGAGGTTCTGTTGACCAATAGCAGTGAAGGATATTAAAAACAGTTATTTTGGTGTGTGTGTATGTGTGTGTGTGTGTGTGTGTGTGTGTGTATGTGTGTATGTGTGTGTGTGTGCATGTGCACATGCAGATGTGCATGTGTGCATAGGAGCATGTGTGTATGTATGTATGTGTGTATGTATGTGTGTATGTATGTGTGTATGTATGTGTGTATGCATGTGTGCATGTGTGCATAGGAGCGTGTATGTATGTATGTATGTATGTGTGCTGATGAACGTGGAGGCCAGAGGTCGTCCTGAGGTGTTGTTCCTCAGGAGTCGTCCACATTTTTTATTTTGAAGCAGGGTCTCTCGTTGGGACCTGGGGGTTGCCAAGTAGGTTACGATGGTTGGTTAGCAAGCCCCAAAGACCCCCCTGTCTCAGCATCCCCACGGCTGGCATTACATGGGCTTGCCACCATGCCCAGCTTTTGACATGGATGTTGGAGATCAAAATCAGGCCCACATGGCCAGCACTTTCCTGATTGGGCCGTCTCTCTAGACACCAGGATTTTCTCTTTTTAGACAGACTTGGGAATCGTATTTCCTGTTCCATTCTCTGTCTTCTTCTCTTCTTCCACATTTTCTGTTTTCTTCCCTTGTCTCCTTCCGTGGTTCCTTTCCTACCCTCACTTATCGTGGCCCACTCTCTCTCAGTGACAGTCCCAGTGGCCTGCTCATGCTTTCTTCCCCATTGGGCCATGGCTGGAGGCTGCATGTTCCCACTCCAGAACAGGGGTCCTTCGTAAACAGCAATAGTTCATTTCTACGTGTATGGCAGAGAAGAATGCCCACTGCAAATTTGGCTCATCGAGCCTCTGTGTGTTACTCTCTGCAGAAGGCAATATATCTATGTGTCCTTAACTGTTCCTGCAGATCAGGGCAAAGCCAAAGTAGAGGGGAGAGGAATAAATTACAGGATGAGTGAAAATATACACAGGACCTCTGCAGTTTTGTCTGAATCCAGCGCTAGGTTCTAATCAATATAATGTATTTTTTTATTATTTGATAGCCCACTCTAATATAATAGGGCAATAAATACCCATGAAAGTGTTCCCAGTGAGCAATTCCTTTTGGAATAATGACTATTTGATTATAGAATGATTTGGCTTTTAATTTACACCAGCACTTAATGTGTTCTGTTAACTTAATATCCTCCCAGTGGTAAAAGTGCAGCCCCACTCCAAGGCAGTGATGAATGTAAACGCGGAGAGAGCTTCATTGTGGAGTTGGATCCTGGGTGGGCCACTCGGAGTCCTGTGGCCTGCAGAGCCAGCTTCCCGCGGCTGGGGCGCTGCTTGGTCTGCCTGGGCCAGGGGTGGAGGGACACTGTAGAGGTGGTTGGAGATCATGTCGCTTCTGTCTACCTCTTCCTTTGCTCATCTGTGGGTGTAAAATAAATGCCGAGGGCGTTCGGTCATCTGGAGAACTTTAAAAGCCTACTGTGTGCCAGTCAAATTTAAGAGCAATGTTCAAAGAAACAAAATAAACCCAGATCGGGAATTTTTTGTTTGTTTGTTTGTTTTTTGAGACTGGGTTTCTCTGTGTAACTTTGGTGCCTGTCCTGGATCTCGCTCTGTAGCCCAGGCTGGCCTCGAACTCACAGAGATCTACCTACCTGGCTCTGCCTTCCGAGTGCTGGGATTAAATGCATGCACCATCACCGCCCAGCCAGATCCAGAATCTTAAGGATTGTGAGTCCTGGGAAATCTCTGTGTGATGAAGATGGACCCTGGTTCTGTGTGTCAGGATAGCTTAGGAGGAAGCCCGTTCATGTGGGCTGAGCAGAGGGAAGTGGTGTGCTAAAGTGAGGCGGGGTGAGTGGGCTGTTGTCTGGGGCTTATCTGAGCAGATGAAAGCTTCTGCTGTGTTTGTGTAGAGTCTGTTGTGTAGGTGAGGGGGCCACAGGGTTGAGAGGGGCAGCTGAACGTGCTCCTGTATGCCCACAGTGCAAAGAGACGGCTTTCCAGACAGGAGAGGTCATTCCAGGCGGTGAGAGAACTACTCCAAAGGGAGATGGGATTTGCAACTGAGAGCTTCCTGAAGTAGCTGCTCTCTGGGGAAGGAGGGCGTGTGGCCTCTGCCTGTGACCAGTGTCAGCTGGGATCAAAGCAGTTCTCCTGGAAGCTTTACGATGTTGAGATGGCGTTGGGGTGGTAGTGGTGGTGGCGTATGGCCTTCAGTCCTTAGAAAGTGTGTCAGTGTTTGTTGAGGTCTATAATGTAGAGTGGGGTATGGTTGCAACTGTTCATGCCCAGAGCAGAGTCTGCAGTTTTTGAGTCAAACCTGAGGCCCAAATGTAGAGTGAGTTCAGAGACATCTAAGCAGACTAGATCCAGGAGAGTCTTGGCATCCCCACTAGCGGGAGGATGAGGCCTGCCTCATCTCCACCCAGCCTCCTCTGTGTCTTCCCACCCAGCTTCTTCCCCAGAGATCTCATTCAGCTGCAGAGTGAGTGGGGCAGCGGGCAGACTTGTGGTGCCTGCTGCTTCAAGCGCTGGGCCGGGACCATCATGCCGTCGTCTGGGAGTGAAGACAATGAACTGTGTGTCTGTCCTGTGTCTGGCTTGTTTCCCTCGGCATGATGTCCTCAGGGTCCATCTGTGTGGCAGCATCTGTCAAAAACTGTATGAGTTGTATTTTGTTGTTTGACGGGCTCACAAGGCACTGACAGAAAGCTGGTGGTTTCTACTTTCTGACTCTGGCTATTAGGGAGTTTCCTCCAACTTTGATCACCCGGGGTGTAACTACTGTACCCAAACCTTTTCAAATGAGACGTTTAACCTGTTAGTCCAATGTCAAGTCCAGCTCCTTAAACACACAGCGATCTCCAGGTGCCCTGGCTGTACTCAGCCTCATGCCCACCTTGCACCCCTGCTCCATACTCGCTAAGCTGCTGTCTTTCTGGCTTTGTGCATCTTCAGAACCTCGCATGGCCCCCTGGGTAGGTCTGTTCCATTCAGTGTGGCCCCCTGCTCTGAGGCAGTTCTCTGAAGGGCGAAGGGTGGCCGCTGAGCAGGCCTTCCTTCCTCTTCCCCATAACCCCAGCCCTGCCGATAGTCACCATGAGCTCACAGGACAGTTCAATATTGACACAAAACGAAACTTACAGTCAGGCTAATCAAACATGTAACTAATTACATGCACCATGGTCATTATGCTTCTTGGTAATGAGGCATGAGTGATTAGCCGCTTTTGAGTGGCTGTAATTAGGCTTTCTTGTTGCAGTCTAACCAGCTTCTGCCCATTTGGAGTCAGTGACTGTGCTCTGAGTGTGTGTGTGTGTGTGTGTGTGTGTGCGTGTGCGTGTGCGTGTGCGTGTGTGTGTGTGTGTGTGTGTGTGTGTGTGTGTACGCGCATATGCATGGGTGGCCCGGGCAGTGGGGTGGGAGGGATCATGCTGGGTGGGAGGAGAAAGGGCTGGAGCGAAGAGCCTTGATGTCTCACAGTGCACTGGGAAATGGTGTCTTCAGTGACACTTGGTTACGCCTGCACACCTTACCCAGCCACTGTTCCTCCCCACTGTGCATCCCTAAAGACTTTCCTGGTCTCTTTTAAAACTCTGTATCCCTGGCCTGGTTGGAGGGAGGGACGAGAGCCACACACGGGCAGCTGTTGCAATGGGAAAGAAAGCCTCTGCTTCAAGCTTGCCCTGGTTCTGTACCTGGCAGCTCCTCTGCCGGGCAGGCAGGGCTGGGGGAACCTTGGGTGGATCGGGAGGTCACGAGACAGTGTGTCCAGCCTCTGGGCTGAGGAGGTGTTGCTCGGGGTCCCATCTTTGCCTGACTTATATTTGTGTCTGTCCCCTCCTACCGCCCTTATCTGATAAAGGACTAACTACTTGGTGAGTTCAGATTTGGTGATGAGTGGGCGGCGAGAGTTTGTTGGAGTGGTGGTGGGTCGTCAGGAAGAGCAGGTGGCTTCAGGGAATGCCCCTCTGCTTCCCGGCACTCGGAAACAGATCAAGCAGCAGCAGCAGCAGCAGCAGCAGCAGCAGCAGCAGCAGCCACTTAACAGCAGGCAGTGTGTTTGTTTGTTTGTTTGTTTATTCGTTTGTTTGTTTTGAACGGCAACATTTCCCTGCTTGGGGAGAAGAGGGTGAGCACTTAGGAGACAGATGAGGGTAATAAAATCGACAAGGCTCAAGGAGCTTAGAAAGTTACAGGATCCATAAGCCACCCCCGCCCCCACTCCAGTCTATAAAAACAGTAACACATGCTGGGGACAGGGGGCTCAGGTGAAGCGGCCTTTCAGTTGTGCAAAGAGCGCCTGGGATGCAGGATGGGTGATTTGTCACCCGTGCTGGGGTGGGTGATGCAGCTGCCTTTGAGTCACTCACGCTCCCCAGTGACCCAGATGAACTAGTCTAGACTTCGGTGGAGTTGTTTATTTTGTCTGGTAGTGTGCTACCTGGAGTGAAGGGGCATTTGTTCCTATCTCCCTGGCAAGTCCCAGGAACAAATAACAGCAAAGTTAGACAGAGGGCCAGGTTGGCATCCCTAAAGAGACAGCCTCTGGTTCTAGATAATAAGAGGAAACACAATGTTAGACATTCCTATGAGGGGATGGGCTTCACTTCTGCAGATAGGTGGGGGAAGATGGAAAGACAGCCAGCTGAGTAAACCAGTGTCTACAAAAATGTCCCTGATGCATGAGAAACCCTAAACCAGTGTCTACCAAAAATGTCCCTGATGCATGAGAACCCTAAACCAGTGTCTACCAAAAACGTCCCTGATGCATGAGAAACCCTAAACCAGTGTCTACCAAAAACGTCCCTGATGCATGAGAAACCCTAAACCAGTGTCTACCAAAAACGTCCCTGATGCATGAGAAACCCTAAACCAGTGTCTACCAAAAACGTCCCTGATGCATGAGAAACCCTAAACCAGTGTCTACCAAAAACGTCCCTGATGCATGAGAAACCCTAAAAGCCTTGGTGGACTCACTTGGGAAAAATGTGAAGCCTGGTATTGTGAGATCAAAAGTAGAAAACAAACTGTATGTCACAGTACTTAGCAGTCATGGGGATCCTAATGAACACTCACACATGGAAAACTGTCCTAGGTGGGCAGAATCCACACATCTTTCGCAGGAGCAAACCCATGCTCCCATATATGGGGTCCTCCATACCAGGGCACTCACTGTATCGATAGGGAAGTCAGCCTTGAACATGAGCTTATATAAAGAGCCAATAAAACAAAATGTGTGTGTGTGTGTGTGTGTGTGTTTGTGTGTGTGTGTGTGTGTGTGTGTGTGTGTGTGTGTGTGTGAGAGAGAGAGAGAGAGAGAGAGAGAGAGAGAGAGAGAGAGGAAGAGGAAGAGAGAGAAGACAATTTTGCAGAAAGAACAGAAGAACAGTGGGGACAAATGGTGGCTTTGTCTCCCAGGGACTGGAGGGAGTGGGATTTTTATAAACAGACTTGAAATGTTAGGAGAAGTGATACAAATCATAAAGTTACATAAGGCCATAAACCATAACAGGAATATCTTAAAAACAATCAAGAAGTAGTTTTAGAGGTGAATCATTACGTTACAAATGTTTAGCAGAACGAGAGAGTGAAGAGGAGGATAGCAAGAGGAGCTCTATGGTTAGGAGATAGACCCAGGGAAGTTGGTCTCAGTGTAGAACAAATTTAAAAACATTGCACACTGGAAAAAGGACAGAACTCCAGTGCTTTTTTTCTGGTTTCAGTCCCACTGTAGTTTTCTTTCTGTTCTTGGTAGAGAGGTGATTGAACTTTATGTGTGTTGAAGTATCAACAACCAGTCTTTGGGTTCTGAAGGAATCTGCTGTGTGTTATTCCTTTGGGGCAGTGATCATGAAACTCAGTTTTCCTTTTAATTCCGTTGACCGCAAGCACAATAGAAATTAGACATCTGTCACATTGACTCACTCAGGAAAATTGTTTTTTTGGGGAGGGATTTTGTAACCTGAAGTTTTCCTCTTTTTTCTTCTGTTTAAAACTGTGTAAAATCATTCTATTGTTTACCAGAAAATGGGACAGAGACACGCACTAAGGATAGGCAATGGCAAGTATTTATTCACACTGGTGGATGCAGGGGGTAACTGCTGGAAATCTCTGCCTGTGGCTCCCAGCTTCTTGCATAATTATAGGCCATTCAAGGTCATATTTGACCTCCCTGCCACTGGTGGGTTCAAATCATAGCCTATGTGATTGAGGACCATGAGTGGGAACTGAGCCTATGTGACTAAGGACTGGGAGCAGGAAATGCCAGCGCAAGCACATTTACAGGAGTGGAAAGCAGGTCAGGCCATGCAGGGCTTTCACAGGCAACTGCAATTTAAGACAAGGCACTGTGGTTACTTCCCAATGGACTCGAGTCTTTTTCCATCCCACTATGGTGCTGTTATTTAATAAGTAAGTTGCGTTGCTATACATAAACTGAAGGGTGGTTTAAAAAATGTTGCACATGTGAATAGCTGAGAATAGAGTGGAAAATGCAGTGTATGTACAATAGCACTTACAAGGCATGATGGGAAGAATAGGAGAGGAGAATTATTTAACAATAAGCTTTATAACGATTAAAGAAAAATTCTGAGCAGTTTTCACACTGGAAGGAATATCTGAGCTATGGATGGATGAAGCATGTAGAGCCCAAAGGATGATTTGCAACTGTGCACACCATGAGGAAACCACAGTTTGTCAAACAAAAGGGGAAACACTGAAGAGCTTCATACAAAGGAGGGATAATTAGACTGTAGGCAGAAGCCCTGTCATCAATGAGAGATGCAATAACGCAGTCAAATGGCCTCTTTCAGTTAGATTTTATACTCAGCTAAACTATCATTCGAGAGTGGAGAAAACGCAGACATTTTAGGTACATAAACAACAGTTTGGCTTTTAAAAACTGTTTAAAAACGACTAGAGGAAATGCATCAACAATGTGTCATGAAGGAAGGAGTGGGGCACACTGAAACAATCTGTGAAATAAAGACTACACATAGAAAAATGCCATTCTTTGTTTTGTAAAAGGAATAAGAATAAAAAAGGAAAAATCTTAAAATACTGAGTTTAGAAAGAATACATTCTGTTATGACTTTGCAAGTGATTCCATCACATGTTTTTTACACATATCTGCCACAATCTTTGGTCAAATTATGTATCTAGCTTCTCCCAAAACACAAGTGTCTCAGAACGTACCCAGAATCTTCTGTTTGCTTTGAGATCCAGCGTTCCTGCCTCAGCCTTTGAGACCCACTGCCTCAGCTGCAAGCGGGATGCTTCTTCAGCCTTCTAGAGCTGTCGGAGGTGAGAGACCTGTTGCTGCAGACTTTCTCTGCCAGGGACTGCTTTGGGTTGGTCTCCTGAGATTCTCAGAGAGCTTACAGCTGTAGTATTGCTGACAATCTCTTGGCTGCACCCTGAAGCCTGCCAAGAGTGGACCTAGAACACTCGCATCTCTCATGTGGCATTCCAATGCCACACAGGCTCTCAGAGTTTCTACTTTCCCATTCCAATTTCTTTTTGCTCATTTGGATCGTTACTCTTATGTGGAAAATAGAAATCTCTCCTGTTTGTTTCCCCTTTTCTGTCTGCTCAATTTATTCTTGGAGGGATGGGAGAACAAGAACCTAGATTAAGAATGGGCTATCTCAATATTCATAGTTGCTAAAAAAATTTGTATCTTTTAAAAAAACACACAAAATTTATGTGAAAATATGAAAAATGGACCGAAAGATGCATGTAAATTCATCATGGTAATTAGGTCTGGGAGGGAGAAAGAATAATGAGATGTAAAAGAGGGGAACATAATTTTAACTGTGTACATGGAGTTCTTCTTTATGCAAAATATTCTGAAGCAAACAATGAAGAAGTTAATTAGCTTAATTAGTTCCTGCTACTTGTCAGTGTGCTCCTCCTCCTAGGGTATAGTAAGTTTTCATTCAGCTAAATTATGTATCTCCACAGGCCAGCTAACTGTGGAGGTATAGTAACGTCAGGGAACTCAGGCTTCACATCAGCACAACACAAAGGTCTTTGGGGACAGGCGTCCTCTCAGTGGCATAGAGGAAGTGAGTGGGTCATGCTGAGGGAGAGCATTTCCATTGCATGACTAAGGTGTAGCTTGAGTTTTCCTGCCTTGCCCAGAGTCAGGACAAATCTTTGTCACTCTCCAGTCCCATAGTTGCTCAGACCCAACCAAGTAAACACAGAGACTTATATTGCTTACAAACTGTATGGCCGTGGCAGGCTTCTTGCTAACTGTTCTTATAGCTTAAATTAATCCATTCCCACAAATCTATACCCTGCCATGGGGCTCGTGGCTTACTGGCATCTTTTCATCTTCCTTGTCCTGGTGGCTGGCAGGCAGTCTCCTTTTGCCTTCCTGCTCTTTTATTTCTCTTCTCTGTTAGTCCTGCCTATACTTCCTGCCTATCCACTGGCCAGTCAGTGTTTTATTTATTGACCAATAAGAGCAACTTGACATACAGACCATCCCACAGCACAGCCGATTGCAGACCATCTCAGACACCTGCACTCAGGCCCGTGGTCCTAATCATCCTCTATGCGGACCTGCTGGGTAAAGCCACGAGGAACCCGAGAACGGGCTCCCACAGGACATACAGAACATCCCACAGCACTAAGGGGTCAGGAGGGGTGGACAATGTAGGGTCATTGCCTCTGGCCATCTCTCTATTACTACTTAGCTTCTAGGGAGTCACCACTCTGGGGGAAAGCCTTGATAAACAGAGAATGATGAGATGAGAGGAACTCACTCTCATGGAGCACGCCAGATAAATGCCTCTGATTCTATAACTGCTCAGAACAAGTTCCAGCATGTCACTGGTGATACTAGGTTGGAGTCATGAGAATAAGGTGGGTGCTTGGCACTGACGTTGCCCAGCAGAAATCAGTCTCTTCTGTTCAGGTTTCACAGAAGTCCTCTTGATGCCATAGCTAGTCTTCGGAGGTTGTAGGAAACTGCCAGCTCTCCATACTGGTCTTCAGGATTTGAACTCACAACAGTGCTGCATTTTTCTTCATGGCTGCATAAAGCTTATGGCTCAGTAACACACTGGAGGCACTGAGGAGAAACCAGTACTCATCATCTGTGGATTCTAGTCCAGTGTCTACACCAACAGCTGGGTGAGCTTGGACCAGTCATCCCACCTTGCTGTGCATTACTCTCCATCTGTAAAGTGATCTGAAACTGGATGGAAGCCCACAGGCCTTGGACCTACACTTTGCCGTGACTCTTGGATGTTACTATCTAGCCTCATTAGAGAGTAGGTGGACATAAGGAGAGGACTGTGACAAGGAGGTTGTATCAAGAGGGTATCCTCCGAATCTCTCTACCTGCTACTCTTGCTCATGAATGGGAGTGTATCACACACTCACTGTGTCTGTGCACTCCAGTGCCCCCACTAGCTCACCGAGAAAACCTGTGAATTGGGAACTGTTCTTATCTCTATTGCACACATCAAAACACTAAACATAAGGTTTCTGTGCACATATGACAAGTAGTAGCACAGGGATGAGGACCAAAGAACTAGGTATTAAAATGCATCCCATGGAACGTAGATGGAAAGATGTTGGCTAAAGGCAGAACATCCCAGACAGTGAGGAGTGAGTCCTAAGGATATAATGTGGATCACAGTGGCCATAGCTAATATCACTGTACTCAGACTTTAGTACTGTTCAAGGTGATGAGAAGAAGAGACTATGTGCTCTTCCATGAATGGGATATTTGTACACACCCTCACCATACCACTAAGGCTCAGAGACCATCATGAAAGAGGGGAGGAAAGAATGTAAGAGCTGGAAGATGTGGAAGACTGCTGTGAAATGCTGGCCTCTGGCTGTTGCTCATATGAACTCACAGTGGCTGTGGTTACCTACAGAAGACCCGCACAATGTTAAACCAGGTCAAAATTCTAGCACAAGTTGGGAAGGGCCTATCCATCCCTAGCTGAGGCACTCTTGGTAGTTGGGTGGCTGCTGGTGCTATGAGTTGCTTTTCTTTAGGAGTGTAGCTGCTGGTTATGTTCCTCATGCCTCAGTGGATGACACTGTGCCCATGTGCATATGAGTAACACTAATTGGATTCATGGCTTAAAAAATAATAGATAAATAATTGTAAAGGAGGAATGAAGTCATGAGGGAGAAATGATAGAGAGGATGTGGGTGAGGGCTGATATGATCAAGATACATTGAAAACATGTATGAAATTTTCAAAGAGTAAACAAAAATTAAAAAAAAAAATTCTAGAGAGTAGATCCTAAACAGTCTCACCTCTTTCACATATAATAAGTAAGATGAGATGGGGAACATGTTCATTAGCTTGAATTAATCACTTGAATTTATGCATATATTTGAATAAATAAATATATCATGGGAGTACTGTAAATATGTACAATTTTAATTTTCAACTACACCTTAATAAAACTGAAGGAGAAGAAAAGAAGAAATGAGGAAACAGAATGTAGCCACTAGGTGAATAGCTGCTTTCAGTTTCATGTTGAGCTCCCTATCCTTGCCAAGCCGCCATCAATCCTTAAGAAATGCCCGGGACTGAATCTTTCTTGCCAAAATCACGCTAGTGTAGAGTAACAAAGCGATAAACAACAAAGAAAACTTTCTAGGGCATGAAAACTATTACTAATGGACAGGTTAGATACTTGTGCATGAAGGCTGTTTCTAGGGATAAAGCCGTGAGTTGATGGATTGCTGCCAGGACACAGACATTGTTTCACCTCCAGCACATCCCCCGGAAAAGGAAGACACATCTCATTATGTCCTGCTCTGTGATCATAGGAACGATGCATTTCCGGTAGAAGAGGAAGGGAGTGAAGGGGTGCTTAAAAATCGCTAGAGTAAGGAAGTAGATGGGCCCCTTTGAAACTTAGTGGGAACTAATTGGCCTTGAGTAATGTGCATTTGGCTTGGTTGTGATGGTGACCGATGTTTCTGTCAATAAGTACATGATGGACCTCCAAAGGGACCCAAGCCCCGGTCTGCCTTTGTTGATGCATCTCCTCTTGAGAGAAAGCTTTCCTTTTGATCAAAGTGCTTGGAAGGATGTGTGCCAATGGCATGCATCAAACTGTGTCCTTGAGTGAGAAGTCATAATGGAGAGGAGAGGCTGGGGAGAGCAGCGCTCCCTGTGGGATGGAGCCAGCATCCCACATAGAGTCCTGGCTCTGCCTCTTTGACCTTGATCTTGAGATGGATCATCTTTTCCTGCAAGGGAGGGAAGACTGTGTACCTTGCAGGTGGTGCAGAGAGTGGGATGAGAATGCATCCAAAGGCCTGGTGTCGCCACGGGTCATGCATTTCCTTTTTCAGTTTTTCCTTGCACTCTTTCTTCCCCGAGTCCTTCCTGTGATGCCACCTCCCATCTTCTCAGCTTTTCAGTTGGTGGGAGAAGCCAATTCTCCTGTGGCCTCGGAGCTCTGGACCCTATGATCAAAATATCACACACCATCCTTGTGGCTGATGTCTCTTTCTGGCCACGCCTTGGAGACCAATGACAGCTGGCAGTGGAAAACCTGGTTTTTCAGCCATCTACATGGGGATGGTAAATCATCACGGCTGCTCTCAACATTTCTCCCACTCTGACCCTTTGTCTGGTACCCACAATTATAGAAATACCTCCCAGTTGTCTTTGAACCTGGCTTTGAGATCCCTTCTGGTCCAGTGTTTTAACCCACTTGCTAAATGACCAGAGTTGGTAGCAGACTTGGTCCTCTTTCCTATCACGGTGCTGTACACCATCATGTCTGCACTCTGAGGTGACTGGAACATTTTTGCATTTCTTATCCAGGCTCAGAAATCATTGTACATCAGCTAGGTAAGATTCCTTAGAGATTGAGAGCATCCCTTCTAGAGGATAACATGGATTATAGAAGGGAATGGGGGATTGATTGTTCAAAAGCTCAGGTTTCCTTTTCCAGCAACCCATTACCATTATTAATATGTTTCTGATTGAGGGATAGAGAATTATCTTGCTTTTCCTCATCTTAGCTGTAAAATTTCAGAACGTCTAAGTTAGAGGGAACCCTAATGTCCACTTGACCCAACGGTCCTTTCACTTGGCCGTCGTTGGAATATCTCCAGGGTCAGGGAGATCTTTGCCAAGAGCTTAGTCCATTTGGGGTTCTTGGGTTGGACGAAAATCTTCCTCCCTTGAGCTCTTAGCAGTTGGATTTAGTTTCTCCCTCTACACGAGCCCTACACACTTATAAGTGTATCACTTCTTCCTGGGAGAATGGAAATTCATTTTTCTTAAATGCATCTCTCTCCAGATGACCCTTAAAGAGTGCCATCCATTCTGCACAGTGCTGGGGGTGGGAGACGTTCCCAGGGCTTGTCAGACAGTGGATTTCCTTCTTGGGAGGCTGAGGGAATTTGCCAGCGGGAGCCACAGAAAGGCTTTCGTCCCATCAATGGCCATGGAGACTCCATCCACTCCCCATACAGGCTAACTTACAAGTGCTTCTTAAGGGTTCACACCACTTCCCTCCGGCTTGTGCGCTCTCCCATTGTGCCATTTTGACTGATAGTAATTTTTTCCACAATGTAAGCCATTTTGACATGAAGAGTGTGCTTTTCCAAGGCACTTTGGACTGATCGTTTGCCATCCGCCTTTGACAAAGCTACATATTATCGGAAATACCAAAGGAGCAGCTCAACTCTGCACTATAACTCACACTAACTCACTCGGCGTATTAGGCCCTGAAATTCTAATACCTCATTTTCATGACAAACGACGCAACAAGAGCCCAAAATGGCTGCCATGAATCTCATTGCTGACTGAGGCCGCTGGGGAGAAGCACATGCAGAACGTTTAACCTCTCTGCTCTCTGCAAAGTCGCAGGGGGACAAGAAGCTGACCATGCATTAATGCTGCTGCTCTCATGGCCTTGGTGCTCTAGTGACTTAGAATGGATTGAAGTCTGAAGATTTGAACCCACCAAGAAACCAAGATTGCAATGTTTATACTCGATACTGCCTGGATATGGGCCCTGGGGCGAGGAGCTGATTGACAGGGAATGGATCACCTACCTAGCACATCAATCATGTGCTCTCTAGGGGATGGCTAAGGGCATCAGGTTTCCTAACAGCTTGTAAGCCTTCATTTTTTATGTATTTGATATGCAAGTAGCAATAGGATTCTGTATTTGCATCAACCCTGGGGGAACGTCAGAGGAACCACCACCTCAGTCAGGACGTGCCACCACAGAACAGAATCTGGAAGTGGAAAACACCTGACCTTCATAGAGTGAACCCCAGCAACAAAGACAGGGGTTTGTGTTTGTCAAGCTTTTCCTCACAAACAGATCTGGTGGGATGCATGTGTACTCTACATATACATATGTGTATATATGTATGTGTATGAGCATATGCATATGTATATGCACACATATGTATGTAAGATGGAGACTCCTTCTTCTTCCCTGTCCTCTGGGGAACCTGTCCTGGGTTCTGGCTGGGGTTGCTCAGAATCGAGGCCCCCTGTTGTGCTGCTTGACTATGCTTAGTCTTGTAAAACACAGGGACAGTTTGAGTACTTCTGTGCACCGTGTTAAGCTTTATTGAATGCATGGCTTAATTTAATTCTTCTAATATGCTGATGCAGTAGATACTACTGTCATGTCCATTTCACAGTGACAAATATCAGTCTAAGAGGTGAATAATTCCTGCACTCTTAAAGTGCACAGCGTCGTGTGTCTGATGTCTTTTTCCTGGTGAGTAATCTCTCACGTAACTAGTATGATAGTGGGGAGTGTGAGCCAGGGCTGGTGGCACAAGAGTTTGTCATGTTTGTTCATTCTTTACAGAAATACAGCATCAGAGAGGAGTGTTCCTTAGCTCTGTCGTAATGAATCCTAAGTGGCAAACACATTGTGTGATAACACTTCTACAGTTCAAAAAGCATTTACTAGGTCAGCAAGTTAATAGCTGGAGAAGAGAATGGAATCCAATGAAGAGAGAATCAGTATAGGAAGGGAGGGTGGTGTACCTTCAGAGCACCAAGAAGGGGCCATGGCCTCAGTGTAGCTCAGACCAACAGGCTTAGATTCTGGAGATGTAATTATCACATGGTGTAGTTCTGATCCTTAAGTCAGACCAAGAGCACAAGCCATCACAGCACAGTGTGACGAGTGTCACAAAATCATGGTGTCTTACACGAGAGGCTTCTAACCCAGTGTAGTGAGTCAGGAATGGTTTTTCCAGAAAAAGTGACAGCTAAGTGAAGTTTCAGAGATGATGACAAGGTTTCATTCTCCACTGCCAAACTGATAATGAATGTGGTTGTGAGAGGTTAGGTACCACCCCTCCAGTCTTATCACACTGATTTATTTTCAGGTTCCAGGAAAATCTCAGTTGAACACTTTGGAACCCTGACTTACTTTGGAACACTTACTCTCTTCATCATCAGCCACATTTCTGTTCTACCACAGACACACACATCCAGACTCTTCCTGTACAGCTCCTTCTCGAGCATATATAAATATACATGTATGTATTTCAGCTTGGGGGTGCTTGGTTGCCTTTCCTCATTAGTGGCTGCTCATTGAAGGCCAGAGCTCATGAGAGAAGAGTTTTTTAATAGCCATGGTATGATGGGATCTGAGAGCAGGTAGCAATGCTAAGCAGGAGGAATGTAAGAACAACGATTGTAGCCAGCAGCAGAATTAGAGTGACAGCCTGGAATGACTCACAAAGAGCTACAGAGATGATCAGCAAAAGTATAGGACCACTAGGGTTAAGGGCAGCTATTGGAGTTATCCTGTATACAACCAAAACAAACTCTGGAGGGATATTTGGAAGATGGATCAGCTTGGGACTTAGAACCACTGTCTGAAGGACAGGTTGGAGCAATTAGAAGGCTCCTGTAATACAGCATTTTGATATAATGATGGTTCCCTGTTTCCGAAGGGGAGAGTGGTGGCATTTATAACATGCCTTAGGGAATGGAAAGACTTGAATGTTCTAAGGATGCTTGGGCATCCATGGGGTGGATATCAATGCCAGTGGAGCCAGATTATTATCATAACATCATACATTGCCCCAGCCCAGCCTCTTTTAGAATATGGGAACATGGGTAACTGTTGATATATGAGATCTCATTCAGATTGGCTGGTAGTAGATTTACTGAGTTTTATAGTTCACAAGGTTTTCTTACTCATTGTGATGGTTAATATTGATTGTCACCTTGATAGGATTGAGAAATATGTTGGAGAAAAACATTCTGCTAGGCATGTTGAGGGAGTTTCTAGATTGGGATAATTGAGGTTGGAAGACTCATCCTAAATATTAGTGACACCATTTTTCAGGCTCAAGTCCCACATTGAATAAAGAGGAGAAAATGAGCTGAGGATAGTATATATCTTTCTGTTGTTCCTGACTGTAGAAACAAAAATGACAAGCTGCTTCACACTTCTGCTGCCATGACTTCCCCTCCAGGGGAGGCTGTACCCTCAAACTGTGAGCCAAAACCCTTCTTCCTCAAGTTGCTTTTGTCAGATATTTTCTTAAAATAATAGAAAAATTACTTAGTTTAGAAAATTGGTACCAGAAGTGGGGTTGATGCACTTTACTGTGCGGTTTCTATGGTTTTGGAGCTGGTTTGCTTGAGGGATATGGAAGACTTCAGAGCTAGATAAACACCAGATTTCCATAAGCAGAGTTTAATGGTCCATCCCAGACTAGAAGGCCAACAGAAATATGGGCCTAACCCATGACATTTCAGAGGGGAGCAAGATGGTGGCAGAGAAAGCAGAGGTAATTGTTAAAAAGCTTAGTATTGGTAAAGAGAAGCCTTCTGCACCGTGATGACGGTTGGAGAGGTGCCCTAGGAGTGAATTTCCTCCAGTCAAAAGCTCTATCTTATAAAAAGTCACATTAATTTGGAAGGAGTCCAAACCAGCCTTCATTTCTTTCTGTGACATGACTGCAGACACAGGGTGCCCAGCTGCCTTGTGTTCTTGCTCACAGCTTCAGCCACTCCTGCCTCCACCCCTTCTTGCCGTGGTGGACTTGACCTCAAACTCTTAAGTTGCTTTCCTTAGGTATTTCCTCACAGCAGCAAACTATAGCCTGAAGTTTCTCTGGATGACTCTCTCCTACTTGTTCCCACAGCTGCTTATAAAATAATCACCCAGAGGCTTAATGTTAATTACAAACGGTATGGCCTATAGCTTAGGCTCATCATTAGCTAGCTCTTATAACTTAACTCAACCCATTCGTATTAATCTATGTTTTGTCACATGGCCTCATGTTGTTACCTGTTCTCTCACATCTTGCTTCTCCTGGCGGCGGCTCACAGTGTCTCCCTTGGACTCCACCCTTCTTCTCTCTCTCTCTCTTGTATTTCCTGCCTGACTCCATTCTGTCCTGCCATAGGTCAACACAGCTTTCTTTATTAAGCAGTGGGAGCAACACATGTTCACAGCATACAGAAGGACATCCCACAGCAACAAACAATACATAGCATTGTTTCAGACTGGAGATCTCACCTACTAGGAGAGGAGACACAGTGTACATTCATGGCTACAGGCACCAATGAGCCTCCTGTGTGTGTCACCTGAAAGCTGTCTGTCTATGGAATACTGAAATGTTTGCTTGTATAGATTACTCTGTGAAACTGCACACCAGTTTCCAGAACACAGTTTATACCAACTCATTAGACTGGCCATTGTGTGGCCATCATGTGTTGGATTGCTCCCCAACCACTGGCAGAATAGCATGGGTCCAGAATCCAAGTGGTTGGAGTAGGAACAGCTTTTCACCTGTCCTCCCTGTGGCCTGCCTGGCAGTAGGGCATCCTGACCACAGGCTCTGCAGAGGGAGGGAGACTGGACTCTAGACTGGGATATTGTGCACACCTGTGAACACATCTTCATTTGGCTTAAGGTCTGGCTGTGGCCTGTTCAGTTCCAACTTCCATGCAGCAGTGGGGACAGACTGTCCTGCAGTTACTAACCCTGACCTTAGAGCACAGGAGCCATCTTCCAGGTGGAGGGAAGCCCTGTGAATGCAGGCAATCCCAGGAAGATCCCCATATCTCGATAACAGAAGTCAGTGTTTGTGGCTTTGTTCACCTCTCTATTCTTTGGGGAAGCATACATTTCAGGTCATTGCTTATCAGATGTGTGATCGGTGCACATTCCTGACTTGCAAAAGGGTGGATCAGGCCCAGCAACTCCTACCAGGTACATGGGTGGGGTGGGGTAAGAGTTTGGTCACACTCCCGTGGAGGGAAGGAGATTGCTCCTCCTCTCTCCTAGTCCCTAAGCTCAGGCACTCTTGGTCTCTCAGAAATTCTTTGGAGTTGCTCCTGTCACTAAAAGCAGCGGTTTGGCGTTTTAGAACATTCTGCTTTCTTTCAGCTGGGAGTTGTCTCCACAGCACATCTTGTGCTGCACTGCAGGTGAGCTTGAGAAGGTGGGTTTGCTGGAAGGAATGGAGAGGAGACACGAAAGTGCCTTGCTAGAGGGTGATGGAGAGCACTGTGCGTGCTGCAAGCATGACGACCCGAGTCTGATCCCCAGAGCCCAGATAGAAAACACAGCTGTGGTGCTGTGTGCTTGTGATCCCCAGCAGTGGGAACACATGTCCACAGGAGGCAGCGGGAACCAATCCAGGAGGCAGGAAACACTTGAGCGATTTCCCCATCCTCCTCCAAAACTCACTGAGTTCATCACATCTAGTGAGAGGGCTTTCGGCTGGCGTGAGTGGGATTAAAGCTGTAAGGAGCTTCCCCACCTAAGAGCTAACTCATCACCCGAGGAGATGGGTGCTACAGCTCCTTGGCTGCCTCCCTTAAAACCACCACCTCCTTTCTCGTCCTTCATTTTTATTAAGAAGATCAGTCAAAAGTGATTATGTCTCCAGTGGCTTTGCAAACATAATTTATTGAATATAAAAGATGGGAGGGAGTTTAGATGGAATCCGACTTCAAAATCTTGTTTTCCAGACTTGAGAATCGGAGAGAGGCTAGCTGACCTGCTGGAGGTAACACAGTGTACTCCAGATCCCCTGTTACCTGAAGCAGCACGCGCTCCCTGCTCCCCGTGGAGATCAGGCTGAGCTACCCTGACACCGAGGTGCGGGGGAGGTGTACCCAGGAGCCATGCACATCCTAATGCTGTGTTCTCTGCTCTGACTGTCAGAGTACATGAACTGCCTTTGAGCAGCACAGCTCTGACATTTACCAGAGAACACCAAGGGATCTGTGCTAGAGAGAGTTATAGGATTATGGAATGGCAAGGAAGCGAAAGGGCAATATGGAAATGTGACAGAGAAAGGCTCCTCGGTGATCAATACTCCAAGCTGTGTTAATCTCTTCTTTTTGTATTTATGGCCACCATAAAACTTAGAGCTAGGCCGGTGAGACCCTGGCTGAGGGGGCAGCTGTGGGGAGGCTGCAAAGTCCTTCCCTTAAGATCAGAGAATTGCTTAATCAGTTTTCTGCAGGCACAGAAAACCCTTTTGCTAAAGGTCATGGCAGGTCAGGGGTAAAGCTAGGGCCCATGCTGGGTCCTGCTCCTCCTTACCCACCCTTGGGTAGCCCAGGCTATTGCTGGAGAGATGAGGTCATGTCTTGGGCTCAGTTCCTTGAAGTTGCTGGTCTTCTGATTTCGAAGCTTGGAGAAGACTGTTGGGGCATGGGCAGACATCGGTAGCTTCCTGGGAAGCGGCTGGTTCTTGTTTGGGCACAACTGTTGGCAGCTTGGTCCACCTGTATAGGTGAGAGATGTTTCAATAGGCAGGCAAGGTGCAATGTGCAGAGAAAGGGGTCCCCTATTGCATGAATGGGACAAGGAGCCTCCAGGAGGAATGGGTGCCCCATCCTCAGTAGGACATAGACATACATCTAGTAGGTCTGCAGAATTCTGTGAGTAGGCAGCAGGGTACTGGGCACAGCAGGGGGTTCAGGAGGGATGGAGGGCATGAGTGCAAGGAATGGGGATCCAGACCTTTTCCAAGAAGATGGAGGTCAACCTGTGCTTCACCAGGAGACAGGAGACCCCTGGTTACATCCCTGGTCCTCACTCTGGGCTGGGCTTCAACAAGGCAGCGTACGTGTGACAGAGAGCAATAGGGGTGGTGTCCCTACCCTGAAATCCATAAACTCCATCTCTGCCTGCTCTCTTCTTGCTGACACCCATACTGTTTTCCTAATAATCCTGCCATTGACCACATCACATGCTAGGGTAGAGATTATGTCCTGTGGCTTGTTGCCTCTAGTCAGTGACCCCAAAGGTACTCACCCACAGGGACAAGTAGGTCTAGGACAATGGACTGGTAGGTATAAGGGTGAGGTCATGTAAACATGCCTGGGAGGACAACCCTTTAGAGAGGTCAGGACACATGCATGCAGAGGTGACAGGAAGAGAGTGTACATATTCTGACTGATGTTCACGCCAGATGAAGCCATCCAGCAGACCGGGATGCACTGATCACTGGAATAGAAGTTGTCCCCCAAATGGCATTTGGTGGTGCAGACAAGGCTGTTAGCAGAGAGTGCTCCTTGTCTAGAGGGGTTATCATTAAGCTGGCTGGGTTCCCTTTGCTCTACCTGGCTGGAAGTGAAGGGTGGACAAGGAGCTCTTCAAGAGCTGCTTTCTGGCAGCTTTTGTGTGTCCCTCACTGTTCGATGGCAGTGAGCAATGGTGGCAGACAGGCAAGAGCAGCAGCAGCAGGTGGCACCTTCAATGTTACAGCTCTCCTGCAGGCAAGGAGTTCCAGGCCCCTTAGCCCTGCAGCAGCATGTGTTACGGCTCTGGTGTAGGTTTGGGGAGTCAGAGTTCTTTAGCTTTTGCAGGAGCTGGCACAGCAGCTTGTGGGCAGCCCTGGGTATTGCAGCAATCAGGGCTACAACTTCCGGGTATCTCAGCCCCGCAGCCCTGAAGACTCTTCCAGGAACCAGGGCCTGCAGCTTCTCTTCCCTGGCTCTTCATGGCCCCCCTCCTCTTTCGGCCTCGGCTCTCCATCTTCTCTCTACTTCTGCTGTCCTTCCTGCTCCTACTCCGGTCACTCCCTCAGGCTGTCCAGTGGCTTCCTCCCCAGTTATCAAGCCGTGGCCGCCCTGTCACATCTGCATCTCAGCCCTCAGGCTGCTCGGCCTGGCCTCTTCCTCAGTGGCCAAGCAGCTGGCTGCCTTGCCGCTGTTGCAGTCGGAACTGTGATTGCTCATCCTCTGGCGTTGCCGCGTTACCTTTGCCGTAACCGCGGCTTTATTGCCCGGTGCCTCTTCTGCGTCACCGGCTCAGCCCACACTACTAACAGGGGCGATAAAAACTACTCAGAGAAACCCTTGATTGAGTCTAATGCTGCAACACCGGGGAGGGAGCATCAGAGGGGGCCTTGCAGCCCGGGCACCGAGTGGAACAGCCCGGTTGCACAATCAGAGGAGGTTGTTTGCAGCAAGCCCAGCTGACCTCCCGTGCAAACGAAGGTTGGAGTTTGCACCTGTTACTGTCTCTTGGGCACCTGTCACAGGGGTTCCTCTGCTAGCCCACCAGGGTCCCCACTCTGGCCCAGGTGGAGGTGCTTGCAGGGTTGTCCAGAGTTCACCACGGTTTGTGATAGCAAGAAGTCCAGTACGAACCATTTGGAATAGCCCTGATAAGGCTTCGCCGTCAGAAGCCGGAGCGAACAGCCGTGTCACAGTGCAGTTTCCCCAGCGTATGCGTGCGGTGTTAAAAATGGCCGGTGCCTGCGTAAGAACAGTCTCAACTGGCTGTTGGACTGATGGAGCTTTTGCTTACTTAAGACAGCCAGGATGGCAAGGGAGAGTCTAACAGTCGCCAACTAGGGAGCCAAATTGTTCTCCCCCCAGCATCTTTCCTTGTTAAAAAAAAAAACATTTTATTTTTAAAGTAAGGTGTGTGTGTGTGTGTGTGTGTGTGTGTGTGTGTGTGTGTGTATGAGCACATACGAATGAGGTGCCTTTGGAGGTCAGAAGAGGGCATCAGATCCCTTGGAGCTGGATTTACAGGCAATTAATTGTAACCTTCACAGCCTGGTGCTGGAAACTCTGGTCTGCAAGAGCGGTCTGTGTTCTGAGCCACCGAGCCATCTCTCCAGCCTGCCTCAGAAATGTTGGAAAGAGCTCATCATGAACACCAATAGTAATGCTCATGGCACTTTAATAAAGCTTAACGTCCACCCAGCAGCCCAGGGCTTGGTGTACCATCCTTTCTGTCTCAGAGGCACTTCCTGCCCATGTCTGCAATATGGCTCAAAGTCTGTTGTACTCTGTCTGCTGTTCTAGTCGGGGTGGGGGGGTGGGGGTAGGTGGGTGAGTTGCTTCTTTGTACTTTGATTCTTGCCTTTCAAAGAACGTTGACTTAACTATTGGGAAGCCTCATTTCTAGGACTTCCTTCCTTTTTGTTAGGACTGACTGGAAGGGAACTCTGGGTTTGAAGAGTTGGAGGTGCAGGCATGGTCACCCAGGGTAGGTGTTGCTGGAACTCACATTGTCCAGCAGCCTGAAGGGATGCTATGGGGAGAGGAGCCATGGGCAGAGGCTGGCCCAGGCTGCTCTGGCCTCCTTTAGTCTGGTGGGTTGACTTGAAGCTCAATAGCAACTGTGGAAGTGATGGCTTCTTGGACTACCCGGTGGGTCCCCAAAATTGCAAGTGAGCTGACTTCTGTGTTTTTCAGCCCTTGCTCCTGATAAATGTTCACCTAGTATTACTATGAAGAACTTTGACTACTGGATCTGGGCATGAGTGTTTTATTTTGTTTCTTAGGAGACTATCTTTCTTCTCTGTGTAAGATTTTATTTCTCAAGGCATATGGCATGAAGCATGGCCCTTCTCCCAATCTATTGGTCTGCTAGATGTAACTGGCATATGCAAACCCTGTGTATGTGTGCAGGTGAGAATGAGCATATGTGAGTGAAGGTACCCACTCATTAACTATGCATTCTTGCCTTTCATCAGACAGAGTTTATATACGATACTATGACCCCACCCCGCCCCAACTGATTTCTATTATACATCTATGATTTTTTTCTTATTAATTTTGTTATGTACTAGAGGAAGGGGTTATGTATTCTGGATCCCTTTATTTTCCTTGCCTAAAATACAAATGGTAAGTTTCTCAAAGACAGACAGCTCTCACAGCTGCTTTTTGTGTCTTCACCCATTGTAGGGCACTTTGAGCGCCTGCTACATGGAACTCTTCCCAATTATGCTTCTTGCCATCTCTTGGCCAGCAGGGGGTGCAATGCCTCCTTTATTCTGAGCAAATGCTGACCAAGGTAGGCAACATCTTTGGATAGGAGTGTGTCCTCCCCAAGGCGTAGGTACTAGCACCTTTCCTACCCTTGGCCTTCAAGGTGTGAAGACTTGGCTACCTGCACTCCATGCAGACAATCTGACAGTTCATCTATGAAGCCTCGAAATGTTCCTGCAGTTACACCAGCCTAAGTCTGTTCTTGTGTTTGAGCTTGAACCGTTGGGTATGATGCTGGGCCTGAATTATCTGGTGGCCTTCAGTACCACTCTGAGTGGCTTCTGGGGAGAGAATCTTCTCTTCAGCAATATGGCCACCTCCACCCTTCCATGACTCACCCCTTACATTCTTCCATAGGCTCGTAGTTACAATGTGCATGGGGGCCGAAGTTGCAAATAAATCTCTAGTTATAAATAATAGAGCACCCAACTCAAGTTCATTTAAATAATTTAATTGATTTATTGAGCCATGTAACTGGGGAAAAAGCTATAGAAGGAGGCTGGGACCTCGGCATGGTTTAATGAGGGTTTTGTGTCTCTTTCTCTGGGTCTGTCTTAGCTTTGTCCTAAGTTCTATTCCATGTTTCAATCTGTCTGCTTCGTGGCTACAAATGGCCCCTGGTGGCAATTGGGCAGCTGCTTTCTGGTGCGTATTTGGAAGGAGAGAGTGTAGCTGCCAAACCATGTTTCTGGCTCACCACGGAACCTGTGAAGGTGGCAAGGAGAGACCAGGCATGTAGTATAGGCTCCCCAGTTCTCTGTTAAGAGAGATACTTGATTGGATGCTATTCAAGGTGCCTCCCATGCTGAGCACAAAGTCCCAAATTAAGTGACAGGGAAATGGTGGTAGATAGCCATGACTTCAACCAGACAGGAATGGAGACTTGAATCAGACCGACCTTAATGAACAGACAGATGTGGATATGCTAGTTACACAGAGGCCCTATGTCTGACTGCCTTGTCTATCAAGAGCCCACAGCCCTGCCCTCACCAGCTTTGTGTCACCCTGTGGTGGTGTGGGCAGAATATGACTGTCCCAGGTTAAAGCTGAGTGGGGCAGGCAGAGGAGGGCTGGCGGGGGGACAAGTGGCAGAGTTGGGTGACTTCTACTGAAATAATTCCACAGGTCCCCGTTTCCCCCAGAACTTTATTTTGATTGCCCAATTACATGCTCTAAGATCAGATTGAATTCCACGAGGTAACACTTGGGTGGAAATGGGCATAGGTAGAGTGGCTTTATTGGCATTCCCAGAGACCTCTGATGAAGAATAACGATGGTCAATCATTAATAGATATTTTCAGCTGCTTTAAAAGTTAAATCTGCTCCACAGCCTGCTTCGCAATTTTATAGCCATTAGCAGAGCCCTATGGGGTAATCTCATAAAAGGCATCCCATAAATGTGTATCGCCGTCATCTCCCAGCCATGATCGACATTTGGAAAGATCCAAGGCATCATCTCCTGGTGAAGCAGCCGTGAAAGAGAGTGCAGGAGACTGGGGAGTGGCTGGTGCTGGGGAGGAGTGTCTGGCTTTGCCCAGTACTAAAGATGGGGCCAGGAGCAGGGCTGGTGGAGTTAATGACCACTGGGGCATGGACAATTGAACAAATAAAACAGAGGTTACCATGACCAGCTTTAGCAATGCAGTGTACTTGCAACTGGGATGGTTAACAAGGAACACACCCCCTTTCCTATGTGCTCTGTCTGCTTCTGTATTGTTTTTGATGTTTCGTAGATTTTTCCAGAATAGGGTCAGGTAATGACTGGTTTTGTTGTTGTTGTTGTTGTTTTACATTTATTCCACCATTCCTTAGGGCTTTCTGTGAAACCTTAATGGAGATGTCTCTTAGCTATCCAAAAAAATTCACACTAGGAGGTCCTATAGCATAGGCCCCTTGCATCTTTGCAGTGGGGCTTAGAAGTCTTGGAACAGGAGAACCAAGGCTTGGAGGCAGAGAAGTCCCTCTGCCTGTCACTCACTCACTGCATTGTTGCAAGTCATGGCCGGGATTCTTTTCCCAGGGTCACTTGGAAACTCAGCAAGCCTCTCTAGGCATTGGGAATTTCAGGTGTGAAACTTATCTTTTCCTGATGAAGGGAAGGCAGGGGCTGCCTCAGTTGTTGGCAGCATTGGATTTTTTCAGTCTGAGCATGGTTCTAACTTTAGGCTGGGAAATCCGAAGCCCAGGCATCAGTGGTGTCTTCATTAATGCATCAGAAACTGGAAGGCACAGTCCTCAACATCACTGCCCTGAAGGTCTGCAAGTGGAATACTCTTGGAGGGTGATGTACCCACTGGCTTGTTGGACTCCAGCTCCTGAAGAAGAAATGTGGGCACTTCTAAGATCTAGGCAGAATTCCTCTGGCCAAAAGACACAATGAGTGAATGAGATAAAGAAAACAGCTTGAGGGAGAGTGGACCATTGCAGGAATTGTAAATGTCTCATGGTTCCAGAGGGATCAGTCCATGGTTGCTTGGCTCTGTGCACTTGGGCAGAACGGCATGGCAGAGAGAATATGTCCTTCGAACCACATCTGCACCCTGCAGTAAACCATGGCATGCCCACTGCTGGCCATGAGTTGTCATGTGAAGTAATGCTTTCCCTGGTTGCCAACAGTTTTAACCATAGTGTTGAAGGCAGATTGAAACTGTTTAAAAGACAATGGGGCTGATGGGAGGTTAAGCAGGCCTTTTAACAGAGGACTGTCCATCAAGACTCTGCCCGCCCTGACACTACCCCACATCCTCAATGTCAGTTTTCCTGTCCTGTTGGTACATTTCACACACCTGTTTTTTCCAACGACTATCTATTGGGGAATATTATTTTAAGGTGTGTTACTTTTGTTTATGTTGCATTTGTTTAACTCCGTGAAGCTGTGTTGCTTTGCCTGTCTAAAACACCTGATGGTCTAACAAAGAGCTGAACAGCCAATGGCAAGGCAGGAGAAAGGATAGGCAGGGCTGGCCGGCAGGGAGAATCTATAGAGGGAGAAATCTGGGAGAGAAAGAAGCCAGAGAAGGAGGAGGACTCCAGGAACTGGCCACCTGGCTATAGCCAGCTATGGAGTAAGAGTAAGATTTAGAGAAGTAAGAGAATGGGAAAAAGCCCACAGGCAAAAGGTAGACAGGCAAACTTAAAGTTAAGGAAAGCTGGCTAAGAAACAGGCCAAGCTAAGGCTGGACATTTATAGGTAAGAATAAGCCTCCGTGTGTGATTTATTTGGGAGCTGGGTGGTGGGTCCCCCAAAAGAGCAAAACAACCAACAGCAACTATCCACCCATGAGCTGTGACAAGTAGAGAATTATCACACGTTTCCACATTTCCTCCTTGTGGCCACTGAGGTGGCTTTGTGAAGCTGCATTGAGGATGACTGTGGTACTGATATACCTGGGCCACTCTCCAGGGCTTGTGATGGATTACATCTATATAGAAAAACCACTCAGAACACTTAGGGCAGCAGTGACCAATTTCTCATCTTCTTGGTTCACTTGAGAAGCCACATGAATGAAAGTTTTTAAAAAAATGATTTGAAAGATATAAGAGGTCAAACATCACAAGTAAAAGGGAGCCTGAGGAGATGGATCCGTGGGTAAGAATATTTGCTGTGCAAGAATGAAGACCTGAGTTCAAATCCCCAGTGCCCACATAGGAAGCTTAGCTTGGTTGAGTGCATCTGAAATCCCAGCATTAAGGAATGGAAACAGGTGGATTCTGAGAGCTCACTGGCCAGCCAGACTATTCTAGACGAGGGACTTCTGGTTCAGTGGGAGACCTCATCTTAAAACAATAATACGGAGACTGATGGGGAAAGATGCCTGATATCTTGCTGTGGCCTCTGCATGCAGGCACACACACCCCAGACCCACACCACACTGTCACACATACATGTATACACACAGGCACACACACAGACACCCATACACACTTTAAGAGGTGCATTTGAGGACACGCTGTGCTCATGCTTGATGTGTGCACTCTTTATTGCATTTAACCTGGGGCTCAGCAGCTCCAGATAAATGGAATTTGTGGAGGGACTTCTGTTCACACAAACCTCCACTTTTCTCCTCTGTCTCTCTCCTGCCCAGCTGGTCTCCCATTCTCAGATTTCATGTGCATCCCTTGTGTGTCCCTCCTTATCTAAAGCTGTTCAGGTTTCACCTGTTCTGTCAGCCCTGCAGTAGAGATACATGTTCCTTTCCCCTGCTGCCAGAGCTCTGTGCCCATTTCACATTCTGTACTCTGCCAGGGCCGGCTTCAGTGTGACTGTCTCCACCAGACCATATGCTCCTCCTCTGAAGATGTGACTTCTTTGTTCACTTTAGATTTCCAGGGCTGAGTCCAGGGCCTGGTTTTGTTCTTAACTTCATTAGATATCAGTATGGTTTCTAAACAAATTTATTCGTTTTCTCCCCTTCTCCCTCCCTCTCTCTTTCCCTCCCTCACCGCTCCCTTCATATCTTGTGAGAAAGACAGCAAACACTTTGTAATGAGAGTAAAGATTGAAAATGAATCACATGTGGGCAGATCCCGGCAGGAAAGAGGTTGCACAATCACCCTGGGATGTGAAGAGGGATTGGCCAGAGAACTGTTCATAGGAAATGTGGACGGGGCTTAGGGACTGGGAAAAGGTAGAAAGATCCCAGGGCTAGCAATGATGAGTATGCCACTCTCTCCTTACCTAACTGATGTCCTTATCTATGTCACATCTCATACTCAGGCCAATCAGACCGAATGGAAAGCTGTATTTCCTTGAAGAAGGATGCTCTAGTTTTACTAGGATAGTTCTATCTAAGATAGTGTTTTCCTGACTTACTGCTCTAGGAACAAGGATGTGTTTCCCAGAACTGTACCCTGGGTAAGGAATATGTGCAGTGCTTGAGGGCCAGATGTGGATGGTGGCATTGTGGATCTGCAGCTGCAGTGGACATGTAAGAGCCAGAGGAGAAATGACTGTAGCCATGTATTCCACATCATGTCACATGTCCAAACTCCTAATATCTACTGACTGGCTGCTATATCTACTCAACCTACCAAGCCTCACTTTCTACCTCAGTCTGTCTTGAGGCTTCAGCATCTATAGTACACTAGCATCTCGAATTCCCCCTTGTAGTGACCTATGTATTCTATAAGTGTGTGGGTAGCATGATTCTAGAATCCTGTTTTGAGGATCTTTCTTTCCCAGAACCATCATAATATACATTTCCATTGCTGCCATTTGATAAGGAGATGGAACGTGCAGAGTGGGTAACTGTGGAATTTAATGAAGAGACCATTACAGAGTAAAGACATGGTTTAGACACACCAGCAAACAGGTCATGCAGTGCCCTGGGTCCATAGCAGCAGGCAGCTATTATTTCCCCTAGGTCAATGAGTCAGGGGGATGTTCAGATGACTGGCCCCAGAAGAAGAGTCAGCAGTGTGAAGAATCCACGGAAGGCCATGGCATTTGGAGAAGAAGCAGACAGCCTGTAGTGACTTGGTGTGGGGAACCTGGGGAGAAGATTGGGCTCCCTTTTCTTCTACTCTCCAGCCTCCTTATAGTGCCACCTCCCCTGGAAGACACAAGGACACTGGAAACTGTGAGCACTTGAGGCCAGTTTCCTGGTAGAGTGCAAGATGAAGGAGGAGAGTTGATCTGGGGATGCAGATTTCTTACATCTGGATTTGAGCCTTCTAATAAGCCGTGGTGGTTCTCATGGATGGCTGTAAGTGTTCCATTCATATATTGCATTGAAGCCAGAGCCCAGAAGTTGTTTCTTCTGTGACCATCATGGAGTATGCTGCTAAATGGGAAAGGCAAGATCGCTGCTTTTCCACACCATCAACCTCCAGTTCTTATCTATGGCTTCTCTAGCAAAAAATCTTATAGAGAAGGCTCCTGTGTCCCCTGGAGAGGGGCCCTGCCCACTTTCTGCCCACGATGCTGCTTATTACATATTATAGTTAAATGTGAAATGTCTCTTATGGGCTCATGTGCTTATTTCTTATTTAGTTTAGGTGTGTGAGTGTTTTCCTTGCATGTGTGTATGCATGTACACTGTGTACATTGTTGGTGTCCATGGAGGCCAGAAGAGGGCTCCAGACCCCCTGGAACTACACAGTCAATTGTAAGCCACCTCAGTGCTGGGAACTGAATCTGGGTTCTCTGCAAGAGCAGCCTGTGCCCTTAAGCACCAAGCCATGTCTTCAGCTCCAAGAGTCAAGTTTAAACCTGGTCCTCAGCTGCTGGTGCTGTTTGAGATGCTTTGGAAGCTTTGGCCTGTCGGGTCAAGTTGGCAGAAGTAGGTGATTAGGGGCTGGTCTTGTAGGTTGTAACCACCTCTGGTTCTGGTCTGTCACAGTGTGAGGAATCTGTTACATGTCCGCTGTGAGCTGCTCTTACATGGCAGTTACCCACTGTGTGATGGTTTTGATTGCCAACTTGACACAATGCAGGATCACCTGGGAAAGGGGGCTCAGTGGGGAATTGTTTTGATCATGTTGGCCGGTAGGCATGTCAGTGGGAGATTGTTTTGACTGCCTTCATTGATGTAGGCAGACCCAGCCTGAAAATGGGCACTACCATTCCCAATTCCCAGGTTTGGGGCCCCAAGCCATGTAACAGTAGAGGAAGCCAGCTAAGCATTAGCATGCCTGCATTCATTGCTCTCTGAATGTAGATGTGATGTGACCAGCTGCTTCAGGCTCTTGCCGCTGTGACTTCCCTGCAATGATGGACTGTAACCTGGAATTTTGAGCTAGAATACACTCTTCTCTCTAATTGCTTTTCTTCAAGGCATTTTAACACAGCAAGAGAAATGACACTCACTAGAGAATCTTGCACTGCCTTCCCTACCACGAGGGACTGGAGCCACACAAAACTGCAAGCCAAAAATCAACTTTCCCCCCTTCAGTGCTTCTGTCAGGTATGAGTACAGAAAAGAGTTACGCCTCAAATGTAACTGACACCCTGGGTTAGCATACTGAGATCCAGATTGGGCATACCACCCGTGATCCACCTGTGACTCATGCCTCAGAGCAGGATTCCCATCTCTTTAATTATCTGAAGGCAGGAGCTCGAGGAGTACAACCGAAAGTTGAGCTGGAACCGTTCTCAGTTCTGTATCAGGTGGAGCAAGTGTGGGGAGAAGCGGGAAGTTCACCGCAGCCCTTGGTCAGGACCTTCAGAGGCCTGCCGTAGGATGGCGGCTGTGGGAGGCACCGAGGCTGGTCTGTGTTGGAGAAAGAGTAGGCAGAGTCAAACCCTAGGCTTTTGGCCATGCTTCTCTGTGTGCCCTGATGACACATGGCTGCTGAAGTCATTGCTAAGATCTCTACTGTCCGGTCCTCACTCAACTGCCTGACTCAGAGAGCTATTGTGTAGGTGATGATGATGATGATGATGATGATGATGATGATGATGATGATGATGTGTGAGTGTGTGTGCTCTGAAGGAAGCCTCCACTGGGATAACTTGAAATCTGTTAGAGCTGCCCATGTTGTGGGAGAGGGCCAAGTGGGAGTCAGTGGTTCTCCCAATGACCAGTGCTGTGACTGGAGATGCGGCTGCAGATGGCCCAGTCACATAATGTTGTCTTCTCATTAACTCAAGACCTCCAAGAATGGACATTTAAAAAGGCACAAAAAAGTTTTTTTTGGTCATAATTTAGTGGGACAAGAGGGATAGAATCCTTAAAGTAGATGACTATTTTCCCAGAAGGGAAGTGAGCTGTCAGTGAATGATGAAGCCTCTTCAGCACACCACGTCCACCACCCTCATGCCATGCTCACATACATGGAGATTCACTTAATTTTTTTTTGTTTTTAATTTGGTTTTTGAGAATTTCACATGTGTGTCCTGTAATTACATCATTTTCTACCTTCTCTCCTCCCTCAAATTTCTCCCATGTCCCCTCAACTCCTTTTGATATTCATGGTCTCTTATTCTTTAATTATATACAGGTATAGATGATGTAGATACAGAGTACCACCTTCTGGATCCATTTAATGCTGCCTATATGTATTTGGGGCTGACCACTTGGAATTGGATAACCTATCAGGACACTCGTCCCTGGAGCAAATTGATTCTTAGTCTCTTAGCAGCCATTGATTACCTATAGTTCTTCATCTAAGGGCGGGGCCTTGTGAGAATCCCCCATCCACATTGACATGTCAATTGTATTGTTCAGGTATTTTTTTAGGCAGCCATATCATTGAGAATTCCTGGGTGTAGCCTTCTTGTCATATGTCAAAGATGCTGTCTTACAGTAGACCTCATAATTCTCCTACTTGTACAATCTTTCTGATCCCTTTTCTGAGATGCTCCCTGAATCTTAGGTATAGGAGCTGTGTTGAGGCTGTACCAACAGGGACTGGGCACTCCATGGGAATACATTTAATACATTTTCCCAGCGAGACCAGTCAGGGAAGAGAAGCAGCCACAGCATCACCATCTGCCATTGTCTAACAGCAGAAGATGAGGGCACAGCATGGTGTTTTGCTGCCCGACAGATTCAGAGGAGAATCCAGGCTCCCATATTGATTAGCTGTGATTCGGGACAGGCTTGTCACCATGAGGGTTTCTTTGTCTAGAAAATGGGAATGACATTGGTCTTTTCACAGGAAGATAGTTGTGTGGGTTTAAAATACTTAGCTACTATTAAGAACTCCCCGTGTATTGTGTTCTAGACATTGGTGCTGGAGCCGTCTGTACTTCTACACATAAAATTCCTTAAAAAAGAGTCTAGGGTCCTTTGGGGAGAATGCAATGGCTCAGCAGGTAAAAATGCTTGCTGGATGACCAGAGTTCAGTTCTCAGGACCACATAGAATAAAGCTGGATGTGGTGGCCCACATCCTCAACCTCAGCACTCCTGTGGTTATATAGGAGGTAGAGACAGGAGAAGAAACACCCAGAAGCTCATGGGCCAGCTAGCTTGGAGTATACAACTTGGCAGAAACAATGAGAGAGACCCTGCCCATGGAAGTTGGAATGAGATGGCTCCCACAGGCTCATATATTTGAATGCTTGGTCCCTAGTTGGTGGAACTGTTTTGGGACACCTTGTTGGAGGAGGTGTGTCACTAGGAGCAGGCTTTGAGGCTTTAAAAACTCATGCCAGTTAGCTCTCTTTGCTTCCTATTTTTGGATAAGGATGTAAACTCTCAGCTACTGATCTGGTACCATGCTTGCCCACCTGATGCTATGCTTCCTGCCATATTAGCTCATGAGTCATAGTCTCACCTTCTGAAACTGTAAGGCCTACCTATTAAGTGCTTTCTTTTTTAAGTTGCCTTGGTCACAGTGTTTTGTCACAGCAATTGAAAAATAAGACACGTCCTCAATAAAGATGTGACTTTCACCTGCTTGTGGCTGTGTTTACAACCCTTCTACCAAATAATAATAATAATGAACTAAAATATAAAAAACAAGCAATAGAGCAAAACTTAAGGTCCTACAAACTTAATCTCTTTCTCATTTTTGCTCTCTTACTTACTCTCTCTGCCTACTTGTCCTATCTTTTTAACTTTCTATCTTTTCATTTAACAAACCATTTATACATTGTTTACCCAGCTATTATCCATCCATGACTCACCTATTCATCCATTCACCATTCATCTATCCATCAACCTACACACCATTTATCCACCTACCATCCATCTACCCACTACCTACCCATCCATCTATCTACCATCCATCCATCCATCCATCCATCCATCCATCCATCCATCCATCTACCCACCACCTACCCAACTATTTATCCACCATCCACCCATCTATCTACTCATCCATTTATCTACTCATCTATCCACCCATCCATCTATCCACCATCCATCCATCTACCCACCCATACACCCACCCATCCACTCACCCACTCACCCACTCATCACCCATCCATAATCTACCTACCATCTATTTATTCATCTGCCTTGCTTAAGTATAGAAGAGGTTAGAGTGCTGAGACAAAAATGCCTGTCTTGAGTTATGAGTTAGTATACACATGCTGTGCCTGTCTTGCACAGAGGCAGGCCATGCAGTAGCCAAGAACTCTGACTTCAGAGAAGAATCACTGGATCTAGACCTCAGCATTTCTACTTACCAGTCTTGTTACCTGTTAAACCTTTTTGTTACTTTTTGTCTTCTACTTCTGTAAAGTAGGGATGATGATGTCAATAATTCACAGAGTTACTGATGTGAAAATTGTTAATATGGTGCCTGGTCAGCAGCATGTGCTTGCCACACTGTGATGAGACCTTGGGTCTGTAAGTACAGCAGATCCAGCTTAAGATTCTGAATGAGATAGGCATGATTTTGAATTCTGCTTTCCCTGTTTACCAGTCTTGAGCTCTTTAAAAAATATAATATTTTATTAATTCTTTGAGGATTTTATACAGTACATCTTGTTCATATCTACCCCCAATCCTCAGCCTTAAGCTCTTGAGCAAATTATTCTGCTTCCATTTTGCTGGGCTTCCATTTCATTAGTTATCAATGATGTCTATGCCCTGCCCTCAAATGTTGACAGGCAGCGTGATCTAGAGTAAAGGGCATGAGCTCTGAAGTAAGAAGACAGACATGGGTTCACATCTTGACTCTAGCTCCACCATCCTAATTAAGACACTTGTATAGGTCTTTGGGTTCTTCCTATAAAATGAGGGACAGTGAGTATGTATCTCATAGTTCTTGTAAAAAAAAAAGTAAGTAAAGTAACATATTTGAAAACATAGTGTCAGAGTTCTAATCTTAGGATACACCGTTAGGTTGCTTTCCTCTCCCTGGCTGATGTCCAAGAGCTTGGCTCAGTGTGCTCAGGTCAGCTACATTCTACTCTTGACCTTGTATTTCCCCATCTGAGGTGCTTGCTCTCTGGGGGCTACATGATAGCAGGCTAGGGGTGAGGTGGTTCTCAGAGTCACTCATTATTGGAGGATCAAATTTTCTTCAAGGTCTAAAAAATCCAGTCTTTAATATTAATTACTACAGAATATAAATTGTTAATTTTCACACTAAAACATGAGACTTCCATGTGATTGTGGTAAGCTGCTTCTGTCCAGAGAAGCATCATTTTAAGCTACTTTCCTCAGTGGTGGTCCTTCAACAAAAATGTCTGAGAAAGGCTGGCAGTTGTTGTTGGCTCTGCTTTTTTTTTTCTTCTCAGAAGAGAAGGAAGGGTCCCTCAAGATCCAGAATGTCCTCCAGAGAAAATGCTTATCAGTTTGGCCATCTGTCACTGTGAGTTCCTAGGAATCTCCAGCTCAGGTTGGCCTAAATAGTGGGGAAGTGTTTTCTCAGGTCAAAGGAAGTGCAATCTCTATGGTGCAGGATGGATCACAACACTAAGATTCTCCACCCTGCATATAGCCTTTGGTCACCAGACAATGAGTTGGTGGTGACATCTGAGTCTGTCCCCTTGCTTGAACCCAGTAGGTTGAAGTTGCAGAAGTTAGTAATCATGTCTCCTGATGACTGCTCACCAACCCCAGTCTGCTTTGGTCTAACTGGGCCCCTGGGCATCTCTAGTACAGGAGCAGTCCCTGTGGGTGAGCGATTAGGTTGGGGTGACCACTAGAGTGTAGGTGTGGCTATATAAAGGAAGCAAGGGCAGATGTGTCTCAAGTGGATGCTTGCCAGTGTCTGATGAAAGTGTCCTCCAGGGACAGGGAGCAATGGCCTCTGGAAGCTTGGCGAGGGCTTTGGGGATCCCCTACTAGACATTTCTGTTCTCTGATACTGATACAATGGAGAGCACTGTGCTGATAACAGTCTGTGTCTTCACTTCTGGCTCATTTGGCCAGCCATCATTCTCTCTCTCTCTTTCTCTCTCTCTCTCTCTCTCTCTCTCTCTCTCTCTCTCTCTCTCTCTCTCTCTCTCTCTTTCTCTCTCTCTCTCATCTTTCTGAAAGGAGGAGAGAAGGAGAAATAATGCTGAATACAAGGTTTGCATCTGACACACAATATTACCTTATCTTCTCTGAAAATAAATGACTTATATTCTCAAGTTGTTTTGTGTAACACTTCACTGTAAAAGAGCACTTATTTCAGCAATACAGTTAATTTAATTTAATATCTTGATGAGCCAAAATGTTGTTGTCTTAACTCATAGGTAATTTTTTTTGCATATTTACACAGCTTTTATTCTTCTACAGTTTCTACTTACCGTCTACCATGCAACAGGTGCATACTCGCATGCTGGAAACCCAGGGATGAACAAAAGCAGTCTTTACCCTCATGTTACTCGTGTTCAGTGAGAGGAGAGGCAGAGAAGAAAGGAGGAGGATGAAGGAGTAGGGGGAGAGCCCAGGCTGGCATGGGGACTGCTCCTTTTCTAGGTGGAGTGATCAGGAAAGGCAATGCTAAGATGGCATGATCTGGGGAAAGGAGGCAATCGGTGCTGTCCCAGAGGGTGGCTGACCCCTGGAAGTATAGCACAGTCCCTTGGGAACTTTCTTAAAGCTCCATGTTCTCTGATGCACACTTGGCCACCTCATCCCTCACATCAAGAGTTGGTGAGTAGATTTTCAGCTGGTTATCTTTGAGCTTTCTATGTTACTAGCAGACTCTACTGTAATTTTAAAAACTATTTACTTCTGTTTATTTTTGAGTAGTTTTAAAATTATTAGTGGACATAAAATAATTATAGATCTTTATGGGGTAAGCAGAATGTTTTAATGTGTATAAATATTGTGCAAAGATCAAATCAGACTAATTAGGAGGCAGCTCACCTTGAATGATTATCATTTCATACTGTTGAGAATATTCAAAATCCTCTCTTCTGGCTATTTTAAAACACACAATAAATTGTTGTTACTGTTAGTTACCCTACTGTGCTGTTGAGACCAAAACCAAACCAAATATGCCTGTTTTTTAAAAATCCATTCATTTAGTATTAATTTTTACAATTGTGTATCTGTGTGATTATATGTGCACATGTGTATTGGTACCCTTGGAGGCCAGAAGAGGGAGTTGGATGTCCTGGAGCTGGGGTGACAGGAGTGTGTAAGCTGCCCCTGCATCCTCTGCAGGAGTATTTTATGCTTTCAACTACTGAGACATCTCTTCAGCCCTCATTTGATGCTTTTAAAAATAGATATTTTTCATCTTTATTTGACTCTTTACATAAAATGTAAAAATGTGATGATTAGAAAAAGAGTGACTGTAGGATCCTGAAAGGAAGCTGAGATGATTTGCTAATGGAAGCATAATTAGTCGTCTACCATTTGCATGTTCCAGGGCCTGGGAAATGGTTGTGCAGTTCTAGTGTTTGATGAACTCGTCCAGTTCATTTTAGCAGTGGCTGATGTCGTTGTGTTAGCAGTTGTGGAGTACAAAGATGGACAAGGCTATGTCTTTGCTCTTGTAGAGGGTACTGTGGTGCAGGAAGGATGACCCACAGAGACCCTCGACTGCTGTGCACAGAGCTGCAGAGGGAACTGGGCAGGCAATGGAGCACGTGCTCTGAGCCGAGCCCCGTCCCACCTGCTTTGATCATCTCTTCCTACTTCTAAAGTCTTAAAACGTGCATTGCACATAACTCTTGGCCATACTGTGTTGTTCTGATTTTCTGAACACTAGTGACTCTTGCTATGGTCTTGTCTCTCTTCTCTAGCTTACCCAACAGGGCAAGGACAATGATTTTTTTTTCCATCTCTAACCTGAGTGAGGACCAGATGAGTGTCTAATTAGGCTGTATTGAACAAGCACTTGAGATGGAGTCGTTGTCACTTGAGTCATGATTATCATGTGATTTTTCTCTCTTATCTTGAGACACAGAGGGTGGAATTAAGGGCCAGGCTGTGAAGGTGGTGAGACTTTGGGCAAGAAGGGTTGTAGCAAGGGAGAGAGCTGGACAGAGCAGGGGAAGGGACTCAAGATGGAGAATCCAAGATGTGAGGCAGAGATAAAGATGAGAGTACAAAGGGAACAGGCAGATTTGCATTTTAAAAATGACTTATTTTTATTTGTGTGCATGTGTGAGTATCTGTGCCTGCCCCCCCTCTGTGTGTGTGTGTGTGTGTGTGTGTGTGTGTGTGTGTGTATAGATACCCTCAGAAGCCAGAAGAGGTCCTCAGAGTCCCCGGAGCTAGAGTTACAGGTTGCTGTACCCCCTCCAGCCCCATATGAGTTATAGGAACTGAACTCAGGTTCTTTGGAAGAGTAGCAAGAGCTCTTAACCAGACCCTGGGCGTGGTGGGGCTCCTGCACAGTGCTGCAAGGAGTGTAGTGTGGTGGTTCCTACAGCTGCTTTAGAACAGTTTGGCAGCACCAGTTAGCCAGAGGCAGGGAGCTGGGGGGCAACGGGGGAGCAGAGAAGTTCCAATTCCTTGCACCCAGAAGAATGTAAGCTCAGGGAGTGCTGTGTACGGGTGTTTGATGTAGCATGCATGCGTGAAAAGCAAGAAGTGACACGGGAGTTTGTGAAACTATGGATGGGATACCTAAACTACAGGATGCTTCTCAATAGACATCAGTCTGTAGTTGACAGTTGACAAAGTCTAGCTTTCCACATGGAAATGCAGAAATGGAAACATCTTGCAGAAGAAATAGATGGAAGGTCTAGCTATAGACTATAGAATGGTGACATCTTAAGAACTTCACCATGAGCCCAAGTCTTCTATCTATGTCCATACCCGGTGCCAGAGTTAAGAGAAATGCAACTTCTGAAAGAATGAATGTGTGACGGACTGACAATAGTGGTGAACTCTGGGGAGAAAACAGGTTGGGAACTTCAACCTGAGTCCCTGGGTGTTTAACATGGGGGGGGGGGCATCTTCCCAGTGTCCCTGCAAAACTAAGAGTCAAGAAGGGGCTGGAGTGATACAGAGGAGAATTGCTGGCTGCTCTTGCAGAGGACCGAAGCTGTTCCCAGTGCCTATGGCAGGTGGCTCCCAGCTGCCTGCAACTCTAGTTGCAGTCTCTGACATGCTCCTCTGGCTCTGCAGGCACTGCACTCACACGTGCACACACACACCCATGCACACACATATACACATAATTGAAAATAAAATAAATCTTGAAAAAAATCATCAAGAAGAGTGAGTTCGGGAGCCAGGCCTGGGAGCGATGGCTGTCCTCTTAGCTACTCTGGAGGCCGGGGCAAGAGGGTCAAAACTCAAGGATTGTCTGAGCTATAGAGTGAGTTTGGGATCATTCTGGGAGACTTAGAGAGATCTTCTTTTAAAAAAATTGTAAAAAGAAGGATGGGGATATAACTGAATAGTGGGGCACTTGCCTAGAATATACCAAGACCCTAGGCTCAATCTCCAATATTGAGAGAGAGAGAGATAGGGGAAGAGAGAGAGACAGAGAGACAGAGACAGAGACAGACACACAGAGAGAGACAGAGAGAGACAGAGAGAGACAGGTAGAGAGACAGAGAGAGAGACAGAGAGAGAGACAGAGAGAGAAATCTTTTCTGTCTGGCAGATATCATGGAAGGAGATCTTTAACATACATGGCATTCTGTCATGTGCCCACAGGTACATGGTGGAGAAAAGTATCTATGAGAGAAAGATAAAGTTAAGGACTATGAGCAGGGAAGGGCAGAAAGGTGCTGGCTTCATGCTGGGAGACAGTGCAGATGGATGATTCTTCCACATCCTGGAGGACCTTGAAGAGCTTCTCATGTTGTAGCTACTTTATCTTCAGGTCATGGGAAATTCATCACCCCGCCCCCCATCATCATCATTGTTCTTGTTATTCATATATTTTGAGAGTCAGTAAATGCCAGAGACTGGGTTCCTTGGAACACAGATGCTGAACTTGGCACTGACAGAGGTTATGGAGAGGGAGCAGTCGCCCCCAGGGAGAGTTGTGAGGGAATTTAAATTTGACAGCAGAAATTGCAGGGCTAAGAGCTGGCTCAGTGGCTCAGGTGCTGCCACAACAGCCCTAAGACCTGAGTTTGATCTCCAGAATTGATACTGTGTCAGGAGAGAACCATTTCTTATAGACACAGAACTGACCTCTGACCTCTACATGTACACTGGTGTGTACCCCATACACAAACACACAATAAAAATTAATAAAGAAAAAATTTCAACTAAGGCTTCAGCTGATACTTTATTGTCCAAATGGAGGTGTGAACCTGTCTCAAACTGTCACTGGATGTAGTAGATGCAAGCTGTCCTCAGGGACAGGTGTGGCCAGGTGACTTGGCTCACTCAGGTCCAGCATAATTCCTGAAGACAGATTAGGCAGTTATTCATCTTGCCAGAAGAATGAGTTTCCAAAGGGGACCAGGACCACACACCCATTTTACAGAGGAGAATACCAGAGCCTAGAGGTCTCCAGCTAATGCTACTCTAAGTACCTGTCAGTTGTCACCAGAATGCTACTCCAAGTACCTGCCAAATGTCAGCAGCCTTTAGATGAAGAATTCCCAATGCAGTACTTGCTTCATGGAAAGAGTCTTGCTAGAAAGAACAAGAAGGGGCAGAGCCAATTGTGTGTCTAGAGGTCATGTTGACTTGTGTCTTGGCACACACTCCATCTACCAGCAGCAGACCACTCTTGTGGACCAGTGATGTGGAACAGCCTGCCCCATCACCCAGGAAAACCACCCTGTTCGTGGTCTGCTGTTGCAATCTGGCCTTGCTTGGACTCCTGGAGCCTGGGAGATAAAGCTTTGCTTACACTCCACTTGATAGCAGATCATTTCTTTTTCTTTCACCCGGTTGGTGGGGAGGGAGTTGATTTATCTTGGTGGATCCTGTCAGACTGCGTCCGATGACATATATTCTTTCTTCCCAAATGCCCAATCTTTGTCAGTTGGGAAATATTTGAAGTGCTGACAAGGCTCTTATGGACGAGTCACCTATCATTGCCGAGTCTGTAGGATTAATTCCTCTTAATTATGTTAGTGCTGGGCTATCATTCACATTTATTGATGCTGTCTGGTCATGGCTAGAAGATTTATAGGTATCTATATTCATCCAACACAGAAGAGACCACGAATAACTTTGCTGTCTTTGGAGTGTCTTTTTGTGTGGAACAGATGCTACACAATTAATAAAGAAAGCTTTTTAATAAATATGCATTTGTGCCTTTAGGCTTTATCCCTGAGGTCCTGAGAGGAGAGTTTAGGAATCTGACATAATCTATGCAGTTTTTATCCAGAGCTCCCTCTTTAGATGACTTAAAAAAAAAGTTGTTCTTCAGTCAAAGTGTTTCATTTCCTGTACAGGAAATGTTCTTGAGAATTACATAGAAGTTCACCAGGCAGAATTTAATCATTTTAATGTCCATGGCCTTTGGATTTCACATCATTGAGTATGAAATGATGGGATGTCAGATGACCAGAAGGAAATGGAGTGAACTCTGGCCACAGATGAAGAGAGATGGGAGAGAAAATGAACTCCGACTAGCCTGGTGGTTCCTTTTTCTGGTTGCCTGTCTTCATTCTCATGGATGGTGATCCTGCCCATCTGGGATGATATTTCAGCGTCTCTGTGTTTTTAAAGCTCAGAATGCTCACCTTGGGCCAATCCCTAGCAGTAAACACCGGGATAGAAACAGTGTCAAGTCCCAGGCTAAACTCTGACTGCTCCACAGTCGAACACATTCACTGTGATTCTATAGCATCTATTGTCATCCTTGTTCCAGGGTCAACAAACAAAGACTCTGAGAGGATTGATGGTTGAGCAAGATCATATCAAGTGCAAGCCAGAGTCAGTGGGGGACCCAGGTATTTGGGTGAGGACCTCTTCTCTCGATCTTTGTTAGAGAAAGACTAACCAGGAGCCCTGCAAAGGCTTAGCTGTAATTTCCCTTGGAAGTCATGTGATATAATGCATGCCTGCGAGCATCCATGAATGTCTAAGCATGCTGGTTTTGCAAATTGAATCTAATTCTTATTGTGCGAAGAAAGGAAGCACTAGGTAATAAAATGAGAAAGGGGGGAAAGAGTTAAGGAAAGAGAAGTGGGAGGAAGTGATGGATGGTTAACAATGGAAGAAGAGAATACTCAAAGATGAAATATGACCAGGAAAAGATAAGGAGCCCACGCCATTGCATCTTTAATAAGTAGAAGGTAGGATGGAAGATTCAAATAGGTTTTTTCATTTGAACACATTGTTTCCAATGGAGGGATCAAGGCAATTATTCCACTTACAACTACACAAATAATGGTTTGGTAACATATTAAACTTCCCTGCTAGATTATAACTCCTTAAGAGAAGACTCTGGGGTGCCTTTTTCTCAATCCTTAATTCTTTTTCTACTCTGAACGAACTTACTTGAAGCCACTCTGGATCGGGTGCATCTTCATGTACAGTGGGAAGAAGTTTCCCACTCAAATAGCTTTTCCTTTTTCTAGTCTAGGTAAGGACAACAAAAAGATAGATGACTGTAAGGTACTGGGAGTGATGGATATTAGAAAGAGAATGTAGGGGTTGCAGGCGAGAGTGGGTCTGGTGGCTGGGTTGCTGGTCCCTGATGTGTTTACACCATCATTTGGAGCTCTGGGACAAACGGCTGCACTGCATGGACATCCGCCTGCTGTCGGCCCAGCTGGGATAAGTATTAGTGGCAAATCAAATACCGTTTTGCCTCAAACCCAAGAGCAATTTCTGTATGGATACCTCGTGGAAGGAAGCTGATATTTTTCCAGTAGCTGAGATTACAGGAGATGAAGGAGAGAATAAGGAAGATGCTAAGGCCAGTGGGAAGTAGAGGACGTGGGTGTTGTCAGCCCAAGCAGCCTCCAAAATGCACGGTGAGCAAACCTGGGAATCTTGTTCCCTAGTACTGCTAACTGGGACCACTTTCAGAGACGGCTGTTAGACTGGGGGCTGCCTGGCCTCGGAGAGAGCTGGAGGTGTCTGGGGAGTCACACTTCATTCCTGACTCACAGGTAATGCAAGCGTGGGAGCCCAGCATCCCTGCTTCAAGATAGTGCAGACTATGAGATGTGTCTTTTTCTTTCTTTTCTTGTTTTTTTTTTTTAATTTTTTTTTTTGAGACAGGGTTTCTCTGTGTAACAGTCCTGGCTGTCCTAGAACTCGATATATAAACCAGACTGGCCTTGAACTCACTAAGATCCACCTGCCTCTGCCTCCCAAGTGCTGGGATTAAAGGCGTGTGCCACCATTGCCCGGCAGAGATGTGTCTGTCTTACAAGGCTTCCCAGGGGCCAGGTTATTGCTAGGACTCTACCCTGGATTCTGCCTGGCTCTGCCTACTTCTGTTCTGAACCCTTTCTGCTTCCTTTCCTTACTGGACTCTCCCAGGAGCCCTTCCTTAGTGAATACCCTGTGCCCGTGCCCTCAGCCCAGGTGGGCTTTTGGAAGAACCTGGACTACAGAAAAGAGCCTTTTATTTTAGTTTAGCTTTTCATTTATTTACTTTATCTTATACATAGACGTTTTTTGCCTATACCTATACATGTACGTGTACCAAGTACATGCCTGGTGCCCCGGTGTTAGAAGAAGATATCAGATCCCCTGACATTGGAGTTACAGAAGGTTATGAACCTTCAGATGGGTGTTAGGAACCGAACCTAGGTCCTCTGTAAGAGCAGCCAGTGCTCTAACCATTGAACCATTCTCTAGCCTTCTAGAAGAGAGCTTTGGGATCAAAGCATGAGACTCCAAGATGCTCCATTATTTAGTAACTGTTTAGAATTTGTATGTGAAATCTCTCCTACAAGCTCATGAGCTTGAACATTTGGTCTCCAGCTGTGCGTGCTGTTGTGCTGGGTTGTGGAACCTTCAGGAGGAGGGTCCTACCTGGAGGAAGTGGGACTCTGGGTGTAGGATGTGAGAATTGTAGTACAGCCCATCCTTTCCATCTCAGTCTCCCTGCTTCTTGGTTGGTGCCATGTAACAAGCATTTGTTGCCGTCAGCAAGCCTCCTCCACCGTGAAGGACTGTATTCTCTCTGTGAGCCAAGGCAAAGCCTCCCCATTAAGTTACTTCTTTAAAGTAACTAGTTACTAACCCATAGCTGTATGCCCTGGGATGATTTTTTGCCATGGCCTGATGGACACTGTTGTCTTGATTACCTCCTTGGCACATGGTTGGGATGACAAAGGTTCCGGGGTTAGGGGTCCTGGGAAGGCAAAACACGGTAGGCAACATTGGCAGACAAAATCTGCAGCCCAGGAGGGGAGTGCCCCAGCCATGTCCTAGAGGGCTACCTTCAGTTGTCTAAGAATACATTGGATAAGAGAGCTCTTGTGGGGGACAGGCTTTGTAGTAACAAGAAAGTGAGGTGTTCCTGGTCCCCACACGAGGGGGCCTCTGGCTGCTTTACATAATCTTACAGCTGGTGGGGACTGAGACTTGTTGATTGTGGGTTTGCTGAGCCGCACCAGGCATTGTGATCAGGAAGGCTGTGGGCCATGGGGTCTTACCCGTGTGAGCAGGATGGAAAGGGAGTGCAAAGCTGGGTCCCTTGAGGCCTCCCCATGTGACTGTATGCCAGCTGGGCACATGGTATTAAGTTTGGATTTTGGACTGTGAACCACAGCTGCGGCATGTTCAGAATACCATGGGAATGACAGAGACAGGCCCATGTGCCTAGCCAGGAAGCACCTCACAGGCAGGGAGTGGGAAGTTTGCACACGGGTAACTTGTTTTCTTTCCATACCTGCATGGAATCATTCAAGTCTGAAGTTGCCATTTTGCTCTGTAATTATGCATTAATTCTTCGAGCCTCCTGGGGTATGAGATGAAGCAGGCGTATCTGAGTTTATTCTCATCCGCGATGCACTGTGTCCTGCCGATCTGCCAAGAGGAGCAAGGCAGAGCCTGACAGTGCAGAGCCCTGAGGTTGTGGAAACTTAATACTTTAACGTTTTCTTTTGCTTAACACCAAACTAAAATTTTTCTACAGTAACTGTGGGTAGGAAAGGGGATGTAAAATGTAAGCGCCAAATACAATTTCAGATTTAATCTAGAAGATGCCTTTTGTGTCTATCACCACTAGTTCCTTATTTAAACAGTTTAAATGATTAGTCCTCTGCTTTGCAAATATGGCACCCCTCCTCTGGGTGGTGATAGCCCCAACCAATTATATGGTTGGCTAGTTGCATATAAAGGACACATCCACTGGGGGGATGGGCCCCACGGAGCTGGAGGGTTTCATTCCGGCTGAAGTAGACGTGGCTCAGAGGTTCTACAAGAGTCTTTTTACTCTTGTTTTATAAATGGATGTTAAGGAAAAGTAGCAGTGAGTCATGCTGCATGGATTCCCAGATGAGGGAGGAAAGCAGAATGTGAAGGGAAAGACCTGAGTCCATAGATGCCAGGTTCGGAATTGAGTCTCCAGCTGATCAGTCACTACCTAGAGACTCAAGGAGCTAATTCATTCTCCTTGAAGTAAATTCTATTGTTTTTGAGACAAGTGCATCATGTCTAACACTGATAGACAACCGCAGTCGTCTCACTAGAGTGGGAAGATTGAGTGAAGGAAGATGAGAACGTCATCTATCTATACAGGAACTGTCCGTGGGTCCCTTGTCTCATTGTCCTCACTAGTACCTGAGACAGTTCAATTCTATTCATGTGAGAATTTGGGAAAGGAAATAAGTCGCATACTTTAGATTTCTTCTCAGCTACATCAAGCATTAATTACTGCATCATAGAATTATTTCTTCTTGAAATAAAGATATTTCAAGTAGAGTTGGAAGAGGACTCACAAAGCCAAGCCATGGGGCTTGGTGACTCCTGGGCTCATGGGTAGCTTGAAGGGTAGGGTTTACCTGGGACCTGTTAACCAAAAGTGAGCCAGGGAGAGGGCTGCTTGACTCTCACCTCTGGGCTGAGGTCTTGTGAGGCTGGGGTGCTCTGGACCTGTATCCCAGAAACGTCTCTGCCTTTGTGTCTCTGTCATCCAATTCCTCAAACAGGGCAGAAGAGGAAGACCAAATGACAGATGTTTATAGGGGAACTGGAGAGAAGCAGATGTCCATCCCACCTTACTCCCCATCCCCATGGCAGTCAGAAACCATGTGTCCCTAAGGAGGTGAGGACTCAGTCCACTGTCCACTCCACCCAACTCCCCCATTGCCATGCCAGGCAGGGAACCACGTGTCCGTAGGGAGGTGTGGGCTCAGCCCACCCTGCTGAAGAAAGGTGAATAGAGTCAGTGCAGGGTCATGGCAGCCACCCTGACGTTGCAGTATGCTACTGCCACCATGCTCTTGTGTATGCTTAGCCTGTGCACGGCCCAGTGGCTCATGGAACTGCCTCGGAGCATTTGGTTAGGCCCTTCCCCAAAGACATCAGAGGAGGCTACTTGGCAGCCAGATGGGCATGCAAGGGCTGACGAAGCATGGCAGAGAAATGGAGCTCCAGCTGTCCAATTCTCACCCTTCAGGAGCCAGGCAGGGACAAGCAGAGGCCCTAACTCTCCCACAGCCCATTTGCTGCCCTGCTGAGCTATTGTCGATGGCTACACATAGCAAGGGGTCCAGTCTTCAGGTTCCTTTCTGAGTGCCAGGCTCATAGGCACAGCAGCAACCAGCAGGGTAGGGACCAGTGCAGAGGAGCTGCCCAACTGGCATTTCAACTTCTTGTTTGATTTGTATTTTGATTGACATATAATAATTATACATATTACTGGAGCACAATGAGCTATTTGGATGCATGTATACTTTGTGTAACGATCAAGCTGGGGTAATTAGCATATTCATCACCTTCAACATTGATCATTCCTTTGTGAGGTGAACATTCCAATCCTCAAGTCTTGCTATTTTGAGATTTAGAAGATGGTGGCTGCTGTCCTCTCCTGCTGTGCTATGGAACTGAGGTATATTGGACCTGTTGGCTAGTCAACAGTTGTGCACTATTCCACAGTGAATTGTGACACCCCTCAGGCACTGGGGCTGATGCTCATGGGAGTTGAAAAAAATGCTCCCTGAAAAGTCCACTCCAGGCCCTACCAGGAAGAGAGGTGAACCTTATCTATTCATGTCCACTGAGCACAGCAGGTGGTCCATCCATCTGGCCCACAGCCTTGGGGCCCCTCCTGCAACTCTGTCCTACTGCTGGGTTCGAATAGAATTCACAGTGTACCTACTGGGGACTGATGGCACTAAGGGCAGGGATGACATTCCTCTTGTTACCCTATATCTCTCTGTAATTTTTTTTTGGTTTTTTTTCGAGACAGGGTTTCTCTGTGTAGCTTTGTGCCTTTCCTGGAACTCACTTGGTAGCCCAGGCTGGCTTCAAACTCACAGAGATCTGCCTGGCTCTGCCTCCCGAGTGCTGGGATTAAAGGCGTGTGCCACCACTCCCGGGCTCTCTGTAATCTTAAAGCCCACTTACTTACACATCTGACACACTTTTCACACTTAGCAGAACACATCATACAAATGAAGTGAACATTTTATTTATGTACTTTTTTTTATTCCTTATGCAAACCCACTTTATTGAGGAATTGTTGGCATGTAAAGGGCCATACATATTTAAAATAGGCAACCCAGGGACTCTTAGGATATACATAGTTGTGCAAACAGCACCACTACCAAGGCCACAGATGTGGTCCTTACTTCCAAAGCTCCCTGCTATGTCTTAGTTACTTTTTGTTGCCATGACAAAACACTACAACCAAGGCAACTTATAAAAGAAATCATTGGGGGCTCGGTTACAGCTTCAGAGGGCTAGCACATCATGGTTGGGAGCATGGCAACAGGCAGGCAGTCATGGTGCGAGAGCAGTAGCTGAGAGCTTACATCTTATCTGCAAATTGGAGGCAGAGAGAGACTGGGCCTGTCATAGGCTTTTGAAACCTCAAAGCCCGTGACAACACTTCCTCCAACAAGGCCACACCTCCTAATCATTCCCCAAACAGTTCCACCAACCGGGGACCAAGTATTTAAACATGAACCTATGGGGATCATTCTCATTCAGCCCACCCCACCCCATTCATTGTCAGAATCACTGAGGCCATAGGCATTGCCCTTCACTTTCAAAGCTCCCTCCACTCCCTTCATTGTCAGGATCATTGAGATCTTCTTTTGCGCCAACAGTGGACTCGAGCGGTACCCTAGACCTGAAAGACATCTGTAAAACATTTCACCTGACAGCAGTAGAAAACAATTCTTTTCAACACACACTCCAGGATGATGGAGTATTACACCACAAATCCCATTAGTTAAAATGCTGATGGCTCTTACTTCTACGTTTCCATAAGTAATTTCTGAAGCAATGTTGAATAAAAGCTACATTTAATTTTGCAAATTGTTTGCATGGATGCATATGCTTTTTTTTTTAATAGAGGAGAGGAAAGGGTAAAGACAGAGATCGATGTGGGCACCATCTCCTGAGAATGAATGCATCTAAAACTGGGGTATCTGAAAAACCTTAAAGGTTGGAAATTGCCAGCAAACCAGGCAATGGCCTGGCTATTCCCTTTGCAAAGCAAATGCTTTGTAGCCTTCTCAATGGAATGTAGCAGCTTGGACAATAAAGAGCAGATCTGGAAGCTATTAGTGCTACACAGAGCCATTATCTCCAGTGCAAAGACTATTTCTCTAGGAGAAAGGCAGGTCAAGGTGGCAGTCGGCACATGCCATTGTAAAGATAAAATTAGATTTTCCTGTCATTGCTCCTAAAAACGTAGCGATCATATTATATTTCATTTTTCCCATCACAGAGACCGGTAGTAGATGGCTGCGCTTGTGATCCTGAAAAATGCCAACGAGTGGAATTCTTGTTTCTCATTCTGAACGCTCTGAACCCGCAGGTGAAGCTGTTAGGGAGCAGGTGCTGAGCAAGGGGGAAGCGAGAGTCGGCATTGTAATTCTTCCTGCAATTTGTTGCCCTTGCAGGCTCTGACTCCCCGCTAGCCCAGGCAGAGGCGTGAGATGAATTGATCTTGGTGGTAATTTCAGCCGGAGAGCTGGATGGGCAAGTGACAGAACGGCTTGGGTGCACAGGCCCAGAAGAGATGCAGGGAAGCCTCTCTTGCCTCCTGGAGGACAAGGCCCAGGGAGCTAACATGGCCTGTGGGACTTCAGATAGAGGGCGGGGCGGGCAATAGCTCAAATTAACAGCACCATGCCCTGTATGCTAAATGTGGAGTGCTTGTGTCCAGAGAAAGGGGGGCTGAGCAGGAAAGCCACAGCCCTATGGCTACTGTCCATGCCCACTGAGCTCTCTCCTTGCTCATTTCCTCCAGGTTTAGAGCAAATCCTCAACTGGAGATTTTTCTTGCATGCTGACCTTTGCCAAAAGCATATTTCAAAGACGCTTCACACTTAGCCTCCTTTGTCTTATCTCTTATTATATACAATGCCAAGTGCAGCTGTATTCAATTCTGATAGAGTGTATTTGCAGTTCCACCCCAGGAAGCCTGGAAATTCAGAATGACTGCTTAATCGCAAATCCCTGAAGTATGCTTTAATCCAAAATCCAATCAAAATGAGGAAACCCCCTGTGCGCATGGCCTTTTCTGTCAATCCAGTCTTCCGTAGACATCACTCACTAAATGAAACGAGAGCAAGAGATAGATTGCATACTGTGCTGGGGGTGTGGGTGAGGCGGGGGGCTGGGGAGCTGCTGCCATTTCCTGTTCAGGTATACAGGAAAGGAGTTGGCCGTCAAAGCAAAGAGGCTGCAGGTGCTGGCCAAGGCCCAGCACATGCCGGCTGCAGCTTGGGAGCTGTCCTTCCTGCTCTGCCTTCTGTATGCTTATCTGCAAGATGGAGAGCCGTCTTTAGCTCTTAATTATAAATACATGTGACTGGGCTCTAGAGCACACGAGGCTCACACAAGATATGTAAGGGCAGAGGAAGCAGCCAGGGCTAAGATCTGAGCGGGGTGAGCAGACATGAGAAGTAGAGGCAAGTTTGAGATTGGACCCAGGTAAGAAACCAGGAAATGAATGGCTCATCCATTCATCACGCCAGGATCTAGGCAGCCTGAATATTGTGGCCTCGGGAAAGTCAACAGGAAGGAAGAGCTTACTATCATCCTCCAGTCTGCCTGGTGTCTTTTTTCCCCCATCTGCCAATGCCTGATTTATTCTGTCTTAAACCCCACTTCCCTTATGGTACCCTCGAGATCAGAGAGCCACCTGCAAATGTGAGACTGTGTAAAGAAACTTAGTCTCCTTCTTCTTGAACCTTTCTAACCTAGCATAGATGCAGAATAAATGTGCCATCACCATTGTAAACACATGATCTCTTAAAAGGGCCACCAAGGGTTTCCCCTGTAATGCATGGCAGACACAGGCCTTCTTCACAGCTCTAAAACACCCTGCTAGCAGCTCTCAGTGCTCATGACTTCAAGCAACACTCCTTTTCCCAACCTAAGACGTGCTGCAAGCATTGTTCCTCCAGCAAACCCCTTCCATGTCCTGGTAGAGAAACAGGCTTCTTCCTCAGGTCCCCTGTGGTTCTTCCAGAAGCTTCCTTTGTAGGACAAATGTACTCTACTGTTCTTCTCTAATGTGGAGTTATAGATTTGGGGAGGAAAAAATGGGCAACTCTTATGATGCTGGATTGAAATTGAGGTTAATTATAAAAACAAATTTTGATATGTTGAATATTTTTGTGTTAAAATGTGTAGTAATGTATACATATATGTGATATATGTGGGCATCTATATAGTTAAAGTAATGAACCTAGATATAAATATGTATACTATGGGCATATAATGGAGACATTTCATAGCTCTGTCCCTGAGAGTACCCCGAGACAGTGACACTTCTTCTGAATCTCTAGGGCTGAATGGAGAGGAGAAAAGTAAAATTGAGTGTAGGGACTTTTGATGGCAGGCAGCAGGCAAGCACTCAGGAAGGGTGGAAATGGGATGTGTTTAGAGAGCACAGCAGCTTAAAGGACTTCCCACTGCCTGACCAGAAGGAACAAAAACAGTCTGAGAAGCTCCTCTTTCTGAACAATTTCTCTTAATGCCATTGGTGAGTGAGAGCAATGGACTGTTCGTGCTGGCAGGGGACAGTGACTATAGCAACCAGCTACAGGTGACAGGGTTCCAACGTCATGGAGATGTCTTTGTGAGGATCAAAATAAGTCATGACAATAACAGATGATAAGCTAATGAGGACAACAGAGTCACCACTCTATACCGGTATAGAAGCCAAGCTGGAAAGTTGGATGAGAAGAGATATTTACACAGTGTGAAGATATCTCTACATAATACTCATTAAAGAAGGAAAGAATAGCTCCACATGGAGCAGCCTGGAAGACATCATCCCTACCATCTGCTCAAAATGAACATCTCTAGCCATAGAAGAGATCAAAACCCTGTGGGATCTCGTAATGCAGCTGGAAGGATGCAGGCTTCCTGGTGTAATATCGCTTCCACAGGTGTGGAGTTATACAACCACAGACAAGTCTAAACTGAAGGACATTTGAGGGAAGGTCAAGCCAGCCAAGCAAAGCCCAGAGAACTGTCTCCATCGTGGACTTGTAAAGAATGGCTACACCTTAATCCAGCCTTTGGATTCTATGCAGAGTCCTCTAAAGCATTATCAAAGTTACTGCAAACCTTGACTGAAGCCAATGAGCTGGCTGGGGATGTAGTAACATCAGCTCACTGATTTTGAGGGTTATGTCAGACCATCCTTGTTTGTGGAAAATAGCCACTCATGCCATCTGGATGGCACGTTGGCCCCAAATGGTTTAGAAGATGTTCTTTGTGCCATACTGTGAATTTCCCCTAAGTTCAGCTTTGTTTTTAAAACAAACAAACAACCCCACTCAAGTAAAAAACCAGAACCAGAAAAGTATGTAAGAATATTTCACATCTATTATGCTTTTGAATTTTTGCAATAACTCTTTTGTGAAGAAAAGCTATGACTATTTTGTCAGACATCAGATAAAAGAGCCTATGGAGGAGGTATTGAATGACACATTCCAGTCAAAGCTAGAACTTTCTCTTGGGCCAAATCAGTACCCATTTAATCTCTCCCCAGAGGCTGCTTGCAGGCCCCAGGCTAGGACAAGGCACCAAGGGGAATAGCCTTGCCACAGGGTCCTAGCTCTCCAATTACTATGCTTAGGACTCACATAGGGAACCTGCTTAAAATGCTTATCCACACGCCTCCCTCAGTGATTCTGATTCTGTAGGTTTGGAGTAAAAACCAGGAAATCTGCTTTTTAACAAGCAATTCAAGTGATTCTGACATGGGTCATCCATGGGCCAGACTTTGAGCTGCATTGAACCTGATTAGCCATCCTCAGTGGCTACTGAAATAAATTGAAATCGGGTGCCATGTGTAGTTTCATCACCTGGCCACATGCAGCCTGGAACTTAGAGATATACTACCTGCAATGCAGCCCTCCACTAACTTTGGCAGCAGTGAATTGACCGCCTTTCAGGTCATAGTACCCAGACTCTGGGACTTCAGGTGTCCTTGCTGAGTTGGGATCTCCAGCACACATGTGAAAAGCTGGGTATGGCTAGATTTGCTGTAACTCTAGCACTGAACAAGTGGAAAAGGAGGACTCCAGGGGCATGCTAGTCAGTCATTCTAACCAACCAATATTCCCCAGGTCTCCAAAAAAATCTTGTCTCCAAAAAAAAAAAATAAATAAAATAAAAAAATAAAGGTGGAAATCAAAGATGAAGAACTCAACATTGACATCTACATCTACAAGTGTATGCATAGGCATGTGCATCCCCCCACATATCTTCACATAAATAACACACATATATGTACACAGAGATATGCAATTGGGACACTGAGGTTCAATGCTCTAAGAATAACTATGGGAAGCTGGTCCAGTGAAATTCCCAAAAGTGAGCCGGGCGTGGTGGCGCACGCCTTTAATCCCAGCACTCGGGAGGCAGAGCCAGGCGGATCTCTGTGAGTTCGAGGCCAGCCTGGGCTACCAAGTGAGCTCCAGGAAAGGCGCAAAGCTACACAGAGAAACCCTGTCTCGAAAAAACAAAAAACAAAAAACAAAAAAAAAACAAACAAAAAAAAAAAAAGAAATTCCCCAAAGCAAAGGTGCTGGTGAGCTTGTGGTTCATTGAGAGTCTGGTCTCTGCTTCCAAGATGATGCCTGCCTTCTTGCTGCTCAGAGGAGAAGAATGCTCTGTCTTCCATGGGGGGAGATGGGAGAGCAAAGAGGGGCAAATTTCCTCCATGAAGCCCTTTCATGAGGATACCTAGCACTGTTGCTGAGGGAGGGGTCCTCATGGTCTTACCATCTCTTAAAGGCCCCACCTCCTAAACCTGTTTCTTTGACCATTAGGTTGCCACCTCTGAACTTTGTATGCTATGGTGAATTTCACAGAAAGTGGAGAAGTAACACTAGGGCTCTTTTGTTCACACGTGAGTTTGATCTTAATTGCATTGATTAAAATGTAATTTATTAGATGACATAACTGAGCCTTCCAGAGAAAGAGTCAGGGTGGCTGGATCCAGAACTCAAATACTAACTCAATTAAGGGAGACTTTACAGTCCCTTTACAGACTTTGTTTTATAAAAGCTGCCTGTTTTTCTGTTCTGTTTTGTAAAATGTGGCAGGTCTCATCTCATCACTATTTCTCACGGTTAACTATTCTGCTGGAAGTTAAAAAAAAAAAAAAGATCGTGTCTCTGGAAATTTCACATTATATCCAACAATTAGGACTGGTAGGCTTGGTACCATCCTTGCCTGGGCAGCTGAGTGTCTGATTTGGTCTGACCTGGGCCACGTGCTCACCCCTGGGGCAGAAGATAGACAGAGTCAGGGAACAGAGAACCAGGCAAGCGTATGTCCCAGCCTGTTGCTAATCTCTTCACCAAGAAAAGGACAGGCAGTCAGCCACTGGTCTTGGTGTTGTAAAGGCAAATTTAAAAGGAATCAAGTATCTGGTGAATTGTCCATCTTACTGAAGAAAAGCTGTTTGGGATATATATGGTGGCATGTGATTGTGATCCAGAGCTATGGAGGTAGGAACAGCTGGGTGGTTGGGGTTTTCTAGGCAATGACTCTAGCTTACTTGGCAGTATCTAGGCCAATGAAAGACTCTCAAAAAACAGGCTGGATGGAGACTGATGAAAAGATACTCAATATTGACCTCTGGCCTCCATGTGCATGCATACACAAGTGTTCCCCTTACACACACACACACACACACACACACACACACATCACATGTATGCACACACAATCATATGCATACATACACATACATTCACCACACACACACACACATACGCACATATATGCATACACAATCATATGCATACACGTGTACACACACACACCACATGCATGCAAACATACACAGAGAAGCTGCCTGTAGTGGGAGCATTGACTCCAGTTGCTTCACTAATTACAGCTGTTTTCATGAGTGTTCATGGTTCAAGTTATTATGTGTGGATGGCAGATTTTCAAGTTGCTTCTTGCTTAGCATTTGTTCCATAATTGGCAGCAATTAGATGGGTTCCTCCTTGGCTGAGCTTTCCTGTTCTTCATCCCTGGTTATTCTTTTGTTTCTCAAACACAAGGCTGCCCAGTGGACACCTTGGAGATGCTGCTCTGGGTTTGAATCCCAGAGTGCCTTAAAGACTGCTCTCTTAGTGAATTACCACCTCTTGGTTTGTTTTCTTATGGGTAAGGTGTATCTGCCTGAAGTATGGAAACCATCTGCCCTGGTCAAGTACAGTATAACCACTTCAGCAGAACTAGCCTGAGCATAAATATGGGGCGAACCAGGGAGAGGCAGGACTCTCTCTCCTTCTGGGATATGAAGATCTGTCCAATGTGGCTCTTTAAAAAACTTTACTATTGTGTATGTAGGTGAGAGCATGGTATATATGTAAAGGTCGGGACAACTTGAGTCTGTTCTCCCATCATGTGGATCTTGGGGGTCAAACTCAGGTCATTGGATTTCATGCTAATTGCTCTTACCTGCTGAGACATCTTGCAGGCAAAATAGCTTTTGTTTTTTATCAAAAGCATGCATGCATATGTTTTAAAGAGCCAAATTATTTTGCAAGAAACATTAGGAGACAGAATGTTTCACTATCTCAGCTCCAACCACCATTCCCCAGAGCTATCATTTTAAAGTATTCCAGCTTATTCTATGAGCATTTGCATCTACAGTTGCTTGTATTTCTCCTTCCTGAATGTCTATTAGGTGTTCTCTCTTGCCTTCCTGTGAAGAAAGCTGAAGGCTTAGTGATTTCTTTCACTTGCTGCACCTCACATGTTGCTGTTTTCCTACTTTCCTGGTGTCCTATTAGCATGTTTACATAGATCATGTGAGCATAAGTTTACATAGATCACATGTTGGGTTTCTTCTCTCTCTCTTTCTCTCTCTCTCTCTGTATGAATGTGTGAACATGTAGAGGTCAGATGTTGATATCAGGCATCTTCCTTTGTCATGCTCTTCCTTATTCAGACAGGAACTTGGGCATTCTCCTGTTCTTGCCTCCCTACACTGAGATTGCAGCTGTGTGCTGCTGTACCCAGATTTCACATGGGTGAGGGGGATTGAACTCAGGTCCCTGTGTGTCTTAGTTAGGATTTCTATTGCTGGGAAGAGACACTATGATCATGGTAACTCTTATAAAGGAAAACATTTAATTACAGTAGCTTGCTTACAGTTCAGAGGGTCAGTTCATTATCATCATGACAGGGAATATGGCGGCATGCAGGCAGACATGGTGCTGAGTAGTAGCTGAGAGTCCTACATCTTGCAGGCAACAGGAAGGAGACTGTGACACTGAGCAAAACTTAAGCAAAAGACCTCAAAGCCCACCTCCACAGTGACATATTTCCTCCAACAAGACCACACCTACTCCAATAAGGCCACACCTTCTAACAGTGCCTCTCCCTTTGGTGGCCATTTTTTTTTCCAAACCACCATACCATGGTTGTCTGGAGAGCATTTAACCAACAGAACCATCTTGCCAGCTACCATATGTGGTTATTTCCATGACTCTGACTGTCAACCTCACTAGAATGGGGCTGTGTGGCATACTGCATGTTCTTTTCCTCCTGATAGAGCATACCTCTCTCCCTCTATACCCCCTCCTTTCATCTGTTCTTTTTCCTATACTTCTCCTTCCCACTTGCCTCCCCCCATCCTCCATATTCTTTCTCTTGGTGCTTTGGCAGCTTGTCATTAACTTTACCCCCAATCTAGGTGTCTTGTGTGAATCCCTTCATCTTCTTGAGGAAAGCTCTCAAGGATGGTCTCAGGCAGGCTTCCTTATCTTTTCTTAATAACAAGACAAGGCAAGGAGCAATGGAATTCATAGTTGGGGATGGACCAGGAAGTGGCTATAGACTTTCCTCAAGTCCCAGATGCACAGGCCCAATGCCAGGAGCTAGTTTTATGTTCACTATGGCCCATTACTCTGTTTTATCTTTGTTCTTTCACCTAAACCCGTGTCCCCAGGACCTTGACATCAGGCCCACTGTCAATTCTTGTCCTCATTGACTCCCTCCCACTTGCTCTTGTTGGCTGATGATATACACACTGACCCAGATGCTTTCTTTGTCTCCAGGGATGTGTCTCATCATTGTTCAGAAAGGAGATCCTGACTGTATTTTCCTGATACATTTAAGGAAAGCAACTTTTTTCATAGATCAGAATATTTGATTTCTAACAATGTTTTGCTTATTGAACATTCTAAGTGCAGGTGGGCAGCAAGGAATATACTGTTAGAATCTTGTTAAAATGTGACTCTGTTCAGAATGGCTTCAGTTGTGAAAACACACTTGATCTTTGCAAAGACCCTTGAGTTATCTGAGAATGGCTGATGGTGTTCTTTAGACTCAGAAGTGGGTTCAGTGAGATGGCTCAGTGTGTAAAGACACCTGTTGCCAGACCTGAGGACCCAAGTTGCATCCCTGGGACCCACACAGTGGAAGGAGAGAACTGACTCCGACAAGCTGTCCTCTGTGCCATGATGACTGTACCTTGAACCATGAGCCAGAAGAAGCCCTTTGCCTCTTAGGTTGTGTTTGTCATAGGACTTCTATCACAGCAATGGGAAAAGAATCCAGGACAGACCTCAGCACAGTACCATTTGTGTCATCCTCAAAGACAGCCAAGTGCCCAGTTGCTAGCTGCCCCTTCTTCTTCCATTCTGCCAGCCATTGGCAAACACGGACCTACTTTCTGTCTCTGTGATTTACCTAATCTAGACATTTCATAAACATGGAATCCTAATGCATGGCCTTTTGCCATAGCTTGTATCGGAATTTCCTTTTAATGATTAAATAATACTCTACCACTTGGAGAAACCACAGATGATTATTCATGTGTGTGTTGATGGACACGAATGTTACCTCCATCTTTTGGATAGTGGTACCATGGGCATGTGTATACATGCACATGTGCACACATACACACACTCATTTGTTTCCAGTTCTTCATAAAATCTATATTGAGATGGGAATTGCATGCTCACATTATAATGATATGCTTAGCTTTTTGAGAAGTTCCCAAATAATTTTCCTCAGAAAACACATGTTTTGGTACCCACCGAGGCCAGAAGAGGGCACAGGATCCCCTGGAACTGGAGTTAAGAACAGTTATGCTGTCATGTGGATTCTGGGAACAAAACCCGGGTTCTCTGCAAGAGTCCTTAACTCTCCAGCCCCAGTCACCTTGTTTTCTGAGACAGCATCCCTTCACTAAACCTGAGCTCACCACCTTGGCTAGGCTGATCGGCTGTGAGCTCTGGGCCACCTGTCTCTGCCCTTGGCACTGGGTTAACCCTCATGGTCTCACTGGCCTTTTACATCTGTGCTGGGATCCAAACTTGGGTCCTCATGCTTGCAAGGCCGGCACTTTACCCACTCAGCTGTCTCCCCAGCTCTGTTTCCAATGAACAAGATGGGCACCCAGTGAATATAAAGGGATATCACAGAATGCTTTCAATTTACATTTCCTTGAGACATTGTGCGTCTTCTTGTAGGGCTTTGGCATCTGTGCACCTCCCGAATGTGAGTGTTCCTCAAAGGGTGTGTTGTCAGCTCAGCATTTTAACAAACAGTCTCAGGGTTCAAGACATTTAATGAAGCCTCCATAATATGATTTTCTACCACAATCTGCAAGTAGATAGGATAAGGATGGGCAGGGAGGTTTGGGAATAAAAGAATAAACCCCAGGATTCTGCTCCATTGGGTTTGCTTATCTCTGCCTGGGCAGGCGGCTTTGAAAACCATTTCCTATGCTGGGCAGGAAACTCCAGCTTTTCTAAAGTTCAGGCATCCTTTACTCTGACTCCTTGGAAATCTACTGTCCTTCTGAATTGGTTGCATGCTTAGAACAGAGCTGACTCTGTGTGGAGTGGTGAGTCTCAGCTCCTGGGTCGCCTGCACTATTATTTCCACAGGCGAACTGCTGAATTCGGTGACAGCGTCCCGAAGTACCCGTGCAACCCTTTGTGTTAAACTTCTGTGCTCTTTAGATCTTCTCGAGTCCCGAATTAGCTGCTTTAGACAAACAGTGAATTCACTGTGGGGCAGAAGGATGATGTGCTGCTGGATAATAGATGTAAAATTGAAAGTTGAATAGTGTCTTCCCTTCTATGTTCACCTCGGGTGTGACATGTCTCACTTAGCCTTCCATGGCTCCCTCCTGGTGTGAAGTCCTGTGGTATTCCTGAATATTTGCAGTGTCTGGCAGTTGTGTTCACTCCCACAATACCTCCTACTGAACTGCTTAGCTCCAGACTGCACACAACTATCTCATGCTCTGTTTTGAACCTGCCAAGGTACACTGCCTCAACCTCGCTCATGAAGTAGGACATATATATATATATATATATATATATATATATATATATATATATATCCATGGCCAGCCGGGCAACCAGTTTCTTTTCCCCACAGAATACCTGTTCCTCCCGGTCTCCTGTGTCTAGCCCCTCTTCATTTGACAGAATGAAGCTAGCCACAAATGGCCATCTTAAAGGGCCCTTGAGCACTGCTTCCTGTTGTGTAGGCATATCCCTTGGGGCAGGAGTCACTTTCCTTGGTGCTGTGACTGAATATCTGACAAGAAGAAACTTTGGCTCACAGTTTTCAGGATACAGTCCTTCATGTCAGGGAAGGCAGGGAGCCAGAGGCAGCTGGTCCCATTGCAACCACAGTAAGGAAGCTGGGAATGAACAGGAAGCGGGGCTCCGGCCTGACCCTCATGCCCCACTTCTCCCAGCAAGGCTCTAAACCTTCCCAAACAGTGCCATCAGCAGGGAGCAGGCACTCAGACACATGAGCCCATGGGGACCTTCCACATTCAAAGTACAACAACTGACTTTCTTCTGATGGCATCTGTCACACTAAGGGAATAGCCCTGGTTCTGTTATGCCTTAACCTTTCCCTAGAAAGTGAAATCTCCAGAGATCTCAGGAAGTCTGTTCTTTGAACCTCTGTCCTTGGGTTCTGGGCGGTGCTTGCCCACTGAAGGTTGCTGCTAAGCTTGGGATCCAAGCACTCAGGTCCTGGGGAAGGAGAGCAAGCATGGACATTGTGTCCCTCCCATGTACATCTGTAAGCAACAAAGAGAATGGCTGAGCCGGATCTCAGAGGAGGCTTGGATCTCCCTGATGCTCTTGGTGACTTCCTGCCTGGTACCTGGAGATGGGTTCATACTCTATCCTCCAGGGCTTGAGAGAACCCAGGTGGGCAGGACTTCTGTTGTGACCCTATCATGGACTTAAGCTGATAGCTTTTCTATTTGGGACTTTATGGGGACATTTCTTTCTTCTCTCAGTGGCAACCTTTGGACTTGCAGTAAGTCAAAGGAAGTCAAGAGAAAGATGATAAGGACCCTGTCCAGGGTACAACAGGTACCTACAGCAGCCAGTGCTGGTGCTGGTCATTGGAAGGCAGGGCAGGGTCTTCTTCTCTTTCTTCCTCTCTCCTCTTCCCCTTCTGTCATTGTGGCCTTGGATCATAGACCATTGGCTCATGCAGGCTCACCTGCCCTGCCATGGGTTTGTCCAAGTGTATAGATGCAGCTGGGCTTTACAACATCAGCCATCACTGCTTTTATAGCTTAGCATTCAGGACCACAGGCAGGAGATTATTTCCCAATATTGTCAGGAACTACACTCCAGCAAGCTTGGATTATACATTCTACAGCTGTTCTTGGCTTCCAGACGTCTGCAGCTGCTTCTGTGAGCACTGTGTGGACACGGGTGAGCACGTGCTGGTGCAGGTGCCAAGGCTGCATGTAGAGAACAAGGCTATGCATCACAGTGTTCCTGGGATTCTGGCCCCTGCAAACACATTAAGAAGCCCTACAGCATATGGCTGGTGAGACCGTGACAGCGACCAAAGGATTTTTGGTCGTACAGTCACACATGTGTGGTGCTCAGTCTAGTCAACAGGTTTATAAAGATTTTATTTTGGTATTCAGGTTAGCAAGTATCTGTTTCCCCAAATAATAACTTCCCTGGTAGTTGCTTTTCTGTTGCTGAGAGAACCGGAACAAATGCCGTGAAGGGCCAGGGCCACTGTTTCTGCATTACTTCAGACATTGGCTTTTGGATTGAGGTGTCTGTGTGTCACTATGTAAAGGAAGTGTTCACTGATTCTTGTCCTCTGAAATGAATTATCAAGGGCGGATGCTGGTTTGGGGTTTTGCATTTGACCTTTTCACTACCTATTAAATATTTTAATAATGTGCTTATTTATAACTTTTAAAAAGGTAAGCTATACTTGTAGATTTTCATTGTAGGAATATCCTGCATCCTGGAAGCCAAAGTATTGTAGTATGTACTGATTTATTCCAGCTCTGGGAACTGAACGCAGGACTTCCCCCAGCTGGGCTCCATCTCAGCCCTCTAGTTCCTCTGTATCTGGAGACAATGTCTGTGCTGGGTAGCTCTTGCCAACTTCGTTTCTATGCAACCACATCCTCCTCTTTGTTAAGGTTGCATCTTGTGTGTTTATCAACTTTAATTTTATTATTTTGTATGAAGCTGCCTATAAACCAGACAGGACAAAAGGAATTGTGAATTTCCAAGTCCATGTGTTCTGCCTTTCACATTTACCCACACTTACCCTTTCCTGGCATTCTGTCTTCCTGTGGGGTCAAGTTCCAGGCAGTGCCCATGGAGAGTCTCTCATTAGCTATGAGAGACTTGTAGTGCCAATCTGACAAGAGCAAACTCCTTTAGTTTCTGTTTTTCTGGCAAATCTTAATCTCTTCTCTATTTTAAAGTAGCTTCACTGTCATAATTTTCACATCATACAGTTCACTCCTTCAAGGTACACAGTCCAGTGGTTTTTAGACTACCCACAAACGTGTGTGATTACAATCACAGTCAATTTTAGAATATTTTCATCAAACAAAAAGAAGCCATATCTAGGCATGTCTAACCCACTGCCCAGAGCTGCATATGACAGCTATGAACGCAGCCCAACCTTCAAAATCATAACTTACCTAGATGCTATGAAATTAATTTTTTTGCAATTTTTTTGACAACTCAATTAGATGACTCTTGAATATGAACTCTGTAGATGACAGCATCATGTCACAACGTTAAAAAGTGGGACATACCTGCTTGAATACTATAGCTGCCCTGTCCCTGGATCTTTATCAAGTTTGAGGAGAACTGGTTTGGTCCAGCTCTGATCTGAATTCAGCTAGTTGACTAGACTTGGGTCAGCAGATCTGTGTAAGTTTCTAATGACTGTGTCTGTGTCTTAGAATATCAACAAAGAGAAATGTAAACTAACTGGTGCACAGAGCATCCCAGCATCCATGCCAGGCGGCTTCTCACCTATCCTCTTTGTCAGACAAAGCTTTGACGACCACTGCGGTCCAGGTAGGCAGGATGAGAGTCACACACTCACTTGACTGAACTGAGTTAAAACGGCCATTGTCTGCAATATCTGGTATTCTGTCCCACACAATAAGACTGTCTGGTTTCCCCTGGAGGCTGGCATCATCCTCTGCCTACTCCTTCATGCCAACTTTGAGAAGCTACATAGGCTTAGGATTTCTTTTGCTGATGGTTTTTCCAGGATCACAGGTTAGCGGCTTTACTGGGCCTGAGTGGATATGTTTTCCTCCTCCATATTCCTCCATTAGTTTCCATTTGTTCCTGACCATTAAATCTGCCTCAGAACAGAGGATTGTCTGCCTATGTACTGGCTTTATCCCTTCTTTCAGAAAAGCTGTTGAGTCCTGGCCTCTGAACCTCTAGATGACCTACCGTTTTGTGATTCATCTGTGAGTCCCTCTGTCCTGAAGTCTGTGTCTTACATCTCCCTCAAATTGTCATGGTCCAAAAAATCTAGAAATCCCCAGTGACATCAACTCAAGACCCTTTGTAATATGAAGACTTTCCAAATAATGAGGCCTTAAATCATTTTGCTTTCATTTAAACCAACCATTGAAACAGTGCTTAATATCTTCAAACTTTGCCCTTCTGTCATCAAGGTCATAGTAACTCAGTAATTCTGAAATCTATGTAATTTATCTTGTGAGGCTTGTGAAGAACTTTCTATGCTCCTACTGTCACAGTGTCTGCCCATCTGGTCACTTGTCACTGCCACCTCCCTTGGACAGACCTACTCTGAGAAGAAACTCACAGACGGTTAATATATGCATTACTGCTAGAGGCCAGCACCCTTGCCATGACCCCTGAAAACTGAACACTTTGCAGAGAAATCTATGGAAAAAAAAAATCTCATTATTGTTGTCAGTCGTGCACTGGGTGCCTTGTTGAGGTGCCCCCAGAGTACCAGGTAGCTAACCCAGTGTGTTAGCTTTAGTTTTTTGTCACCTTGATAAAGTTCCTGACATAAACACCATAGAGAAAAGAGGACTTTGGTTCACAGTCTCAGCGGCGTTGGTCCAGGGCCGGCTCCACCACTGTGGCCTGAGGGTAAGCATCATGTCAGACAGCATGTGATGGAGCAAAGCAGCCCATCTCAAGGTGGACAGGAAGCAAAGACAGAATGACTGTGCTCTCAGGCTTTTTCGTTCCCCACTCCCATAATCCAGTTGGGCCTCTAGACTGTGGCTGGCACTGCTGGAATTCCGAGTAGGTCTTTTTTCCCGTGGTTAATGTCACCCACCAGGGTCATACATTGCTCATTGCCTACACATTTCTCAGTCCAGTGAGGCTGACAGCCAACAGTAGCCATGACAGTCAGGTAAGCACATTTGCAAACATGTACTCAGAACCGTTCCATCCCACACTAGGTAGTAAATGTGTGGGGCACCAAACACATACTCAGACCTACCCCATCCCATCCTAGGTGTTAAATACGTAGGGTACACAGGACACCCACTGGGCCCAGGTCCAACTGCTGAGCCCTTGCCTATGCTGTGCTGTGTGTCTAGAACATTCCTGCTTCTTTCTTCGGATTCCAAACCTTTGCTGCTCATATTTCCAGGTCTGATATGAATTTTGCCTCTTCCACTGAACCCTGTCTGATTACAGCACCCTCCAGTGAGCCGTGCTCCCGGTTGTACTCACTCCATTTAATGCCTTTGCCATCTGTCCGAACACTTGAAACAGCTTGACTTATCACACAGCATCCCACTAAGTGGCTGGAAGGCAGAATGGTACCTGCATTGCTTGTAGAAGTCACCAAAGGCCAGACAGGGAGTACTCCGTTGGACTCTGTAAAATTTCAGAGGGAAATTTTGTCTTTCCATGCCAAAATTCAAATCTGCTTACTGTATGTTTCTATATTTATCTATTTATTGTGTGGTAATGTACATGTATATATGTCAGCATGCATGTATCTGGGCATGCATTTGGAGGTCAGAGGACAATTTGCAGGAGTCAGTTCTTAATTTTAGATGTGGGTTTCTGGGATTGAATTTAGGATTCTAGACTTGGTGGTAGGAATCTTTACCCCTTTCTTTGTTTTTAAAATCCATTTCCCAATACAATGCCATTGTCTTGTTACCCACACCAGGGCAGCAGCCGATACAATAGTTATGTAGGCAGTTTTGTAGGGTCTGTAGCATGTCTGTGTCGGCTGTCACAGATGTATTTGCCTGCCCCCTTTATCTATGGTCTTCATTTTAATTTGTTTTTAATTGCCTATTTAACACACCTAGCAATTAAGGTGAAATGGCTCTTTGACAAATGTGAGTGCTTTTAAATTAGTGCTAATTGCTTTTGTTAATTAAAAGTAATGCTTTATATTGTGTTATTGGTATTCTCCTATATAAAGCTGGATTAACGACTTCCAATCAATCCTCTACAAAGGCTTTCCTCTGTAATCGCTGGGACTTTGGGGCCTTCTGCTTCTGCAGAACGAGGGCAATGGCCAGGACTTCAAAGTGAGGTCAACAGGAGAAAGCATCTGAGGCTGATTCAGCCCACTCTTACCAGTGCGGAAGCCCACCAGGAGTCCTTGCTTGAGGGCAGTTTGGGCTGAAGTGCCAGCCAGAGTTGCAGCAGGTAACATTCATAGGTCAGGACAATTGGAGGGTAACTTCACAGAGGGAAGGTTCTGGGTAGAGGAAATGAGCCCCAAGGCAGAGGCTGTTACTGCTTGTGGGACATCATTGCTGCCTTTACATCCGAACAGCTGTGATTAGCTACAGGAGGCTCCCAAAAGATTGTGCCCAGTAACATTGCCCTCCTCACAGAAGCAGAGAGGGTGCATGCGGAAGGCTGGTTGCAGGGCTCCACCCCTCCCTGGGCAGTTAATTTTGCTGGGTGGGAGCTTTGGCCCTCTAGCTGCCCTTAAGTTGCTCATGCTCTGTAAAAACCCAAACTAGACCCTGGTGAGATGGCTCCTTTGGTCTGCTGTTGGTGGCCTCTGTAGTGGAGAACAGACTTTCATTCATGTCTCCCTGCAAAAGTCATACACCACCACCTTTAGGTCCGAGGAGTAAGACAAAGGACATCTCTTGCAACTGGAGACCTGCCGATAGCATGGGCTACAGAGAATCTGTCCTGCACATTCAGTGCCCACTGAGCAGAGTTTCAGGCTGCAGCAACCCCATAGAGATGGAACTGGGGTTACAGCTTGTCTTCACTCGCTTGCCTCCCTATGAACACAGGCTAGGCCATCCCATGGGGTGAACCTGCATATGGATCAGAGGGAGTGTACCTCAGTGGTGAAATCCATCTGAGTCAGACTTCTGAGGCAGTGCACAGAAGAGCTCCTGTGACTAACCAGATGAGCACATCTGGATGAGCTCCTCTCTGGGAGAGCCTAATCCACACTGCCCAGCAGTCATTAGTTACCTTAATTCTTTGTCTAGGGTGGAAATCTAGAGATTTTTCCTTTCTGCAGCTATTGATATAATATCTGTTGATATTAACATTGTTCAATTCTTGTTTAGGAAGCCATATTGTTGAGGTATCATGAGTAGCTTCCATATCATTTCCAGGAGACACAATCTCACAGCAGACTTCTTGGTTCTTTGACCCTTGTGTCTTTCTGCCCTCTTCCATGATGTCTGCTGAACTTTAGGGAAAGAGGTTGTGCTACAGCTGTGTCCACTGGCAATGGGATCCCCATGATCCATTGATCTTTGCATAATGACCAGTTGTAGCTTTCCATCATGATCTACTTTGGTTGAGAAAAAAAGCTTTTGATGAGGTATTAAAGCTATACCTACTGAGGGTGTGAGGGTAAGTTTAAGAATGTAGTGAGGAACCATGCTGGCCTAGTAAAGCGGCACTAAGAGGTTCTCTTCTGAGATCCACGACTTCACTAGTCTTCAGTAGTTGATTATCTAGTGCCAGGCGTGATTCCCCTCCTGTTGAGTGGGTCTTAAGGCCAATCAGCTATCTGTTGACTACCTCCAAGATATGAGCGCCACTATTGTACCTTTAGGGATACCTTGTCGTGCTGGTCATTGTTACAGTTCATAGGTGTCACCACTGGAAGGGGCTAATGATTGTTTTTCTCTGTGGTGGTTTGAAAGAAAATGACCCCCAAAGGGAGAGGCACTATTGGGAGATGTGGCCTTGTTGGGGTAGATATGGCCTTATTGGAGGATGTGCCACTGTGGAGGTGGGCTTTGAGGTCTTTTGCTTAAGTGTCACAGTCTCCTTCCTGTTGCCTGCAAGATGTAGGACTCTCAGCTACTACTCAGCACCACATCTGTCTGCATGCCGCCATTTTCCCTGTCATGATGATAATTGACTGAACCTCTGAAACTGTAAGTGAGCCATCCCAATTAAATGTTTTCCTTATGAGAGTTCCTGTGGTCATGGTGCCTCTTCACAGCAATAGAAACCCTAACTAAGATATCCTCCATTAGGAGCTTACTTAGTACTTTCTGGTACCATGGAAGCTAGATCACAGGAAAAAGGCGGCTTTTAGGCCTTATCTTCTGAGTCCTGTGTCCAAAGTGTGTGATGTGTTCAGTAAGAGGGACCTTTCTTTACCTTCTGAGAGGTGTCCATGGACAACAGCAACAGCCTATGTTATTTTGGGAGTCACTCAAACTACCCCAGCCCACTACTTAAAAGGAGGAACTCATGGTTATAGAAGAATGGCATTGGAGGAGGGTTGAGAAAGGAAGTGATGGAGGTTAGGGAGAGGGTAGGGGAAAGAAAACGGAAGAAGGGAAGAAGGAAGGAGGGGAAGAGAAAGATGGAGAGCACATCGCTGGTTCTGTTTGTTCTGTTAGAACTTTACACATCATTAGCAAAAACGTTTAAAGAAAACAAAATGATTTCAAGACCTTGTAACATTTAGCAGGTTTTTTTTTTTTCATTTCAAATAATGTGTGTGTGTGTGTGTGTGTGTGTGTGTGTGTGTGTGTGTGTGTGTAGGCCAGAGGTCAACACTGGGAGTCTTCCTGACCTACTCACTCTCTCTCTCTCTGTTTTTGAGACAAGATCTCTGACCTGGAAATCCTAGGGACCCTGCCATCTCTGCAGTGCCATGGCTCAGATTACAGGCAGGCACTGTGACAACTGGCTTGTTACATGGGTCTTGGGGATCCAAACACAGGTCCTCATGCTTGCATGCAGAACACCTTAGCGACTGAGCCATCTCCAGGCTCTGCTTCCTAACCCTTGAAAGAGTTAATAAATGCATAGTTGGCTTTAATTTTTATCAGACTACATATACAAATTGAATCTAATGTCCAAAAAACCCCTCTTTGTTACTAGATTTTTTTTTATAAAGTAATGTATTTTTAAATTGCTAGGTCTTGCAAAGGTGTATGGTTGTATTGGACAAGAATGGCAGGCTGCAAAGTTGCTAACGATGCTAACAACTACAGACAAATCAGAGACCTAGTTCTTCATTTCTTCTTTTTTTTTTTTTTTTTTTTTTTTTTTTTTTTTTCGAGACAGGGTTTCTCTGTGTAGCTTTGCGCCTTTCCTTGGGACTCACTTGTTAGCCCAGGCTGGCCTCGAACTCACAGAGATCCGCCTGCCTCTGCTTCCTGAGTGCTGGGATTAAAGGCGTGCGCCGCCGCCACCGCCACCACCCGGCTCATTTTTTTCTTCTTAAATGGAATATTTTGCAACAATTGTAACAAGAAAAACAGCAGTGACTTTAAAAATCTTGTTTCTGGAAGTTTTATTTACACGATAGTGACTTCAGTAATGCCTAATTTTAAGAAAAGGAATAGAAATCAATGCTCTGCTGACACACTGAGATATGGTTTAGGTCATTCAACCACAGGTAGTACCTCAATGCATTTCATGTCCATGCTGCATCATCTAAGCTGAAATTTTCTCTTTGGCAAACTGTCCCAAGGCCTTCCTTTTGTGGAATGTTCTGTGGATTGGACACACACTAAGGTGGGTTGTAGGTCTTTTCTGTTTACCATGACTGACTGACTGACATGTAGTTTGTAGAAAACTATCTCTTCCCTCCTGATACATGAACGTTTTGTTGGATGAGTTAGAATTTTGAAAGCTTTTGGCACATCAGTACAACTGAGCCACCCAGGAGAAGGAATGTCTTCCAGGCTTAAGACTAACATATTTATTTATCATTATGTTATATCTCAAGCTTGGATCCTCGGCAGATTTGCCTGGAGAAGTTGTTGAAGGGCAAGTGCCTAGTGTAACCTTGAAGAATCTGCTGAGGGTGCCTGTGGCAAGCTCAGCCATCTGTGCTTCGCCTTGCTTTTAAAAGAACCCTTATTTTTTGTATGGGTGTTTTGTCTGTATGCATGTGTGTGCACCATGTGCATGCAGGGCCTGTAGAGACCCAAGAGGGCATCACCTGGAACTGTAGAGGGTTACAGAGGGTTGTGAGCTACCAATGGGTGTTGGGACTTAAACTCCAGTTCCCTGGAAGAGCAGTCTGTGATTTTAACCACCTGGCTGTCTTTCTAGTCTCTGTGCTTTTTCTTACACAAACATCCTGCTTTAATGTCAGTAACTACTTGTGTCTTCTTATAGTGGTTCTCAGAGAGCTGTGTGCTACACTTTCTCTACAATAACTGATGTCTTATTTTGAGCAACCCTCCCTGGACAGCTTTCCTTCTCCACAAGTTACAATAGATGGTTGAACACATGGAACATACCTGAGTTTAAAAGGAAATTAGTCATTCAGCTCAACAAGCCAATTTATCAGCTCCACAACAGATTGTTGAATGTTTTCATGTCTATAGCCCCCCCCCTCCCCTCTCCTCTCCTTCTGTATTGACCTCTGGTATTCAATAACTGTTATTGGTAGGATTCACGTTGGATCAGTGTAGCCTGGAGTGTCCCTTATGTGCTCACTCAACCCTGTGGCCAATGGTCTTCTGGTTCTAGAGGAAAAATATCTACAAGAGCAAACATCTTGAGAAAGTGTGAGTAAGAAGAGTTTTAAGTTACAGTTATTGATTTTGGAGTCTTAGCTTTTGTTAGTATAAAAAAATCAGTGTAAGCGTGATATTCTGTACTGAATTCCATTTTCAGACAAATGATATAATTTCGTTCTCTGGTGTCTCTGTAGTATGTTGACTTAGAGTCCTTTGGACACACAAAGACAAATATCACATGTTTTCTCTTATATGTGGGTCCTAGAATTATTTATAGAGATCTAAAACCACACGTACAGGACCCCAAACCAGAGAGAGACCAGAGGGAGGAAAGTGATTAGAGAGAGGTGGGGAAGGGGAAGGAGCAAAATGGGCTGGGGAGACTTGCTCCAAGTGTATCATGGGATATGTGAAGGGAATGGGCTCTTTGAAAACAAGCACTATGTAAGAGGACAATACAATAAAAAAATCAGTTTTGGGAAAGGATTATGAAAGATTTGCATTTGCTTCATGTGAACTAAATTCTGCAAGTCCCTCAAAACACCACCATTCTAGCTTTAACCTTTGAATTGAAATTAAGGTCCCAGGTGTGCCCCTCAAGGGGAAGTGCTATTCAGTATAGGCTTATGGTATTTCAGGGGCATTGTGCTGTGGGCAAAGGGCACTGCTGTTGAAATAGAGAGACGTGCTGCTACTAACCTCATCATGGCCAAGGCCTCTGACCTCTCTAGATTCTGTGTGGGGCTGAGAACTAAGCAGGGGGCAAAGGTTACCAGGCACCTTCCTCAGTCTTGTCTCCCATACCCTAATAAGAAAGAATAAGTTATCACATACTTGAATTGGTAGGCCCTCTGGGAATGTAGATACCTCATTGAAACTAGGAGTAGCCCTCAGTGGGAGTGGCCAGGACTTTCTGCTCTTCTGGATGGCACTCTGTTCTCATCTTCCTGCCACCTCATCCTTTAGTGGGACTCAGGGCCAGGTCTTAGGTCACCTGTGACATTAAAAAAAAAAGTGTGTGTGTGTGTGTGTGTGTGTGTGTGTGTGTGTGTGCGTGCGCGCGCACATGTGTGCATGTGTGCCTGTGTGCATGTGCAGTGTGCATGTGCACATGTGGTATGCATGTGATTCATGTGCCCCAAGGGCAGAGGCCAGAGGCATTTGATCCCCCTGGACCTGGAGTTACAGGCAGTTGTGAGATGCCCAACTTAGGTGCTGGGAACCAATCCAAGAGCAGTTAACACTCTTAACCTCTGAGCCATCTCTCCAGCCCTGCAACTGTGATATTTCTGTGACACTCAAGTCCCCCCACCCTGAAACAAATGTGATATGCTGATAGTTTCTCTGCTCTCAGTGGCTTCTCCTTCTATATGCTGGTCCATTCTTGTGCATGTCAATCTCTGAGAGAGACCTATCAGCTGCCTTCCTGTGTTCTTCCAGAATGAGAGAGAACGATGACGCAGTGGCATTGTGCATATGGCACAGGTGGGGTTGAGGTGTGACTTTAGTGAGCACCTGCATTTGGAGAGGGTGCAGCTAGATTTCATGGGCCTTTGAGCTTGGTGGAAAAGGGATGCTGATTCAAGCTTACTCCGGGGCAGAGAGTACAGTTAGGTAGGCGGTGCTGTCCAGATCAGGACCCGTGGGAAACGCCAGGCCAGGCAGTCTTGGGCAGCAGTGGATAGGCATTGATCTGGCTTCCATGAGCATGGGCCTGCTCCATGCATGCTCTGGAGCTGGGTAGACTTTCATGGTGGTCCCATGGCCTGTTTTTCCAAGCGAGCCAAGCATGCAGTGGGGGCTTTTCTGGCCCTTAGTGGCATGCCCTGGGGTGAAGAAGCTGCCTTCATCCTGGTGATCCTTAAAGAATGTCAGCCAGCAGCCATCTCAGCAGCTAGAGGGAGAAATGCTTCAGTTCTGTGAGAATCTGGGCTTCTGAGAGCATTCATTATCAACAGTTACCGTGGTTTCCTGAGCCATCTGCTCTCTGAAAAGATGGTTCTATGAAGAGGTTAGGAGCCTTTGATAGAATAACAGGAGTCTTTTAAGCTCTGAGATAGGAGGCCTTCTATAGGCTGTTAAGGCACACCAAAGTTGCTGGAGTGGGAGGTATATATGCCATCATTAGCAAGCCTTGTGGTATTGCTTCCTGTACATTTTGCCTCGACTGGCATGGTAGCAATGCTTAGGCATGCCCAGGCATGCCCTCTTGATTTGCATTTCCCAGCCCCCTGCTGCTGGGGTGCCTGTCTCATTACCATTCTGCTGGGTGTCAGCATTTTTGTGATACAATTAGAGGCATGTAATTCCCAGAAGAAATGAGCTATCTGGAATATTGTGAGATGTGTAATTCAATATTATATGAGCCTGTTGCATAATTGGGTTTCAGGAAGCAAACAGCCAGGAGTTTGGGCTGAACAACCTGTCACACCAATAACGTGCCTGACCCGAAGTGCCACCAAAGGCAGGTGCCCGCGAAAGACCCACTCACCTGTGCTACTGGGGAATGCCTCCTCTGGACTCGGAACAGTCCTTCAGATGAAGTGAGAACTCAGAGTGAGGGGGGGCGGTAGGAGTGGAGCTGGTTCCTCTCCCTTTTCTGTTATTCAGATGGAGCCCGAAGCGATTCCACCCCTGCTGTGTGCCAGAGCACACCAGCTCATTTGATTTCTGCCTTTAATGGAACTCACCAAGCCCCTTTTAATTAGCCTTCGGTCTTTTTCTGAGACCGAGGAGGGAAGAAGGTGTGGCTGAGGGAATTGCGTAAGGATGGGGTCGTCAACTGTAGGGTACGCACTAAAGCTGGGGCAGGGACCCCGAGACGGCAGCCCCCTTATCGGCAAGGAATGGGCCATCTTCCAAGAACTGCCATCAGTCTGGTCGGAGGAGTACCACCAGCCCGGTTCACACTGTGCTCATCTGACCCTCCTCCTTAATGGCAGTGTGGCCCTTCAAAGTCCCGGGCTGCAGCTGCCGCTGTCCCCTTTCTGGGGCTGGAGCTGGGGACCTGCTCTTCCTGCTCCCAGCCTTCTATCTGCCATTCTCCTGCTTTGTCTCCTGACCACCACCTGTGTCCTGTCTCCTCAGGGGGGAGCCTTTTAAGCACCCCAATTTATAGATTACTTAATAGTGTGCTCCTGTTTACTTTCAATAGGAGACAACGTCAGATGGTAAGTCCCAGTGTGTTTTTGTAAGACATTAAAAAAATAGTAGTCTATTTTCACAAGTGCTTTGAGGCAGCTTTGGTCCAGATATAAGTGTAAGGAAAACTCTGGACCCTCTGATAACACTTGCTAGTGCTCTATCCCTGCCCAAACTGGACATTTAGGGTAAAAATTAACAGTCAGCTTGTCTAACAACCTGAAGGCATGGCAAGGTTATGTTCCTGAAAAGCTTTAAAATAAACATGTTGTAAAACAGAGATGAACCCATGCATGGTGCATGGTCTTTGTTGAGAAATAGACATACGTAAGTGGTAGATGATGGGAAGGTTGTACCCGCCTCCCCCCCATCACTCAGCCAATGAGGAGAGTGGGGAGGGGCCTGTGTTTAGAGCTATGTAAAAACTGTTCTTTGTACTCCCGAGGTGCACCCTGCCACTTTTATCTCTGTTGGTGGCTTAGGAATGTATAAGGCTATGACATAAACCACACCACTTTCGCTCCTCTGAGTCTTTGGTGCTTACTAACAGCGGCGGCGGCGGGGGAGCAGGAGAGGGCGGCGGCGCTATTCCTCACACTCCGAATGCCTTCCCACTTTAGGCTGTCTCCACCTCACATTTCGGCTTATTCTCCCCCTCTTCGTAGATGAGAATACTGCACTAGAAAGACCTAGAGGAGAGAAACACCCCAATGGTGGGGGACTGGTTGGTTGATGCATGCATGCCTGGGGAATGGAGCATTTCAAAGCCATTAAACTAAATTTCTAAACAAACCCCGAGTGACTGTGACCACTTGGACAGATACTCATGATGCCGTAATTTGTGAGAACACTGGACACAGCACAGGCGTTGCAGGATTTAGTACTCATGGCTGCAGCCCTTCCAGTACAGGCTCTGTCAGTGGAGAGTGTATGTGAAAGTTCAGCCTGAGTGTGATCTGTGAGTGTGGGGGACACTTGGGCCAGCTGCAGCGGCCACTCCCACAGTCACCCACACAGTTGTTTTCTGCTCGCCCGTGTTCAGGGACTGGCACTCCGCAGTCGGCTCCATTGATTTGAAAGATGTGGTTTCCCCAGTGAATATCAATGGCTGGTGCTACAGGGGGGCATGAAAAGACAGCCGCACAGTGCAGAAAGCAACCGGTCTTCAAAGAGTCAACCCACACCTCACAAATCCAGAAAGAAAGCCAAGCTCAGCAGCTGTTTGGCACTGGGACGACTTGCCTGCCACACCCCCCGATGTGAACAGCAAGACTTAGATGTAACTGCTTTCTAGACGGTGTAGGAATTGTTCAAGAGAAGAGTGACATGGGTGAAATTTTCAACAGGCATCCAACTGGGAGCCCAGAGACTGACTCGCCCTTCTGATGTGAGAGTCTGGGTGTCCGCCATGCAGGCATCCCCGTGGAGCTCCGCGGGACTTAGTCACTGGGCCACTCTCCAATGGGTCAGTTAGCACAGGCAAGTGCAGGGCTGGCCATCCATGCCCGCGCTTCCTATGGAGTAGAGGGGACTGTAGAAGAGACCACATGCCAGACTTCAGACCCAAAGGTCCCCCTGGGCAAACGAGGGTATGGAGCCCCAGGGCCAGTGCTCTTTTGGGTAACAAGGCCAGTGTATGAAGAAGGAGCTGCTTTTAAATGAAGTCCTAAATATTCAGAGGAACTTCCAAGACATTTTTGATTGGTTTCTTAAGTATTTTGTCAGGGTGCTATTTATGAATCTGGGAACTAGTGAATTGTGTTTAATGATCAGAGTCTATTCTTGTTTTTGCGTGTGTCTGTGCATCATATGTGTGCGTATGTGGGTGCAGGTGCATGTGTATATGTATGCTCATGTATATAGAGGTCAGAGGCCAATGTTGAATGTCATTTCTCTGGTGCTGTTTTTCTCTCTTTCTCTTTTCATTCTTTTTTTCCTTTTCTTCCTCCTTCTAGGCTATGTCTGTCGTTGTCCTGGAACTTGCCATCTAGGCTAGGCTGGCTGGCTGGCAAGCCCCAGGGGTCTGTCTGTCTCTGTCTCCTCGGCACTGGGCTCACAAGCACATGCCGCCACATCTGGCTTTTTGTGTGGTGTCTGGGGATTGAACTCAGGTCCTCATGCCTGCCAGGCAAGCACTTTACCAACTGAGCCATTGCCCCAGCCCCGGGATTTGATTGAAATGGTTATAAGTAATTTTCGCTGTTTATCTGTGACTTCTGTATAACACACACGTGTGTGCACGTGTGTGCATGCACACACACGTATATGGAAAGATGAAGGAGAAGTGAGATGGTGAAAGGGGGGAAGCTGAAGGAGAAAAGCCACGGAAGACTGAGCGTCAGACAGTCTCACTTCCGGTGGTCCTGAAGCACCGACACACCCTTCCTGTTTGTGGGGACACAGACCCTGTCTATATGCAGAGCTTCTGTTTTCAAATGGTAGCAGCCCAGGCTGTGGTACTGGAAAAAAGGACAGTCCGAGCAAGCTCTGGTCTGCTAGGCAAGGATATCGACTGGTCATTGACTGGTCATATCCAGTCAGCTGTGCTGAACTGAGTGGAGGTTGGAGTTTGAGGATGCTCAGTTCAGTGAATATCTTCTACAAGCTCTGGCTAGGAAGAATGTATATAGAAAGAGCTCAGAAATCTGCAAAGGGTTCACTTGTCTGCACGTTAAGCTTCCTTCTCCCTGGTTGAGATGTCATGTGGTCCTTTAGAGAATGAGGGAGTTTGTGAGCTCTGCAGAACTCTGAGATGTTTCATAAATGAGCACGTGTTTACATTCTGACCATCCAGACGAAACTGCTGTTCCTCCACAGTGCTGTGGCTGCTGAGCAGGATTTAAGTAGCCCTGAATCAGGAGCTGCCAGGGCAGGCTCCCTCGTCCCTGGGACTCTGAGTATTTTGAACCTGATGATATTTCGATGAGAGGCATCTGTCCCGTGCACTCCAGGGTATTCAGCACCACCCTCAGGAGCCATATACCATGTTCTAGTAGTTGCTTCCAGGTACAAAACAAAAATTGTAGCCCAGCTGGGGATCACTGCTATGAATCCTCGTTACAAAACTGAAAAATAAGCTTCTAGGGACCAGACCAGGATGAGCTGCAGCTGCCTTACAGCAAACCTCAATACTCCTGGAAGAAAGACAACTAAACCCATCCAGCACACAAGCCAGTACGTCTGTCCATGGTGCAGACTGGTGGCTCCTGTGTGCCCTGTGCTAATCACAGGCTGACAGTCAACATGTGTTCCCAGCCACCATGACGGTTTCTGGCAGGCAGCCTCCATTGTCACATCTCTTTAGGCTAACCCTCTGTGGGGAGGGTTATCTGTCTTAGGGCATACCTCCTTTCTGGGGTAACCCAGGCTGGTGACTGTTTGCCATGGGGATGCCGGGCTGTCTTTCTGGCTGCATGGTGGGAAATCTCGGATGAGCTCAACTTCAGAGCCCAGGATGGGTCAGTTGGCACTTTCTTTGGGAGGATTTTACAGCTTGGCATTTGCTCTCATCTGTTCATTCCTGCTTTCCCTCCATGCTGGCATGGCCTCCAGGGTCCTCCCTGGTCAGGGTCCTGCCCAGCAATCTCCATCTGAGCTCAGATTCTAGGGGAATCCAGAACACCATTACTATGAGGATGCCAGACCCTGAAACTCACAGCTGTCTTTTGGAAAACAAAAACCAGCCAATAGGACAGAAATGGCAGCTAGGAAGCCACTGGGGGAAATGGCTTTAAAAGAGTGATTATAAATGCTCAAGAAAACACGGCATAATAGGTACAAATCTCATGAAGAAACAGAAAGAGAAAATGAACACCATGGAGAAATTGCCTGAAAGACACGTTCTAGGTCGGCAGGGCCTACATTGTTAAATATCTACTTCCATCACTTTAAATACTCCACTGCATTTTCTTTTGTTTTTAATTCTTCACAAAGTAATATTGTATCATAGTTCTCTGTGTAATGTGCTTGTCTTTCTTTTTGCTTATTTTTCAATAGTGTGCATGTGTGTGTGCTCAAGTGAGTGCATGCGTGCCTTGTGAATGCAATGCCCACAGAGGACAGAAGATGGCGTCTCATCCCCTGGAACCAGAATTCCAGGTGGTTGTGAGCTGTCTGACATGATGGGTATTGGGAACTGAACTACGGTTCTCTGAAAGGGCAGTACTTCTCTTCAACCACTGAGTCATCTCTCCAGCCTCTTTTCACTGTTCATGTTCATTTTCTCTATTTCATTCCCCGCTCTGCATCATTTGTCTTCAGAAGTTTGGCTAGCTTACACCTTGATGTGCGCTGATAGGCTTATTCTGCTTGGAGGTTGTTTGTTGGGTTTCTTGGATCTGCAAATTCTTATTTCCCACCCAAAATTCAGCATTTGAAACTGCCATTGCTTCAGATATTGCTTATGCCCAAATATTTTTCTTTTACTTTGCAACTCAAATCATGTGTATCGTCCTGCTTGATATCGTCCCCTAGGTCACAGAGACAATTTTGCAGTTTAACCCACTCGCACCATGGAATTCTGATGTGGCAGCTGAGCAGATAAACTCAGTGGGAACGAGCACATTAATATTAGATAGATTAGATTTTAGGGTCAGATAGAATTACCAGAGACAAGATGGAAATTTCCCAATGCTAAAGGTTTAATTTACCAAGAGGGAAATCTCAGACACAGAGAAGGACCAACACATAGCTGTCTGGAGTGTGGCCATCAATGGTCTTTGAGCTCTGCCCTTCTCAGCTCAGTTGGATGTGGTGGTATTGTGTATTCTAATAAATTTATCTGGGGTCAGAGAACAGACAGCCACTAGATACAAAGGCTAGAAAATGGTGGCACTCACACCTTTAATCCTAGCATTCCAGAGATAGAAATCCCTCTGGATCTCTGTGAGTTCAAGGCCACATTGGAAATAGCCAAGCATGGTGACACGCCTTTAATCCCAGAAAGCCAGCCTTTAATCCCAGGGAGTGGTGGTAGAAAGAGAAAGATATATAAGGCGTGAGGACGAGAAACTAGAAGTTTTTTGGCTGGTTAAGCATTTTGGCTGGTTAAGCATGTGGCTGGTTAAGCTTCAGGCTTTGGAGCAGCAATCAGCTGAGAGCCATTGGGATGAGGACACAGAAGCTTCCATTCTGAGGAAACAAGACCAAGCATGTGGCTGGTTAAGCATTCAGGCTTTTGAGCAGTAATTCAGCTGAGACCCATTCCGGATGAGGACTCAAAGGACTCCAGTCTGAGGAGACAAGACCAGCTGAGGATCCGGCGAGGTGAGATAGCTGTGGTTTGTTCTGTCTCTCTGATCTACCAGCATGGACCCCAATAACTTGCCTCGGGTTTGATTTTATTAATAAGAACTTTTAAGATTCCTGCTACAGGAGATAGCTTCCTCAATGTCACACCTTCCCCAGGATCATCCTCAAGAATGAGGCAGGCTATAAAGATCTACCCACTTCAGCCCCATGTGGGAGATACTCATTTCAGAGCTCTGCAGAATGTTCTAGCATAACCTCCCAGGTGCTGATGTTCAAATTAGGAAAATTGTGTGAAGCAGAGGACAAGGTTGTGTTCTAGAACCTTATGGATCATTACTCTTACATTCCCAGCACCCATATATCCCTTTCCTACCCTGAAACACACTTGAAAACTGATTTCCCAAACTGCATGGATCAGAATTAAGAATATCCCAAGTTATCTGTTGAATTGGGAGGACCAACAAGGGCCCCATAAATCCCTATGTCTTTTCCTTCATGGTTGTTGATGTAAGGTACTACACCTAGTCTATAGTCTACCGCTGTAAAGGGGCTATTAGATATACCCCAGACCATTGGGTATACAAACATTTATGGCAAGCTGTCAAGACCCAGCAGCTAGCACTAACAGACCTCACTGGTTGCAGCAACATAACATATAGCAGCATCTGGTTCCATATCATTCTGGCTAGTGAGTTAGAAATACCCCCTGGGATTAACTGCTTCCTATTCCAGATATTTCCCCTTATGTTCAAGCTAGCATTGTGTTTCCTGTTCATCAGGACGTTGTCCTGGAAACCTTTGAAACAGAGGTGAAGCAATCTGCTCACTAGCTTCAGGCTATGAAGCCCCTCTTCTCTAAAGGGCAAACATGGGTCTCTTTGGGGACATCTGGCTGCCCACAGACCTTAGTCACTACAACAGAAATGTCCCTGTGAATTGCCACAAAGAGAATTGCAAGTGTGCTACTTTGATGGCTCTTCTCCATAGCAATACTGTGGCATTAAATGTGTTTAAAAATCCATCACAGGCTGAGTCTGTAGGCGGTGTATTGTTTTGAATTTGAATCAGCAGTGTAAACAATTTCATGTTTCAAATGAAATTTCTACAAAAACACTCATCCTAGAACATAACATAAAGCACTACAGATTTGACAAATAGATACGGCTGCCGTGTTTGAAAACAGTGGTGTAGATGAAAATGTATTATTCACACCAGCTCTTTCCTCGGCTTTGAGACTGAACAATTGTTTCTGTGGCCAGCTCTGGAATCGGTGCCTTGACAACGGTGGTATGTCCATCCAGCTTGAGTGACATGTGGAAATTCCAGTCCACATGTCACCACCCTTTTCTCTGGGGATGGTTGTCTTTTCACCTACCCTTTATAATATATATTTGGGTTATCTAATGCCATATAGAGTATCCTCTTGTAGGAACTAGCCTGAAGTTGAGTTTTACCTAAATTTGAACTTGTATTGACTTTTCCCATTGCTGGGACAAAACACTCAAGGTTAATAATGCAACGGAGTAAGCTTCATTTGGATTCATTGATTTGGAAGTTTCTCTCTGTAGTCACTTGGTCCCATTGATTCTGGGCCTGTTATGAGGCAGAACTACCTCATTGTAGCTGGAGCATGTGTCAAGAGCGATTTACCTCATGGTGGATAGGAAACCAAGAGCTGGAGAAAGAGAAAGGGGCCAGGGAAACCATAACCCAAAGGAAACATTCCCAGTGACCTACTTTGTCTGGCCAGGCACCACCTCCCAAAGTTTCCAGACCCTTTCTAAATAACGCTGCAAGCTGATGATGAATGTAAGAATTAACGTAATACTCGTGGAGGTATTTCATAGTCAAAATGTACTGAGACAGGTAGATGCCTTAAGTCATGTTGTTCAAGAAAGCCCCAATAGTTCTAGTCAAAGCAATGGTAGTGACAATGACATCAGACATTGTGGGCCAAGGGACATTGATTCCAAGGTGAGGGTCAAATAGTAATGTCCCCCTAAAACTAAGAAGTAGGAGTTTATGATAAGTGTCAGGCACACCAGAGCCTGGCATTTGTGGCTACAACCAAGGACTTTTATAGCAAGCATGAATCTCAGACTACAACATTTCAGACAACATGGGAGCTCTGTGAGTATTAAATCTTCCAACCAATGTTTGGTGTTCTCTTCTCTGCCCCAGGCTCAGACCCATTTCTAGAGAGAAACAGTGCCACTAGCTGTTCCTTATAGGCATCTGAAAACTTTGCCAAGGATTTGGACCTCACTGCAACATCATGGTCCTTTCAGGGTCAGATTCATCAGCTGCCCCTGTAAGCTCTCTGGACCATGGTTGGCTGGCTGTTCCTCACAGGCCAACACTTCTGGGCATGCTAGGGCTTCTCATCCTGCAAGCATCACTCTTAGGTTTCAGCGCTGGTCTGATTTTATCCTTGCTGTGGCAAGTGTTTCAGCAGCCAGGACTTTCCAGCAAAGTACATCCCCTGTGACGGCAGATACTGGTGTGAAGTTCACACCCTTATTCTCACACACGTAGCTTGAGAGTCCTTGTAAGACAGAATAAAGAAGCTCTTCTTCATTGAAAATGCCATAAATACAATGTATTATTCATAAGCAATTGGTTCAAGTGGTTGCTGAGGGTGATGAGTCTGAAGACTGTAGCAGGCTGGAAGGTGGAGTGAGCCGATGGGCTCAGGCACTCTCCATGAATGCTGTCTTCTCCATCACCTGACGTCTCCTGTACTCCAGTCTGGGAAAGGGAGCAGACTCCTTTCACGTGCAGACTTCTAGGTCCAGTCTGAGTTTCTAGTTTGGTCCCTCATCTCCCCCAGCCAAAAGGTCTGAGGTCTCCACCAGCTAAGTGCCCTATCCCTCCCCACAGCCACCCCCTTCAGGCCTAACTAGGAAATGGAGCTTTGGACTTAATAATTTTTTTTTTCCCCTGCTAAATCAATTTTCTGTGTAGTCACTGTAGTTTCCTGGAGTCTTTGGCTTATTATATTCAAAATCTAAAACTCAATTGTTTTTATTTTCTTCTGTTAGTTTTCACAGGCAGCTGCCTGTGAGAAATGGCTGATGTGACAATTGGAGGGAGGTCATGGACATGCATCTCTCCTTATCATGGAGGGATACATTCCAAGACCCCTTCAGTGGAGGCCTGGAACCAAATCCTATAACTGAATGCTGTTTTCACCTTCACTGGGTGTGTATCATACACTGTGGTCATAACTTTTCCATTTGAAGTTGGATGAAAACTTAGTCTGAATTCCTGTCTTTTCCTCAAAACTTCATGATAGAATGTTTGTTCTGATTGCACATCTTTGCAACTTCATTATATGATTTTTTCTCCTTAAATTAAGAAATTTATTTCATTTGCAAAGAGCACCTTATAGATTCTTTCTGGAAGGTCCATCAGCTCGACTGGATTTAGAGTCACTTAGGAGATTGGTGGGGTAGACCTTTGGGTGCCCCTGAGGATGTTTCTAAAGAAGATCTACTGAGAGTATGAGACTCACTCTGAATATGGGATTGTCCCCGTGGGCTGAGAGCCTCGACATGGGAGGATGAAGCTGGCTCAGGGTCTGCATTCTTCCTTCTCTCTGTTTCTTGGTCAACCATGAGGCCCATAGCTCCCTTCCCCTGCATGCTCTGGCTGCCATGATCTGCCAAACTCACGGGGTGAAGCAACGATGGACTGAACTTTCTAACACTGTGAGTGAAAATCAGTCCTTCCCTTCTAAAGTTGTTATGTCAGACATTTTGTCCTTAGATCGTTAAAAATAGTTTGCAAAGAGTCAGGTGGTAAGAGCCAAAGCTGCTTGAATACAAACACTGTAGTGCTGTGATCCAATCATGGAGCGGGCCACTCAGTAACTAATAGGTGGATGTGCCCAACAAAGTCAGTGTTCACATCCCAGGTAGGACAGAGTAGGACGACATTAGATTTCACCACATTCCTCAGAATGGTATTTTCTGCAATTTAAAACAATTATTTATCTCTCAAATTTTCTCTTTAATATATTTGGATTATGGTTGATTGTGGATACCCAAAACCATAGAGAGCAAGATTGTAGATGAGTGACTACTGAAATACCCAAAACAAGAGTGGATATAAGAGTGCTACTTAATCTGTATAAATAATTATATGATTTCAAAAATATTATTTAACATCATCTCCCTGCCTCAGCAGGTTGGGATCTGTCCAGCTTCCAAATTCAAAGTGGCCATCGCTCATTAAACTGTGGCATGGTATAATATCAAAGCTTCATGTAGGCTGAGATAAGCTAAAGTTTGTCCATTCTTCTAAGGGGTGAGCTGAGATATTTTTATTGGTTTTGTTTGTTTGTTTGTTTTGAGACAGGGTTTCTCTGTGTAGCTTTGTGCCTTTCCTGGATCTTGCTCTGTAGACCAGGCTGGCCTCGAACTCACAGAGATCCGCCTGCCTCTGCCTCCCGAGTGCTGGGATTAAAGGCATGCGCCACCATTGCCTGGCCCATCTTTATTGTTTTAAAATATGAAGTAACATGCCTTTTCATCACTGTGAGTCCTCAGCTAGTTTCTCCTTTAAGTACAGTCTCTTGTCATGATGGTGCGTAACGAGAAGGACCCGTTCACTCTTTTTGAACCACTGTGGCCATCTCACTTGATATTGACAGCTCCAGGAAGGGTTTGTTTCAGTCCACCATGGTGGGGAAGTCATGGCAGAGCTCATGGCAGTGGGAGTGTATGGTAGAGGATACTTACATCATGGTGGACCAGAAAACAGTGTGCAGGAACTAGAGGAAAGGCTCTATCCTTCAAGGACTCACTCACAGTGGTCTACTTCTGTCAGTCAGGCTCCATGGCCTCTCAGAACATCACCATCTTCTGGGGGAAGAAGCATTAAAAACATTTGAACTCCTGGCAGAGACATTTCAGATTCAAATCACAACATTCCATCCCTGGTCCCCAAAGGCTCAAGGTCATCTCACAAGGCAAAATGAACTTAATTCAACTCTGAGAATTGCCAAAGTCTTCATGGTTCCAACACTCTCCAAAGTCGCTTCTGAGTCTCAAAGCAAATGCTCAGCTATGAGACCTTCTTATAACAGAAGGTTACACATGCCCAAGATATATAAGCACAGGATAAACAGTCACACCCCTGAAGAAGGATTTAGTAACAACAATGAGACACTGACCAAATCAGGCCTAAAACCCAACAGGAAAACATTTGATCCTGTAGCTTGAAGTCCAGCCTCTAGGCATGTGGTGCCATGATGGGAACTCTGAGCTCCAACAGGCTTGGGAAGCCCGTAGCACATTTGAAGTTTCTCTTGTGCGGGTTCTACTCAGTGGCTTTTCTCAACTTCTGTCAACCAGGTCCCATCTTCTAACAGCTTCCTAGCACCATAAAATAGCACCACTAGCTAGAAAACAGCTATTCAAAACATGATCCTGTGTAGGGGGCCGAAAAGGGGGGCATTTCACATTCTAACAAGCACAGCATTGTCCGCTTCAGGGCAGTCAGCAGGCAGCTCCCCTAGGCCCTGGTGGGTGTCAGAGACATCCTAACTTCCAGGAATCACACCCCAGTTTCTCCTACAAGCTGTTTGGATAGATTGCCATCACCCACTAAGTCCTGCTGATAGCATCCTAGGGCATCTCCAGCACACACCCACACCTCCAATTCCTCTGGAAGAGCAACAATTTAGCAGCTTCTAGCTGCACCAGCAGCTCCCTAGGTAGCTCTCCTCCAGTGTGTGTGTGTCCTTTCTACTCCAGGTGGACACAGCTTCTCCCAGCATAGCCTTGGTGTCCACCCGCACCTTAAATATTAGCAGTAGCTTAAAGTACATTTGGTGGGGAAGAAGATTCTTGGGCTGGATCTGATGCTGTCCATGGAACTCAGAGGGTCACATGGTCAGGTCAGAGGGTCACATGGTCCAGGTCAGAGGGTCACATGGTCCAGGTCAGAGGGTCACATGGTCCAGGTCAGAGGGTCACATGGTCAGGTCAGAGGGTCACATGGTCCAGGTCAGAGGGTCACATGGTCCAGGTCAGAGGCTATTCATTCTGCTTCCCATTCTCTTCTCTTCTGGAGTAAACTTCTGGTACCCAGAGAAATATAATCTATCAAGAATCTTCAACTCTGTGTGTTTTCTTTACTTCCATTTTAAAAAGTGCTCACTTTTTTGCTTTTGTTCCTGATCCTCATTGTAAACCTGGCTGAAAACAGCCATGCCTCAGCCTGAGTGCTATGCATGCTTGAGTTTCTTTTCCCTGGGAAACCAAGTAGCTTGTTACTTTAAAGTTTAACCTCACTCAGAATCTCAGGCTATGGGGAAAATGTTGATAAGGGTTTTAATTTTTTTTTTTCCATGAGTGACTTCTAATCCAACACCACATGAGTGGTGGGGGAGGCGTGTTGGAGTTTATGATAGTGGAAAGTGTGTGGTTGTGGCAGTAAGTGTGAGGTCATGGTATGTTTTCTTTAGTGTCAGCCACATTGCAATCTGTGACTTTTGAAAGCCACGTCTGTTCCTTCCTGAGGTTGTAAGCACCTTCTCTTGTTTTGTAGCTGTGGGAGATGGCTGGAGAGTCTTGATGCACATCCTCATGTAAGGGATTAAAGTTTCAGTTATTAATGAAGTGCCCTGGAAAGCAATCATAAAATTTGAGGCACCATTCCATCAGAGTGATAGAAATGTCATCTCATCTTGGGGTTCTTCCCTGCCCACTCTCTCCAGGGAAGGCTTTGAGTTCTTATGGTGACAATGCTCCCCTGGGGAAGGCACTAAGCATGAGATTCTGAGTCACCTGTAGCCTAAGGAAGCCCACCGACCTTTCTGGCTTTTGTACAAGTCAATACGGAAAGGAATGTCTACATATGGAAGTAGAAACTAGATCCATTAAGTATGTAGTTGTGACAGTCTAAGGACATTTTCACTCACATGTGAATACTAATAGTGTCAATGTCCTGATCATGTGGATCACAGAAGAAAACAATGAGGATATTTTTAGGCCATTGGATCAGAGTTAGGAACAAAGGGAAAGTATTCCCAGCCTGTCTACAATGGTGTGGGAGGCGTGGGAACAGTGCTCTGGGCTCGACTTGCCTTTAGGGTGCAGGACAAGGAGGGTGCAAGCCACGCTTATTTTCAGAACTAGTGAGATACTCAGTGGAAAGAGGCCATTGATTACTCTCCCATTGGCCAGAGAGGCTAAGAACAACTTTTAAAATTTTAAGATCTGAATAAATGTAGCTGTATAGCCCAAGGTGGAGAAAAATACCAGAGAGGCAGAGGCAGGAAGTGTTCCGATCAATCCATGTGAGTCTATTAAATGGGTAACAGAATTTATTAAGATATAAATTGAGGAAATACACTCACGAGTACAGAATGGAATAGACAGCAGAAGTCGTCCTCTGATCTGACCGGGAGCGAAACCACCTCGCAGGCAGGAGCAGGGAGAAGAGGCATGTGACCCTTCTCCAATTTCCTATAAGAGGTCACGTTCACAGCACCGCCTCCTTTGGGCTGTTTGGCCCAAGGTCATGGGCAGAGCAAATACCACTACAAATCAAGCCTTGCAATATCAAGGTTGAGGGGTAGCAAAGCCAGAAGGCAGGTACCATTGTGTTTGCTACACAGGTCAGTACCTCTGCTTCTAAGGGAGTCTCCTTAGCAAAGGTATTGGGAAGAGTCCCCTGGCCACCCCCTGACCCCTTTAAGAGTCAGGAGGAGGCCATGCAGAGGGGGCTTAAGAGGCATGAGGTCATTTCTCACAAGGATAGATCAGGTGATTATGAAAGACTTCTTGAGCATCTCAATCATTTCAATAAAACAGATTTGAAAGGAGCACATTGTTTTCCAACATAAAGACAGAAAAATCTTTGAGGGCAATGAGTGTTCAGACATAGCTCAGCTGAAGTCTGGTGCTCAGACATGCTCTAATTTGGCGGAGTTTTGAAACAGTTTTTATTAAAGGGTTTTTCAGCCAGGCAGGCATGTAAATGAGGTGATGACATCGTGCAGCTGTGGAGTTGCAGCATCCTTCGAGGGTGGCACAGCAGAGCAGTTTGTCTCTACTCTGCCTGGCTTGTGAGCCTGGACCAATATATTACCCTGCAGAGCAGAAGATCCAAGAAACAAATCCTTCTGGAAAGCTCAAGAGATTTATAGCAACTGGTTTTTCACCCCCCAATATAATGCTGGGGATGGGACAGGCAGAAAGCTTCCATGACTCAGACAAGACTGGGCGCCTGGTAAATATCAGGCATGATGTGAGGTCCTGGAGATGCTAAAAGATGTGAGAACAGCCCTTTGCTTTAGGAAGGTACAAGGATGCCAAGGGATGAGTACTTGACCAGCACATGTGGGCCTGGTCTCCAGCAACAACAACATATAGGGAATTATTGTGGACAGTTAAAACTCAGCACGGTGAGTTCTCAAGTGGCAGATGGGAGGGGCTCTGGCATCCCTTCTGAGGGGCTCCTATGGGACACTTTTAAAGAGTGTAAGCATGGACAGACTCCTCTAGAAACTGGAATTACTACTTTGAGGAATGAAACAAGAATCAAAATTAGGGAATATGCTAATGGTACTCAAAACATTTTATCTTAATTCAGTACAGCAAAGGTCATAGAAAAGGAGGACAAAGAATATGATATTTCTTCCAAATTGAGTTATGTCAAAAATTTAATCCACAAACACAATTTTCAGACTCTGTCTGCTATGCCACCAGTGATGTATCAGGTGGCTCTTCCTGCTTACTGATTTCAAAAGCCTCTGAAAATGGAAACTCTAGGGCCTGGGCTGATGCTTCAGTGGGTGAAACACTCGCCCCACAAGCATGAGGACCAGAGTTTGGATTCCCAGCATCCATGAAGATGCTGGCTGAATGTGCCACCTATAATCCCAGAATGTGGGGAGCATGGATAGAAGTGGTGGAGGAAGACACAGACATGAACCTCTGCCCTCACACACATGCATGTGTTCTCACATATGCCAGCATACTTACACACACAGGCATACCATACATATATCATATATACACATACCATACACACATCACATATACACATACCATACACACATATACACATACCATACACACATCATAAATACACATACTATATACACACGCATACACACACACATACAAAGAAACACACACACCCACACACACACCACACATATATGCACAGAACTCTGAAAAATAATCAGAGTTCAGCCTTCCTTTAACACTGAACGAAAATTCAAAATGATTTCTTTTGACACACAGCTTTCGTGAAATGATGACAGACACCCAGCTGACCAGGCATGAAGCATCATTTTCTTTGTTTTGAAGATGGAAAATATCCCCTGTTGTGGTAATAATACCTAAATGCACAGTGATTCCTTCATTAGTGAGTTGTCTGCAGTTTCTGAAGATGAGGGACTGTGTGAGATGGTTTCCACAAAGTCTGGGAAACAACTTAACTTTAAACATAGGATTGCAAAATATATAGATGAAATAGTTCCTCTGAGGTGTGGACTCGAATTCCTGAATTTTCTCACCAAAGACAGTAGAATACTTTAAAAAAAATGCAATTTGGAAGTCATTCCTGAATCCTGAGTATCAGGAAAACAGTGGCTAGTACATGGCTGTTTCTGGCTCCCCTGTTTAAAGTCGCTCTCTGCTTAATACATCATTGATAGCTTTCCACAATTACTCTGGTGGTCAAACCTCTGGCTCCAGGAGCTGAAATTTGTCTCTCTCCTTAGGGTGCTGTCCAGGGGTAGACGTTCATGGATTTGTGGTTTGTGGAACTCTCCACCCTTAGAGGCATACATGTCACATGATCGCATGTCCCAACCCAGGACCCACCAAGAGACATCCATTGCCTCATGTGATTGCCCTCTTCTCTGATCCCACAGGCTCCCAGCATCCTCTGAGAAATGTTGCCACGATGTGGCCAGATGTCCCCTCTTTCACAAGGTTACTTTGTATGTAATTTTATGTCTGATTTCATGTCTTCATAAGGAAAAGTGTGTGGTGGGCTCAGGGAGAGGGCCTCAGGGAGAAAAATCTCTGAATGGGTGGTTTGGTGAGGGCTCTGAGCCAGAATGAAGGAGGCAAGCCAAAACAGGATGGAGAAGGAACAGCCAATTTGGGGCCAGGTCAGGAAACACTTAAGCAAATGAAATGAGGAGAGAGTCTGCAAGAGCAGATGGTGTCCTGACCGATCATACTTGTTGCCATGGGAACTAGAAGTAGCAACTGCATCGAGGGCTTGCTTGAGAGATCAAGTAAGTGTGTACAAAGACTGCTGTATTCGTCTACATCCCATTGGCATTATAAGGTACTAGGCGAAAAAAGGTTCACTTAGCTCACAGGTCTAGAGGTTGAAGAAAACGGCTCAAACGTATGCTAGGCTTTGGTGGGGCCACTTTGGTTATATCGCGCAATGGATGGCATCATGGTTGGAGCACATGAGAGGCAGCGGTGGCCTGGTGAGACAGGGAGGCAGGGAGCAATTCAGGGTGAGGCTTACACTTTCATTCCAGTACATTTTATCCACTGGTTCAGTGAGGTTCCCTGAGAGCCACTTTAAACATTTCCAGGGGCAGTGATCCAGTGACCTGACCCCTTCCCACTAAGCCCCATTTCTTGAAGATCCCATAACCCAAAGAGCACTGCACAGAGGACCAAGCCTCCAACATACATCCAAACTACAGCACACGGGAGTGAGACCCAGCGTAAAATGCTTTCTCAATGAACCAAGATCTTTATCCCAATTGTAAGGAGCATGCAAACGCAGGGAAGACGCCAAGTGGGAGTCTCAAGGAATCTGAGCAAGTCTGGAGGAGGATGGAAGGAGGCAAAAGACATCTAGTAGGCTGGCAAATTATTGCTTGGTTTCTTCATGGAGCTGGCCCCTGCTGACACGGCCTCTCTGGGCATCTTTGCTTTTGGTAAGGACCAGAGTCCAACACATGAGGCTTACCCTGACATGACAAGGAGCAGGTCAGGAGATGGAGGAGTGACAGGGTCCATGGGCACAGGCAAGAGGCTCGTCCCCAGGGGCCTCTGAACCTTGCATATCCCTGCTGTCTTCACAGAGCCAGCAGAGCTGTAAGAGTCAAGTCCATTTGAGGCTTTTCAGGAATCCAGTGGCTGTGTGAAGCTGGTGTCTCAAGGTCTCTGGGGGTGGAGTGGCGGGGGAAGACGGCGTAAGAATCAAAGGGAAGAAGCTTCTGATAGAGACAGGCTGTTGGCTAGCATGCTTTGTTATTATCCCTGGCTGTCATTCACAGATGCCAGCACTTATCCTCAGCTGCTGTCCCCGTGTGGGTCACCACTGCTCAAAAGCAACGTGTTTACATCAGTGGCTAGATGACATTCCCGACAGGGCCCAGACTTTTCCAAGCTGACAGTCTCATTGATTGGAACTGTAGGTTTTGTTTGTTGTGGTCAAGTTTTGTATGCTTTATTCTGAACCAATAAACATTTCTGAGGCCTGAAGGGACAGAGAAGCTCATGAAGTACACGTGACGACCCTGCACCAGAGTCTGCACAGCTGGAGGTGGGAATGTATACCCATCCCACCCACCAGGCTTGGAGTTTTTTCTGGCTTGAGCTTACATAGGTCTTGTGCATGCTGTCATAACCATTGTGAGTTCCTATGTACAGCTGCCCTGCTGTGTCCAGAAAACAGTTTTCTTATAAACAGCAACTGTCCCCAACTATTCCGCTGTTTCTGCCCCCTGCCCCCTTGCTCAATGATCCCCTAGCCTTGGGAGGGAGCAATATGGTATAGATGTTCCTGAATTCTCAGAGCTTGTAATTTGAACTTTTTGAACAACTTGAAATATAGGAGTGAGTTGAAATGTTTTAAAAATCAACTGAATTGTTTTAACATTTATAATTTAACATTCTCCTCTGGTCCTGTTGTAACAAATGGCCTGGCAGAGAGATGTTTAAAGAGAAACATTTGTACCTCTTCCTTAGGTTATAAGAATATTGAATAGCTGGACCCCAAAGAATCTACAGAGCGAGATCCAGGAAAGGCGCAAAGCTACACAGAGGAAACCCTGTCTCAAAAAATCAAAATAAATAAGTAAATAAAAAATTTAAAAAAAATAAAAATTTCCCATGATTCCATGCTACAGGAAGGAGAAGTTTGGAACCCCAGTGTCAGCCAGGAAATTGTCTTCCAGTTTGGACCACCTTACCAGACAGACTGGTGCCATGATGCTGATGGGTCAGGGTAGGACAGGATCACACCTTGACCAGACAGCTTAATTATGCAAACTTCTTGTTTTCTCTTGAAACTGAAATTCTCAGGGAAGATCCATACCCATGTCTGACCTTACATCCCTGTGCCTCTCCACCAACAGATTTAAAACATGCCTTATCACTTGTTTTGATATTATAAAATTACTACCATGTTGGGATATGGTTTTGGGGTGACCTGAAATCCTGTGTGCATTTGGCTCCTGAATAAATTATTTCTTATTCCTTTTAGGTTAGAGCTATGTTTCTGTGTCAACATACCCTTAAAACTCTGGGGACACTGCTGTGACTGAGGTTCCTCCCTCCCCCAGCATGGGACTCACTGTTGCAATGGCATTGTCTTACAGATGTATGTACAGGATAGATCTTTAAAATATTTGGGGGAAAGGACCGGAAGTGAATAAAAAGTAAATAATCAAACAAACAAAAACCAAGGCAAGATGTCCAATGGAGGCAAAATCTAAAGCCCTCTGTTTATCTCCTCATCCCTTTTTTCTCCTCAAGCTGTGCGTGTGGACATCAGCAGTGTTAACTGGATGGTTGCACTACCCACTGTCAATCTTTCGAGCTGTAAGTGATGTGAGTGTCTAGGTTCTTGCTGTTTCCTGCTGAGAGGGGGCTGAGCTGGGGTGGAATGGAAGGGCAGGAGGGACCTGACAAGTTATCTGTTGGCTCTGCAGTGGGGCTCAGACTGTCTTCCTCTCAGACCTCCTTCAGCTAGTTAACTAAAACCTTGGGAAGGGCTTCTTAGCAGAGAACTACAGATGAGAGGAGACAGGAAGAGACAGGGAGCAGGGGCAGGTTCAAGAAAGTCTAGGTCACAATTTCACCTTCTTAGGTGAACCCAGAAACCCAGTGGTGGAAAGTGGGAGTGACCTGGAGTGGAAGGAGTTTGGATTACCAAATAATCCATCTGGACAAGTGCCACTTCACTATCAGTGGCTCTCATGGTGAACTTTGCAGAAAAATCACTGAAGGTTCTTGGGTGGCCTGTTTGGCCGTGGGCCTTGCCTTTATGGCAGAGAGCTTCTTAAGGTAAGAGATGCCTGGACCCAAATGCTAAGGGTGCTGGGAGTTTGGAACCTTGTCATGCAGGAGGCGACCTTCCTGTGGACCCACGCCTGTGGGCGGGCATGACCTTTTGCTAGCATTCTTGCCAACCATTTTGCGTTTTATTTAAGTCTCTTGTCTCTGTGCCCCTGTCCTGCTGAGGTCCAGGTTCTGTAGAGCCTCAGCACCTCCCTGGATTGGGTCAGAAAAGGGCAAACCCAAAGAAATGAAATCTGTCTCTTTCCATTTGGCAGTTTGCAAAAGTCTACTAAAACGAAATTGCCTGATATTACTTCTCTAGACCACGGGCAAACAGCCAGAAGGTGAGGATCTGATTATCCCCTAGATTCTGCCTGGCCCCCTCCCGTGATCTGCGAGGAGCAAGGAGCTGGGGGTCAGCCCTCACTCTCCTCCTTTCAGCCCCCTCTCTCACACCCTGGCAGCTGGGCTCTCTGCAGTCCTTTATGTCACCAAGGCTGTCCCTGAAGCTGCCCTCTTTTCTAAGCTCCCTGCCTTGCTCCCACTGCCCTCTGAGTGGGTCCTTCTCTCCAGAAACTGTAACTCATGACGCTGCATCCAGGGCTCCTCCACACAGTCTCTACAGAGACACAGTCCAAGAATGCCTGTGGTGGTTTCCATGTTGGGGAGGGCTGGGCTGTACATGTCCGGGGACCCCGAGGTCTCAGAAAGAGCCATCGGCACTTTCCCATACATCAGGATTTACCCTTTTGGGATCTCAGTTTGAACTTGATTTGGGTGAGGTGACAAAGCTGGTTTCAGGCCTCCCAGGAACCTTGACCTTTAGTGTGAAGAGTTCACGGAATCAATGTACTGAGCCTCCTCATTTCTATATCTGGAAAAAGGATTTCCTGAGGAAGCCGGTAAGTGATGTGGATTCCCTGGTTTGCACTTACCTGTCTGTGTTAACTCCTCCATAGCCATCTGGTAATGGTGGCGACCATGTAGCCATGGGCAGAGAGTAAGGGCTTCTCTCTGCAGTCTCAATGGAGGCAACATGGTTGAGCTGGGTTCTTCAGCTGCCTGGCTGCGTCTTCTGGAGGGCTGCTGATGTCTGAGTCCTTTATATCTTGATAGCACATTTCTTGCGGCTTATTTCTGTGATCAAAGAGATTTTTAAGAGCCACTTTGAGTAATCAAGTGTCTACTGAGCTTGTGGGCTCATCCTTTGCTCCCCCACTCTGGCTTTCCACCATGCTGTGTTCCTTACATGTTTGGGTTACAGCGCAAGCTCCTAATTAAAGATAAGAGACAGTCTAGATGGTTCAAATACCATGACAGTTGAGTTTCAAATGTTTTCGTCCATTGATTAAAATGGAGTTGGATGCAAATCTGTATTTATGCACTTGAACTTACACCCACCACTTCCCTTAGTTCTCTTTCAGTTTTTGTCATCTGTGACTGTCTGAAAAAAGATCTGGAGCAAGCTCAGCCTTTCCTGAGGCAAGCTCATCAGTGCACGCTAGGGATGGTGCCCTGCAGAGATGCCCATGACACTGAGCAGCCATACCAAAGATGGTGCCCTGCAGAGACGCCCTTAACCCTGAGCATCGCACACCAGGGGCGGTGCCTTGCAGAGATGCCCATGACCCTAGGCAGCACACACCAGGGGCGGTGCCCTGCAGAGATGCCCATCACCACCTCCATTTGTTCATTAGTGTGAAAGGAAGTCTCCCTGAGCCCCACTTTCTCTCACAGACTGATTGTTCCATGGCGCAAATGACATCTATTCATGGAGCGGGACTCCACGGGTGAACCACTCAGTCACGTGACACCACTCAGGCTCCATGGTGAGTGTGGCTCTGGATCCCATTGCTTTCGGGGCTGTCACAGCCATCTCTCTCACTTTTGGTCATTTGTTTGAGTGATTGCTGCCCAGAGTGGCTTTCCTTTTGGAAGCGGTCATCCATCCAAGGGTAGAAATAAGGGGCTGGACTCCTGTGTTCACCTTGCTGCTTCTGCCCTCTGTGTGGGTCCAATCCCTCAGGCACTTTTGGGGTCCTCTCTCTGGTCCATTGCTTCAGAACCCCAGTCTACACTTGGCCATGTGAACCCTTCCATAGCATAATAAGGTCGGCATATTTAATCCCTCTAAGGAAGTCTGGGAAGGAGCTGACAAAACAAACCCAGGAACTTGCTCTTCGCAGGATCCTGCTGCGCCCGCAGGACCCACAAGGTGGCGCATGAGCTGCAGCCATGAAAGACGCCTGTGGACAGCGAAGGTGGGAAACCACAAGAAAGGAAGCCGGAGCACCATCAGGCCAGCTTCTCTCACATCTCACAGTTCCATGCTTAAATATTTCCGTCTTGTATCTGTCCCCAGGTTTCTCTACTGTGAAAGCAGGCTCAGTTTTCTGTGGCTTCCCTAGTAAAGGACATGGCATGTATTTAACTTCCTGATAGCTTGATTTCATTCCTTGGACTCCAGCAGGAATTGCACTTGTCTTTAAAGCCCTAGTACCTTATAGTGATATTCTCCAGTGTTTGTGAGGAAAAACCACATGTTCAACAAAGGATTTCATCTAGATTATACAGGGAACTCTCAAACTCCCAAATCTATAATCCTTCTAGAAGGAGGACAAAAGGATAACTTATATGTGACCTCTTGGAAAGACATTTAAGTGTTTTACAGATCTGAAGACAAGGAGGTTAGTGTAGATGTGGCTGTGGAGGGTGTGGGCGTGGCTGTAGAGGGTGTGGCTGTGGCTAAAGAGGGGGTATGGGCGTGGCTATAGAGGGCTGTGGGTGTGGTTATAGAGGGTTGTGGAAGTGGCTGTAGAGGGGTGGCCTCAGGACACCTTGTGATGTTGGCACAGTCAAATATTATTTTCATGGTGGCTGCTACATGGAGCTATGTGTTAAAATGTCCTAGAGCTATAAAGCTGCACACAGATAAGCTTGTGTAGGAATACCTGAACAGGCTCTGGAGAAATAAACGTCCATTTCCTATTTTTGATGTAGTTACGCAATGTATGCTACCATTGGGGAAAACTGGGCGACAGGTACATTGGACTTCCCTGTAAAGTTTTTGCAACTTCCTATGAAGCTTTTTGTAATTTGAAAATTTCTAACTACAGAAATGTGTGTGTGTGTGTGGTGTTCATACACATAGAAGTTTTTGTATATATAGAGGCCCAAGGTTGAAGTCAAGTGTCTTCTTTGATTGTTCTCCAACTTAATTTTTTGAGACAGAATCTGCCATGGAACCAGGAGCTCATAGATTCAGCTAGACTGGCTGGTCAATGGACTTCAGGTATCCATGTCTCTCCATACTTCCAGCTCTGTGGCTACAGACACACACTGCAGTGCTCAGCTTTTATGTGGGTACTGGGAACCCAGATCCAGGTTCTTGTGTTAACACGGCAAGTACTTTACCCATGGAGCCGTCTTACCAGTGCTGTGAATCCTTTTAAAGACGTATACATTTAAGGTATACAACATGATGTTTTGGTACACATAATAAAATGAGGACAGCAGTCAGTCCTTTAAAATATCCATCATTCTCACAGTTCCCTTCCTGTGTGTGTGTGTGTGTGTATCCAAAGCCTACTTTCTGAGCACATTTCAATATACTATATTATTAGTATAGTCCTCATTAGATGTCTAGACTTATTCATTCCACATAACTGAATTTTGTGTCCTTTGACCGGTGAGTTTTTTCAAAGTAAGGTGAAAAAAATCGATTTCTAAAATGTGCTGGGGATGAAAAGAATTACGAAAAAGGTTTACAGCAGAAATGGAGTGTTAAGAAGAGCTCTGGGCCAGACCTACCATCACTGGATTCAAAGCCTGATGTATCCTTGACAAGGGGATGGTCCCTATCAACACACTTTGGACCTATGGATTTTAATTGCCTGATGATACCATGGAAGTTATGGTTATGATAATTTAAATTTTTTACAAAGGCACTCTATGGATTCAAGGGACTGTTATTAGGCAAAGCACTTTCCACAGCCTGGGGCACAGTCAGTATGTGGTAAATGTTTGCTCCTCTGGAAGCAGACAGCAATTAATATTTCCAGCTAGTAAAAGGGAGGATCATGAATGCCCCTCTAACACACAAGTAACACATATTTGAAATTACCAGTAAGCCTCATGACATGTTGTAAATATGCATTGGAAGGTTACACTGTTCCATGTAAGTAGGTACAATCGAAGTATGTTGAAAACAAATATAGGAGATTTGAAGATGGCTAAGTCAGTAAAATGTGTAAAATGAGAATTTGAGTTTGGACCTCCAGTACCTGTGTAAACAGCCAGTTGTGGTAGTACATATCTGGAAAAATCTGTGAGCTGAAGGTTCACTGACAGACCCTGTTTTCACGGAGTCAGGTGGAAAGTGGAGAAGACAACTGAAGCCCTCCTCTGGCCTCCACATAGATGTTCCAGTGTGCATACACCCACACACTCACATGAATCATGCCTCCCCCCCCCCCTCTCTCTCTCTCTCACACACACACACACACACACACACACACACACACACACACAGAGTGAATAGTGATTGAGGAAGACACCTTTGAAATCAACCTTTGACTTTTATATTCATATGTACCCATGAATCCATTCACATGTGCACCGCCCCCCATGACACACAAATAAATACATGTTATGTCCTGGTTAGTCTTTGTCAGCTTGACACGAACTAGAGTCACTTGGAAGAGGAAACTCAACTGAGGAACTGCCTCCATCAGATTGGCAAGTCTGCGGGGCATTTTCTTGATCAATGATTGATGTGGGGGGTGTTACCCCTGGGCTGGTAGTCCTGGATCCTATAAGAAAACAAACTGAGGAAGCCATGAGGAGCAAGTCAGTAAGCAGCACTCCTCCATGGCCTCTGCTTTAGTTCCTGCCTCCAGGTTCCTGCCTTGATTTCATTCATGATAGACTATAGCTACAAGCAGAAATGACCCCTCTCTTCCCATATGGCTTTTGGTAAGTGTCTGTCACAGGATCACAAACAACTAGGATGAAGTTGCAGTCATGTGAGCTTGTATATACATATGGAATGGAAATCCTGCTTATTTTCACATAAAATTTGGCTGTTTTCAGTCTTTGACACCAGACCATTTGGAAACCCTCACTTGTGTGTGTGTATGTGTGTGTGTATGTGTGTGTGTGTATGTGTGTGTATGTGTATGTCTATGCGTATTTTAGAAACCATTGGAAAAGGGAGCTTATTTTCAAAATCTGTGTTTATGTGTGGTGGTTTGAATGAGAAATGTCCCCCATAGGCTCATGTGTTTGAACACTGTGTCTCCAGTAGGTGGCGCTGTTTGGGGAGGTTATGGAACCTCTGGGAAGTAGAGCCTTGATGGAGAAAGTATGTCACTGGGGATAATTTTTAAACTTTATAGCCTGGCCCTGCTTCCTGTTCTTTCTCTCTCTGAAATGTCAGTCTGCTTCCTATTCCTGCTACTGTGTTCTCCTTCCCATTGCCATGCCTTTTCTTTCATGAAGTACTGTGTCTCCTGGAAACTCTATAATGGTCAATCTTCATTCTCAACTGGGTTTAGCACCACCTAGGAGACACATCATTGAGCATGCCTGTGGGAGTGTTTCTGGAAAAGTTTAACAGAGTAGGGAAGAGCTACCCTACATGTAGGTGGAGCCATCTCTATTGCAGGGCTGGGGTCTTGGACTGAAACAAAGGAGAAAGATTACCAAGCACTGGGATTCATCTCTCTCTTCTTCCTGTGTGCTGATAAAGTGTGACCTCTCAGCTTCCTGGACGACATCACAGTGCAGCAGAGACGCTGAAAGGGATCTAGACCTGTGTAGAAGAGGGACAGGGTAGACACAAGGAGGGACAGGAAGGAAGCAAGGGGGATTAGAGGTCAGTCAGCCATCACTCGTGTGTGTGTGTGTGTGTGTGTGTGTGTGTGTGTGTGTGTGTGTGTGTTGGGGAGGGGACTTCTGGGGTTTGAATTCAGGGCTTTGTAAATGTGAACAAGCATTCTACCTCTGAGCTACACCCACCCTCAGGCTTGTTCTTTTTGTAGCAACTTGTTTCTGTGAGAAACACTAAGAAAATGTTCCTATACCTGTATAAATGCTTCCCTTCCAGGGAGAGGAGAGGTAGAAATCTTGTTACTAAATTCTCCCGGACCAGGTCTGCTCCATCACTTGTGGATCCTTGTTCTCTGTGTCCTGCCCACTGTGGAAGAACGAACTGACCCAATAGTCTTGGATTCTGTGTTAGTGCAGTTCTTCTCCATCACCAGGGAACCTCTTCCACCCGGACCTGCCTACTTCCTATTTTCAAGACTGGGGTGTTATGGCTACTCCAAGATTATCCTGTTATTATTTATTTATATTTATTTATTGAGACAGGGTCTCTCTGTGTAGCTCTCTGGCTGGTCTGGAACTCACTTTGTAGACCAGGCTAGCCTGGAATTCACAGAGATCTGCCTGCCTCTACCCTCACCAGCGCTGGAATTAAAGGCGTGGACCACCAAGCCGGGCTCCTGTTACTTTTGCATTCAACTTCCTTTATAAACTGAGTTCTGAAACATTTTTCTTTTCTATTGTAAACACTTCCCAGCTGTAAAAAATTAAAACTCACAGACTGCAAAGCTACTGGGTCCACTCTCCTCTGTTCTCACCCACCTCCAGTGGGTCCACTCTCCTCTGTTCTCACCCGCCTCCAGTGGGTCCATTCTTCTCTGTTCTCATCCCCCCTCCCAGCCTTTCCTCCCTTCTAGACCTCATGCTCATTCAATCGACTTTTAGCTTTTCCTTCTCAACAGAGTCCCACCTTCAACCATCTGCAGAAACAGGCACACATTGTAGGTTATTTACCCTGTGATCTGGCAGAACCTTCATTTGATGGAGGGAGTGCCATCCTCTAATTATTCACACAGTGTGAAAAATAAATGGAGCTTGTTAGTGAGGATGCCATTTGCCAATTAACTTGCTTTCAAGGTATTTCCTTATTGGTTAGTAACATTGGATTCTGGCTCATTGACGGTCTCAGGTGTTAAATTTAGTGGCTGCTTCCTTTTTTTCTTGTGCATTGCTATTTTTTAATGAACTCTCTGAGAATTTCATACAATGCATTTGATCACATCCATCCTCAATTCCTCGCTCTAAGTCCTTACAGATCTGCCCACCTCCTTTCTCTTCCTAACACCGTGTCTTTTTCTTTTCTTCTTCCTCTTCTTCTTCCTCCTCCTCCTCCTCCTCTTCTTCTTCTTCCTCCTCCTCCTCCTCCTCCTCCTCCTCTTCTTTTAATGTAATAACCATTGTCAGTTTTTTGCTGTCCATACCTGCACTTCCGGGTGTGCGGCCATCCACTGGAATGTGGGCAATCTCCTAGGACCAGCTGCTGCTTGCCTTGCTTCTGTGAGCAGGGCAGAGGGTAGGAAACAAGGAAGCATAATTTCCCAGGACTTGTAAAAGAGCCCATATTTTAAGGTTGAATTTGTTAAGAAGAAGGTTCTAGAAGGATATTGAGCCTTATGAGCTGATTATCTTGACATAAATAGGTTCTCAAATAAGCTTTCTGGGTGATGTTCTGGTCGTTTTATGTCCACCTAGCTAATGACGGCAGATTGTGTCGCTGAGGAGGGTTTTAAAGCAGCATCTCTCATGCCCCAGCTCTGTCTCACAGTTGTGCTTGAACTGGGGGATTCCTGGCTCAGATTGGCTAAACTCTAAACCAGTTGAAATGGAGTTAAGACACAGGCTGAAGACACCTCAAAACCTAGAAGTCACCTAGCTGAGACTATCAAAGAGAAAGGGTGGTCCTAAACATGCAGAGGGCACCCCCTTTCCTCCTTCTCTATTCTTGCCTCTCACACAACCCAGGTTCTTTTTAGTCCAGCTTCTTCCTTTTTTTAATATTTTGATTTCAATTTTTTTATTTTATAATTTAATTTAATTTTACATATCAGTCACGGATTCCCCTGTCCTTCCCCTCCCCCCCCCTGGCTTCCCCCCAGTCCACCCCCATTCAATCTCTTCCAGGGCAAAGACTCCCCTGGGGATTCAGTTCAACTTGGTAGATTCAGTCCAGGCAGGTCCAGTCCCTTCCTCCCAAGCTGAGCAAAGTGTCCCTGCATAAGCTCTAGGTTCCAAACAGCCAGCTCATGCACTGAGGACAGGTCCTGGTCTCACTGCCTAGGTGCCTCCCAAACAGTTCAAGCTAATCAACTGTCTCACTTATCCAGAGGGCCTGATCCAGCTGGGGGCTCCTCAGCCATTGGTTCATAGTTCATGTGTTTCCATTCGTTTGGCTATTTATCCCTGTGCTTTTTCCAATTTTGGTCTCAACAATTCTCGCTCATACAAACCCTCCTCTTTCTCGCTAGTTGAACTCCTGGAGCTCCACCTGGGGCCTGGCTGTGGATCTTTGCATCTGCTTCCCTCAGTCATTGGATGAGATTTCTAGCATGACAGTTAGGGTGTTTGGCCATCCTATCACCAGAGTAGGTCAGTTCGGGCTGTCTCTCGACTATTGCCAGTAGCCTATTGTGGAGGTATCTTTGTGGATTTCTGTGGACCTCTCTAGCACTTTGCTATTCCTATTCCCATGTGGTCTTCATTTATCATGGTCTTTTATTCCTTGTTGTCCCTCTCTGTTCTTGATTCAGCTGGGATCTCCCACTCCCCTAAGTTCTCTTTCCCTTGAACCTTGCCCTTCATTACCCCCACATATATACAATGGAGTACTACTCAGCAGAGAAAAACAATGGCATCATGGGGTTTGCAGGCAAATGGATGAATCTAGAAAAAATCATCCTGAGTGAGGTAACTCAGACTCAGAAAGACAAACATGGTATGTACTCACTCATAGGAGGATACTAGATGTAAAACAAAGATGACTAGATTGCTACTCACAACTCCAGGGAGGCTACCCAGTAAAGAGGACCCTAAGAAAAGACACAGGGAACGCCCAATGACAGAGAAATGGATGAAATCTACATGAATAGTCCAGCTTCTTAAGAGGCAGGCCAGGACCCAGTACAGGATGGCTGAACTGAACATGGGGTTCCAAACATACAACATGTGCACTTCACACTTGCACATGCAAACTCTGCACACAACCACCAAGCACTGCCTGAAACACTTCTGCTCAGGTTCTGGATTACACAGGTCATGGGCTGCAGGGTTCTTACTGAGTGTTCAAAGTTCTTCCCCTGTAAAGACATCATGTTCTAGTTCAGAGCATTCATGCCAATAGTTGAAACTGGCTCAATAAATAAATGCATTAAAATTATTTTATTTTCATTTTTATTTATTTATTACTTTTCCTTGAGAATTTCATACCTGAGTAGTGTATTTACATCACTTCAGCCCCACACTCTCCCCTGTGTGGGAGAGTCTAACTCCTCCTCTGTCCCTCTCAAATTCATGATCTCTTCTTCATATATATATGGAGATATATAAGCTGCTAAATCAGTTTTGTGTTGCCCATATGTATATGTGTTTAGGGCTGACTGCTTAGATTGGATAATCTAAAGAAAGACTGTGAGAGCCTCAGGACCCGGATATCTGCCATGAGACAGTGTCAGGGAGCTGCACTCATGACATCTTAACAATATGGTCACCTAAACAAGACCTGCACAATGACAATAAGCTGACATCCCAGTGTGGATGAGGGAAGTCTCACAAGGCCTCACCCCTAGATGAAGAGCTACAGGCGATTAATGTCTACCTAGAGGGAGAATCAGAGCAGTCCGTCTAAGATGAGCCCCCGATGAATCCTATTTGAAGAATGGCTTCTGAGGATGGGGACTGAGGGATGAGCTAGCCCTGTGAGGAGCAGATGTACTTCTTCTTGTGGGTGATGGACATGCTTGTTTTTTTTTTTTTTTTTTTAACTTTCACTTCGAAGGACTATGTCATCTTCCAAGCATGTGTGCGTCACCACTGTGTTGATGTTGGGGAAAATGTTTACACTCTCTTGTCCCCAAGGTGTCCTCAGAGGTGTCCTTGTAAGTCAACTGTTTATTATGCCTGGGCTGAGAGAGTTGTGCCTCCCAGGCTCTCTTGGCTTCTGTCACTGGTACTCCAGTGCACGTGAGGAGGGTGCAGTTAGCCAGGAAGGAGGGAAGTTGGGGGCTATGCTTCCCACTGAGCTCCAGGCAGCCTCTCCTCTGTATTCCTAACTCTGTCCAGGCAGCCCCATGGCTCATTCTGTCTGCTACAGACTGCTTCATGCCTGGTGCTGGGAGTGGCATCTGCCATTGCTGTGACATTGCCACCCAGGCCTCGTGACTTTCTCCAGCACACTGTGTGCCTGGATAGGCGGTTCCCACATTAATTTCCCCATGCTTGAAATCCTGGCCCAGTTTCTCTTTCCGATCCTAACTGATGATGCTCATCCAGTTTCTCAGCAATTCTTCTATTGATTAAAAGATAACTGTGCTCTAGAGGACAGAAGGAAGGGGGAGGAGGTGGCCCAGTGGAGGGCAGATGACAGGCACTAAAACACAGCTACGTGGGAGGAATGGTCCATGGCTCAGCAGAGCCAACCCCAGTCATGACATTCTATCGTATCTCTCGTAACCAGAAGAGAGGCGACAGAAGGTTCCCAACTCAGGTGATAAATACTTAAGGAGACAGGAATGCTGAGCTCCATGGCTTGCCCCCAATCCCAGGCAATTGTTTGTCTATTTTCTGGGTTTAAGCTTCCCCCCAAAATGTTGCTACTTCTGCATGATGGACATTGTTGGAACCGAAGATTGAAAGGCACAAAGAGAAGTGAGAGAATTAATGTGTGTTGTCTTGAAATTTGGTGACTGCTGAAAACGTATGTGAGAGGTGTCTTTCCTACCCTGAGTTTCTAAAGAAGGTGACACCAGAGTAGAAACATCGCTACTGGTAGTGCTTAAATACCGGATTCTTGGCTGACATGAGCTCGGTCATGTCAGAGCAGCAAGATGGTGGCAGCAAGCGAGGAGTTAAACTCGAACTGTATGCAAGGTTGGCATTTCACATCAGAGCCCCTCATGGTGCCCGGCTAGGAGTGCTGGACTGCTCTGAAGCAGAGAGAGCTGACTGAAGCCCCCCCGACAGCCTTCTAAAGAACATTTGTGCCCTAAAATTCCTTAGATTTGGTATCACGGTTGAACATTTTCAGCAGCCTCAGCTCAGGTTTTCAAAGTGGAGTGAAATGGCCCTGACTTGAGATAGCATTGACTGAATCAGAATGCCAAGTATTACTCAGGGCCGCCGCCATGTCTTGCCTACTCCAGGAGTTTCTGATGGGAACCGATTTTAGAAATTGGATTAGGAGGGCCCTCATCGGATGCTGCTCTGTGCCCTGAGCGATGGTTCTTTAGGCAAAGCACAGTGTGGCCTCCACTTAAGCCCTGCAATGGCCTCATACAATTTGATGGATCGTTTAGCATTTATCAGCCTCTGAAGCTCCATGCCCAGAAGTGACATTTCCCTGGAATCAAAGTCTTTAAAAGCTTGCAGGAGCACTAGATGAGATGGGTGGGTGATTTATTGGGCTGCTAGGCGATTCGAAGTTTCTTTGACTGTGGCACAAATGCCGCTTAGTGCCCTAGATGATGATAAATGATGCTCTCTCAGGAGTGTGACCTCAGAGAAGGTCTGCTTCAGTGTGGTGAGCCAGACAATTTCCTTGGTATAGAATAAAGTTCCCAGCATTTTCTTCTTTGAAGGGAAGTCATGGACCCTTTGAGGATTGAGTGAAATATAAAACTATGGATGCTTTCACTAGCAAAATGTGTTTGTGAACTGGGAAAATGGCTCGGTCAACAATGTGCCTGCCACACAATTGTGAGTACATGGGTTCAGATCCCTAGCATTCATGCAAAAGCTGGGAAAAAGCACATGTTTGTCTCCCCAGCACTGTGTGAGAAGCAGAGAAAGGAAGATCCCCAGGGTTCATTAACCAGCATACCCAAGTCAAGTCAATTAACTCTAGGTTCAGTGAGAAACCGTAAAGTGGAGGGTGATTGAGACGATAACTGACTTTGACCTGTGGTCTTCAAATGTATGATACACATGTGCATGCACATCAGCACATACCACACGTGTACATGAAAAACACACACACTCACACACATACATTTGCACATAATTGTGTGTATAGGCTCCATAGGAACCATGGGCTGCAAATGAAGGATTGACCAATTAGATGACATCTTGCTTGTGGATGCTGGAGAGATTGGCAGACACCCTGTGCTGGGTTGGCCTTCTGGGACGTGTTCTGCATACACTGGAAAGCTGCTCCAGGCAGTATACGATCACAGCAAGTCAGTATGTGCTAAGACAAAACCTCCTCAGAGCTACAGCTTCACCGCTGCACTTATTTACTGTGTGTGTGTGTGTGTGTGTGTGTGTGTGTGTGTGTGTGTGTGTGTGCAGTTCTCATGGCACATTATGTGGAGGTCAGAGAACAACTTGTGAGAATCACCTCTCCCCTTCCACTACATGGGACCCGGGGATGGAGCTCAGGTTGTCAGGCTTGGCGGCAATGCCTTCACCCAGTAAGTCCTTGTGCCAGCCGCCATGGGGTAGCCGCTTTGCAGATAGCTGGATTTAATGCTGTCTGCCATATTTGCATTTCATTTCAGACATTTCTGCGTGGTTTGCTCTCCTACCACAGTCCAGAAACCTTCAAAACTTACCAGGAGCGTCATCTTTCCAAACATCACATTTCTATTCTCCCTCTTCTGTGGTACCCTGTAGCATCTTCTACAGTTGGCTGCTCCATCTGGGACATCTCACCCTGTCTCTTCTCTTACCTCTGCTCTGCGGCCTCCTTTGCTGGCTCCTTGTCAGCCCACATCATGAATATTCTGTGTCCTGGAACTTCTATCTGTGACCTTATTTCATCTTGCTCTGCGCTTCTTCTCTAGACGAGTCCATCCAGTTTTGTTGCTTTAAGGCTCTCCCGGATACTGGTGTCTCCGACACTGGTCAGCACGGCGAACTCTGTTCCATGAATCCAGCCAATTACTTCAGATATATAGTTGGGTAAAAGAGCATTTGCATACAGATGAAGTTGGTGATTGCCATAAGGGATACTTTTTTTTTTTTTTTTTTTTTTTCTGAGATAAAGGATCCTAGAGGAGAAGTACTCTGGAGTCCAGGAGGAGAGGAGCACAGTGTTTAGCTGAGTGCTTGTGACACATCCTTAGTGCTTTTTCTAGCTTACCTTATCTTTGCAACCAAGCCCATCTAACAATGCAATCAGAATTCTAGCTTCTGAACCTACAGCATTCCTCTGGCTCTCTCTGTGTGCTTTACAGTGGACCAAAGCAACTACACTTCTCCAGTGTAAGCACAGTAGTGTCCTTGCTGCTCCTCTGTGACATTTTAAGCAACCTCCTGCAGCACCCAACGTGACTTCATAACACAACCGCAGCACATGCTCTTAGTTTCCTTCTAAATCCAGGGCCTTCTCACTCTTGGGATGAAAGGAAAACAGAAAGCTTCCTTCCATTCCTCTGTTTCTCCTCAGCAGCTTCTGTCTTATATCTGTGTGTGTGTGTGTGTGTGTGTGTGTGCGCGCGCGCGCGCACATAAGGAGGACAGAGGTCAATGCATGGTATCTTCCTCAATCTCTCTCCACTTTACATTTGGGACAAGGTCAGTCATGGAACTTGTTGCTTACTTACTTAGTAAGTCCCTGGGATCCCCCTGACTCTGTTTCCCCAGGACTGGCATTCTAGTTTGTTGTTGCCATGCCTGGTTTATTTATGTGGATACTGGGGATCAACCTCAGGCCATGCGCTTGCGCCCTTGCGGATAGCGCCACCTCCCTAGTCTGCTATCTCATGCTCTCTGTACTTCATCATCGCTAAGCTCAGTTAGTGGCTGTGGTGGTTTGAATGCTTGGGGATTTGAATGCTTGGTCCCTGGCTGGTGGCACTGTTAGGAAAGGCTGAGGGCCTGGTTGGAGGAAGTGTGTCCCTGGAGGTGATCTTTAAACTCTCAAAACTCAAGTCAAGTTTGATCTCTCTCTGCTTCCTGTTTATGGTTTCAGATGTGAGCCCTCAGCTGTTCCTGCTCCCGAGTCTGCTGCCTGCAGCTGTGATTACCCGCCATGATGGACTCTTCACTAAGCAGTAAGCCCAGATAAAGTCTTCTGTTAAGTTGCCTCCATGGCATTTCACTGTAGCCATTGAAAAGTAACTAATTCAGTGGCTGGCTTTCTATTTTTTTTTTTTATAATGTGGCCCGCTTACCTCCTTTGGGGCTAAAGAAGAGTTCTAGGGAAATTATAAGACAAATGAACCATTTTTCCCACATATGCTGACTTACCTCTCCAGTCAGATGTAAGCTCTTTGGGAACAGGGAACCAATTAACACTGCCTGTAGCCTCCTCCCTCCCTCGCCCCTGGCCTTCTGCTCCGTTCCATCTCTGGAGTGACTTGCACTAATCCACCAGCTGTGCCAAGTGCTGGGCAGCCAGAGGGAGTTAGACGTCAGGGCAGCTTCTCAGTATAGAACTGTAAGGCAGGATGAAGGAAGGAATGAAGAACTGTAGCCGTAAAAGAGATGTGTCAATGCAGATTTCCAATTTGGACAGAACTGCATCATTCTAATGAATTTTGAAAACTATGGCAAGCTAACTTCATTGCTTTTGGGTTAGTAATTGACAAAATAGTGTCTTAGTTGCTTGCAAGAATAAATATAATTTCCCAAAGTGCTTAGCTGTCTCACAGACTGTAGCTAGGAGAATCAACCTTAATAGAAAATAATGATATTCCTAACTAGAATGGACAACATGCAAGGTAAACCCTTGCCTGTCTGCCTTTCCCCTGATAGACATCTTCAGCTAATACACAGTTTTGGCTAATACACAGTAGAATGGCAAGTCAAAGACCATTAAAGGGGAAATTCTTGCTGTTTGAGGCTCCCCACTCAGATTCAAACACAGCCACTAAAATGAGGTGTGTGGTGTGGCCCTCCATGGCGCCATGCTCAGGAGTGGAGACCAGACTGCACAGCATCTTTGCTTCAAAGCTTTGTCTTAGAAAAACAGAAAGCAAATGACTGCTGGGTTACGGCCCAGTGCCTCCTTGCTAATGCGAGTACAGTGATCCACCAGGCAGGAACTGTGCACAGAGCTTAGGGCTCTGAACACAGGAAGCAATTTGAGCACATCTTGTAAATTTCAAGTTGTTGATTCTAAGAGAACTGAGCAACTTGATTCATCTTAGGCAGAAGTAGGCTATTTCTACCCTAATTAACACTCTTAAAGGGCTTGTGGGAATAAGTGCCGTGGTGGCAGCTAAAATGTAAACGTACACAAGATAAAGTCTATAAATATGTATAAAATATATAAACATATATAATACATACAGTAGTATATTTAAAACGTATCTAAAATATAAAGCTTCTTTTCTCCTCAAATATAGAATCAGAGGAACTAGAGGCAAATGTGAGATTCTTTTGCTTTGTAGACAATGACAATCACACTGGGAGCCGGCATCCAGGGCCTTCCTCAGACCTTTATGGTTCATTGTGGTAAAATAAATATATCGTAAAGTTTCCCATCATGACTGTTTCAAGGGTGCGTTTCATTGGATTGTGTACATGCATAATGTTGAGTGGTCATTGCACCATCCACCTCCAAACCTCTTTATCTTACACAGTGAAAGCTCTTTACCCATAAACAATGGCTTCCCATTCCCTCCAGCCCCCAGTAACACCATCCCTTCTCTATACATTTTAGGAAGCACCACAAGAAGCCCATTTGCTTTTGTGAATGACTTATTTCAGTATAACGTCCTCAAGTGCATCCAGGTTGTCCCAGGATTTCCTTCCCTGTTAGGACTCTACAGCATAGGCAGACTGCATTTGCTTATCTGTCAATGGGTACTTGAGTCATTTCTATGTTTTGTTTTTCAGAAACTGCCATGCTATTCTCCATGGCAGGCACACCACCACTGTCTGGTTCCACCACATTGTGCAGGTCTCCAGTCTCTCCCACTCTGCTCACATTTTTTTTTTCCGAGGCTTCCTGTTTGTTTGCACTGTTCCATGAGCCTTTGAGACAATGGCACACATGTCTAATTTAGGGTTGAGCGGTCAGTTGTCACTTATAATAAGCAGCATAAAGCCGTCTCAAGTATAATATAATTATATTAATTAATATAATACAATAGTTTTTATTTTTTTTATTTATTTATTTTTTTTTGGTTTTTCGAGACAGGGTTTCTCTGCGTAGCTTTGCGCCTTTCCTGGAGCTCACTTGGTAGCCCAGGCTGGCCTCGAACTCACAGAGATCCACCTGGCTCTGCCTCCCGAGTGCTGGGATTAAAGGCGTGCGCCACCACCGCCCGGCCTAGTTTTGATTTTTTTGGGTTTAATTGTTATTTAAAAATTCATACATGTATATAACATGTTTTGATCAAATCCACTCTATGCCCTTTCCTCCAATCCCTCCCCATCCCTCTACCACTTTCCCTGCCAGCTTCACTATTGGTTTTAAAATACAGTGAGTCTAGTTGGTGCTGCAGCACATGCTGGGTGTAGGACCATCTCATGGAGCACTGGTAGCATCTCAGGGGCTGCATCCTTGAAGAAAGCTGACTCTTGCTTGCCCAGCAGCTATCAATTGCCAGTGCTCCTCAGGGAGGGGTTTAGGTTTTTGAACCTCTCCCCTGTCTCTTATGGGACTTTGACTGATTTGATCATGCATAAGTCTTGGGCACATAGTCATGAATTCTGTGTGTAATGGCACTGTCATGCCTACAAACACTGTTTTGCTCCAGATGTCTACTACATTTGGCTCTTACAAGGTTTTTGCCTCCTTTTCCTCAATGATCCCTAAGGCTTGGGAGTAGAGGGTATGATATAGATGCCCCATTTAGAAATGAGCACTCCACAGTCTCATATTCAATGTGTGCATTTGGATGGTCTCTGCTTCTTATTGGTTACTTTCACAGAATATTTTTTTTTCTAACTTGTGCTGTTGATTTGAAAGTAAATTTCTTATAGACAATATGCAATTAGTTGGATCATGTGGTTTTATCTACTCTGTGGATCCTTGTCTTTGATTGGAACATTTAATCCATTATATCTCAAGTACTTATTCATTAAGAAGGCCTTAAATTTCTTATTTCCCAATTTGTTTTCCATATGCTCTATAATTTCTTTTGTTCCTTGCTTCTTGTATTTCTGTCTTCTTTTGGTTTTAGCTCACTTTTTTGGTAGTGAAATGTTGACATACTTTATCATTTTCTTTTGGGTGTATTCTATAGCTATTTTCTTTGTAGTTGCCATGGAGATTACATTCAGCATTCAAAAGTCTTAACAGCCTAATTTGAATTTATAGTAGTTTAGTTTCAGTGTCATGCAAATGCTTTGCCCCTTAACAACTCCACCTCATGTCTTTCAATTTTGTTCACACCACAGAATTACATCCTTAGGTATCACATATTTGAAAACATAATACTTTTTAAATGTAATAGTGTTACAAATTATACAGGGAACATAGTGTGGAGTTACAAACCAAAATTATAATAATGCTGGCTTTTAGACTAATCTCTAAAAAAAACCCATTAGTGTCTTAAGTCATACAGAAAACAAAAACAGAGCTACCAACTATGGTTAAACACTCGCCTTGTGATTGCCCATGGACTTAGCTTTATTGAGGTCTTCTTCATATTGTCCTACAGTTTTGAATTACTGTCTAGTGTCCTTTCATCTTGCCCTATAGGACTCTCTTGAGCATTTCTCATCAAGTCTAGTTGCATGAGCTCATCAGTTCCATCTAACTGGAATGCTCTCTATAATCTAGCTGGCTTCACATTTGTGATTTTTTTTTTTGCTCCAGTATATTGAGTTTTCATCATGTCCTGTTCTTCTTCACATTTAAAGAAATGCTTTTTGGATGCAGGAATTTTGTTTGATCATTTTTTTCTTCTTCTAATATTATGAATCAGTCATCCTGGTACCTCCTGGCTGTGGAAGTTTCTGATGAGAAACCCATTAATCTTATTGAAAGTTGCTTGTATGTGGCAAGTTAGTTTTCCCTTTTTGTTTTTGAGAGTCTAGCCTTCAATATTTTGGTGGTTGTATGACTTGGTGTGGGTCTCTTGAGTTCATCTTACTTAGAGTTTGTTCCATACCTTAGAGGTTTATAGGCTGGCCACTCCTCAAATTAGAGAAAATTTCAGCTATTATTTCTTGAATATTTCTTTATCCATTCTCTCATTCTTCTCCTTCTGGTATCCTGTAATACATATGTTAGCTCCTGTCACAGTTTTCCACATGTGCTGTTGGTTGTGTTTACTTATAATTTTTTCCTTCCTATTCATGAGACTTGGTAATTTCTATGATCTGATCTTCATGTTCATCTTATTTCCACTTAAGTCTGCTTTTGAATCTTTCTAGTGTTTCCAACAGTCAGTTATTAGACTTTTCAGCTCTATAATTTCCTCTTTAGTTTCTTGTAGGTTAATGGCTCTTTTAACATCTCTACTGTTTGTTATTTTCTTGATTACTTCTGAGTCTTAGTTTCTCAAGCATCTCAAGTCATTTTAAAGTCTTTGTCTGGTAGATTTCCCATCAAGTCCTTTTCAGAGACAATATATATTAATTACTTTTTTCATTTGACCATATTATACTTATATGCCTTCTGATATTTTATAGAAATTAGACACTTAAATCTAATAATATAATAACTCTTGAACTCCAGCCCTCCGTGTTCCTCAGAGTTTGATATTTTTTGCTTTTTAAAAAGTTATTATTGTAGGCTCTTTGTGCCCTATGGTCAGCCTGAAGTACAAACCTAAAGTTATCTCTAGTATTTTATGAAGACCATGGTCATATATGATGACTTGCTGATTTTCTGTTTATGCAATTGTTTATGAATGTCCTAATGTTTAGTATCTGGTTATTGAAGTAGGGAATGAAAAAACAGGTGGGAATGGAATTCACTTCCACCAGAGTGAGAGGGACTTCTAACAGTAGTCCAACAATGTGACAGGTCCAACCACAGCTGCTGTTTTTTTTTTCTTTGTTCCTGAGGCCAGGAGCCATAATCAGTGGCCAGAACATGGTCCTCTACACTCAGAGGACAGATCAGTTTCTGTCTACCTCAGATTGTGTTCAGACTGCTCCAGTAACACACCTGCAGTTGGCTGCCATGGATGGGGCTGCCAGTGAGGGGTGGCTAGCTGCTGCTGTGTCAGGAGCTGAAGCTGACCAAATTTAACAGTTTACTGTGTAAGTCTTCCCTGTAGTGTAGGCCTTCAGTAGGCTCCAGAGGAGGAACAGTTAGAGCAGCAGACCTTTGTCAATCATCATGGTCTACAAGGGAGATAGATTGGTGGGGCTTTTTCTCCTATTGCCTTTTCAGAATCCTCCCAGAGGGTTCTGTGTAGAGGCTGCTCTCATTGAGAGGACTGTAGCTGGTGGAGATTATGCACCACTGAAGACATTATGTTTAATGCTCATACAAGAATAAAGGCACCTGTGTCCCAGCAGCATGGCAGATAGGTAGTTTTAAAGTTTCCTCTGTAGATGTCCAAATACATGACACAGAATGACTTTCTCTTTTAAACATGATAAGAATTTCCCTAAGATTTTAGCTTAAAATCTTAGGGAAGCTAAAATCAGTTCTAGTAATTTAGTTGACCAAAACTGATATTAGTTCACGTATTGGTTAATTTTAACTGTCAATTTGATACAACTAGAATCACCAGGGAAGAGTCTAAATGATAAGTTATGTAGATCAGGTTGGCCTGTGGGCATCTTGTGGGGGAATTGTCTTGTTGATTGATGTAGAAAGACCCATTCCATGTGGGTGGCACCATTCCCTAGGCAGGGGATCCTGAACAGTGTAAGAGAGGAGAAAACTAGCGGAGAGCAAGCAAGTGTACAGACATACATTTAGTATCTCCCAGCTCTTGACTTTAGGTGTGGTGCTTTAAGTTCCTGCCATAACTTCCCCACCATAATGTACTGTGCTTGGAATTATGGCCCTGCACCCCTCTTCCTTTTTCAAGTTGCTTTTTGTCACAGCAACAGAAACGAAACTAAAATAATCCACCCCAAAACTTGATTCACAGTGCGGTTTCGCTGTTCCTAAGTATGATATGTGAGCTCCAAGCTCAGAGATGCAGTACCATGAAAGGGGCTCAAGGTGAAAGAGTTGGAGGTGGCTCAGTGGCTCTTCTGGCAGAGAAATTTGAAAGCCACCGTTTGCTGTTTAGGTCAGAGGGGCACGTGTGCAGCTTTTCTGAGAGCCCTGTCTATGTTCAAGTCGCTGGCAAACTCCCCTATGATTATACAGCCTATATGGATCTAGCAGATAATTGAAACACATTTTACTTAATCTTGCAGAGAAATTTGTGTTGCATTAGGTAATTAATGCTTTGATTTGAAGACAGCCTAGATGAGAATCTTGCCATTTCCATTGGGGCTATATTTTCTTCATTATGACCATTTAGAACTCTCTGCTACTCAATTACTTTGATGAAGTCTTTAGGTCAGAACAGAACAACCAAATGAAAAAAAAAACCCTTCTAATTTCTAGTCCTGTGATTTACACTTTATTATTATGTCTACAAACCCCAACAAAGTATGAATTGCACCTCTCACAGGTGACGCTGTTTTTCTACTTGAATTTAATTCAACTCAGATCTTCATTATCGAGTACCATCTAAGGGCCAGAAGACCATGACCTCTATTTCAGACCTTGCCTTTTCCCGCTGTGCTAATGACTTACTCTTCATGAGACACCAGATCTGTGAAGTTGGATAATGCCCTTGTTATTTCCTGGCATCACTGGATTAATCGTGCATTAAAGTTCCTTGTATGTATGAACTACTGTAGGAAAATGCTATCGTTACTGCTGTTATTACATATGAACCCACAAGAGCTAGGAACAATGTCTATGCTAGACTGAAAACTGGAAGATCAATTAGTATTAGTTACTTTTCTGTTGCTATGATTAAAACGCCATGATCTAATGTGACTTTTGGAAGAAAGGGTTCATTTTGGATATGGTTCCAGAGGGAGAGAGAGTTCATAATGTCACAGGAGGCATCAGGTGGCTGGAGCTGGAAGCTGATCAGTCCACATGTAGAAAATATAATTGAACCAGAAGTAGGGTGAGGCTGTGAGCACTCAGAGTTTGTCCTCCAATGAGTTTCCACCTCCTAGAGGGTCCATAATTTCTCAAGTCAGTACCACTAACTAGGGACCAAGTGTTCAAAAACCTGAGTCTAGGAGGACATTTCTCATTCAGACCACTACAAAGATCCAAGTGTCACACCAGGTCCTTCTGTATTTCTCACGTCACAGAAAAAAAAAAAAAAAAAGGAGACTGAGCCAGATATTAAAAGCCAAACAAACACTCATGCTGGTCTACTCGTCCCTGCTGTTGGCACAGCATTTGCTGGTCCAGCTGCTTTCTGATTGCCTGCAAGGTGCATCACCTCGATCGCTTCTTCCTCACAGATGATGAGTCCAGAGTCTGGGTGATCTTCTAAATTCGGAGGAACATTTGACCTGCAAGCGGAATCGGTGTGGATGTTTTTTCCTTCAGGGTCCATCTTCTAGTCCAGGAATTCTGTAGACATCAACAATGGACACATCATGGGAAGCACTTGGCAGCCTGTTGTCAACTTGAAACCTCCAGAAACTGGCTGCTGGTGTTCGGCCTGCTCTCGATTCTCAGTTTGGCACATTCTCTGTCTGTGCTCTCCAGCGGCCGCTGTCATTACTAGCCCTGGGCCCCAACAGTAGCAAAGGGGTGCCATCTTGAATGAAAAGGCAGGCCAGCTTTCCCAGCTGTGCCCTCCCTTCTGCCTGCCTGGCTGACTTCCTCCACCCCAGCTCCTCTCACTCTGCACCCGGTCACTGTCGGGAGGAGAGTCAGCGGCCGCCGTGCCTGGACTCCTCATCTTTGAGCCAGCCTCCTGCACTGCTGGGAAGCAGGGAGCGGCTGCGTCACCTGGAAGGGGCTCCCCTCAGTCAGGGGCTCCCCTCAGTCAGGGGCTCCCCTCAGTCAGGGGCTCCCCTCAGTCAGGGGCTCCCCTCACTGCGAGCTGCCATCAGTCAGGGGCTGAGGTTCCATTTCTAACTCATCACAAGGGGCCTTGATCTAGCACTCCCAGTCAATTTCTACAAAACCTCTCTCTCTCTCTCTCTCTCTCTCTCTCTCTCTCTCTCTCTCTCTCTCTCTCTCTCTCATGTGGTTTTCCTGTCCTTGGTGTTGGGAGACACTTTCGATGCTATGTCATAGAAGGGCACACTCCCCATGATTTCAGATGCAGCTGTTGGTGGCCCATAAGCAGCACCACAGGCCCTGTAGGTGGCTATGGAAGAACAGTGCCTGGTCTGTGCTAAGCACTGCAGCCATGCTTAGAGTCTCCTTTGCATCTCCCATCATCATTCTATCGAAACCTTTCTGTCCCAGCACAAGTGGACAGGTTCTGTCTGCACCCCTCTAGAAGCCCTTCAGACCAGCTGGGGGTGGGAAGACATTTTCCCCTGATTAAATATGGATAGTACCCCTTATAGTAAGTAGTGCATTCTCAGTACCACCCCATAATTAAACATGATGTTCTTTCTTCTGGCCAATATATTTATGATAGATAGGGAAAACCTAGACCAGAAATCACTTTGGAGCTGTAGATTTGGGAATTATGAGAATTGGATCATCTATCTATCTATCTATCTATCTATCTATCTATCTATCTATCTATCTATCTATCTATCTATCTATCTGTGGTGGTATTGTGTTCACCAAAATAATGTGTACTCTAATAAATTTATCTGGGGTCAGAGAATAGACAGCCACTAGATACAAAGGCTAGAAAATGGTGGCACTCACACCTTTAATCCTAGCATTCCAGAGATAGAAATCCCTCTGGATCTCTGTGAGTTCAAGGCCACATTGGAAATAGCCAAGCATGGTGACACACGCCTTTAATCCCAGAAAGCCAGCCTTTAATCCCAGGGAGTGGTGGTAGAAAGCAGGAAGATATATAAGGCGTGAGGGCAAGAAACTAGAAGCATTTTGGCCTGGCTAAGCATTTGGCTGGTTAAGATTTTGGCTGGTTAAGCATTCAGGCTTTTGAGCAGTAATTCAGCTGAGACCCATTCCGGATGAGGACTCAGAGACCTCCAGTCTGAGGAGACAAGACCAGCTGAGGATCCGGCGAGGTGAGATAGCTGTGGCTTGTTCTGTCTCTCTGACCTTCCAGTATTCACCCCAATAACTGGCCTTGGGTTTGATTTTATTAATAAGAACTTTTAAGATTCATGCTACATCTATCTCTATCTATCTATCTATCTATCTATCTATCTATCTATCTATCTATCTATCTATCTATCATCTTTCTGTCATCTATCTGTCATCTATCTATCTTCTATCTATCTATCTATCTATCTATCTATCTATCTATCTATCTATCATCTATCTATCTATCTATCTATCTATCTATCTATCTATCTATCTATCATCTATCCTATCTATCCACTCACCCTTCTTATCTTCTTCCTATCAATTAATTGATCCATCATCTATCTTTTATTGGCTACCATATCTATCTATATTTAGCCATGTCTCTTGGTCTACCATCTATCTGAGAAGGCCAGGCCAGGTGGATTATTTAACTTGGCTCACCAGGTGAAAAAGTCTCATAATATGCTGCCTGTGAGCTAGAGAGCCAGGGCAACCAGTCTTCATCCAAAGGGCTGTAACTCAGGTGTTTTAACATTTGAAGGCAGATGATAAATATTCTAGACCTAGAAGAGTGAAAACACCCCTCTGCCCTTTTCACTCCCACCCCAGAGATCCTCAATGGATTGAGTGATGTCTTCTCACAGTGGTGAGGGTTGATTTTTTTTTACTCAACTGACAGATTGAGACATCCAGAAATAATATTTAACCAGTTACCTTAGCCCACCCAAGTCAACACATAAGGGTCATTGTTGTAGAACCTTATGCCATTGTCTACAATCTAAAGATGAGGAATGTGAAGCTTCCAGAGGCAGCATAGCTTGCCAGAGGTCAGCCATGGGATTCCCGAGTCAGACCCTGAACGCAGGGAGAGTGGCCTGGGCATCAAAGTCTTGTCTATTTATGTCTTGTTTGCTCTTCTTGGCTCATGGAAAACCCTCTTAAACACAGTCCATGTTTACTAGGGTCCTTGCCTGTTGGTGGCATCCCCAGGGAACACAATGCATGTCAGGGGCACATGTTTTTATCTTCTCAATGCTGTTGCTCCCTAAGTCCTGGTGTCTCAGTTTTTGTTTAATCTCAAGTTTTTCTTTCCTTAGATCCATATGACATCATTGAAAATTCTAGTAGTTTTTTTTGCATATTCTTTCTTCCTTCCCTCCCTTGTTTCCTTTCTTTTATTTTTTTCTTCTCCTTCTTCTTTTGTGATTGTGTCTCATGTAGTCTATGCTGTCCTTGAACTCTCTGTAGCTAAGGATTACTTTGAATTTTTTAATTCATTAAATTACATTTAAGAGAGAGAGGGAGAGAGAGAGAGGGAGAGAGAGAGAGAGAGAGAGAGAGGGAGAGAGAGAGAGAGAGAGAAGGGTATGTGTGTGCCATGGTGTACAACTTTTGGAAGTCACTTCTCTTCGTCTACCATGTGGATCCCATGACTGAACTCATCTGACTTGGTGACAAGAGCCTTTCCTCACTGAGCCACCTGGCCTGCCTTACCTTGAACTTCTGACCCTCCTATCTCTGTCTTGTGAGTGGATTGCAGGTGTGCACCACCACACCCACCTTCTGCAGTGCTGGGGATCGAACCTGGGACTTCACACATGCTAGGCAAGCTCTCTGCCAGCCGAGCCTCATCCCCAGACTCTCTGCTCTTCAGCAGCTGCCATCTGCCTAGATTGTTGGCCATCATAAACACAGTGTCCAGAGCCTTGGGGCAATGTTCACAGTGCTGACTTCCCTACCCTTGCAGAGTTAGCAGTCCCCTGGGCCTGCAGGTCAATGGCTCTGGCATCTTGTCAATGTTTGCTGGGGTGTTCATCCCCCACCCAACCGACATGATTGCCTACTGTGTCATCATGGGAGCTCACAAGTGTATGGGAGATTTCATGTATGGAATCAGCTGAAATGTGCAAGTGGCTGCTATTTCTCAGATAGAACTGAAACTATTTTAGATCAGACATTTCTGACAATGTCTCCCATAAAAGCCTCGTCAATGAAATATTCTCAGAAAAGGAGAACTTTCTCTGCTAGTATTAGTCAGAGAAGGGAAAGGAATTTAATGCAGGGATCTGGTTATATAGTTTTTAGAAGAGCAGAAAAATGAAAGAGCAGACAGGAGAGTAGCCCAGAGTTTGGCGGTAGCAGGAAGGTGCTACCACCCCCAAGGCTAGTGGGACCATAGGAAGAGAAAGTGTGATGGAGACAGCAGCAAAGAGCTGTAAGCATGGAGGAGTAGTCTGGTGAGAGCTGAAGCCCTTGGGTGGTGGGGGTTGGGGGTTATCAGTTTGTGATGCTGGCTGAGGCTCAGGAAGTGAGGGAGAAACCACTCAATCTTCCTCCTCATCTCCATTGCCAATGCATCCTGTTTGGGAGATACAGTCCTCAGCAGTCCGGAGAAGATGAAAGGCTGCATCTGACAACCTACAAATCACATCACCAGCACAGCTGTCAAATGGTTCTGGCAAAACTTTCTACTTGTTGTGCTCGGCCTTTAAGCTGCTTATGTGATCGACAGGAAAGTCTTGGATCCTTGGACAGTCTCTGGATGCAGTATCTGCTGAAAGCAAGGGGTCAGGGAGGGGCAAAGATGACTGTGGAGAGAAGGTGAGTGAATATCTGCAGAGCTCAGCATGCAGACACAGAATGACATTACCGTATCACACAGGAAGGGAACTGTGGTCATCAGAATAGGAATGGTCCCCATAGGCTCATATATTTGAATGCTTCGTCATTAGGGAGTAGCGCTACTGGACAGGGATTAGGAGGTGTGGCCTTGCTGGAGGAAGTGTGTCACCGGGGGTGGGCTTTGAGGCTTCAAATGCTCAAGCCAGGCCCCATTGTATTTCTATGTCTGCTGCCTACAGATCCAGATGTAGAACTCTCAGCTCCTCCCCATGTCTCCCTGCATGCCACCATGCTTCCATGATGACGGTGGACTAAACATCTGAAACTGTAAGCAAGCCTCAGTGAAATGCTTTCTTTTATAAGAGTTGCCATGGTCATGGTGTCTCTTCACAGCAATAGAACATTGACTAGGACAGGAGCCCTACCAGGTAAGCAGTATCCACCCTTGCGACGAGGGTTTATGTGCTCCTGGTCTTTCTAGCCAATATTGACTCAGCCTGTTGCATCTCTCAGTAGACCCAGATTCAGGATGATCTGAGATTTTCTGTCTTAGTCATGTTGAGATATGAGTGTTCACAAATGCTAGTACTTTTGAGATATTGATGGATGCTAGTCCACATTTTGAAGATTTGTAATGCAAAATGAGTGTGTTAAGCTCAGACTGTTTCTGACACAAAGAAGTCATTATTACCACATACCAGACCATTCCTGAACTCTCAGAATTGTTCCCCTACCCAAAGTCTTAGGAGGTTTTTAATCAGATCACTTTGGGAATTGATTATTTAGTTCCCCTTTGAATCAATTGTTTTCTAAACATGCTTTCTTTAATTAAGTTGTAAATTCAGAGCTTAAGTCACAAGAACAAATACCTCTTAAATATAGGTGTTTGGGGGCTGGAGAGATAGCTCATCAGTTAAGAGTATATTCTGCTTTTGCCGGGTACCTGAGTTCAGTTCCCAGTATTCATGTTGGGCAGCTTACAACTGCCTATAGATTTGGCTTCAAGGGATTTAAGACCTTTGGCTTCTTGGTGTCCCTGGACTCAAATGCACAAACATTAAAAAAATAAAAACAAATAAAAAAACCCACATGTTTTCCATTCAGTTATAGATGGAGAGGGGCTCATGGCATCTTGCCCCACCCAGGGGAGCCAATGGCAGTCCTGGGTTGCTGGGGGAGAAGAGTTCACTGCCTTCAGTGACATAGCACTTCTGAGTTTCCTATGCTCCAGTGGAGAGTGTAACATCCATGCCCATGTGAAGAACCCTGGTTAAACCCAGTGGGTCATAGAATAAAACCAAAACCAAGGTAGAAAGACATGAAACTGAGATAGGAAGGCAGTGGTGGGAAGCAGAGCAGTTTGTAAGGATGGGAGGAGGGTGAGAGAGGTAGAGGGATGAGTGTTGAGTGTAGCTAGAATGGATTATATATAAATGTATAAAATTGTCCGAGAATAATAGCCCAGAAAAAAAACCCACACATGTATTCTTTAAGGTAGTGGAGGGAAGCGACAGCTGCCTAAATTCACATTCACCACAACATAAAGGACAGCACAGGGGGAAAGGCTGGCAATGGCAGTGTCACAGGAGCGACAGAGCTAAGTCATTCTAAAGTCTCCCAGCCCCAAGTCATTTTAAAGTCTCCCAGCTGAGGACCCTGAAGAGCTGAGTCTGACTACAGGGCAGGGACTGTAATAATGCAGCCTGAGGGGATCGTCTTGTCATCAGTGGGAAGGATGGAGGCACAGCTCTGAGCCACCATCTGAAGCAGCCCAAGGATTTGGATTTTATGATGAGAACTGCCCATAGAGCTCCCTCAGTCTCACATGAAACCCTCCTGCATCCCAGCAAACGAGTGATTGCATGTGCTGAGCAAGCACAGGTATTAGCTAAGTATCCCGGAGGACATATTTTGGCTGTCTGTCACACTGAGCAGAATAAGTAGCAAGGATCCAATGGTACTGTGCCTGTAATCAGTACGTGGCTCCTACAGAAGTAATCAATCCTCCGTGGTTGAGCGGCGTCCTGTAAGCCCCGAGTTCTGCAATTTCTGATGCCCCTGATTTCTCTCTCATAAAAGGCCACTGTAATCTTAAAGGTATTATCTAGATACCATGTTTGTCTGTTGCTGGTTAGGAAAATGGCAAACCAAAGTGCCTGCTCGGGGGGAATTAACACTCTCATTCGTCACCAGCTGGCATGGCAAACTTTTCGGTCCTCTTTCTTGCTGATTGAGTAATGGTCTCCGAGAAGGAAAGCGATAGGTGGAGTGCTTCTCCGAGAAGGGAAAACTGATAAAAGAAATTGACTGCCCCAATCTTTCTCATTTCGATGAGGCATGCTCTCTGCCAAGATTAAACGAGTTTGTCAAAATAAATAAGAAAGCATGGCTGCTGCAGATGGCGGAAGCCAGGTCCCCAGTGGGGAAATCGGTCTGGAGGTGCAGCTGGAGGCGGTGGTGGTGGTGGGTGGGGCTTTGCCACTGATTTTTTGCTCCAGGAAGCCCTTATTATTATTCCTGCTTAGCATGTGCCCATTTCCTCGGGGCACTGGTACACTCCCTAACCACCTTTGGAGGGTGATGCCAAGCTCTGCTTTTGGAAGACGCTGTGTGCTTTTCTGGACTGCTGTCATTTGTGGTCAGGGCTATGCATGCAGCTCTTACGTTCTTCCTTCTTGTGTCTCTCCCCTGTGGTTCCACGCGGGTAGACTTGCCATTTGAGCAGGCTGAGCCTTTTGCCGTCATCCATCACGTCTTAAATGACTGCCTTCTCCATCCTGCAGAGCACAAGATGTCACATGTGTTGTTTGATTTTTAACCTAGATTGGATTGCACGGAACCTGCTTCCTCCTGCCCAGAATCCGCTCCTCTTTCTCCAGTAGATGAATAATGTGGTAAATTGAGAAATGGCTCCTTCCTCCATCACTGGCCATATGCTGTCTGTCGGGCTGGCTCCATTCTCCGCAACTGTCAGTGAATCTCATTCTGTTGCCATAGTGATTGATTCAGGGATGGGCAGACGGTATAAGCCAATCCAACCAAAGTGTACTTAGAGCCATCTCTGGGGTATGAAAGAAAGGTCGCTCCCAGCTTGGACCTTTAGGAACACCCAGAAGTCACCCTGGGGCCATGAGGAGAGCCAGCATTGGAAGGCAGATGTAGTAAGAGGTCTGATGAGGAAACTGCTGGACAAATCAAGTGTACCCAGAGGATTTCCAGTGTCAAGACCTGAAAAATTATTAACCATCCATGTTTTTTTTCTTTGTCACAAATAATAGTGTGAATACAGGAGGTACTTGCCATGTGTCCACAAACTTGCCATCACTCTTCTCTATACAGCTGTGACTCAGGACACTGGTACATCTTAAAACAGAACCACATCTGCAGGTTCTTCTTTCTTTTGTGTGTCTCTGCGTGCAGTGTGCCTTTTTCTAGGTTCTGGGCTCACACGAGGTGCCTTATGTTATCCCTGTCTCTGGCCAAGTTTGTCATTGCTTTTCTGCTTCCATCTTCTGTACATTTGTGAGCCCCAAACACCCACTCTGTGCCATTTCCTGTTTCATATGATGTATATCTGCAGCAGCAGATTTAGCCTCAAATTTAGACCTGTTGGGCCAGCTAGTTCTTGGTTGTGAGGGGCTGCCTCCGGCCTTGCGGGGTGCTCAGCAGCATTGATAGTTTCTGCCACTAGGGGTCAGTAGCACAGCCACTGCCCACTCCCCCAAGGTGTGTGACACTGTAACGTGCTTATTTTATAGGTTCCATTCATTGTGGCTCAAACTTGCATTCTCCTAATGATTAGTGACACTGGGTGATCTTTTTGAAACTTATTGGTCTTTATTCTTTCTGGGAATATCTATTCAGGTCGTGTGTGTGTGTGTGTGTGTGTGTGTGTGTGTGTGTGTGTGTGTCCCTGAACACGTGTGTGTGCGTGTGTGAGCTATGGTATCTGTGTGGATGTGTGATGACAGGGTCTTTTGCTGCTGGCTTGTGAGCTTCTGGGGATTCTCCTGTCTTTGCTTCCCACCTTGTCATAGGATCACTGGGATTGAAGACATGTGCTACCATGTCCGGCTTTACATGGTTCTGGAGATTCATGTTTGCGCAAGTGTTTTACCACTGAGCTGTCTCTACCCCCCCCACTCTCCGCCCCCCACCAGACCTTTTTGGTCTATTCTTGAATCGGTGTTTGTTTGTTTGGTAATGCTATGTATTCCTTATATATTCTGGCTGCCCCTCATCCAAACCTCCCTTGGGGAATCCCAGCCACCCGCCCTCTTTGAGAGCCTACAGTCCACAGCTGAACTCTTCTCGGGTGATTCAGACCTCTGCTATCAGTGCACTGAATGGACCACAGAGGATGGAGCCACTACATCGAATGACTACAGAGTCAAGCTTCTTGGGACTGGCAGGAATAAGGCCTGCTTCCACCAGTTCTGCAGGTGTGCCAAGGGCTCTGGCCAGTGCTGGCAGGCAATGCTCCAGTGTAACTCATCTCAGAGCTTTGTCATGAAGGAAGGAAGAGGACCCAGCATGGTCGATATTGTTTACATTGTCTTAAGAACAATCTGGTGGCTGCCCTTGTAGAACACCCAGATGGGCTCATCTCTGATGCTGCTATGGCTGAAGGTTTGTGGTCCTCTAGGTCGGATGCTGAACCCTAACAGTCAATGTGACAAATGAGAAGAAACTCAGCCTTTTGGAGGTGATATACATTAAGGTTGGCTGTCATGGCCATTTGCCAAAATCAGAATCACCCGAAGCTCCCCTGAAGCACTGTCCCGACTGCCTTGATTGACGTGGGAAGGTCCGTCCTCATTGTGGGTGGTACCCTCTGGTGGCGGCCCAGAAAAAAAGGTTACAGAGGAAGGAAGTTGCTTGTCTTTTGTTTGCTGGAGTTTCTTTCTTGCCAGTGGGTTGGTTGATGGTTGCTGCTGTGGATTCCTTTCTTGATAGCAGAACCAGAATTTCCAGATTCCGTCGTTGACAAAGGATTGGCATCTTCCCAGCAACCCCATGGGCTTCCAGTGGCCGATCAGGACTGCTGAGGCACCCAGCCTTACAGACTGAGCAACTCAAGATTGTAGGTCTCCCCAGTGGGAGACAGCCATTGTGGAATGACTGCAACCACTGAGGCACCCAGTCCTTCCAGGTTCTCAGCCTCTTAGGTGTAGTTCAGCTGTTGCTGTGTTTTTTTTTTTTTAGACATAAACACACTTGATAAATTCTTATGTCATGAGATGGAGTCTTATAAAACATGCCCCAGGCTTTATTCATCTCATCCACCATGCAAGGTTACTCAAGAGAAGACAGGCTCTTACTAAACAACAAATCACATTAACCTAGGACTTCTGGCCTCCAGAAAGGTAAGGAAGAGGTTCCTTCTGTCTGTGAACCACCTGGTTCGTCACAGGAGTCCTTAGAACAAGGCAGGTGCTCTGCTTAGCTGCTCCCGAATGGTCATGTTTGCAGTGGGCAGCGTGACACCCTTGTCCTGATAGCACCCAGGCATGTGTCTGACTGGGGAATTCTCTCTGGTCCAGGGGACACCTTGAAGATGGACTCTACCTTCTCCATGCAGGATGCACTTCTGGGTGATAGAGCTGCATTCTTGTTGTCTGCCACCTAGCACTGACTCTGTCCCCTCGTCATATACCATAGGTCCTTCGGGGTTGGGGTTGCCTTGGTTATGTGTCTTGTTACTGTGGTCCAACACCCTGACAAAGGCAACTCAAGAAAGAGTTTGCCCTGGCTTTCAGTTTGAGGGTACCGTCCTTTATGGAGGGGAAGCCAAGGCTGCAGGAGGTGGAAGCAGCTGACAGAGGCACATGGACTGTCAAGAGGAGGAGAGGGGTGAGTGCTGGTGTCCAGCTCACTGTCTCTTTTTTAAGCATCCCAGGAGGCAATGCAGGGAATGCTGCTGCTCACATTTAGGGTGATGCTTCACCCGAGTTAATGCAATGGAGATAAGCCAGCACAGACGTGCCCAGAGAGTTAGGTTATTCCAGATTTTGACAGGCTGACAGTCCTAACTACCACAGGGTGACAGCCCTTCCCTCAAGGTCCAGACCTAATAGTGCTGAATCACCTGCAGCTGAGCCCTCATGCTCTACCGTCTCCCATTGCTTTCCTTCAGCCTGGGCCATCACTAGCCCACGGGTTACTTTGATCTTTAGTCTAATAGTAATTTGCTCTCAGATATAAACATGTAATAAATATAAAATCAAGTTATCCTGTACCCCAAACCCCTGATTAATTTATTTTAATCTTACAACTGTATGCTCTGCAGTTATTTTCCCCCTTTAAATTGGTATTGTTTCATTATGATTGTGTACCACTCATTATCAGACACCTTCTTTTAACTCTCTTCAATTCGGTTATCATTTTGAGTGTACAGATCATTGCTTCTGTTGGGAACTTCACTGATACCCAGACCTCCACCAGGTGATACAATAAGTACTTGATGAGATTCAGCACTGTTCCCACCAGCCAAGCCGTGGAAAATACACAAGTAATCTCTGTCAATAGGAACTGATAAAGGAGTGGATAAAGAACATGTGGAATATATGCAGTGGAATATTATTTAGCTCTGAAAAATGAGGCATTGCCATTTGCAATAATATAGAGAATCTGGAGAGCACTCCGCTAAATGGAATAAGCCATGTACAGGAAGGCACAGGTCGGCACTGATGTGTAAGATAGAATACATGGAAGTTAGTACTAGATAGTAATATGATTGCCAGATGCTGGGGGTATGGTACAAACCTTCAGTCATAATATAATGTTCTCAGAATGTAACATTCAGCATGGTGACTATAATTAACAACCATGTAGGTCACATATGAGATCCGCTAAGAAATTTGACCTCAAGTGTTAATACTTGTCAAACACACACAAATGATGACAGGATAAGACAATAAATATTTATCAAAACACCTTAAATGCTTATTGCTTGTTTTTGTCAATCATACCTTGTTATGTATTAACTCAGAGAATACTCCAAAGGATCTGCCCCGCTGTGGGGGCTGTTAGTAGCTGTTCCTGAATGTGTAGCAGAAATAAGGCCAGAATCTCCAGGGGGAGCCAGAGGGCACAGAGGGTGGACTGTTTCCTGATATTGGGAGGCAGTTGGCTCCCTGGTGGCCCCAACAGGATCCACTCTGCTCTGAGGACCTTGGTTGGGGACCTTTGTAGCAGGCTTGTTTCTTGATGTAAGGTTATAGACAGGCACACTGCACTGTAACTGGGAAACTTGGGCCCCCTGCTTAGCCTTGTTAATAGAAGACTTAAGAACAGACTCAGAAGGAATGTTGAAGACAATTTTGTTATGAGTTTGAGAGGAAACATGGCAGGCAAACTTGAACTCTTGGCAGCTGCTGGGAGGAGGGAGATGAGCAGAGGAAGAAAGAAAGCTGTGCCCTTTGCAGTGGCTGTTAGCAAGGTAGGAGAGGTGGGCTGCAGGGAAGGACTGAGAAAGTCTTGAGTGTCCAGGGAACATGTCCATCTTCTGATTGGTATATGGGCTTAGCCTTGGCCTCTTTCCCATCTTCAGCTTCTGTCCTTCCCATTTCAGATGAAAATCTCCCGTGGTCTCTTGGTACCATCACCACAGCCATCTCCACTCCTACTCCAAGGTTACTGATAGTAGCAGGATTCTGATGTTGACCTCATATTCCAGGCTTGGGAGTCAACACAAATAAAAAGCCTAAGTTGCTACAAGTGGGTCACCTGAGAGGAACCAATCAGCATTCACAACCCTGCCCATCAGCGACAGTCAGAAAGGAGGATGCTGGGAACTGAGGCAGGAACGAGTGTGTTGCAGGATATGTGATCACACTGTGAACCCCGAGATTGTGTTATTTACTGGAAAAATCTGTTTCTAGTTGTGATGTGACCCAGCCCTAGCACACACCTTTAATCCAAGAGCTTTCTGCTTGAATATTGTAAACAGGATTAAATAAAGTCAACCATAGGTCAAGAGGGGGAGCAAGCAACCAGTTGACAGGAAGTGAACATAGGATTATTAAGAAAAAATAATAGAGAGTAAGAGGGAATCGGGAAAATGGATAGAGAGACACATAGGAAGTACAAGGGAGGGACATTCAGTTGAAGGGTCTGGTTTGAGATAGCACAGGAGAAGAGGAGGTGTCAGGGACATCAGTTGAGGAGGAAGGTGAACAGGGCACTTTCTCTGCTTCTCTGAGCTAGCAGGCTTTCACCCAGCATCTGGCTCCCGAGTCTTTATTGGTAAATCAAATGATTGAGATTTTGTTAAAAGCAACACAGGTGTTAACCAAGATGATGGGGAAGGAGGGGTTCAGGTAGGAAGTACCCCTGAGAGTGCTTAGAGACAGTGTCTTTTTTGTTGTTGTTGTTGCTTTTTTTGGTTCTTTGAGACAGGGTTTCTCTGTGTAGCTTTGGAGCCTGTCTGAAAATTCACTCTGTAGACCAGGCTGGCCTCAAACTCTCAGAGATCCATCTGCCTCTGCCTCCCGAGTGCTGGGATTAAAGGCGTGCGCCACCGCCGCTGCCGCCACCGCCGCTGCCACCGCCACCACCACTACCTGAGACAGTGTCTTCAAGACAGTGTTATGGAGGCTGGGAAGAGGACAGTGTCGGGGGGAAGAGCAACACCTCTCCCCTCATGGCTCACTAGCAACATAGCACTTTTCCAGCAGGGTGACCTGGCCAGGCTCCTGGTCTCCTGTACAGGGGATTCTTTGCATTGGGCCACTTGTCATTTCTTAGAATGGTTCTGCTCAAATGGATCTTAGTTTAGTTTTCAAAATAGGAAAATATGAATAGTTTCAATACTCAGGGCCAATCTTAAAGTCTCAATGATCTGATTAGCTGACATCCACCATACACACAAGAGGATCTGAGAAACAGGACACAAATCTTTAGCTCCTGGGCTTGGACAACAGACATAAACAATCCCAAGAGGCTGTCTGAGTGACTCTGAACAGAACTTGATTGCATTAAGTATTTTGGAAAATGCAATGATTCAGTTGTGGGACTCATCACCCTCAGAAGCGCTCAGCATTTTATTGGTCTTTTAGATCTAATTTGCAAGTGGAAAGTAATTTCAAGGGGGCAAATATTGAGTGCTCATCGCCATGTGAGTGTGCCCAGCGCAGTTTCCCAGATTGGATCAGCTGAGAGCTCCTTGGGTTGTGATGATCCACTTGCTTCCTCCAAGGGTGTGTTGGTTTGAATGAAAGTGGTTCCCATAGACTTATAGGGAGTGGCATTATTGGAGGTGTGGCCTTGTTGGAGGAAGTGTGTCACAAGAGGGGTAGGTTTGAGGTTTCAGAAGCTCAAGCCAGGCCCAGTGTCACTCTTTTCTTTCTGCTGCCTGAGGATTCAGATGTAGAATTCTCAGCTCCTCTCCAGCACCATGTCTGCCTGCATGCTGCCATGCTTCCTGCCATGCTGATAATGGGCTAAACTTCTGAACTGTAAGCTAGCCCCCATTAAATGTTCCCTTATAGGAGTTGGCATAGTCATGGTGTCTCTTCACAGCAATAAAACCCTAACTAAGACAGAGAGCTACAGTCAGGACTGGAGACACTTAGCACAGTTCTGCATCATTGGGGAAATGAGATAGAAAAGAAAGTGACCTTTCAACAGTGGCAAGCTTAATTTTGTGGTTTTCATGCCTTGCCATCCTAATTCCCATGTCCAAGTGTTTGCTCTGGCTTGTTCATATTCTGCATCATTTTCCAAGTCTGGGACAGGCACCTTTAGAGCCCAAAGCCACCAGGAGCACAGTAAGTTGGACTCAGATTTGTCAAGCGAGTTGGCTCCTTGGCATGGAAAACCTTGGGGAGTGAAGCGGTGTCTTCAATGATGGGGTATTTTCAGCTAGTTCTGGTGGGCAACTGTGGTCTGAATGAAGTGTCCCCCATAGGTTCAGGTATTTGAATACTTGGATCTCAGTTGATGGCCCTATGTGGGGGAGGCTTAGGAGGGGTGGCCTTGCCAAAAGAAGTATGTCCCTAGAGATGGGCTTTGAGGCTTCAAGGCCACCTGCCATTCCCAGTTGCTTTCTCTGCTTCCTGCTTGCAGTTTAAGGTGTGAGCTCTCAGCTTGCTGTTCCAGCCTCCAAGCCTGGCTGCAGCCACACTTCTCCACTGTGACAGTGAGGGACATTCATCCTTCTGGAAGTATAAGCCCAAAATAAGTCCTTTCTTCTATAAGTTGCTGTATTAGGCTTCTCTAGAGGAACAGAACTTAGAGCTGCAGAGCTTAGCAGGTCTTACTAAGCAGGGAAGGTGAGACTGGGGTCAATAGCTAACTGTTTATGAAGTGGCTGATGAACCTGCCTCCTTTCTTGACCTGCCTTAGCCACTGTTCTATCGCTATGAAGAGACACCATGACCAAGACAACTCTTAAAAAGAAAGCATGTAACTGGGGGCTTAATTACAGTTTCAGAGGATAAGTCCATTAGCCTCATGGCAGGGAGCATGGTGGCATGCAGTCTGGAGTGTAGCTGAAATAAAGTATCACCATACTGGGGGGAGGGGAGAGAGAGAGAGAGAGAGAGAGAGAGAGAGAGAGAGAGAGAGAGAGAGAGAGAGAGAGAGAGAGCGAGCAGATAGACACAGAGACTAGGACTGGTTTGGGCTTTTGAAATCTCAAAGCCCACTCCCAGTGACAGGTCCTCTAACAAAGCCACACCTCCTAATCCTTCTAATCCTATCAAAGAGTTCCACATTCAAATATGTGAGCCTATGAGGGGCATTGTCACTCAGAGCACCACACCCTGAAACTCAGGAAGTGTAACATTGTCTTTCTCCCATCTCCCTCTTCCTGGAAGCTGCTGAGAACTCCAGCTTGCCTGCCCTGTTATTTCTTCTGTCAAGTTCCAAGGGAATTGTCCTTGCCTTACAGTATAAAAGAAGTGGCCATGGGAGTATGGTGGGATGTGTGGGTGCTTTGTTCGCATTGGTCTCCGTTCCAGTGTAATTATGTAGTGGACTGGTTTTTGTCTTGATCTGTAAGTGTTCAAGGCTAGTCCATCAAGGTCACCAAGAGCAGTTCCTAGAAGTAACCAGGCTTTTGGGAGTTCCCAGAGTCATTTCCTGGTGGTCAGCAGGATCATTTTCTGGTGGTCAGCAGGATCATTTTCTGGGGGTCAGCAGGGTCAGAGGCTGAATGAAGGTCAGCAGGGTCATTCCTGGAGGTCATGGGTTGCTTCCTTTTTTATCATCACCTGCTTTGTTGTCTGATCATATGCTTCTGAGAGAGAGGACGTGCTGCTAAGAATCTCACTGCTCTACACAGGGGGTTGGGACCAGCCTGGGCTGCACAGTGAGGCTCTGGATAATAATGATTTCTCTGAGATTTCATGTGCAGACCGGTGCTGGCCTTAAGAATCTGTGTAGACCAAGGTCACACTAAAGCTGTCTACTTCAGCTCAGCTCCCTTTCTTCCTCAAGGACCCCTCAACCATGCCATCTTCCACCTCCAATTGATCTTTTTCTGTTCCTCCTGTCAGGAGATAGGCTGCACTTGGAGGTTCCAGTCATGGAAACCCAGGGAGGCCAGGCAGGGCCCTGTGGGCTGAATAGGCATCAGCTCGGCAGGAGAGACCCTATATTAGCAGGCTGTGTTGTTGGGGTTCTAGAACAGCTTTGAGAGGCAGGTTCAGTAGATTGGTTACATCCATTTTAGAGGTGGGGGTGCTGAGGCCAAAGATGCCTGTAGTGGTGATGGACAGCCGCAATGACAGATAGCCTGAATGGGGTGTGGGAATAGGAAGAGCACACCATAGCTGGCCTGTGTATAGCAGTCCCTGTTTATACTGCAGGGAGCGGAGGAGTCTCTCAGGCTTGTGTTCTCCTAAGCTGTGAGCAGCTGCATCAGGGGAAGGTCTTCTCTGTTGAAATAATGCTTAGAAATCAGGCAGGATGGGATTGCTTTGGTCTTCTGTGAAGATGAGGGAGTTGGGTGGTTCAGAAAGACCCAGCACTCTAGAGAAAACAGAAAATTTGGAATGAGAAGGATGTGCCTAGCATACAAGCTCATGTGTGTGTGTGTGTGTGTGTGTGTGTGTGTGTGTAAGTGTACATGTGTGCCTGTGTATGAGTGCCTGTGCATATGATATGGGAGTGTGCAGTGTCTGTGCATGTGTGTGTTTTTTAGCCTGTGGAGATATCAGCACTAGGAGATGACTAGTCTGACAGCATGAGGTGACTTTCTGAGGCCAGAGAGTGGGAGGTGAGATGGGGGTGGGGCTGTGCATGCCAGAAGAAGGCGGGCCTCCGTCTTTCCTGGGCAGGCTTTGCTCTGGGGTTGTTAGGAACAGCATGCCCTTTGCTCGCACAGGTGTCTCTTTCCCAGACCATCTGTTGAGGACACACAAGGCTCAATTTGCAGAAGATGAAAGTTAAAAAAACCAACCATGTAAGGTGATGATGATATGTTAACTGGTCTGGCCACAACACTCAGTTGCAAATGCATGCACGTGAATATCAAAACACCAAATTACATTTCCATCAAGCTGTTCTTAAAAACAATTAGAACTTCCCACTGGTTCAGACTCTGGGGATCCAGATGCTTTCTGTAAATTCATAGTTCATGTCCTTGTTTATGGCTCCAGAGAATGTGGGGTCTCTCTCCTCCCTCCCAGCATGTACACAAAGGTGACCTTCACAGAGGGGAGAAGGACAGACAGTGGGTGGCCCAAAGAGTGGAGGTTCCCTTCCCAGAACGCTGTGCTCAGAAAGCATTAGGCAGTGTTGTTTTTATTCAATATGCAAATCCTCAGCACTGACCAGCTTCAAGGAAAGCTTTGAGAGCATCAAACCAGGTCTCTGTCTGAGAGTGTACTTACAGTGAGGGTTCCAAACCCCACCTGCATCTCTCCAGGAGGGGAGTCTTCTTCCCCCTCTTCCCTGTTCTGCATAATGAGGACCAAGTGTTGGCCTCTGTTCCTTATCATGACAATAGACTGCATAAGTGACCCCTCATACTTCCACCTCAAACCTGGTCCTACTTGGAGTCGGGGCTTTGACAACTGTCTGCTTGGCATCTGCGGGCATTTAATTAAGACTGGTTCTGAGTGTTAAAGCTGCCAAGCCTCTGGGGCGCAAGAGCCTCGAGATGGAATCAGAGGGACATCCAAGGCGACTCAACTGGAGGGACCTGAGAGGCAACAGCGTGGCTGTCTTGGGTTTAGACACCGTGCAGTACTTGTGCAGAGGATGGCAGCAAACATAGCCACAAAAGAGATGTTGGTCAGATCCCGGTAAACATGGAAGGGCAGATCAATGCCGTTCTTAGAATTGAGTTTGAATTCACGTGTCAGCCATGTCAACCATATCTTACTTGTTCTTATCGTATGGTGCACGGAAAAACTTAACGTTTAGTATCCCCAAAAAATTATACACATTTGGTAACAGCTTTCCTGAGGTGAGGGGGCTGTGGGCAGAAGAGAATATGGATCTCAGTTCTCAGTTACAAATGAGTGGCCCAGAAATTTCACATGTGATGAAGATCATGTCTTCAAATTGTGGAAGCAGAACTGGCCCAGGAATGATAATGTGTTTTGCAGATCAAATGGAGAGAAAACTACTTCCCAGCCAGGGTGCTTTAAGCATCAGGAATTTTTCAAGTGTAAGAGAGAGCCCTGAGTCTGTAAACCTGGCTGTAGGTGAGTGATGGCCTTATTTTGGGGTGATGTTAGGCTTGCGACCAGAGAGCAAGGAACCGCTCTTCAAAATCTCCTTAGTGTTCTGAATGAAGGTTTGCAGGAGAGAATGAGGTGCAGTAAGCAACTTTGATGAGTATTTTCTGGGAAGCCAAGAGTGGTTTCTTCCTCTGACACCAGGGACCTTGGCTGCCAGCTTCTGAACTGCAGCTATTTCCCTAACACTTAATGTTTTCATGAACCTTGCCTTGTTATTCTCTCAAAGATACTTGGAAAGGTCAAGTTACATAGTCAAGATTAAAATTTTTTTGTTTGTTTTAAAAGATTTTAATTTTTATCTATGTGCAAGTGTGTGTGTGTGTGTGTGTGTGTGTGTGTGTGTGTGTGTGTGTGTATGTGTGTGTGTGTGTAGTTCCTGAGGAGGCCAGAAGAGGGTGTCATAGCTCCTAAAGCTGGTGGTTGTGAGCTGCCTAATGTGGGTGCTGGGAACTGAACTTGGGTCCTCTGTAAGAGCAGTATGCGCTTTAACTGCTGAGCCATCTCTCCAGCCCCCTCTATTTTAAACCTTATTTTAATTTATTGCTAACTTCAAGCTCAGTCATAAAGAAGGAAACTGTGATGTTGGAAGTTTTCACACTTTGATTCTGCCTGATTCACTTCTCAGCCTAGCGGAAATGGTGCATATGTGCCTGCTTATAATTGAAAATCATATCTCAGCATGGTGAGTCACTCAAGCTCCCCAGGACTGTCCTCAAGTAACTTTGCTATATCTAACATAGTATGGAACATGCAGGGGATAGGTTTAATTCCAGGCTGGTCTCCTCATGAATTACTCTGATTGTGGGGGGTCTTCATTCCTGCTCTGGGCCTGGATCACAGTGGCCTTCCTTGTGTCTGTAGGGACACTGTCTGTGCCATATTCCCACACTGTATTGAACACCCATTCCTGGGCTCTGTTCTATCCAAACCAGTTTCTGAGTCTCCTTGGGCCTCCTCACTGGCAGTTCCAGCTTTGTCTGAGAGAGATCTCCTGAGCTGTCTGCTCCTGTTCTAGGAGTGGTGTTGTCAGGCCTGTGTTGGTACAGGGTGGCCATGCAGTTGGTTGCAGAATATGGGGCTGCTTCTCATTCAGTCCTGTTCAGAAGAGGGTGCCTCATGTTCATGGTGAGACGGGACTGCCTCTGCAGCTTCTTAGGTCTGTTGTTCTTTACCTAAGTTGTCAGGCAATGCTCATTTTCACGGTGGTATTTATGAGTCTATGGAAAAGTCTCTTCTAAAAATTGTTACCATGAAGATCCTACATGGCAAGTCTCTGTAGCATTGTCTTAGTTTTATCTGTAGCTGTTGGCTTGACTCAACCTAGAGTTACCAGAGATGAGAACCTCTGTTGAAGGATTGCCTGGATTAGACTGGCCTGTAGGCATGTCTGTGGATGATTATCTTGAATGTCAATAAAAAAGGACCAACCCACTATGGGCAGCACCATTCTCTAGGCCGGTAGTCCTGAATGATATAAGAAAGCTGGCTGAGTATAAGTCTGCCAGATAGCACTCTCCACAGTTCCCTTATGTAGTTTTGGACTGTGAAGTGAATTCTTTGGTTGGAGGTCATGCTGTAAGAAAGAACAAGTAGGCCTGCCTTCAAGTTCCTGTCTCAATTTCCCTTAGTGATGTGTTATGACCTGGCAGTGTAAGCCAATGAAGTCCTTTCTCCCCTAGGTAGCTTTTGGTCAGAGTGTTTTATTATAACAACAGGAAGGGAACTAGAACAGAGTTTTAAGCTGCCATGGTTATGCCTTTTTGAGACTACCACTCTCTGACAAGTACAGTTCTCAAATTGGGGGGAAATGGAACTGTTTGTTCTCTAGACATGACCATTCACTCAATGCATTCCCATGTTCTCAGTTCACTACTGAAATGCTACATTTCTGAACAGATTTGTTTGGTGATATCAAATAGTGATGAACTCATGGTGGCTCCAGCAGTGAACTTACACCAGAACCATCACTCCCAACTGCACAGTCTTTACTACTGGGGCACCTCTCTGTGGAGTAGTTAATTTGATCCCCATAACAACTGGAGAAGTTACCAACACTTGAAGGTGAGGGAGCCACGGCTCAAGGTCACCAAGGGGAGCAAAGGAGCTGCTCTGCATTCAGATGTCCTCAATGCTTCTGGCACGTGGGCAGATGCAAACACAGCTGGCATCTTCTCCTCTATCACTGTTGTCTTTGGTGTCTCCATGGCTGTTTTCTCAAGACAGTGTCTGGAACACTGGTGTGGGCAGTTCAGGAGACACAGTGTAAACATGACTTGTAGATACATGGCATCTTTGCAGGTGGATGCATTGACATTTGAAGAATATGGCTCATTCTGATGTATATATATATATTCATGTATATATGTATTCATATATATCATATATGTGTATGTATGTTTAAAATTAGGCTTATTGAAGTACAGTCTATAGCGAAACCTACCTCTTTTGAGCTTTGACCAATGTCTACAATTAGTGATCACCAAAGCAATTCATATAAATATATTCATTACCCTGAAGAATTCCAGCAAAGTCCTTTACAGTCAGTGTTACTCTGCATTCTTCTGATTTTGACAAATGTCAAAGTGATTTCTTAGAGTCTGCTGTTTCCTAAATACCACATTAATGGAAGTATAAGGTAAATAGTCTTTTTATTCTTCAGGGACTGAACACAGTTCTTTGAGACTTGTCCATGTGTGGTATCAGTGGTTCATCCATTTTATACCTGTGCTATATTTCATTGTATTGATATGCCACAGTTAATTCATTTTCTGGGTGACTGATATTTGTGTTATTTATGGTTTCAAAAAATTGTTTTTAGTCAGGCATGGTGGCACATGTGTTTAATCCCAGCACTTGGAAGGCAGAGGCAAGCATATCTTTGAGTTTGAGGCCAACCTGGTCTACAGAGTGAATTCAAGGACAGCCAGGGATACACAGAGAAACCCTGTCTCCAAAAAGCCAAAAAAAAAATGTTTTTAAGATTGCAGTAAGCATTTGTGGACAGGATTTTGTGAAGATGTGGATTTTTATTTTTCTCATCAAGTACTCAGGAGTGGGAACACTGAATGGTATAGCAAGGCTCTGTAGAAATAGATCAAATGTTTGGGTTCCATAGAGTCTTTGCATTGATTTATATATAAAATACCTCCCCTGAAAGTTCATGTATTGAAGGCTTCGTCCTCTCAGCTGGTGGTGCTATTGAGGGATGACTGGATCATTTCTTTGATGAGTTCCAAGTGGGCATGAGGAGATGAATCGATTACAGGAGGCAGGATGAGGAGGTATACCTGCTTCAGGAGGCTGGGCTCTGAAGGTACCTTTGCAGAGCCAATCCCACCACCAGTCCCTCCTCCTCTCTCTCCTCGACTGCCGTCAGGTGAACAGCCTTTTCTGCCTCAGGCCTGAAGCGTGGGAACCGGAGTGCCGGTCACCCATGAGCAGCAGGGTCCATCCCAAGCATGTGGGGACAAGGTGTGTATACTCCACATTGATGCTGTAGGAGGGGGAGGTGCTCCCACCTTCATGGAACAGGTTTAGCTTTGGGGTTGTGTGGATGTCATATCATGGTCATATTTAAGAAGAGAACAGGTTAGTTACAGAGAGGAGACAGATGTCCTTGTGTCCTGCCTGAGGATACTCTCATGGGCAGGACTGTCTTCCCTAACAGGCACTTTACACTCTTCGATGCTCAGATAGGAGGAGCCAAAGTCTGCTACTGGAAAATGTTAGCCAGGAAGACATTCTGCAGTAGTGAGTTTTGTGTGATCTGTGACTGTATTCCACAGCCGACTCTCTCTCTTGAAGTAGTGCAGTCATTAGCCCCAAACAAGAACAAGTTGGCCTTTTATCACATTCTCTTTTTATACAGCCTTAAAAAAGAAAGGCCATGGTTACCCTCAGAGGGCTAATATTGTTCTCTACTTCAAGATTCAGAATTAAGAATAACGACATTTAAGATACTGTGAGTCAGCTGTATTATTTTACAGTAAGGAATATCCATGCTTGAAATTACCCTTTTCCTTCCAGTGTTTTGGGAATGTTGGTCTGTAGGACAGTGGTCTGAGAAACCCCACTGGGAATCTCGGGAGCGTGTGTATAGCACTAGACTAGTTAGGAGTATGCTATGTTTGTTGGGGTCTTAAGATTGTTCTACTGGATTTCATAGGAATTGAGAGTTGGAGTGTGAGCTTTCCACCAATTGGAGCACTTCAAATTGTAGAATGTAATTTTACATGTTGAAGATGTTTCTGGTTGAAAGTAGAATGGAAAAATGACTTGAGGCCCTTCCAGAAGCTACCATTAGTATTCTAGAATTTGAAACAGAATGCAAAGACATATAGGCTTTAAAACATAGGGGGAGGGGGAACTGGAATCCTCAAATAGAAAGTTCTATAGGTTAAAGATTAAGTTTTAAATGGAAATCTCCACAAGATGAGCTCATGGTTTCCCAAACCCAGAAGCCATGGCCTCTTCCACTCTTCTGGAATGGCATGCTACTGTTACCCATAGGGGCCACAGAGCAGACCTTGGATGTTGCTGCTTGAACTCTGAGGCTTATCTTCCTGATCAATCAGGGATAGCATGGCCCTCCACCTCTACTTCTTGAGATGAGCAGGGACAGGGGGATGATTTGAAGCTGGAACTGCACTGAGCTGTTTTCTTCTATTTCCTTTTGAGAGACAGACTCTATTATTTGTTCAGTTTCTCAATGATACCATTCCCCGGATGAAGTTCCTTGACATGTCTTGTTACCTTGACTCCATACTAGGGGATCTGAATCCATTCTGATTACTTTGTGTTTGATTTTGAATACTGGCTGTGGTGAACTGAACCACTGCTCAGACAGAAGATTCTGTGTTGAGGAGCCTGGCAGGTTATTTTGCTGTTACAGTGACAGACTTTGTTTAGACACAATCCTCCGGGCACTAGAGAGAGGGAAGACCATGACAGATGTCACATAGGAATCTGTGCCATCCACTCTGTGTGGTGGCACAGTGACTCACTTCTGCACAAGTATGTGTGCTTTAGAATTCACTGTATTCTTCCTTATCATTTGAGCTGCTCGGTGAGTATTTGGCAGTTGCTTATTTATTTATGGGGTTTCCTTGTCCTTAAAAATGGTTTACTACAAGAATGCAGATTGAGGATAAGTAAAGTACCAGGCCACCAACAGTGTATCTAACAGAAAGTATGAAGTTAGAACTTCATGTTTTACAAATACACAGACCGTGTTTCCAATCGACACACTGGGGTCAAGTACATGTGACCAGGATGATGCAAATTCATTTTGAGAGCAAGAGGGTTCTGTTTTCCCTTTTGTGACTGAATTTGGATTAAATATTAGACCTGAACTGGAGAATTACATTTAGTGGCTGGAGAAGTGGCTCAGGCGGTGTTTGCCTAGCATGGGTAGAACCCTGGATTCAGTCCCCAGTACCACATAGACCTGCTGTACTAATACAACCTGTAATGCCTGGTGGAGGCAGGAGGCAGCCGGTGAAGGTAGAGCCAAGGAGGATCAGGAGTTCAGAGTCATTCTCTGTTACACAACAAGTTCGAGTCCAGCGTGGGCTCAGGATATCTCTTCAAAAACAAAGCTATGTAAGAATTTTATAAATATTTATATAGTAGAAAGAAATTTCTCCCTATCAGAGCTGCATGTTTTGTCATCAGAAGCAGGAAACAAAAGCATTGCAGCTGATAGAATCGAGGCACAAGGGGGTTTTGTCAGCCTTGGCTGGGAGTGTGTCTGGCTCTTCTAGCCTTCTTCTTGGCAAACTTATGTCTTAAAATTTATACTTTTAGCTATTTTTATTGTATGAATTGTTTTGCCTGCAAGTATGGCTGTGCATCATGTGTGTGCCTGGTCCCTGTAGAGGTCAGAAGAGGGCATCAGATCCCTGGAACAGGAATTAAAGGCAGCTATGAGCCACTGTATGGGTGCTGGGAATCGAACCCAGGTCCTCTGCAGGAACAGATGGTTCTCCTAACCGCTGAGCCATCTCTCCAGCCCGCCCACTTGATTTTATATGTGTGATTTTGTAAGTCTTCCCAGGAAGCCATCCCCTCACTCTCCTGCCACTAAGTGGGAGCATCGGCCTCCAGCAAACGAACTATTGAAGAATGCAGTGATAGTGTTATGCTCATCCTTACAGAACAGCATCCTTCTTTCAAATAAGCTACAGCATTGAAGGCTGCTTCATCTAAATTAGTTGGAAGATGCAGTTGTCAACATACTCTTAGATCTTTGGAAATAAAGACCAACATTTTATCTGAGCAATACCTTCTTTGGTGTTCCTGTTAGTTGGACACTCCAGGGTGTCAACTAAAGAGACAGATGAGTGAAACAGGTGGATCAAATGAGCTACAAAGTTATTATTACCTCTGTGGACACTCCTGTGAGTGTAAAATCACGTCAGGGCTCCATGCTACCATCTGACAGTTGAAGGACCTGAACAGGTCAGAGGTCACATCTGTGAGTTGAACTTCTGCCTTGCTCCCTGCCAACACACTTCTGTTCTGCTGTTGTGAATCTGCTGTTAAGGTTTGTTTTTCTCTCCTCTCAGTGTCAGATCTCTGGAAACAGCTGTGTCCATGTCTCCATTGCCCACTCAGGCATTCACTAGGATGCCAGTACCAAAAGGCTCCAGGTGGCTGTAACACCAAAGATGTGTTTTCATTCTGTGGTCAGAAAGTCTTGAAGATGAGAGTGTTGTTCCATGTTTTTCATGAAAGATAGGCACCTGAGTTCATGTTTTTATTGCCCTTCTTTGTACAAAGTGTATTAAAGTTGCCAGAGGGACATGAAATAATTCTTCATGGGAATGCCATCAGTAAGTCAGATATTTGGGGAATTTCTGAAAGGAGGGGCTGTCATGTTGGGTAAAGCATAGGAAGCTGTGGGGAAAGTGAGAAGGATGCTGGCAGCGGTGGTGCATGCCTTAAGGACCAGCACTCAGGAGGCAGAGGCAGGCGGATCTCTGTCAGTTTGAGGCCAGCCTGGTCGACACACGGAGTTCCAGTCCAGCTAGGACTATGTAGTGAGTGAGACCCAGTCTCAAAGGAAATGGCGAGGTAAGGGACAGAGATGACAGATGGAGCTGATCTCCCGGGGAGGTCCCTGGAAGATTTTAGGCACAGATCAGCTGGTCTGTAAGGTGAGTGGAAACAAACCAGTCACGCTGGATAGCCAGTCACCCGTCCGCTTGCAGAAGCCCTGTACTGTTGCATTCCATACCCTGCACATGCTGAGACCTAGCAGAGAGCACCTGCCCCACCCCAGGGGCAGCGCAGCTTCCTGTGTGCAGAGCATCCTCAGGCTCCTCAGCTGGGTCCTGGGGTCTCAGAGTGAAGTATCTTCATTGTGCCACTGAGAATGAGGTACCCTGAAGCGGAGTGTTTCAAATCCACTGTGGAACACACCTCACCCGATACCTAAGCTCAGTGACTTCCTGTAGGGATTGGTAGCTGATGAAACCCACTATGGACACTAATGGATGATGTAATGACACCACAATCAGGGCTACCAAGCAGGTACCTGCTGTTCTTTTATGTTGCTTAACTCAGAACAGTTAACTCCATCTTTTATGGGGTACTCTTGAGAAACAGATTTGTAATATTTAGAGAAATAGGTTTGTAATATTTTCTGTTGCCTGAATTTACAGTGAAAAAAAAAACCCCACTGTATTCTGAATAAAGAAAGGGAAAAGTGCTCACGATCTGTGACTATGGTCCTCTAAACAAGCAATCCAGATGAAGGGGTGAAAGCAAATCCAACAATAACGTCTCAGAGTGAAAAGCATGAGACACTTGGAAGACATGGGAGATACCTTAGCAAATTCTAACTGGACCACATGTGAGGTTGAACATAGGCTGAGGCGTCAAGTGGAGGAGGAGAAAGGGAGGGAGGAGAAGAAGGAAGAGTGAGGAGGAGAGGGAGAGGAGGCAGGGATGAAGAGGACAGAGGTAGGGAGAAGAGGAAGAGGGAGATGAGGAAGAGGAGGGAGGGGATGAGGGGGAGGCAGACAGCAGTAGCAGCAGAAACAGAGGACGGAATGAGAAATGACAGAAGAAAATTTCTCTGAGATAGAAGATGAAAGGCTTCAATTGAAAGATGTCATGAATACTAATTCACACAAATGAAAATGAGTACAATAGTTAGACATATCCTCAGTCAAGTGTGAGAAGCCGGGAACGAGGAGCTCTCTATTAAGAGCTTCAGAGGGGATAAATCAAAGCACGTTTTATTTCCTATAAAGAAAATGATGAGCACTGTTGTCAGAAAACAAAAGAGAAGTACTTTTAAGCCTGAGGGGATGGCTTTAAATCTGCAGCCCTTTACCAGTCAAAGCAGCAAGTGACAAGGGACAAGAAAAGTATTTGCAGTTATAGAAAGACTTTGGGCCGGGGTGGCTCAGGGGTGTGGGTGGCTCCAGTGGGTAAAAGCACCAGCTCTGAAAGCATGAGGACCTGAGTTCAAATCCCCAGTGTCAATGTACAAAGTGGGTGTGGCTGCACATGCCTGTAACCCCAGGATTCTTGTTAGAGAATCTCTCAGGTGGATCCTGAGAGTTCACTGGCCAGCTGGCCAAGCTGAAAAGGTGAACTTCTGGTCCCATGTGAGACTCTGCCTCAACCTTCATGTGTCTGCTACATGGGGGTACTCCCCATATGCATATGCCATAGCACATACACCACATGGGCACATGATACATACTATACTATAAAATAATATAAAATATATAAAATGTTTCTCTTGTGCCTTTTATAAATGTGTGGCTGGAGGAGCCAGCAAGACCAGGAAATGCACCTAGCTGTGAGAACTCAGCATTCAGTGGATGTGGTGTGCCTGGAAGACATCTGGTCCAGACTGGAGTAAGAGGACAGGGTCCTTGGGGTTTCTGTAGAAGGAACAAAACAGGATCCCTGGTAATAAACTGGGCCTCTACACTGGGAAGTGATTTCATTGCTTTTTTTGACCTCAGTACTCCTGGAAAACTACACAATGTTCTGAAAGTCAGCGTAGGTTAGAGCAAACTAACATCTAACATGATATTGAGTGAATGCTCTCGGGCTCATCAGGGAAGAAGGGGAGGAAGCTTGTAAGGAAAGGTCTAAGGTAGTGGACTTCTACTGACTGCATGCACAAGACCTGCATAATATTGAGCCAGCCCAATCCCACAGGCAGTCAGTCAGAAATACGGGGTAAGTGTGAATTAAGAGGCAATAGATGGGGTGGCTATAACTACAGACTTTGAGATCAGAATTCCTGGGTTCCAGTCCCACCCCAGTCACTCACTATTGTATTATCTTATAGGGATTTTATGAGGGGCAATGAGTTACTGTATAAATACATGTCACACACACATGTCACACACAGTAACTGTTATTAATATTATCACAAAGATTAGCCTGTGGTGGCAGCCTTCCTTCATCATGACAAACAGAAGACATGAGTGTAGTTAGCTTTGTCTGTGAAAGTCAGTGGGGGAAGGGGAAGTCTAAGGCAGATGCTGAATTTTACTTTAACTTTCCTGTAACTGTTACTGTGGAAATATTTCTTCAGGTCTTAAGGATGTTCACCTACAATATTGTAGATATTTTGCAAATGTATATATTGTCAAGGTTCTCTTGAGGAATCAATATGTATTCGGATGAAAATATATTAAAATATATTTTAATGATAGGATGAATATATATTAAAAAGGGACTCATTAGATCGGCTTACAGGATATTGTCTGAGAAGTTCAGCAATGACTGTCTCATGGCACACCTTTGAAAGGCCACATGCATTCCATTCTTTCTAATGAGATGTTTTCTAGTCATATCTTAAAGTCCCTGCACATCTGGCCCATTACTAATAGACCCTCCTTTTGTCTCATCACTGTCTTCAGCAGGGGAAATGGTGTCTTCTCCATAGACTAGAAATGAGGCAGAGCATGGCAAGGCTAGGCATTAGTGGACCCAGAGCCATAGTGCTGTGGATATCACTCTATATAAATAAAACACTGATGGCTAGTGACCAGACAGGAAGTATAGGCGGGACAAGGAGAGAGGAGAATTGGGGAAACAGAAAGAAGGGGGGAGACACTGCAGCCACCGCCAGGACAAGCAGCATGTAAAGACGCCGGTAAGCCACCAGCCACGTGGCAAGGTATAGATTTATAAAATGGGTTAATTTAAGATAGAAGAGTTAGCAAGAAGCCTGCCACGGCCATACAGTTTATAAGTAATATAAGCGTCTGAGTGATTATTTTATATGTGGATTGTGGGACTGTGGGGCTTGGTGGAAACTGGAGAGAAGCCCTCCAGCAACACCATAGCCAAGGGTTAATGCTGTTAATGCCGGGGAAAGACTGTTCCAAAGACATGCTTATCAAGATGACAAAAGCCTCTGCCACCCGGGGGTGCAGCTCAAGCAGGAGCACACTGAGTGTGTGCCTGTGTTTATCACAGAGCTAGAACCCTTTCTTCACTTACTCCTTCACCAGATGCAAAAGCTCCTCTACACCAGCCTCTGCCTGTGTGCACACCCTGTGAGTGTTAGCATTATGATTGGCCTTTGACCTCTGATTTCCCCAGACTCCCAGTGAGCTTCTGAGCCAGAGGGAAAGAACTAGCTATAGACAAGAGGCATGAAAATATGAGCCAACGTTCAGTGGCTTTGTTCCTGGCAGGAGCTGCACCTTATCTGTTTCCTCAGGCATGGCCAAAGGTGTGTATGAGGTCCTGCCTCTTTTTTCCTTTCTCCCTTTTTGTTTGCTTATGTTCTAGGATTCCATAATAAATGGCTATCACACTTTGGGAAATATGCATTGTAAAAAAAGAATGTATGGGGGCTCAGTGTTGAATTGTGTTGAGGACCAGGATAGCTCACAGCCTATTGATGCCAGCCACCTTTCCAAGGGTAACTGACACCCTTGATTGCGCAGGGACTGGTAGGTGACAACTCTGTCTCCTGGAGCAATGGAAGCTCCATCTTTCTATCTAATCAAATTAGTTCCTTTCTCCTCCGTGGGTCAGACACAATCACCTCTCATTTGGCACCTGATGAGCAATTGCAAACACTGTCAGGGTATGATGCTAAGAGGACATGATGTGGGGGCGCTAACATTACACAGATATATCACAAGCGCTACAGAAACGTACTGGGTATGGATTTCCTGTCTCATGCTGAATCCATTTTCTTTTTCACATGGGAAGGACCGGGCAGCTGTTGAGGAGAGGAACTACATGCCTGCTTTATAGATGCCCCTGTCTCTGCAGCTCTGTGATCCAGGTGGAAATGGCGGGAATCCTAGGCTTGAAGGCAGCTTTTGTGTCATTCTGTTGCTAGGACGTACAAGCAACTTAGGGGAGGGAAGGTTTATTTCATGTTACACTTTGGGGTGACAGTTGATCACTGAGGGAAATTGATCACCGAGGGCAGGAACTCAGGCAGGACCTTGAAGCAGACATGGGGAGGAAAGCCATTTGCTGGCTCTCTCAGTCTGATGATCAGCTGGCTTTCTTGTATAGCCCAAGACCAACACATCTAGGGATGGTGCCACCCACAGTGCGCTGGGCCCTCCTACATCACTTAACAATTGAGACAGTCCCACCCCCAGGCATGCCCACAATCTAATCTGGACAATGCTTCCATGGAAGCTCTCCTGCCAGATGACTCTAGGCTGTATTAACTTGCCAATTAAAGCTAACCAGGACAGAGGCCATTGCTGGACCTACCACTCTCCATTACATTCCACAGTGACACCAGCTTATAGTAATTTATCGAATAGTTTCCACCGACACTATTTGGGTTCCATAAGATTAGAATTGAGAATCAGTGAAGGTGAATGACATGTCTTGAGCACTGCAGCTTTATCAAGTAGAAAGGTGTCAGATCTGGCAAGTGAAACCCACCCAGTGGGAACCAATCATTCCACTCTAGAATGTCATTCAGAGTTGGCTGAACTGGTCTTCCTTGTCAATTCCCTACCCTCTCCACAAGGTCATGGACAAAAGTTACCATGGTGTCTGAAAACACAGCAGTGTTTTTGAGGTAGAGAAACAGTAAGAGAGAGGAAGAAAAATATTGGGGACATAAAACTGATAAGGGGTCTCCTTGGCATTTGCTTTTATTTAACTTATTAAGCAGAACCGATGCTGTGATGAAACACTGTGACCAAGGGTGACTTATGGGAGCGAGAGTTTGCTTTGCACTGGAGCAGAGGGAGAAGAGTCCCTCACAGTGGGGAGGCATGGCAGCAAGGGGCAGGAGCGGAAGGCCGAGAGCTCACGTCTTCAACCTTAAACACGATGCAGAGAGTGAAGTGTAAGTGAGGAGTGACTATGCACTCTCTACCACTCTCTACTTCCTCCAGCAAGGCTCTACCTCCTAAAGGCTCCTAGAACCTCCCCAGACAGCGCCACCTACCGGGACCAAGTCTTCAAATGCATGATCCCAAGGGAGACACTTGTCATTCAAACCAAAACACGTCTATACTAAGCATCTATAGACTTCTTCCCTTGTCATTATTCCCTAAAAAATATAAAATACAATCTGGGCGGTGGTGGTGCACACCTTTAATCCCTGCTCTTAGGAGGCAGAGGCAGGTGGATCTCTGTGAGTTCAAGGCCAACCTGGTCTATGAAGCTAGTTCTAGGACAGGCAAGGCTATACAAAGAAACCTTGACTAAAAAAAAAAAAAAAAAAAAAAAAAAACCAAAATAAAATAAAATATAGAATAACAATTTATATGGCATTTACATTGTACTAGGTATGTAAGTAATCTAGAGATTATGCAGATGATACATTGAGATATGCATAAATAAAACCAGATACCACTCCCTTTTATAGAAGGGCTTTGAGCATGCGCAGATTTTTGCTCTCTGTGAAGGTACCTAGATCCAATCCCCCTGAAGTCTGAAGGAGGATTACAGGGTCCTTGTTTGTCCCAAGTCATCATGTCTCCCTTTCCTGCTCCGCTTGCTGTGGCAATACTTATTGAAGCCAAGGTCGTACTGATATCTTTGCCACCAGCACTCCCTGGGTGGATGGCTTTCATTGTTCTACATAGTGCCAGAGCTGCGAATGCCAGCAGAAGCTGAAGACCCATGTCTGCACTGAGGCCACATCTTTTCATCCACGCAGAGACTGCTGGAACCAACCCTGTAACTTCCTTTGCTTTCAGCACCCCGCTCTCCCGTTTCTCACCCAGGTATCTTACAGCTTTCATCTCATCCTGGACTCCTCATGTCAATCAGGGCTGGGAGAAGGAGTTATGAGGGTTACTACCCATTCTCAACTTGATGGAATCTAGGAGACAAGCATCCGGCAAGCCTCTGAGGGTTTATCTAGATAACGTTAATTGAAGAAGGGAGACCTGCCTGTTGTGGACAGCAGCATCAGATGGGCTGGGCTCCTGGACTGAATAAAAAGGAGAAAGTAGACTAACTATTCACCTGTCTCTGCTTCCTGACTTTGGATGTAGTGTGACCAGCTGCCTCAAGCTCCAGCCACCAAGACTTCCCCACCCTGCTGTGTATGCTCAAGCATTGAGCTCCGAATAAACCCCTCCTTCTTTAAATTGCTTTCCACAGCAATGAAACAGGTAGAGGGAAGTACTGCTCTGTAGCTAGAGTCTTCTTTGCCAGTCCCTGGCAATGCCCATTCTCTGCGGACTCAGTGAGAGGATCTTGCAATTTTTCCTACAATGGGTTCTTTGCTGAAAATCTCATTGGTTCTCCTGCCACTGGGAGGCTACCTCTCCAGATTTTAGCCAAGCCCAGGGCCCTCAAAGCCCCAGGCTTGAGCTGGGATCCCGGTTGCTTAGGGATTTTTCCACTCTTGTTTCCCTATAACCGAGGGTGAAACTAGGAGACGCTGGTGGAGGTTTGTTGATCCAGAGCAGCCAGCAGGGAAAGGAGATGAAGAACTCTCCCTCAGAAGGTGTGAGGTGCCCTGCTATGCTCAGAGCCAGCTCAGTCCATCACACACCTCTCTGGGTCTGTGGCAAGAATCTACTGCTGTGGCTACATAGGGTTTGGATGATACTAAGAGAGAAGGGACAATCCGAAGGCAATACCATATGACTCAAGTCTGGGTGAACTGGGACGGGAAGGGAAGCAGGGCTGCAGTTCCTGGGGGGCTAGTGAGTCATGACGGGGGAGGAAGCTGGGAAGAGACTGAGAGAAGATTGACACCGAGGTCTGAAGGCTCCGGATCGCTGTTTTTATGCTTCTGGTGTGTAGCTTAATGAGGTGGTTTCCCAAGTTCTGTGTACCGCTAACTTTCCAGGTTTCTATCTAGACTTTTAGAGGAAACTTTTGTTCCTCTAATGAAGGTGCCACATGACTGCTTTTTAATGGGCTTGCTTTATAACCTGCACATACAGAGGAAATGGAAATAAATCGCTCTGGGCTCCATCTGCTCCAGCAGTCCAGGAAGAAAGCAGTGACAGAAAGCTGGGAAGCAGTTTGGAAAACTTCCTTACTCTGTGGCAAAGAGGGATGATTGAGTTGAAATAAATAATTAGCAGAGACTTGTCAGTGTAGCCATGGTAACACACATATATGAAGGGAAAGAAATGCACTCGGGGCTTTCCTGAGTCTGGGATGATGGGGTTTAGACTCTTCAGACTTGGCACACTTGGCCTGTGTTGTTGATCATTACTGAGTCATCCTCATTGTGCTAAACCTGAACTTTTGTTTCATCCTCAGTGCTCATCACTCAGTATTTTTCTGTAGTAAAGCTGATTATAGAAACTTATTCTTCACATTTGCTTAATTCCCTTTATTAAAGATTACAGAAAAATCCCATCACCTCAGACCAGTTCCTCTAAGTCCTTTGTAAGCAAGTGCAGACTCTGTAGCTCTCAGTCCCACATCTCTGTGTTTAACCAAATGCAGGATGAATATATCGGGGGAAATGCATCTGTACTGAACACAGATGCTTTCCTTGTTGCCATTTGTTAAAGCTATAGAACAGCAACTATTTACACAGTATGAAATCATGTAAGTGACGTAAAGATGCTTCAAAGTACAGGGAGGGTGTGTAGGCTTCATGCAAACACTTGGCCATTTTATTGTATTATAATTGTTGTTATTATTATTTTCTATTTATATGTGTATGTATGTATGTGAGTCTGTGCATGTGAACATGGGTACCCATGGAGGCCACAAGAGGGAATCAGGTCCCCTGGAGCTAGAATAACAGGCAATTGGATGCTGTAAACCAAACTTGGGTCCTCCGGGAGAGCAGCATATGCTCTTAACCACAGAAACCTCTCTCTAGCCCTGCTTTGGCATTTTATATGAGGAACTTGAGTTGAGCATATTCAGTATCCTGAGGGAAGAGCCCTCTCATACTGGGAATCTCAAACATGGCTAGAATAAGCTTCTTCCTGTTTCAGGATTGTATTGGTCAACACACTAAGAGCCAGGCTACGTCTTACCTTTTATTCCCTCAGAAGAAAGGGCCATAAAATAGTCAATTAGTAATCAAATTGAATTCTGAAGACAACACTCAGTCAGCAAAGTGCTTACTGTTCAAGCAGGAGGACCCGAGCTCCAACTCCAGGATTCACACGTGAAAGCTGAGTACAACTGACTTGTGCTCATGATTCCAGCACTGGACAGCAGAGACAGGCAAACCCCGCAGCTTGCTGGCCCATCAGCTTAGCCTAGCTGGCAAGTCCCAGGCAAATGAGCGACCCTGTCTGAAAGGAGGTGTATGACAGCCAGGAATGACACTCCAGATTGACCACTGGCCTTCACATCTCTGTACATACATACATATGTATGCAAGCTTTCCCACCAACTGCTCAAATTATGACAAATGGACTGCCGGTCTACCCAATAATGGAAACTTTGAATATATTAAGTTTTTAAGAAACAGAGTCTCAAACATAACAAGAAATTCCATTTTTTTTAAAAAAAAAAATCTCAAATTCTTATCTCTTCCAAAAAGTAGGCAAAGAAATCTGTAAGTTATAACTCTCTTAGGAGTGGGGTCACCTCACTCTCTGCTTTAAAGGGCAGTTGTATTTTATTCTAGAAAGAGTTTACAATCTCATGTTTCACTTTAATGAGACTTGACCCCCTGATAGTCCATGGGGCTCCTCTTTCATTGTTCACGTATCTCTGTTTAGCTTCACTATGACTCTTAGATTCATCTTCTGATTCCCCTGCCTCCACCTGATGAGTGCTGGGATTGCAGGGACACAGTACCGTGTCTGGCTTATACAGGGCTTTGTGCATGCTAGACAAGCACCATGTCAGCGGAGCTGCGTCCCTAGCCTTCCTTTTCAGTTGTTCATTGGAGGTGCTGACTTCCAGCCCTCTGCCAGGGCCTGATGTCCCTGTGGACCTGTCCTGACCTTTGTACAGCAGGGCTTCTGTTTCCAGTGCCCTGGACCACTTGTCTCTGCTCTCAATCCTAAGAATGAGGGGCATTTTGGAAAGGGATTGGTGGTAGGAAGGAGGATGAGGGTGGAACATTTATCCCATTGGGCATCTTCCGTGGATCTAGTTGTGGCCCCAACTAAAAGCTGTTCTTTCAGGGTGAGCTGTCTGTCAACATGTCTTGCCTTGTAGAAGCTGGCAATCGTTTCTGCTTCCCTTGTTCCTAAGACTCAAGGTGGGCACAGACCACAGCTGCCCTGGGAACCTGAACCTTCCAACCAGGCCTCCTGCCTCTTGTATAGTTAGTGCCTTTGCGGATGAACTATCCTCAAAATTCACTTTTCTGGTTTTGATAGGAACTCTGTTACAGAGTCTCCTTACATCCTTAACCCAAAGGAGCGACACAAATGGAGTTTCTGCACCAAAGAAGGCATATGGTAGCAGAATTTTTGGTGAAGATGCCTATGTTTCTGTCATTCAAAACTGCCAAACTAGTTTACTCCTTATTGCAAAATTTGAATCATTGAGAACCAGTCTGATTCCTGAATAATAATAAAATAATAATCTGTGCCCAGAAAATGAAACAGATTGTAAAAGGAATGGCTCATAGTGATTTAGTGAACTGTCAGGTTTCCATTTCATAAATAACAAAACAGGAATTAGGAGCATGCCAGAACACATTAGCTCTCACACATAAATAAAGGAGATTTTATTAGAGTTGGTGAATTGCGCATCCTTAATTCACATTGTCATTCCTGACACTTTGTTGTATATCCTGTGGGGCTTTCAAGTCCTCCTCCTGCTTCCCTTCAGCAAGACAAATACACAGGGAATGGAGCATGATAGGAGGGCAATTATGAGGCAGTAAATCTCGTTTTCCCGTGTTTCATAGAGTAGTGTTTGGCTCTCCTTCCTTCTGATTCTTAGTCAGCTTTGTCAATAGCCTGGAGTCATCTCAGAGGAGAACCTTGATGGAGGAGCCTTAGACCAGCTGGGTACAGGCGTGTCCATGGGGATTGTCTTGACTATGAATAAAAGCAGGAGGGCCCAGCCCACTGAGGGCAGCCCCATTCCCTGTGCAGGTGGTCTTGGCCTACAGAAGAGAGCTGGCTAAGCACGAGCTGTGAGTGAGCCAACAAGCAGTGTTCTTCCACGGTTTCTGCTTTGGGTTCCCGCCCTGACATCCCTCGGTGAGTGATTGTGACTTGGAGGTGTCAGCTGAATACGTCCTTTTCTTCCCTCAGTTGCTCTTGGTCAGTGTTTTATCAGAGTAACAGAAAGGAAAAGCAGAACACCGTGACATACCAAGGCAGAACGTAGTGAAAACGGGATGTTCTCTGTCTCTCTGCACCCCCCTCCTTATTTCTCTCCTCTCAGTATGGAGAAGAAGTGAAAAGGTGAAAAGTTTAGCATCAAAGTTTCAAGGTCAGAATGAAGGGAACCTGTTCTTTTGGTTGGTGGTTTGGGTCCCTCTGATCTTAGCTCCTGGCCAAAGGAAGCTTCTAGTCTAGCTCCGTGTGTTGCAGAGATTGCCAAGGGTATGTTTGTGTCACACAGGCTGAGTCTCAAAGTACTGGGTACAGCTTCTTGCAAACAGAACAAGAATAGATGTCTGTTTCTACATATGTGCAATCTAGTTGGAAGATGAGACCAACACCCTAAACTTCAGGAAACAGCAAAGGTCACTTGGGAGGAAAGAGAGGAGGGTCTCTGAAAGGACCTACACAAGTCATAGTCACTCTGGGCTGTGTAGGGTTCCTACATCAGATAGGAAAATCTGTAGGGAAAATCCCCCATATGTTTCTAGACTCCTAGCCTAAATTCTGGGGCATCTCAACCTCTTTTTAAAAATTCTAATTTATATATGCACATACATGTATGTTTATGTTATGTTCCAGTTTATGCATATATGTGTATGCACACATATGTGAGGAGATCTGCACAGCACAGAAGAGGATGTCTGAGCCCCTGAAACTGGAGTTAGGTGGTTGTAAGCCATTTAATATGGTGCTGGGAACCAAACTTTGGTCCTCTGGTGAGAGCACCAAGCACTGGTAACCTCCAAGCCACCTTTCAGGCTTCCATCTCAAACTCTTGACCAGAGTTTTCCCTCCCCTCTCAGTGCTAAATGACCTTCAGGAACCTTCCACCTCAGAGGGTTCTCATCGGCAGTCACTGTTGTTGCTCTGCCTTATGCAAAGTTCTCTTCTTCCTTTCTTCTTTTTCTCCCACTTCAAAGTCCTTGTCTGCTCTGTGACAGTGTGATGGGAGCACCATGTGCATTAGAGTGGATGTGCTCTGACTAACCCGCTTCTCCGGCAGGAGGTTGGGGGTGTCTCCAGCAGGTACCTGACTATGCACAGAGGAAGGAATGAGTTCTCATGAGCCACTCAGCTACCAGCATGGGATGAGTAGTCCCACTCAGGAATGACTCTACAACTGTCTTTTCATGTCACTGTTCTAGGCCCATGCCGAACCCTCTCACCCCAAGCCCACTGGTCTAGCCTAGGTCAATGCTAGATTAATTTATTCTTAATAATTGCTTTTTCATTTAAAAGCTCGAGATTGAACCCCAGGTCTCACACATACAGAGAAAGCATTCTACCAAGGAGCTCTATTTCAGTCATCTGTTCTACTTTTTACTTTGAGACCAAACCCCACCAAGTTGCTCAGGCTGGCCTTGAACTTGTGATCTCCTGCCTTAAATACTTAGATACTGCCTCTCCAATATCTAAGATTTGAGGCCTGAGCCACTGGGCAAGGCTGCAATCATACTTTAAATGCACATTCCTATGAGGATATTGTGTCTTTGACCCCCCAAATAAGGGCAGCTCTTTCTCACAAGGGTGGAAGAGGCCACAAGGACCTGTGATGTGCCTGGTGAAGGGTCCAGGTGTCTTGCTCATTGCAGTCTCCAGTTGCCCTGCTGCTGGTGGGAGGCAGGAGCCAATTTGGCTTCACATGAAGATTTTTCCATACTTCTGAGCATTGCGTTCTAAAACTCAGTGAAGAGACCAGCTAGCTAGTGAGTGGGAAAATATATTGCAGTCAGTTAGTCGGTTTTGCTCACTAGGAGAGGAGGGGGTAGGAACCACAGAGAGCCAGTTTTAAATACTTAATTAAGAATTAATGAAAACTTTCTCCACAGGTGTTCGATTATTTCCATTTAGAAGTGGAAGACATTGAGGCTTAAAGGCTTTGAGTGACTTTGTCTAAGTTGACTCTGCTGGTCTCTCTCTCCCCACCGCCCCATGACAGCCCCTTTGCTTGGCTGGTAAAAGGGAAATTGAATTCCAGTGATAATTCTGAGTCCGTGTAATGAGTAATTATCGAATCTTCCAGAAACTTAAAATAATTTGTGGAAAAGACTGACCCTACCCGTTTTAGGTCTTAAGTATCACATCCTGGCTGGCCAATGGGAGCTGCCTATCTCTGCCCCTCTAGCATGCCTCTTTTTTTTTTTTCTTTTTTAGTGTGTGTTCTTTGTGATTTGGAGGCTGGAACTCAGGTTCTCATACTTGAACAGTAAGTACAGTACCAGCAGCAGCATCGCCCAGCTTAGTGCGAATTACTTCTGCTGAGAAAGATAGAACCTGGGAAGGGTGGATATGGGCCACGAGAGCCACTGTGTAAGAAAACACTGGCAAAGGCTATGGAATGCCATCTTGGCATAGATAGAAAGTTTAGGGAGTTTTAAATGTTTCCTCTTACAGACTCATCCAACGTGCTTGAGCATTGCATGCAGGTACTGCTCGGAGGATAAAGACGAGCAGTGTTCCCCTCTTCCTGACCAAGTACTGGCAGAAGACACAGCTGCCACAAAGCCACATAGCCCTGGAGGTGCTCGGGGAGCATGCTGGAGGGAGAGGACAGGACCCTCACCCAAGTACCAGCAGGCTGGATTCTCCTTCTAGCCCACTTGAAGATACATTGGGTTTTGGTTAATTTAGTTTTGTCTCTAAGAGATATTTTGTTGGAAGAATAATGAGACAGAATGCCATCATTACCAGCTCATCCCCCAGCAAGACCACAATGTCTGTGGGTCAGTAGAGGGTGTAGAGATGAACCACTCCGGAGACAGTTTCAGGGAAGAGCATCTGCTTTATTGAACATGGGCAACTACTTATATAGTGGGAGCGATGGACTGTGATTGGTTAGCACATTAGCTTAGGATGGACAGTGAGTGCTCATACCACCAGGATCAGCAAGTCAGCTACTGGCTACTCCTGCTACCTCAGAATCCAGTGTGCTGACTTCTGGGAATACTCCAGAGCATGGTGTGCCATGCTTCTTATTTAGAAGCCTAGTGTGCCAGGTGGGCTGGCTGCCAGATGTGGAAACTTCTGGACTTCCAGGAGGCAACTCTGTTCCCAGGCATGGTGCCACGACATCACTTTAGCCTGGTCACTTAGCTTGGCAAGGGGAGGAGCTCAATTCACAGAAGAGGAACACCTGGTTCAGATCCTGGCTCTGCTCCTGACACAGCCTTCACCTTGTTACTAGCTGGCCTCAGTTTCCCAGTTCTTAGACACTAATGTTGACACAGACAGAGCCTAGCTCCCAGGGCTGGTATGGGTTGTCACCATCTCTGAACATCTGATCATGTTGTGTTTCACTAACCAGCCAGGGCAGCCCCGAGTTCGTGGCACAGGTGCTGCTAACCGTCAGGGCTGACAGCCCAGGTCCGCAGACTGGGGACAACAGAATCAAAGGAGATGAAGAAGATCCAACTGGAAACCAGCACGTAGCCCTCGAAAGGGCCAAACACTCATGTATTTCAGGTATTATCGTGGTTAATTCTTAACGACTTGCTGTCCTCATCCATAAGATGGAGAGATAGATAATGTGTCGTATTCACTCTTTTAGGATGGCACTGAGGGTCCAGGAAGAAAACCTCAAGATGCTAGAGATTTAAAGAGGAATAGTCTTAAAGACTGGTGGAAACCTTGCGTTGAGGTTACTGTCTCCATTACTGTTCTCTCTCCTCTGGTGGAGGAATCCCCGAGGGACTCACAGCGACTGCAGCAGAAGGCATACCACAGTCCACCGGCCACTCGTTTGCAATGGACCTCTCTCTCTCAATTCACAAGCTCCACTGAGAATTATTGTCATAGTGAGTACGGGTGGCTGATCGTGTTCAGACAGATATGAAGGCTGAGTACCACTGGCATGTGTGAAGAAGGAAAGATTAGCCAGTTAAAATGGAAACATTTCTATTTAAACTTCATTCATGTGTTGAAAATCAAGACTGGCATTTCTGAAATAATATACTGCCCATAATAATCAGGAAGGCCCTGCTTTTATCTCTGTGCTATGAGTGTCCCCGAATGCCAGTGACTTCTGACTGGGCTCCACCGATGAGGACAAAGAAAACCAGGTAAGTCTGTTAATATTTAACCAAGTATCAATCAAGTCCATACTCAATGTGATTTATTAATCATATTGATCTGCCTCCCAAAGCCTAGAGCAAATTAAAGGAGGAATGGCTTGTATTACCTTGAAAATGCCACACAGATAAAAATCAAGTTGTTACCTTCTGTGTACTTGAGAGATAAATCAGAAAGTCTATTCTTCTGGTATTCAGTGTAATGTACTAAATTGTTGTTTGGGGATACCCAGGGCCTTGTTTAGCATGGCAGCATTTATCAGAAAGCGTCTCTGTCTCTGAGAAACAGATAATTGACAATTCTTCTAAAAATAGTGTCACCATCTCTGAATCTTGCTCATGTTGCATTTCAACAACCATCCTGTTCAACAACCAATCCGTTCAGCCTCAGAGCTCATGGCACACACATGTGCTGCAGACTGTCCGCGTTGCCAGCCCAGACCCACAGACAACATGGGCAACAACATCCTCTGAAGCCTTGCAGACCTGGATGTCAGAGCTAGCCAATGTTTATCATTTTAAGCTCCCAGTCTGAGGGGCCTCACCGAGGGGCTTCCAAACATGGCTGATCTGGAGATTTCTGGGGCCATAAGGGAATGGTGGCTGCTGAGAGGCTGGAGCTGGAGGGAGCTTGAGAGTTTCTGTCCATTTCTGCCATGCTCAGGGGAGCAGCTGCAAGCTGTGCATCTGGGCCATGGCACTAAAATCTTAACAACACAGGTGTTCTGAACACTTAGCCTTGGTGCTGTCATGGGACAGTGGATACCAATGCAACCACTGCTGACCCCCACCCTGCACCCCGCCAACCCCTGCCTCTGGGATTCGTACATCAGAGCACAGCCCAGAGTTAAAGAAAACCTAATTGCGGTCTGTTCATCACCCTGCTAGGGAAACTGCAGCAAGATGTGCATGGCTCTTAGTCTTTTCTTTCATCATTGTGTGTGTGTGTTTCTGTTACACTTATTGAAACACCCACCCCGCCCCCCCAGTACCCAGTACACCCTGAGCTACATGGACTTCCCACAGTGAAGACTCCTATGTGCTTATTTTTGTGTACATACTTATGATATACCTCTGCGCGTGCACACACAAACACACACACACACACACACACACACACACACACACACACACACACACACACACACTGTTACAGTTTGGAGGTTGGGTATCTCCCAAAGGCATGTGTTAAAATTAGGCATGGTCTCTAGACTGGCATATTTGGGCAGGGTGACTCTGTCAGGGAGGTCAGTCCTGGAGGTGTGCCCTCTAATGGGATTGTGAGACCCTGGTGATCCACTTGGTCCCCTGTCTCAAGTCCAAGCAGTTGCTCTGCCATCTGCCCCCATTACAGTATGTCAACCTTGCCAAAGGCCAGAGCCATGGTGAAGCTGGTCTTGGACTGGGTCTATAGAATCCTGAGCCCCGAATAAACCTTTTTCCTTTACAAGCTAATTCCCTTGGGTATTGAGTTGCAAGAATACTATGCTGACAGATACATGTTACACACTCATATACCCTAACACACTTACATACCTACATTATACACACAGTCACACACATAACTTGTGCATTTTTAAGAGTATTACCAATGCTCTTACACACGCCCTCACACAAATACTCTTACACACATGCTCTTATACACTCAGACACAGTCTTAGACACATACACTCTTACCCACGCACACACTCTGACACACTCACATATCCACACATATGCTTTTACAGACACATGTGCTCTCATACACATTTGCATGCTGGCTCTCCCTTCATATACCCATCCTTTCTTGCTCTACTCCAGACTCCAGAATTTCCCAGTTATCATTTCTTTTTCTCTCAAAAATGACAGCTGGGTGATGAAGAAAGTGTCAAATACTTTCCCGTCACTCATGCTTGTCCCTGTATTTTAGAAGGCTATTTGTTACCGTGAGCAATGGATAAATCTCACGTGGAGAGGCATCAGGCAGTCTTGGTTGCCTGATAAGTCCCTGAGGACCTGGGTGGCTCAGAGGATTCAAGGTGGGTGGGGGTGGGCATACACCTTCTTGGGGTCTAATTCTCAAGGCTTTTACACAGATTTGGGGTGATGAGCTATGGCTTCACTAAGAAGTCTAGCGTGCCAGAGAGATCTGAGGCAACACAGAGCTGGGTTTGCTCCTTCACAAGGACACACCAGGTTCCCTCAGAGTGTTTGGGGGCAGGCACATGGTTGTGATTTGCTGAGCAGCAGGACTGCTCTTCTCAATGACTTTAAGGGTCTTGCTAAGCTGGCTGCAGGCTCTATTCGGGGGCAAGGTCCATACATGACTGAGTCTAGCATTTATTTTTTGTGGACTATTGCTTCTTTGGCATTTATTAAAATTTGCTTCTTCATGTCTCAGTCGATGATAAATTTTTAAACCACTCTGTGCAAACCTGAAAACATTTTAGGCACAGCCTTCTCCCTGTGTTCTTTAGGAACAAGCTTGCAATTTTCTTCCTCAGATTGTCTTAGATTACATTGGTTAGCTATTGAAATACACCAGCTCACTATGACTGTGCGGGCTGCGTTTTCCATGTTCCTCTTTCAACTTCTGATTCATTCTGTTTAAAACTGTGTCTGGCTCAAACTTGTTCTGAGGTGCTCTAGCTCTGTTTCCTTGCCTCTTCTGTGATAAAGAACAGTGTTGTATTGTAACTGCAGCAGGATCACCTTGCTTGGGACCAGCAGTGTGACACCAGCTTGCTCTCTGCTAGCATTCATTTCATCCTCAGATGGCAGGAATGCCCTTTGCATATCACACACACACACACACACACACACACACACACACACACACACACACACAAGTGTTGTTTCATTCCAGTGGAAACATTTTTTCGTGAGGCATTTAACCCAATTGCAATTCTTTTGTTTATTATTTCTGCAGGCCTGAATGACAACCCTTATTTGGCGTCTGATATTTATTGGATTTAATCTGTGGGTTTCAACTTCTTCCTTCTCTTTATCTTCTTAAAATCAGATAGTTTTTTTTTAGAGTTATTTTCCTATCTACTGGTTCAGAGCTTATAGATTTCATCCCCACTCTTTTTAGCTGCTAAGCTCAATTTTGGAATTTTTAAATTTATTTTCAATTTTATCTACATATTGTATTTTATATCAGATATTTTTATTTGTCCAGTTGGTGCTGCCTCTATGGGCATGCATGTGGAGCTATTCATGTGGGCAATCTACTAGTGGCCATACTCTCAAAGAGAAATGATTAACTTTTCCCCAGTTACAGTCAACTGTCAGTAGCCCCCCAGCATGGGGTGGGAGTCCCTTCCAGCTTCTATGATGGAATGCTGACTGGCTTGATCTTGTACAGGTCATACGCGGACACAGCTACTATGAGTTTATTAGTGCTGTGGCTCTGTCATGCCCACAAGAGAGCATTTCACAATGCTCCTCCCCCTCCAGCTCTTACATTCTTTTCTTCCTCTTTGCCAACGTTCCCTGAACCTTGGCTAAGGTGGGGAGAGGTACTGGTAAACATTTAAGACTTTGAAACAACCTCAAACATACAGAAAAGTTGGGATTTGAGTACAAAGATCATGGGTGCAAACATCTCTACACAGTGCAGCTGACAGATTCCGAAAGTGGTGTCCTTCTGGCCATGGGCTTCCTCCTCATTTCACCAGGTGCTTGAAAAAAAAGAAATGAAAGGAGAAGGAAGGAAAGGACTGTGCCTAGGTGTGGTGGAGGAGAAAGTTTGCTTTAGATATGTGGGAGAACATAGCCGGAGTCGGGGATGGGGACATCTGGGAGAGTCCAGAGTGGACAAGACCAGACAGAGCTGGGCCATGCGGGAAGAGGAGAGGGGAAGGGAGAGGGGAGAGAGGGGAGCCAGGTACAGCAGCCAGGAGGCCAAAGGTATGAAAGGATGGTAACCAAAATGTCTGGATTATATAGGGAAGAGCCTCTGGGGGAAGGGCAGCCCAGCCCCTAGGCTGCAGAGTTCAGGGTAAGAGGGTTGGGTATGCCAGCCATACTCTGTAACAAATAAGGACTGAGGGATGCTGGGAGAACCTGGAGGCCAGTTAAGTAGGCACCTGAGCCCTTTGTCCTAGGTTTGAAACTTAACAGTACTCCAGGAGTTCTTGTAAGGAAACTCGGAGTATTAAAGTCCTGCACTCCTTTGATTTTCCTTAACCCAGGAGAGTTCTGCAATCGCCATGACCCCTTTGAGTTATGGACTACTTATTCTGTGGAACGCCTTCAGTCTGTGAGGCTAGTGTTTTCCCACTTCCAGTCAAAGACCCATCCCCTACATCTGAAGGCGGCAGAGACACGCTCTGCGCTCCCTCCAGTGTCCCATCAGAGGATGCTCCATTTGCCTGTCCCCTCGGGAACAACGTAAAAGACACTTCCCAGACTCTCCACTGTAAAGACTTTGCTTTCCTCCGTACTAGTAACAAGTGCTTCGTGAAGATGAACTGGAAATACTGTGACTCCTGTCACCGTTTCAAGCTCGGAAATGGCTTGGACTCCAGGAGTGAGATTCTACTCACGTTGTCTGTTGTTCTGCTCACGTTGTTCCGGACTTAGTCAATATAGTTCTCTTATTATATTGCTTCCCAGCTTTTGACATGTATCATCATTTTTTTCATGTTGTTTTCACTTCCTTGTTTCTGACACAATAAAATGTCATTTTGCATGTTTCTGCCCCAAATCTGGAGTCTGTCATGTCTCCAAAGGGGGTTTTCACGGGGGTGAGGGTGGAGGGGCACGGTGATGATCAGAAGCCAAGACCTTGACAGTAGGTGTGCTCACTGAGGTGTGTGTGTGTGTGTGTGTGTGTGTGTGTGTGTGTGTGTGTGTGTGTGTTTCTCCTCCCCTCCTTTCTCTCACTTTCTGTTTCTCAGTCTCTTTCTTTTCTCTGTCTTTCTCTTCCCTTCTCTCTGTCTCCTTTCCATCACCTCTCTTTCCTCCTTTGTGTCTTTTTCCTCCCTCTCTTTATTTTATTCTCTCTTTCTTCCCTCCCCTCTCTGTCTCTCTTTCTCTGTCTCTCTCTGTCTCTCCATCTCTGCCCCCCCAACACATTTAGACTCGTATTTTTAGTTTCCCTCTGTTGATTTTTCCCTTCCTCAGGGTAAAATGTGGAACTCTTCTGTCCCCAGGCCATGCAGCATCCCTTTCTGTGAGGTGCTCTGGTCCTGTGCTCCTGGGGTCAGGGGTAGGAGGGTCTCTTCTTGGCCCCAGGAGCCCAGCCCTGTAGTACCTGCTACTCCTCCCTCCCCTTAGTGTCTGGTCACTGCCATTTGACTTGTTTCTGAATTTAAGCTTTTGACTTCATGTACGTGGCTGGTTTCGTCTGGCAATGGTGTTCGCACAGGAGGCTTTTGCACATTATCCACAATATTTTTGAATATACTAGCTTCCCTGGGTGCCATTCTACAGTTTGTCTATATTTTGGGTATTCCTTTATCGGGCTTCCTGGTACATTGGTACATTGCGTAAGCTGGACCTGTGTGACCTGTGTGACCACCAACCCCACCAGGTCAAGAAAATGGGTGGACTAGGTGAATTAGCCAAATTTAAAAATGTCAGAACAAACCGGGCTCTTTGTCAGATGCCTGGAATCCCCAGCACATGGGAGGCAGAGGCAGGAGGATTGTGGATTCAAGGCCAGCCTGGGCCACATGGTGAGACTTTGACTCAAAACAAAGCAGAATTATGCCAAGAGGAAGAGGGTGGCGCTGGCTGTGACACCCTGAGCTCAGCGGCTAGAACTCAGGCAAAGGCAGAAGGAGAGAACTGACTCCACACAGTTGTCTCTTCATCCCCACACCCGAGACATGCACCCCACGTCATTAGTATATACACACATACACATGTACCCACAAATGATAAATAAAAATAAAAACACTAAACCAAAGGGGAAAAAAGCAAATAGTTATTTAAAATGTTATGCCTCTCTGGTCTCCCTATTGCTATCTCTGTCAATTCTGGCTGAGCCAAGACATCAGGCTACTGAAAAAGGCAAAGGCAAAGGCAGACTAAGACCGGGGACTTAGTGACACTGGGCTGTGGGAGGTGGGCTGGGGGTGTCGGTGGGTCTGCTTAGGGGTTTGGAAAAAACTGAGCCTGCCTTATAGAAGAGTAAGCACAAAGCCTTCTGCATTTAGGGTGCTTTCTAATTCAGCCTAACCCCTTGCTTAGCTTTTGGATGGAGTCCATTCAAGAAAGCCACACACATTGCCCAGTGACAAGTAACAGTGGGTGACAGGGCTGCCTGGATGAGACTTGAAAGTGACACAATTAGGAAACAGATCCAGGATGGGAGCTGGCAGTGGGTCCCCTGAGGACTGGAGTGAATGGGTGAAAGCCAGGGCAAAGACACTTCCCCCAAAGAGACGTGCCACAAGGAAAGGGGGACCTGGAAGATGTAGGGACACTAGAACCATTGAGGGAGGAACTGAACCTGGGAAATGGGAATAAAATGAGGATCCAGAGCATCACTGAGATGCTGCGGAGGGCCGACCCAGCAACAAGGCAGGCAGCAGGCAGCTCTGTGCCCTCCTCCTCTTGAATCCTGGCTTGGCCAGCATCTTGGGAAGGCTCTGGCACTCTGGTCTCGGGAATGAGTCTTGCCTCTCTGTGATTCAGTGTTCTCCTTTGTGAAGTGGAGATTCGGAAGGCCACTCCTGGGAGTTATTCTGTGTGGTGACAGACATTAAATGCTCTGTAGCCATTAGCTGTTTTTATTTGGTTCAGAACAAACTAGAAATTCATGACTCGGAGGTTCAAGGTCAGGCCAATCCAGAGCAAAATGGAGCTGACCTTGTTGTTTGAACTCCATTGGTGCACACTCTCATGGATTAGAGGTGCAAGGAGCCCCAGGCTTTAGGGGGCGACTGACAGGGCAGCAATGTGGCAAGCGAAGGGACACAGAGAATGACTTTTTGACTTGGGACAAGTGTGGGCTGGGCAAACATTTCCCCCAGGGGCACCATTTTGAGTTCACTGGGCACCACTTGGCCTCTGTCTGGCAGGAAGGAATTCTTCTATCATGGAGCAGCTCTGGGGCTTCCCAGATGGCAGAGGTCACCTTTTCTGAGAGCTCATCTCCTCTGGGAACACTGATGCGAAGAAAGACAGTGAAGACTGAAAAACAAACTCATCCCTGAAGTCTTTAAAAAAGATCAAATGGGGGTTAGGGGGAGGGGCGCGGTGAGGGCGTGAGGGGAGGTGGGAGGTGGGTGCAGACCAAACATCCTGCCTCAGAGACTTCAGAGGAATAACATGACCCAACCGTAAAATGTTTATGGCGTCCTAGGAATAATTGAATATTTCCTGGTTTGTTGTGCTGAGATTTTACGAGTCAAATGGAGGACCTCTAAAGCGTACTCTCTTATGCTCTTCAGTGGGTTTAATTGTGGTTGAACTTGAAGTTGTTTGAGAACTTCTGATTTAAAAGGAAACAACCCAAGAAACCCACATAACCGCTGGAGTGGGTGTCTCTGTAATGATTGGCTCGGCTCTGTGGGCCCCAAATGGGCTAGTCGTTAAATGCCCCCGGAATAAAATCTCCGCTGTTTTCACTTAGCAGTCGTTCAGAAGCAAATGTTCTGTGAATGCGCTTGGGCTACATCTTTCTTTATGTTCACGACCTCTCATTGGCTGGCAAGCCTACCTTAGCCAACGGGGACAGGCTCATCCGCACCTCCTGTCCTTACCCCTTTCTCCCACTCTGCTCTCCCCTCTGGCCACAGCACTCTTTCTCCTACTGGGATTTCTTCCTTTTATCACCTCCATATGCACTATGCAGTGCATTTTTCAACTGGTGTTAAGTCAGGGGCATTGTTTTAAGGGAACAGACTTTTAACAAGAAAGCAATAGATCATCTTAAAAATTTTGTGTGTGTAGGTATGTGCCACAGCAAGCCTGTGGCGGTCTGAGGACCAGTTGTAGGAGTCAGTTTTGGCCTTCCCTGTATGGATTCCAGGGATAAAACTCAGTCAGGCTTGGTGGCAAAGTGCCTTTGCCACCGAATACCTCACAGTCCAGGTTTTCTATGTAATGATATCCTTAAGAAGGAATTATACACAAATAAAAGATGGAGAATTTGTCAAGTGTCCCAGTTAAGACTAGTATCAATCTGCATTTCACTGGTCAATATTTTTTCCTGTGATATAGAAACTGGAATTAAGTGGCATGGTGTTAACCTATAGTTACTTAATGACTCTATTTTTTTAAGAAAATTTGTAGATTAATAGTAAAGTTGAGCAGACACTACAGAGTTCCCATATAACTTCTGTCCCCCAGAATCTCCCACTGTCCACATCCCTGCTGGAGTAGGCCACGTGCTTCAGCTGAGGCACCCAAATCTGCTTGCCGCTGTTCCCTATCCAATTCACACTGGGTCTCCTGGTGGTGTCACATCTTCAATGGCTCTGAGCAAATGTAAGATGGCATCAGTATGTCCGCCTGTCAGTCTCCATGGTATCGTGCAGAGTGGTTTCCCTGTTTTAGGACCTCCTTCAAACCCCTGCCCACGGCCGATCTCTCACTGACTCTGCACAACTCCATCTCCTTCCAGAACCACAGAGCAGGCAGCTCCTTGGGGCTTTTACTCAGAGATGTGCATGGGAGTTTCCTCCACATCTTTTCCCTCAGAGCAGCTGTGTTCGCTTTTCCTTTCAGTGACGACAGAATGGCTTAGAAGCAGGAAAGCCTGCCATGTAAACCAACCAACCAACCAACCAACCCACCCACCCACCCACCCACCCACCAACCCACCCACCAACCAACCAACAAAAGTGGCCTGTGCTCAGCCCCTTCCTTTAAGAAGACACTTAGATGGGTCAACATTGATAAAATCTAGAGCAGGTGGGTGCTCAGCTTCCAAGTTGTGGCCGTTGAGTTGCCCTTTATGCTGTATGACTATAGAAAAAGTGTCCTTCCACCTGCTCAGGGGCTCTGCTGGGCATGAGAACATGAAACACAGCGGTAGTACCTTTAACTTACCCTGAGAGTGCTCCCCTGCTAGGTGCTAGCCAGTACCTACTTGGCCCTTCACTGCAGACTTTACTTCTTGAAGGAATTTTGATAGTCCTAGAAAACATGGTTAATATGTCCTTGTTTTTAAGATCAGAACCTCAGTTGAGAGAGGACTAATATTGTTACATGTCATCAAATCTCAACATAACCCGGGATCTAAGAACTGGTGAATGCCAATGAAATGTCTCCTCTGTCAGAGGATCAAGCCCCATCTTTAAAGAGATCTGTGAGATGCCATCTGGCCGAAGTCCCCACCCCTGTCTGCATCAAGGGCAGAGTGTCCTCTCAAGGTTGTGTCATGTCCTTAAAAGTTACGCTTTGCTATCAGCTGCCTTTAAGTAAATTAGATGCTTGTGATAGCATGTGAGGCTGAGCTCCTGCCACTCAGGGGGAGGCAGTGGACTTCTTTGCATTGAAAATAAAATCTAGCAGGGCCGTGGCCAGGAGTCCATGGTCATCACTTGATTTTCAGCTATACACCCTTCTGTAGAGTTAAGTTTGTTTGTTTGCTGAAATACTTTGGATCATGTGGTATTTCCTTGAAACCTTAGACCCATTTCTAACACATATTTTTCCATTCGGATCCCAGTGCTTGAGTGGGGTCACACAGTTCCCACCTGTTTGCCTGAGCTGAAAATACAGGTGTGTGTGTGTGTGTGTGTGTGTGTGTGTGTGTGTGTGTGTGTGTGTGTGAGCTAAGGACCACATGCACTTCCTAAGTCAGTGCCTAAGACACACGCTGAAGGAGACCTAATTTGCACTGTCTTTCTGTTTCCCTCCGGAAAGTCTGAAGGACGTGTGCTCATGTAAGTCCTCACTCTGACCCTCGTCTCAGGAGAAGCAGGTGTCTGATGTGCTTAATTGAACTGTGGACTATAATTGAGCACGAGGTATGAAAGCAGACAGGTTTTTCTGTTTCTCCAAAAGCAGAAATTGTTCCTGGGAAGATTTAATCCATCAGACTCCATGCAGTCTTCCCTGCCGTCCATCTGTGATTGATGACAAAGGCATTTGGGTCTCAATAAGGTGACCGGGTTGCTTTCTTTATTCATGGACTTTCTGCAGAAGGCCAGGAAAATGAAGTAGCTACATCGCGGTTAATATCCTTTCTATCCTCCTGCATCTTATTAGTTCTCAGCTCTTGGTTCAAATTTTTAACATCCTGGAAGGTGTGTGGGCTGATGAGCTTCCTGCAAATCTCTTAGACATGCCACTTTAGGGCTCTTGGGGCACTGTCTCTTGCAGTCTTTGGCATCGCCTCTCATGACAAGTGTGAGAGGCTGCCAGAGTTCTTAGCTGAGTTCTTCATTTCCTGGATGAGAAAAGAGAGTGTGCTTTATGGAGAGCTCCTCAGGGCCCTGCCAGCACTGATCAGAAGGGAGGTCTCTGCTCCATATCTGACTGCAGGCTTCTTTGCACAGGTGTTACGGGTGTCATTACTGCTCACTTCTGAAGCTTTACCGAGGAACTGCTGCTACATAAAAGTGCACATATCTAACGTGTATGTTGGGTGCATCTGGACACATGCAAACCTCCTTGGTACATAGGCTTCAAACATGGCCACCACCTCCCAAATGTCCTGTTGTTCTTTGGTGGTGGTTGTGGTGTACTGCTGTGTGTGTGTGTGTGTGTGTGTGTGTGTATTCATATCAATATGTGTATGTCTATATATTATGCATATGTTTATGTGTGCATGCTAATATATTACATGTGTGCAAGTCTATTTGTATATGTGTGTATGCTGTATATGCATATGAGTATATGTCTGTGTGTGAAGAACACTTCACATAAGACTTGTTCTTTCAGCATTCATAAGTGAGTGCACATAACATCATGCCAAACTATATGCGGTTTGTGCAGAAACTCTTCAGAACTCATTATCCAGCATTCCTGGAACTTGCACCCATCAATCATCTCCAGTTCCCCATCACCTCCCTTCTCAGCATCTTGCATCATCACTCCATTCTCTGTCTTGTGAGTTTGATGATTTTAAAGGCCTTGGGAACATTATATATATCTTGGGAACTATCTATCTATCTATCTATCTATCTATATGTGTGTGTATAAAATGAAATATTGGTCTTTCAAAGTAAAGAAACCAGCTGGGCGTTGTGGTGGATACATCTGATCCCAATAGTCAGGAGGCAGCAGGAGGACTGGGAGGTCAAGGCTGGCTTCAGATATGGAACAAGTCCAGTTTAGCCTGGGCTACACAAGACATTGTCTCAAATACAAAACAAGACAAAGTAAACGACAAAAAGGTTCTACTATTTTCTATAGCATGAATAAATCTAGAAGACATTATAAACCAGGAGGCATCTCTGAATGAATTTTCTAAAACAGCCAAATATAAGCTCTAGGTTTTTATTTTATCATTTTATTTCATTAAAATTTGTATGGGGCATCATCTCAATAAACGTTAGCACTAACAGAATCATCACTGCTATAACTCCCACTTCACAGAGGAGGAAACTGAGGAAGATGGGGAGCTTTCTCTGGGTTGCAGAGCTTGTAAGTGACTGGCTGATGAGTGGGACCCACAGGAGCAGGTGGGACCCGCAGGAGCAGGTGGGACCCTGCAGCCCGTGTGTTCTCCTGCTTGTCCACTGTACAGCAGTACCTCATTTTCCTCCATATCACGAGACACTCCTGCCAGCTGCCAGCCTTTATCACAGAATCCACGTGGGATGTTCTAGCTCCAGGCAGATTAGCACACTCATAATCACCGTCTGCCTAAAGTCCAACTCTGTATCTGCTCTCAAGTTACTTCTTAAGAATAATTTTCTTTTAAATTTCAAGATCCTTTGAGGATCTCAAAAGTAACCTTTTCCCATCACCATTGGTTCCTAGAGACCAGAAAAATATTAACATTTTAACTATTCAAAGTGTAATGGGATGAGAGAAAGTTGGCTTTCTCAGGCAAATCTCAGCCAGGAGGGTTCTCTTCCCCCACCTGATATAGAACATGATTCTCAGAAAGAAGATGGGCCTCAAGGATCATTTGTTCCTTGTCACATGCCAAGGTTCCTGTGCCCTGGGCCAGTCTCAAAAGCAACCAGGTGTGTTTAGCCTTCTCTGCTGTTTTGTGAAGGAAGGAGGGACACTAGGGGAAGGAAAAAGTTATCTTTGGTTTTAGAAGGAAGGGTGACAGTTTCCTCTTCAGTCATAAGAATCATTAGCTCGTTAGCAGTCGCTGTGGCTGTTAGTGAGAAAGTAAGGGGAGCCCACAGTGGACAGAGTGGTCTTCTCAGGTCCACATGCTGCCGTGCCTCTCAAGTCATGTGAAGGTGAGTGGCAGCCTTCTTGGGCTTCCTTCTGTTGAACCTGAGATGTCCCATGGTTGAGGTGGGAAGCAGATGCATGAACTTGAGCTGGAACTCTGGATGTGGAGGCAAAGGTAGAGTGGCCAGTCTGAACCAGCAAGAGGGAGGGCTGTGGGGGCGGTGGGCAGGCTCTGCTGGTGGTTCCCTCAGACAGTTCAGGCTGGTGGCCAGGGGCCATTGTCACTCTGGAGAGGAAGGAGTTGCCCTCACAGCAGCATCGGCCTTTGGACATGTTAGAACATGGCTGCTCCTCCAAGCTCCTTAACTGTGTCAAAGAAAATGCTGGTCAGAGCCCCCGTGCAGCTCAGGTGTTTGCACAAAGACCATCAGGCCTTCCTCCTTTGCTCTTCCCTAGTCAGGATGGATTCAGTAGAGCCACGGGGTGGCGTGTGTCCTGGGCTCTTATCTTCTCTAGTTGGTATCACAATATGCAGGATCTAAAGGTCCTGCTAATAGTCCTGCTGGATTTAGCTCCCATCCAACACAAAACACTTTTTCTCGTCAGCAGTCTATGGTGGGTTTCCTTTTGGCCAGGCTTAGGGTATACATTGAGCCACACATTTAGGGATCCTAGTGTCCTCTGCATTTTCTAATTGTCAGCCCCTCCAAAATCTCCCATTACCAAGACCTGCCAGTGCTGTGGGATGTTCTGTATGGCAAATGTGTTGCTCTGATTGGTCAATAAATAAAATACTGATTGGCCAGTGGCTAGGCAGGAAGTATAGGTGGGACTAACAGAGAGGAGAAAAGAAAGAACAGGAAGGCAGAAGGAGTCACTGCCAGCCTCTGCCAGGACAAGCAGCATGTGAAGATGCCGGTAAGCCACGAGCCATGTGGCAAGGTATAGATTTATGAAAATGGATTAATTTAAGATATAAGAACAGTTGGCAAGAAGCCTGCCATGGCCATACAGTTTGTAAACAATATAAGTCTCTGTGTTTACTTGGTTGGGTCTGAGCGGCTGTGGGACTGACGGGTGACAAAGATTTGTTCTGACTGTGGGCAAGGCAGGAAAACTCTAGCTACGTGCCAGGCTTATGCTTAGGGAATGGGGAAACCAGGTCTCTTAAAAGGAGACATCTCTGGGCCGAGGAGACAACCCAGTCACCAGGTTCAATCTCCAGAACCAGTGTAAGCAAAGCACAACTGGGTGTTGTACATGTTTGAAATGACATTGCTGGGGAAGTGGAGGCAGGCAGATCCTTGTGGCTCACTGGTAACCAGCCTAGCCTGCTTCAGGAGTTCCAGGCCAAAGAGAGAGACTCTGCCACAAAGTAACAAGGTGGAGAGGTGCCTGGGAAATAACAGTTGAGGTTGTCCTCTGACCTCGACACCTGTGCAAACACACATGTGCACACATGAACATGTACGCTCAGGCACACATGTGGGCTTCTCTACATACAGAAGACAAAAGTGAAGCAGGTCAACTTTTGCTGATTTAAAGATAGATTTATTTGCTCAGGAGAATGGATTGTCAGGATGGTTTAATAAGACAAGCCTCAAGGACAGGCAAATTCCCCTGGACATTTTGTCTTTATAATTTGATGTCCGTTTTCCATGCAGATGAACAGCACAGTGATATTTGCTCCTGTGGATAAACTTGGAATTTAAGGCCAAGCTGCAGAATTACCTCGTTGGGGAAAAGAACCACCCAGCTGCAGCCTGGGGATGGCCCAGGGCCAGAAGCTGAGCACTCATGTGCTGTCCTTTGCCTTTGGGTTAAAAGACATCCCTCATTTCCAAAACCATTCAATCCACACTTTCCCCTATACCTCTCCAGAAAGGTAGAGCTATAGATCTGTAATGTAGTTAGATTCTTTTGAAATAAAAAAAAAAAAAAAACAACTCGTATGTTTTTCCTACATGTGTGGTGCAGATGTGTGTATGTATGTGTGTGTGCATATATGAGTATGGTTATGTATGTGCCACAGCATGCACATAGAACTTGCAGAACAACTCCTGGTGTCTCCCACCTTCCACCTTGTTCAAGACGTGGAGTCTTGCTGGCCTACACCTTCTGGGCATTCTCCTGTCTTCCTCCCTCATCTCCAGAGGTGTTTCAGTCAGTGTTCTCCTGCTGTGAAGAGACACCATGACCATGGCAACTCTTACAAAGAAACACTTAATTGGGGCTGGCTTGTAGTTTTAGAGGTTCAGTCTATTGTGTCATGGTGTGGAACATGGCAGTACACAGACAGACATGGTGCTAGAGATGTTGTGAGTTCTACATCCAGATCCACAGGCAGCAGATAGAGACACTGGGCCCGGCTTGAGATTTTTGAAACACAAAAGCCCACCCCCAGTGACATACTTCCTTCAACAAGGCCACACCTACCCCAACAAGGCTCTACCTCCTAATCCCTCTCAAGTAGTGCCACTCCTTGGTGACAAGACATTCAAATATATGAGCTTATGGGAACCATTCCTATTCAAACCACCACAAGGGATGTGAAGGTTATAGATGCATGTGCTATTGTGTCTGGATTTACCTTGATTCTGAGGATCTGAACTCAGGTTCTCACCTCTCTAAGGACCACCTCAAATCTTGGAGAATCAGAGACCTGCATAATGGTTTGGTCCTTTCCAGACACCATATAAATGGATTCTTACAGTGTAAAGCCTTATCAACTGGACTTACTCCTTAGTGGCATACATTCAACTCATTCTTAATTTTTCCTAACTCAGTGCCTCCTGTGTCTTATCAGCAAATAGTTTCCACAGTGTGGATGTGCTGTTTACTGATTGGCCTCTTGAAGGGTGTCTAGATGGTTCTCAGTCCTTGGTGAATGTGAGCAAGTATTAGCTGGGAAGATCCTTGTGCAGGTTTGGGGGTGGATGAATATTGTCTTATCACTTGGATGGATGCCTGGCAGACCCACTGATGGTTTTGGTGGAAGGCTGTGTTTAGCTTTGTCAGAGACAGCATGGCAGTGTGGCTTGGACACTTGCATTCTGTCAGGGGATTAGGGGTGCCATGCTCCCCAGCCTCGCTGGCCCTTTGCTGATTTTCCTATCATCCTGTTTTGTATTCTGTTATTTCTCCTGTGGCTATTAGTTTATTCTGCTGAGGGATGTCTTTCCGTATGCTGTGAATACATGTTGTTCCCATTGGTTGATAGATAAGCTGCTTTGGCCTATGGCAAGGGAGCTTAGAGGCAGGCGGGAAATCCAAGGAGAGAGACAGGAAATAGAAAGGTGGAGTCTGGGGAGACCCCAGCACTGCCAGGAGAAGAAAGATGTGAAAATACTGGTAAGCCACAGCCACGTGGCAACTTACAGATAAATAGAAATGGGTTAAGTTAAGATATAAGAGCCAGCTAGCAAGAGACCTGCCATAGACCATACAGTTTGTAAATAATATTAAGCCTCTGAATGATTATTTTATAAGTGGTTGCGGGACTGCAGGGCCGGGTGGGACCAGAGAAAACTTCAGACTATATTATTCTTTGGGTTCACTTTGTTCTCCTTTATTTTTGCTACAGCCAGAGTTGAACTCAGGACCCCAGGATGCTGGTTCAGTTCATGGCTATGTCCCCTGGCATGTGTCTATGTCCAAGGTTCTTTATGTGGAAAATTGTGGGATCCATTAAAGACGTGCCTTCATTTTACAACATTGAGTGCCATAAAATTTTTCCTTTCAGCGTTGTCTTGGATGTGTTCCTCAGCGTCTGATTTGTTCAATTATTTTTTTTTTTTTGTAAAGTTAGAATAGTTTTTGTTTCTTGAGACTTTATTTTTTTACCCAGAGATTATTTGGAGTTATATAATGTAGCTTTGAAGTATTTGGGGGCACTTTCTGTCATATTTCTATTTCTGTTTTTGTTTTGTTGGTTTATTTATTTATTTATTTTTTAGCTTGTCCCATTGTGGTCAGGAACAAATTCTATTTGGATTGTTCTAACTTTGCTGAGTTTTTTTTTTCTGTGTCCCAGCCTATTGTCTATTCTGGTAATTTCTGTTGGCATGTAGTGTATTGTTAGGTGTTATATGGTTTTCAGGTTGGCTGGATCCTGCTGTGTTTGGTTTTCAGTTTAACATGTTGCTGCCTCTCCTGTGGTTTATTTGGTTCCCCAAGGCTGCAGCTTTACATGGAGAATTTCAGCCACTGTTTCTTTAAGTATTTTTTTTTCAGTCTCATCCTTTTCTCCCCCTTCCAGGATCCCAGTAGCATGGATGTGAACTACCTGCTGCAGCTATAGTTGTCTCTGAGGCTCTGGTATTTTGCCGTTGGTTTTATCTGCTAACGTTGTTGGATTTCCCTTGTTCTGTTTTCTTGCCCACTACTTGCTTTGTTCTGCATGGTCTTGATGGGAGGGGAGGACTGTCTATCTATTGAACTTATCTCATTGCTATAATTTTTCAGTTCTCAAATTTCCATTTCATTCATACTTGTGTCTTCTAATTGCTGGCATGGACCATAAGAAATATAACTAAGACATTAAGTCTCTGTTTTCTGTGTTTGTTTCACCCATGTTTGTGATTGCTGTTGGAAATCTTCTTAAGTCTCAGAGCCTTAGAATCCTTGACACATCATCCCATTGTCTGCCAAGGCTCATGGTGTTCCTCATCCTCCCTTTACCTGCAGTCTAAAGTGACATCGGTCCTTCACAATGATTCATTGCAATTGTCAATTAAAACAGACACTTTGGTATCATGTTCTGAAGTCCTGGATCTTGTCTAAGCTGTCTGCCTCAGTTACATTCTTTGACACAGCTCAGATAGAGTGTGAGGTGCAGACACGACCTCCATCAGGGTGTGAGACCTCCTCATGTGATTTCAAGGCCACCACCACGGGATGGCCTGGTCATCATAGGGGCTTTATGGTAGGTCTTACTGGAAAGACACCATGCCAGCAAGAAAGGAAGAGCTCTGACCTGCTGTCAAGTGTGGGTGGAAGCCCCAGTTCTCTGTCTCCACTTACTCTGGTGAAGGGGGACACTTACATGTGGAGGGTTGTGTGGAAAGTTCTGGAAGTCAATTCGATGTTCTATGACATTATCCCAGTGGGAATGTTGGGGTGTCTTGTCATGGTTTTGCAGGGGAGGAGGGATGGGCTCTTTGCTGGGCTTTGCAGCATGGTGTCAGTGTAGACGTGGTTTTCTGTGGTGTCTGGTGGATGTAGAGCAGCTATTGCTGAAGGCTTTCTGTCCTAGGCCACCTCCACCTCCTTTGACCAGATGGCCTAGGACAGAAAGCCTTTGCAGTTTCTGGCTTGTTACCATCTTCAGCCTTCAATCTGGAATATGTGAGCTTAGAAGGAAGTCCAGAGACTTGACCCCACATAGCTCTCCAGATCTCATGCTCTCAGGTCTGTCTTATTCCCCCTTTCAGTCTTCCTGACTTTGCTTTACATGTAACACCCTAGATTTGAACTTTGAGGAAAGTGTATTAACTTCATCTTCCTGAAAACAAAGGTTTCATCTAATTTTTGCCATTTTTTTTGTCAGTTTGGTTTAGGCTTAATTTAATCTTTAAAATTTTATTTTTAAAGTTTTATTTTACTTCTAAATTGACCAACAAATATACATATTTATGGGGTACAATATTTATGTCTTGATACATATCTGCCCTCCAGATCAAGAAACTAAGAGTAATTAACATATTAATCAGTGCCATTATGTATAACTTCTTTTAGCTAGAATTTATAACCCCCCCCCCCTCTTCCAAGACAGGGTTTCTCTGTGTAGCTTTGTAACCTGTCCTGGAATTCATTCTGTAGATCAGGCTGGCCTCGAACTCACAGAGATCTATCTGCTTCTGCCTCCCAAGTTCTGGGATTAAAAGCATGCACCACCACTACCTGGCTATAAAGACCCTTTCTTTTCACTATTTTAAGTATACAGTACATCAGTGTGAATGTGGTCATCTTGCTGTACAACAGGGCACTAGAACTTACTTAACTGAAGCTTTGTATCTCTCAGCCAATGGTTCCCCTTCCTCCATATACAACACCCTCAGCCTACTAATCACCATCATATATACTTTTGGGACTGTGACCTTTGAAAATTTCACAGTAAGTAAAGCAGTTTGACCTTGTCTCTTGGTATCCGACTTTCTTCACTTCATTATTGTCCTCTAGGCTCATTCATGGTTGCAGTGGTTCTTCTCAAGGACTGGATAGTATTCCACTGTCTATATATTCCACATTTTAAAAAGAGGCTCTTGAACTGATGGAAAACCAAGCTGATTTCAAATTTTGACTGTGGTGAAGAGGGCTTCAGTGAACAGAGAATGCAGCTATCTCTTAAACATACTGATTTCATATATAAAAAAAACAAACCCTGCACATCTCCAGTTAAGGAATACAAGGAGAACCACAGCATATGGTGTCATGTCTGTTGGATGGGCTATTGTCAGAGAGATGATGATAACCAATGGTGAGGGTGCTGAGAAAGGTTTACTGTTGCTAGTTTAAAATTAGTACAAGTTGTTTAAAAACAAACAGTGTGAAGATTCTTAAAAAAAACAAAAACATAGAATTAGCAGGTGCTTTTTTTTTCACTTCTTAGGGTGGAAACTTAGATTGTCTATTTTAGTTTTCTTCTTTGATAATATATGCATTCAATGCTATAAATGTCCCCAAGCCCTGTTTACAACAATTCCCTAAAATTTTAGTATTTTTCATTTTTACTTAGTTCGAATAACATTTTAATTTCTCTTGAAACTTCTTTTGTCCAGAGATCACTTGTAAGTATATTATTTAATTTACTAATCTCGAGGGCTTTCCAGCTATGCTTTGGTTAGTCTTCGAACATACATTGAATGGCCCTGTAAAGTGTGTTGAGCTGTTCTTCTGACCCAGCCCGTGGTCTGTCTTGGTGAATGCTTCATGTGAGCACAAGACACATAAGCTAGGAGATGAATGATTTTGTATATAGCCACTAGATTAGGTGACAGACAGTGAGGCCAGCTTATCCTGGTTGGTTTTCTGTCTACTTGTCCTATCAACTATTGATGGGAGTTCAGTGTCTCCAGTCTTAAGAGAGTGTTTGTCCATTTCTCTCTTAGTTCTCAGTTTTCCTGGCTGGCATCCCTTGATGCCATGCTGTTGACACACATGTATGGAGGATTCCTAATGGTTTCTGTAGAGTTGACCCTTTGTCATTGGGTAATGCTTTTTGTTGTTCTTGACGACCCCCTGTTTTGAAGTATCCATTTTTTTTTCTAGAGGATGGAGTCTTTTCTGCTTTCTTTGGTGAGCATTGGTACATAGCCTCCTTTTATTCTTTAGTTTGAGGTCCAGTACTTGAGATAGGTTCTTGCAGACAATATTTAGTTGGCCCTATTTTTATATCCACTCTTACCATCTCTCTGCTTATTTGCATGTTTAGATTATTCCCATCATTTCAATTATCAATATAGTTGAATTAATATCAATTATACTTTAAGCATCATATTTTCTCTTTTTAAAAGTCTTATTTCTTATATTGTCCTACATTCTGCTTTGTGCAAGTGTGTTGTATGAGTGTATGTGTGTGAGCGCATTTGCCTGTGCATGAGTGTGTGGAGGCCACAGGTTTACACCTGTGTAAAGGTGTCTTCTTTTGTCATTCTCTATCTTATTTATTGAGACAGCATCTCTCACTGAACCTGTAGCTCAAAATTTCAGCTATATTGGATGGCCAACATGCCCTAAAGATCTACCTGTCTCTGCCCTCCAAGCACTGGGATTACAGATGTGAGCCTTCGCACCTGGCTCCTCTGCCTTGTTTTTAACTTAGTGTTTTAATATTATATGCTTGTATTTTTTATCTGTCTTAGCATATCAACTTCATGTTTAGTTTTTAATGTTATTAGTGAGTGTTCTAGAGAATACAATATAATTTTGGCTGACATCTGTCTTCTTTACCACAGCATTCATTATGGTGTTCCTTGTGTAGTATAGCTACATAGCAGAATGTTCTTGATCCTGCCACCCATCCTTGGTTACACTGTGGTATTAATCTTACTCATTTTATTGATCTATGTGTTATAGTCACCCCATACATTGTTTTTATTAATGCTATGGAATGGTGTGTGTGTGTGTGTGTGTGTGTGTGTGTGTGTGTGTGTGTGTGTGTGCTGCATTAAGAGTAAATGGTCTTATTTTGCTTTTGTTTAGTTATTCTCTGATACTCTGTTTATGGAGATCCAAGTTTCTATCCTACATCACTTTCCTTTCTTCAGTAACATCCATCATCTCTCCTGTGGTCACATCTGTCATCTCCCCTGTGGAAACATTTATCATCTCTCCTGTGGTACCCCCATCATCTGTCCTGTGGTAACCCCCATCATCTGTCCTGTGGTAACCCCCATCATCTCTCCTGTGGTAACTCCCATCATCTCTCCTGTGGTAACTCCCATCGTCTCTCCTGTGGTAACTCCCATCATCTCTCCTGTGGTAACTCCCATCATCTCTCCTGTGGTAACTCCCATCATCTCTCCTGTGGTAACTCCATCATCTCCCCTGTGGTCACATCTGTCATCTCTCCTGTGGTAACTCCCATCATCTCTCCTGTGGTAACCCCCATCATCTCCCCTGTGGTAACCCCCATCATCTGTCCTGTGGTACCCCCATCATCTGTCCTGTGGTAACCCCCATCATCTGTCCTGTGGTAACTCCCATCATCTCCCCTGTGGTAACTCCCATCATCTCTCCTGTGGCAACTCCATCATCTCTCCTGTGGTAACTCCCATCATCTCTCCTGTGGTAACTCCATTCATCTCTCCTGTGGTAACTCCATCATCTCTCCTGTGGTAACTCCCATCATCTCTCCTGTGGTAACTCCATTCATCTCTCCTATGGTAACTCCATTCATCTCTCCTGTGGTAACTCCATTCATCTCCCCTGTGGTAACTCCATTCATCTCTCCTGTGGTAACTCCCATCATCTCTCCTGTGGTAACTCCATCATCTCCCCTGTGGTCACATCCATTCATCTCTCCTGTGGTAACTCCATTCATCTCTCCTGTGGTAACTCCCATCATCTCTCCTGTGGTAACTCCCATCATCTCTCCTGTGGTAACTCCATCGTCTCTCTTGTGGTAACTCCCATCGTCTCTCCTGTGGTAACTCCCATCATCTCTCCTGTGGTAACTCCCATCGTCTCTCCTGTGGTAACTCCCATCATCTCTCCTGTGGTAACTCCCATCATCTCTCCTGTGGTAACTCCATCATCTCTCCTGTGGTAACTCCCATCATCTCTCCTGTGGTAACTCCCATCATCTCTCCTGTGGTAACTCCCATCATCTCTCCTGTGGTAACTCCATCGTCTCTCCTGTGGTAACTCCCATCGTCTCTCCTGTGGTAACTCCCATCATCTCTCCTGTGGTAACTCCCATCGTCTCTCCTGTGGTAACTCCCATCATCTCTCCTGTGGTAACTCCCATCATCTCTCCTGTGGTAACTCCATCATCTCTCCTGTGGTAACTCCATCATCTCTCCTGTGGTAACTCCCATCATCTCTCCTGTGGTAACTCCCATCATCTCTCCTGTGGTAACTCCCATCATCTCTCCTGTGGTAACTCCATCATCTCCCCTGTGGTCACATCCATTCATCTCTCCTGTGGTAACTCCATCATCTCTCCTGTGGTAACTCCATCATCTCTCCTGTGGTAACTCCCATCATCTCTCCTGTGGTAACTCCATTCATCTCTCTTGTGGTAACTCCATTCATCTCTCCTGTGGTAACTCCATCATCTCCCCTGTGGTCACATCCATTCATCTGTCCTGTGGTAACTCCATCATCTCTCCTGTGGTAACTCCCATCATCTCTCCTGTGGTAACTCCATCATCTCTCCTGTGGTAACTCCCATCATCTCTCCTGTGGTAAGTCCATCATCTGTCCTGTGGTAACTCCATCATCTGTCCTGTGGTAACTCCATTCATCTCTCCTGTGGTAACTCCATCATCTGTCCTGTGGTAACTCCATCATCTCTCCTGTGGTAACTCCCATCATCTCTCCTGTGGTCACATCCATTCATCTCCCCTGTGGTAACTCCCATCATCTCTCCTGTGGTAACTCCATTCATCTCTCCTGTGGTAACTCCATTCATCTCTCCTGTGGTAACTCCCATCATCTCCCCTGTGGTAACTCCATTCATCTCTCCTGTGGTAACTCCATTCATCTCCCCTGTGGTCACATCCATTCATCTCTCCTGTGGTAACTCCATTCATCTCTCCTGTGGTAACTCCCATCATCTCCCCTGTGGTAACTCCCATCATCTCCCCTGTGGTAACTCCATTCATCTCTCCTGTGGTAACTCCCATCATCTCTCCTGTGGTAACTCCATCATCTCCCCTGTGGTCACATCCATTCATCTCTCCTGTGGTAACTCCATTCATCTCTCCTGTGGTAACTCCCGTCATCTCTCCTGTGGTAACTCCATTCATCTCCCCTGTGGTAACTCCGTTCATCTCTCCTGTGGTAACTCCCATCATCTCTCCTGTGGTAACTCCCATCATCTCTCCTGTGGTAACTCCATCATCTCCCCTGTGGTCACATCCATTCATCTCTCCTGTGGTAACTCCATTCATCTCTCCTGTGGTAACTCCCATCATCTCTCCTGTGGTAACTCCCATCGTCTCTCCTGTGGTAACTCCCATCATCTCTCCTGTGGTAACTCCGTTCATCTCTCCTGTGGTAACTCCCATCTATCCTGCACTGGGCCTGTGGTGATTATTCCCCTTGGTTTTTGTTCATCTGAGAGGACATTTATGTTTGAATGACAATTTCACCCAGTCCAAAAGTCCTTGTTTGTGGCTCTTCTCAGTCATGTGAGCATTTCTCTGCACTCTCCTCTCCTTTCCCCATCTCTGCTGAGTTTTCTCCTGTGACGCACATTCCTGCTTCCATGCTGGCCACACCCAGCCAGCTCCTCACCTTTGACTTCCAAGGTGCTTGCTTTCCCTTGGTTTTCTGAAATTTGATATTTGATGCTGAGGCTTCATTTCTGCCCCTTGTTCTTTTCTTTCCTTTAGGTTGCTTATCCTTTCTGTTCTCTGACCTTCCTGGTACTGTGGTTCAGTGTCTGCTGTTAACAATGGGAAGGTTTTCTGTCATCAATATTTCTGATACTTCTAATATGTTTTCCGCTCTGCTTTCTTACTGTTTTCCTTCTGCTATCCCAGTCACCTGTACTTCTTTCCTATTGGGTGAGGAAGAAAACCAGGGAGGGCTGTGTGGGAAGAGTTTCCTATACATGCTAGAAAGCTCTGGCCAAGGCTTCCAGGGGCGGGCTTGTGTGGTGGGGCCCACCTTGGGCTGCTCTTTCAAAGCTTACTCTCCTCCTCCTGCCAGACCTATAAGTGCCTTTCTCTTAGACCATCATCATGAAAGCTTGGTACAGCTCCTGGAAGGAAAGCCCATGAAAGCATGGCCTCACCTCACCTCCAACACTGTCATCCCCAGAACTTGCCTGCTCTTCAAACTTAGCACCAAGGTAACTCATTCAGATGGCCATTTGGGAATTTGTTATGGTCCCAGCAGCTTTTGCCCTGGGTGACAGATCCCAGTTTAGACTTTTCACATGCATCTGTCTTTCTGGAATCTTAGTGGTAGTTTGCCTGACACCTCTGTTCTCTGAGAAGACCAATAAAAGTCATTGATTTACTTTGTTCAATGTTTTTCTTATATAAGGGATGATTTTCAATCTTTCCACTCCTTGGGATTGAAACTGGCAATCATTCACACTACATTTTTTTTCACATGGCTTGTGTGAGTTCATTAAAGAAAAGGCAATGTCCTCAGGACCTGGAATGCTAACTGGAAAAAGGTCAGACTCAATGGTGGCCCTTGATTGCATAAATTAATTTCTTGCTGGGGACAGTGTTATTCTTATGTATTTAAAAGGGTGAACTGGAAGTTTGGAGAGTAAGCAATCTTCCTTACTAATCAGTAAAAGACTATCCCAGAGACACTCACCCAGATTTCGTAGTCTTCCTATGTGACAGGAGCCATTAAGTGCACTGTATTTAGTATATAGATGCTGTGCTTACCACGGCAAGTGTGGGAAGTGGAAAGCTCTATGTGCTCATGTCATGATGACTACATTCGCAGAGGTTATTTGTAGACTACATTCTACATTGTACAAAGAAAGTGTTCTTGCTTGAAAGGGAAGCTGTACCTGGGATGTCTTACGGGGCCCTGAGTTGTTAAATAAGCAAAATTGTTCAGTAGGATAGGAGCCATCTCCTGAGATGAAGCTAGAGGTATTGTGGGACTGAAAAATCCCCCTTTAAAGTGAAAATGTAGGGTCAGAAAGACGGCTCAACTGTTAAGTTCTAGAGCAGCTGAGTTTGGTTCCAGCACCCATATCAGGCAGCCCCTGACAGCCTGCCACTCTTGTCTCCAGGGGCTCTGACATCCTCTTTTGACTTCTGTAGATACCTGTCCTCACATACACAAAACCACATACAGACACATGTGTGCATGCAATTTAAAAATAAAATAAAAATCTTAAAAGAAAAGAGGTTCTATCCTGTATTTTGTACCCCTGATAAGAAGTTCTTGGTACTTGTGAGAGCGACTAGGTCACTGACCCTTTTAAGCACCTTAGTCTGGGCATTGGTCACTGATGGCATTTGTTACCCTTGTCTGAGTGTCCTGTCTTTCCTCATCCTTTACATGGTCCTGAAAATGGGACCCGTTTTGTATTTGTGTTGTTCCTCTTAGAGCTCCATAAATACAGTCTTTTAGAAGGAAGGGCATGCTGGGAGAAAAGATGCCTGTATCACATGCAGAGTGGCAGGTGGCAGTTCTCAGCTTGAAGGTTTGCATGTCAAAACTGAACAGCTCTTCGGAATGTGCTCAGGACCATGTGCCTGCTGGAATCTTGGGTTTTGGAAGGACAGTGCTAACCAAGAGAAACAGGATGCACCAAGATGCTTTCAAAAGTTAATGGCTCAATTAAGTCCTTCAATTAGGTAATGATGCTTAAGTCTCATAGAGATGTGCCTTTAGTGAAGCCACGCAAGTGCATTCCAGACTTCAACAGTCACAGCATGCTGGTCACAGATGCCCAGGACTCACTGTGGGACAGTCAAAGCAATGAGAGCTAGAGGTGGCTGCGTTTTCTCATCTATCATCTGATACACAGCAGAGACCCAGAGAGAGGCTGCTTCCTTGCAGCTATAGGTGCTGTTCATTTCTATTAGCCTGTAACTTTGCTCTCCTTGCATTTTCTAGGACATAGTTGTGGAGGTGAGGGGGGAGGCCTGGAGAGCTGGTGTGGGAGATCATGGAAAGACCCTCCCCGTGACATTCTCTGTGGCGAGTTTTTTCTGCCTGTCTCATCAATCGCTTTTTGTTGGGTCCATACAACAATGGCATACTACACCTCTCATGCATGGCTGTGAGGTGGGTAGAGAGAGAATAGAGACAGAATTAGAGGCTCAGGCACTTAGGAGCACATGAGAGGGAGTCATCTTTGAGGCTGTGTTCTTAGATGTGTCCCAGAACAGTGATGTTGTGACATCAACTGGAACAGTCATTCAGAGACTCCAGACTCACACTGTGGGGTCTAGGGGACAAAGAATGTGCTCCGACTTGGCAAATACAGACTTAAGAAGTGACAAAGATGGGGTGGGGGCTAAGTAGTCAGGGTTAAGGCACAACAGTATAGGGAAGCCAGCCAGCCAGCATTTGGGAAGTCTTGACTTTTTTTAGAAACTATCTTTATTTCCCACTCGGCACTGTTTCTGATCCTCCAGGTATTTCTCCTGGCTTAATTATGTGACTGTGAGAGTTTAAGGTAGAAAAGGAAATTTGTTCTGTCTAGTCAAGCAGCCAGCAAGTGGATATAGAAATTCCTTCCTCTTAAAAACCCATCATGTCACCTAAGGACAGGGAACGTTCTCCCCTGCGGATGGAATCAGAGTACTGTTCCGTTGACTTTCATGCTTTCCTCTGCCTGCAGATCTCCCACCTCTTTGGAGATGTTTCAGAAACCATTAATTTGATATGATGCAGATTGTATGTAATATTTCTCCCTGCAATAAGTAGATGGAAAATGTTAAATTTAATGTGCTGGAGTTGGTAAGCTGCTTTCTCATTTTCTCCAGCAAATTACATAGTAAAACATGTTAATTACCAGTCTGTATATAATGTAAAGAGAATTCAGGAAACAAGGCTGACAATATCGTCATTACTAGGGTGTCTGTGTGTACATGTTCACATGTGAGCACACATATGCACATGTATGCATATGCAGAGGTCAGAGGGCAATGTCAGGTGTTTTCCTCAGTTACCCATCATCTTATATATTAAAGATTTATTTTTTGTATGCATATGTGTGCATGTCTATGTATGTATAGGGCATGAGTGCGTGGGATGCCAGAAGGAGGAGTTACATCCCTTGGAGCTGGAGTTACAGGCAACTATGAGCCACCTGATGTGGATGCTGAGAATTGAACGTGGGCCCTCTGCAAGTCTTCCTCTTAGCTTTTGAGACAGTTTTTCACTGAGCATGCACTTAGTGATGCAGTTAGACTGGCTGGCCAGGTATCCTCCTGTCTCTGCCTCCCCAGGGCTGGGATTACAGCAAGACTTCTGGAGGACCAAACTCGGGTCTCCATACTTGCATGTCGAGCACTTTACTGACTGGGCCATTTCCTCAGTCCAAGTATGTCTTTTTATGTGGCATTTACTTGGTATCTTTTAGGTAAATGAGTTTTCCAAGCTCTAGTTTTCTAGCTCACTAGAGGACTGATTTTTATTTTTCATTTTTTGTAGAGTACTAGATTTTTGTAAGGAAACTTTCATACAAGTCAATAAGGTAAATTGACTGTGTCTCACCACATCCCTCTTTCGTTACTCCTACTTGTCCCCTTTGTCTCATGGACAATTGTGTTCCTAATTCAATGTCATAGGTACAGACTAATCTATTTATCTATATCTATCTATCTATCTATCTATCTATCTATCTATCTATCTATCTATCTATCTATACACACACACACACACACACACACACACTTAGATCCACCAATGAGAGAGAACATGATTTGTCTTTCTTTGCCTGACCTAATTTACTCAACATGATAATCTCCAGTTTTATCTGATTTCTTGGAAACAGCATAATCTTGTTCTTTATATCTGAATAGCACCCCATTGTGTTTGTAGGAGACAGAGAGAAACCTGAGCATAGAAGGTGGATAGGTTTTAGCCTGATTTCCTCCTCCATCACAGGTGATGCTCATGCATTCATTGGCTCTGTGTGTCTCTAGAGGGCTGCTGCTTCCTGTTGCAGGTGAGGGTAGAAACCACACCTAAGAATCTTAGTTCTGCCTGCAGAGAGGAATCACATTTCCCCCCTGAGAGTACCTGTGGGAAAGTTCTGAGCCATAGAACAATGGGACCAGCAGGGTGAAGAGAATGCCTAAGGACCAGCTTAGACGGTATACACAGGGTCATAACCTCATTCCCCATGACAATAGCCAGCCAACTGTTTAAATGACAGATCCATCTGCACTTTCCTAATCTGTTCAGTGAATATGTATAAACTTCTGTGATACTGGCCATTGGGTCAGTTACGGGTGCAGAAAGAGAAGCAAACAAGGAAACCTAACTGTTGTGAGGAAGAACAGTGTTCACATCATCCACCTGGTGGCTCAGGAGGTCTGGTGGCAGATGGGTTGGGAGCTAAGGAGGTCCACAGTTCACTGCTAGCACAGGAGCAGGGAGGTGGTAACTCTGCAATGCCAGGCATTGCAGGGCACAGGCTGGAGGTGAGGGTGGGTATGGATACAGAACACTCGGCAGAGAGCAAATCCCTTCCTCTACTAACACAGGTTGGCAGAGAGAATTTGGGCAGGTGTTAGAACTATCTCCAGGCTCAGAGCTCTCATCTGTCAAGTGAGCAGGTCCAAGCAGAATGAAGTGAGGTGCCAGGGCTAGACTACCAAAGAACAAATACGTGTGTACACGTACACACACACACACACACACACACACACACACACACACACGGATCTTTGATGTGTAATTAGTATAAATGAAAAGCTAAGACACAGAGCAGAAGGGTTTCCCATTTGATTCTGGGTCGGTCGACATTTTCCATGATTTAATCTCTATTTTCTGCTTCAGCTCTGTTCCTATTCACCTCTGTCACAGTCACACTTGACTCAAAGTCCGTCTTTCTTTTAACTCTCAGGTTTTCTTTCTCATTTCTCCAAACAGAAAATCAAGACAGGAGCAAACTGACAGGGCAGAGGCACCCACTCTGGTCAGCAGCAGAATGAAATTGCATTTCTTGGTGGTGCCCTTCTCACACTCTATCCGATTCAGCCCCTCAAGGTGGTTTTCAATCTTCAAGTCATTTCTAATTCCTTCCACTTAAAGAAGGAGAAGCTAATTTCTTGCTTTTAAAAAATTAATAGCAACTAATTAGGGTTACAACAAAGGTGGGCTAGAGGATTATTACAAATGGCTGGTGTGGGTCTCTGTGGGGGAAAAGGTATGGAACACGATGACAGTGACATACTTTCGAGTCCTGCTCTTCATAAGGGACTCCTGTGCAGTTCACTGTGGCCATGCTCACTTGAGCAGCACAGATGCTAAAATTGGAGCCTCCAGAAACGCATGAGAGGGCCCGGCATGATGATGGTACTCAAATCCATGACACGTTCCAGATATGCACATATGCATGTATATGAATGTGCACATTTCTGTGTGTGCAGAGAACACAAAATCAGAAGAAAAGAGCCATGAGGTAGGCGGAAGAGATATTAAAGGAGGTCGGGAAGAGGGTGGTAAAATTCATACACTAGGAAAGCAGAGAGGGGGACCAACTAGGGGAAGGAGAGGAGCCAGATGGGGGGAGGTACAGGGGACAGGTGGACAGCGGGGAGGGGATGGGTGACAACAATGTACAATGATATATATGTAGAAAGATGACATGAGATGATTTTATGTAGTCACTCTACTATAAAGAACTTGCAGATCAAAATACCACACAGCGAGAGCAGTATGGTCACTCAAACAAGCACCTGCCGGACCCAAGGTCTATTCATCTCACTGATAGAGTTAGAATAGCCATTCCTAAGCTATGAGCTTTGCTTTGGATTTTATACTTTTATTATTAATTACATTTCTATGCATTTATCCAACATACACACACACACACACACACACACACACACACACACACACACACACCAATCCCTAAAGTAACACATCCATTGCAGAGTTAAAACTAAAAAAACAGTCAGCTTTATACTCCCTTTCATAACTCATATGTCCTTTACCTGCATTCAGTCCTTCTTCATCACCTAATATTTTACCTATTCTTGATCTCCTTCTAATTTTTTTTTCTTATAAAGAAAAACATTTAATTGGGGCTGCTTACAGCTTCAGAGGTTTAGTCCATTATCATCATGACAGGATATGGCAGTATGGAGGCAGACATGGTGCTGGAGAAGGAACTGAGAGCTCTACATCTTGGTCTATAGGCAGCAGAAGGAAACTGTGTGCCACACTGGATGTAGCTTGAGCATCTAAGACCTCAAAGCCCTCCCCCACAATGACACACTTCCTCCAACAAGGCCATACCTCCTAATAGTCTCACTCCCTATGGGCCAAGTATTCAAACACATGAGTCTATTGGGGCTATACCTATTCAAGCCATCACATTCCAGTTCCTGACCCCCATAGGCTTGTAGCCATACCATAATGCAGAAATGCATTCAGTCCAATTTTAAAAGTCCCCATAGTTGATGATAGTCTCAAATGTGTTTAAAAGTCCAAATTTCAAAAAGTCTTTTCTGAGATTCATGCAATCTCTTAACTGCAATCCCCTATAAAATCAAAATCAAAAAACGGATCACATACTTCCAACATATAATGGCACAGGATAGAGCAATGTTGCTGTTTTAAAATAGAGGAAAGGGAGGATGGTGAGGAAATATTGGACCAAAGCAAGACCAAAAACCAGCTGGGCAAACTCCAAACTCTGCATCTCCATATCTGATGTCAAAGCACTCCTCATACCTCCCATTCCTTCCGGCCTTGTTGACTCCAACACACTTCCCTCTCTTGGGCTGGTTCCACTCTCCGTTAGCAGCTCTCCTTGGCAAGTATCCCACAACTCTGGCATCTCTAACATCCTGGGGGGAAGTCTCCTTTCTAATGTCATACTGCACTCACACATACCTTTCTCTAAATATATACATGTATGTACTATAGGATACGATCTGCAGATGAGGTAGAACATGAAATGTTTTTTCTTCTGAGATTAGAGACACATTACATTTTATGTTAACTTAAAAAATTAATGATAAAGAATAAACTGAAATGTTATGGCCACAAAAGTACATATTGCCAAAGTAGCCAGGTGGCTTTGTTTAAAATGTGGCCAATTTGCTGGTAAACTTTGGCTAAATCAGCAGTGAGCACAGGGGGCTGCAAAAATAATTCTGGTCACACACCTGGAGCTGTGACATCTGTTTGGGCACCCGATGACCCTGCATGTCTCTTCTCTGAATTGGGGTAGACAGCACCTATACTTTCAGTCTTCCATATCGAAGCCCTCCTTTCCTGGCTTTCCTGACATCCTTTGGTCACATGTGAAGTGACTCATTCCAAATGAGTCCTAAGCCCTCCAGATTCCAGGACAGGGGGCATGGATGGGATATCCCCACGTGGAGTGGCAATGTGCTACAGGAGGTTGAGAATGGGAAATACTCCCGGGCAACTTGAGAAAACTCAGTCTTTCCACCTCTGCTACATCATCAGCCATTGTCTTAGAAGACAGGCTTCTCATTCACTGTTCATGCATTTTCCAAGTTAACTATTACTAATTTAAAAGCACTTGTGGTTTTAACTTTTTGTGGTGTTTCTTTTGTGTCTATGTTTTTCATGGCTACTTCAAATATTGCCGAGGACACACTGTTAAGGACATAGCTTTTATGTACTGAAGCTTACAGGGATATGGCTTAACTGGAGGGCACAAGTCACTGGTAACAGACCTTCGAAGAATGCATATTGCTTCCTACCTTGTCCTGGCTCTGTTTACTTCCTGTCCAGCATAAGGTGCAAAGCTTCATGGTAAACATACAGCCTCTCTTCAGGTCCCAAATGATAGAGCCAGCCAAGTGTGAACCAAAGGCTCTGAAACCATAAACCAGACTGAGTCTTTCTTCCTTTTAAGCTGTTTAGGTGCTTGTCACAGAGAAGAAAAGCCTGAGCAATATGCCAAGTGATTATTATTTAATAATGGCCCCAAGCTTCAGAGTATTGATGGTGGAGATTCAGGTATGCCAGAGAGTAGCTGTCACATGCTCCCTTTAAACCAAAGTAGCCAGTGCTAATTTAAAAATGGAAGTGAGGATATGCTGAGGTGCTGAGACCCATGTTTTGGCCATCCATGGCTTTAGGCATTCACTGGGCTCTGGAAACTTACCAACTGTGGATATTGGGCACACTGTCTAAGGGCTACATACTCTAATGATTTTGATATTGGCTCAAGCCCTAATTGGTGGTTAAGGACTCAAGTCTATGGTGTTTTCCCTGGGGGAAGTGGAATATTGTATTTGCCTCTTTAGTGAGGAATATATTTTAAATCCCCCTGTCTTTAGAGATCTACTGCAATGGAATTCACTGGCATCCTCACTGTGGAGTAAGTGGGGCTCTTATCTGCTCTACATCATGTAGATCCTGTCTTCATCCATTCTTCATCCATTTCTCATGGGTCTCATCTGGGTCTCCAATTGCAGTGGTGAACATCCCAATCCAGAGTCTGGTGTTTGTTCCCATGTGTACCAGGTATCCTGGTACACATGTGGTGGTATTATGTTCCCCAAAATATTGTGTACCCTAATAAACTTATCTGGGGTCAGAGACAGAACAGCCACTAGATACAAAGGCTAGAAAATGGTGGCACTCACGCCTTTAATCCTTGCATTCCAGAGGCAGAAATTCCTCTGGATCTCTGTGAGTTCAAGGCCACATTGGAACCATCCAGGCATGTGGCACACACCTTTAATCCCAGAAAGTGAGCCTTTAATCCCAGGGAGTGATGGCAGAAAGCAGAAAGGTCTATAAGGCGTGAGGACCAGAAACTAGAAGCATTTGGCCTGGTTAAGCTTTTAGGCTTTGAACAGCACAGTTCAGCTGAGATTCATTCTGGATGAGGACTCAGAGGCTTCCAGTCCGAGGAAACAGGACCAGCTGAGGAACTGGTGAGGTGAGGTAGCTGTGGCTTGTTCTGCTTCTCTGATCTTCCAGCATTCACCCCAATAACTGACCTCAGGTTTGATTTTAATAATAAGTACCTTTAAGATTCATGCTACACCCTAAGCCTTCCACTCCCTGCTTTCCTCATGTCCAAAAGGGCATAATCCTTGGAGCCCTGTGTGGATTATGTGGGGATCAGGGCATGAAGTTTTAGTTGGTCACCAGCTGCACATTTAGAGTTCAGTACTATTAAAGGCTGTTTACATCTGGCTGTGGCTGTCAACATTGCCTCATTTCATCATCTTTACATTGGACAAGAACTTTCCTCATTCATGGAACCTTTGACAGCTGGGTGACTCAGAGCCTCTCTTGGACAGCAGGGATTTTTGGTGGCTGCCACAAGTGCAGGCACCTTTTCACAGGACTGTCTTTGTACCACTGTCCCCTGCACCTAGACGCATTGCTTTGTGCTGGTCCTGATGTGACTGCCAGACTAGAAGAAGAAAGCCTGCCGTTGGCTCTTGTCCCTCAAGTTTTCCTTGCCAGTAAGTCCCATCACTGGCAATGAGTTTTTGAGAAGTTGTGCTCTGAAACAGATTTTACACTGGAATGAGATTATAGGAGAATCATGAAGGTTCCCTGCTGCCTGCGGGTCAAGGGTGCCAAGATGGAGTTAGAGAAGAATCGAATGAGGTAGCATGTGTGGCTTCCCTGGATACATCTGAAGACAACAATCCAATTTCCTCTGGCTGTCTCTTCCTGAGTTCAATTCAGAGCCAATTTCCTTCACCTTTCCCCAGAGGCACGGTTTCCAGTCTTCCCATTACATCGGCTCTCTAATTAGTCCTCACTCCAGATGGAGTCTGGGCAAAATAGAGTGCACGACCTCTCCCATTATTTGGGAATGGCATGTCTAGCATGTGGCTGAGACTCCATTTAACACTGGAGTAATGTCATCACACCTCATACTTATGTCTGGAAGGCTGGAGGCTTCAGTTGCCTCTGTTAATATCCCATTTCTCTGTTATGTCCCGTGATTGAGTTTTTAAATCTAATATAGACCTTTCTGTTAACTAGGAAATGCTTTTTGACCTGTAAATTTCTTTAGTGGTCCAGACTCCACTCCCTCGGAATAGCACCCACATCACTGTCATCCAAGTGTAAACGAATTTATACTTGATGAACAAAATGAAAACACTCCTTGAAGTCATGTTGTATTCAAGTATGATGCTTCACACAAAAGAAACAGACACATTTCCATATAACCCATAGAAAACTTGTAGTTTGGGGAAAGTTAAAGAATTATTTACTTAAAAATTTATTTACTTTAAGGTAAAATATAAACCACCCTGACATTTCTTGAAATAGTACATCAGTAATTTGACTCAAGAATGCTAAGATTTCACATACTTTCCCAAACATTATCCCCCATTCACAAGATGGTTGGTGTCAATTGTCAATGAAATGATATCTGTAAACACCTGGGAGATAGGCCTCTGGGTTGCCCGTGGGGGACTGCATTGACTGTGTAACTGAGGTAGGAAGACTTGCGTGCCCTTTGTGAGTGGCACCATTCCCTAGGCTGGGTTAGAAACTGTATAAGACATGGGAAGTGAGCTGAGCACAAGCCTTTGTTCATCTCTGTCTGCTCCCTGACTGTAGATGCAACATGATCGGCTGACCCAAGCAAGCAAGCAAGCAAGCAAGCAAGCAAGCAAGCCCTTTCTCCCTTAAATTGCTTTTGCTGGGCTATTTTATCACAGCAACAGAAAAATAAAATACAGAGACGGCTTACAGGAGCACTCTTAGCGTTCACTGAGGTCCTTACAGGCTACCATCGCCTGCGGAGAATTGCCAGCTCCTCCTCATGGCCTCGGGGACATCAGATGTAGAGGCTCCTGCAGTCCACCCTACTGGCCTCAGCTCTGATCTTCATGGGACTGTAGCCAGTCTTTCTTGAACATAGCATGTTCACTTCCTCTTCTGAGCCTTACAGTTATAACACCCCTGTCTGAAGAGCTCTGGCTCCTGTGTGTGAACAGTGGCTCCTCCTTTCTGGGTCAAGTGCCAGCCTTCCTAAAGACTTTTCCTGAGCTTCCACTTGCCTCTTCCCACAAATGTAGACCCTGGCCTAGTTACTCTTCCCATGATGCAATCTTCTTGTCTTTTTTGGTTTGCTTTCATTTGTGTGTGTGTGTGTGTGTGTGTGTGTGTGTGTGTGTGTGTACAAACATGCATGTAAATGAATGCAGTTGCTGGTGGATGGCATAAAAGAGTAATGCACTCTGAGGATGAGTTAGAAGTGGTTCTGAGTTGCCCAACATGGGTACTGGAAACTGAACTCTGGTCCTCTATAAGAGCAGTAAGCACTTTCAACTGCTGAGCCATTTCTCCAGACTGTAAGTATATTTAAATGTCAATAATAACAGAACATAGAAAGTTGAGTGCATTAAATCTCAGTGAGAGAAGACTTCCTAGAACACCAAGGCCCATGGATCATCCTATGCCCTTGATGGATTTCTCTTCATCCTGCTACCAGGCATGATCTCTATGACCAAAGATTAAAGAAATCTTTCAGCTGCCACATACAGGCTGCTACCAGCTTGGAATTCTTAGTATCTCCCGTCATTGAGTCAGTCCACACCTGTCCACAAAATCATTCTTAAGGGCTCCCACTGTGCACATGGTTGTAAACAATAGTTCTCTCCAACTGGCCAGTTCCCAAATAACCACTCAGAGGCTTAATATTACTTATAAATGCTTGGCTGGTAGCTCAAGCTTATTATGAACTAGCTCTTACACTTAAACTAACCCATAATTCTTATCTATGTTTAGCCACATGGCTTGGTACCTTTTCTCAGTACAGCATTCTCATCTTGCTTCCTCTACATCTGGCTGGTGACTCCCTGACTCCACCCTCCTTCTTCCCATCATTCTGTTTGGCTTTCCCACCTAACTTCCTGCCTAGTTACCAATCAATCAGTATTTTATTAAATGAATTCAAGCAGCAAATCTTTACAGCATACAATAGGATTATTCCACAGCACATGGTAGATCCCCAAAGAAGAGTGTGTGAGCATATCAAGATCACATGACCCTTCTGAAGTACCTAGAAAGGCCTTCAATGAAGGATTGTGGTAGTGGCAAGAGAATAAACAAGGAATTTGCCTACAGCACAATAGGCTTTTCTTAAATGCAACTGACAACCAAAGAGCAGGCTGAAGCCAGACCTGCAGCCTCTGTAGCTGTTGTCCTGTGAAGCATAGAAAGACTCAGAATTTCAACAGTGCTGAGCTTTAAGCCTTGCTTTGAAGGGGGAATTTCCATCCTGCATAGTGATGAGGTGGGTCTTGTCAGGGACAAGGACAGAATCTCTAGTTAGTGGAAAAATACAGACCCCCTATAAGACAGGGAACTAGATCAGCCTACAGTCAGGTTGCCTAGCAACAGGACATTGAGTCAGAGCCCTTGACCCTTTCCCCCTGTAAACATCCTATACAAACATCCTGTTAGCTTGCCCCACCTTATGCAGATGACAGCTTCTTGCTCCCCCTCACCCTGCAGGAACTATATAAACCCTTGTGGAAGGAAATAAAGTTGCACCTTGATCAGAATCTAGACTTGGTGTGTTTTCCTTTGTATCTCCTGTCCCTACATTCCCTCCTTAGGGTGGTCGAGAACCCGTTGTAGCCCTGCAGGCAGGGCAGGGTCTGATGAAAGGTACAGTGAAACCCCAGCTTGGCCAAACATGGGGATAATTGATTCAGCTCCCACTCTTAGTGGGGAAATGCACTCCCTATGTAGTTCCTAATTTCTATGTGACATAGAATAGAGTTTTAAATAGTTATAGAGACTGGGAAAGAGTCAATAACCTGAGACCCACCAGGAGAAAGTTTCCATTAGAATAAGATCCAGAGATACAGACTGTGGAATGAGCGACTCTGGGCTACATATGAACTAACATGACAAATGTGACAAGGGATGCAGCTGAAAAGGTGAACAGCACATGCAAACAGATGGGGAATTTCAGCAGAGAAATGAAAACTGTAAGATTAATAATGGAAATGCTGGGATTGACACAGTAGCTTATGTTCACCTGCAGCTTCAAAATCTGTGATGCAGATATCAACAAAAATGAAGTTGTACTAAATCTGTAATCAGGTTAGAATTCTCTCAGTAAAAGAATGAATAATTTACTTCTAACTTGCTAAATTATAAAAGTGTGTAGGAGATTTGAATATTCCTCTCAATTTATTTGACTCAACTCATGCACAGCACACAGAAAACAGCATATATGAATACAGTTATTATTTACAAATTGAAATAACGATAATACAAATACCATATTAGCTATTGAAAGTATATATTTATAGACACTTGTGATATAGAGCATGAAATAGTTCTGTTTCAAGGAAGTGGCACCACACAAATTGCCCTGTTCACAAATGTTAGAACTCAGTAACAGTACACTCTATAGAAAAACTCAAATACTAGGAAATTATGCAGCAAAAAATTCATGGATCAAAATCATATCACAAAAAAGCAGAATATTTTGAAGTTAATTATGGGGAAAGAAAGTGAATATAGTAACATTCACAATCTGCATCTGAGACATGAATGTAGAGTTCTCCTGTGCCTTTGACTTCTCTTTTCTTTTTTTCTTTTTTTTTTTTTTTTTTTTGGTTTTTCGAGACAGGGTTTCTCTGTGTAGCTTTGCGCCTTTCCTGGAGCTCACTTGGTAGCCCAGGCTGGCCTCGAACTCACAGAGATCTGCCTGGCTCTGCCTCCCAAGTGCTGGGATTAAAGGCATGCGCCACCACCGCCCGGCAACTTCTCTTTTCATACATAAACTTCCAAATTTAGAAGCTCTGAAAAAAATTAAATCTAAAATAAATATGAGTGAAAACAATAATGCTAAGAGCAGAAAGATAAGCACCAGAGAAGATCAAAATAAAAAGGAATTATGTAAAAATATTTATAAAATCTGTAAACCACAATGTATTGATTAAGAAGAAATAAAGCAGAATCAATATTAGAAATTTTGGAGGGTATATAATTATTATCTTGTAGGTACCATGAAGTTGATAATTGAAATATGAATAGCTTTCACCAATAATGTCAATCTCTCAACTAAAATAAAGAACCAATATGTTGTTAAAATAACAATTCTTCCTAAACTGACACATAGGTTGATGCAACCAGAATCAAAATTCTAGCAGGCATATTTTTGCTAGAAATCTTAAGATGTTCATCAAATTGATATGAATATATAAGTAAGTTTTAGAAACACTGTGAAAAGTTGACTGCTGCAGCCTGTGATTTCAATACCTTGTTGTAAATGTAAATGAAAGGACAGTGCAGGAGTCAGGTCAGAGTCTACAGGTCAGTAGGAAAATGGTGGTCAAATGTGGTTCCAGAGAGTCTCTGTAGTTAGTGGCCTAAGATGAGTTCCCCACAGGGGATTCTGGGAAACTATATGAGGCTGTATAAAATCTATGAGCTCTTATTCTTACATTGTTCCACAGGAAATAATGAACTCATTGTGGTTACAGATCTGGAACATAGATAGAATCTTAAAGTTTTAGGGGAACAATTGGAACATTCATAACCCAAAAGACAGGCAAAGATTACTTACACAAAAGTATAAAAAACACTAACTGGGCTGGCAAGATGTCTCAGCAGGTAAAGGCACTGGCCATAAAGGCTGATGACCCAAGTTCAATCTCTAGGTGCAAGGAAAGAAAAGACACCACATGTGGGTGGTGGAACATGTATGCCCCCACCCTCGCTATGTGCCCCAGAGGCTTGCTCATAGGCCAGTCTGATGGAGACAGCTCCTTGTTAGCCTCTTTCTTCCCCCATGTGTTAAACTGACAACCATGATCAGCCATCACCGCATGTCTGAGAAGTGGCTTGTATCCGGGGTATAGAGCACATCTCATAGTGAAGACAGATGATAGAACAATCTAGAAATCAAATGACAAGTAGGCAAAAGATTTCAGTAATTAACAAAAAATTAAGTATGGATGCTCATTGCATACCCCATTATTCAACTGATAAAGGGACTTTAAAACAACCTTGTGAGATTAGCTCATATCTTGAAAAGTTCTAATGAAAATACCCACTAGAAGCGAAGGTCAGCAGGCTTGCATAAAATGATCTGACCACTAGGATTAGTGACATGATAGTTTTGTATAAATAAACCTCTATTATATGGCTAATTTTGCAGTTGGATTTTACTCATAAGAAATGAAAATACGTGCATACTCTCAAGGCCCTGGAAAACAATAAAAACATTTCCTCAGAAGGTGCAGGGTGAGTACATTGTGGAACATTCATACAAAGTACTGAAGGAAGAAAAATAGGCACTGGAAATATCCATCATACAAATTTTATTCAAATGAAGTTCTTAGAAGAGTACAAACTCTGGTGATGCAAACAGGTGGAGTTGACTGAGAGAAAGAGGCTCTTTTTGGACCATTGTGATTGTAATTTTCTAGGTAGTTATGTAAATGCTTATGATGTATGAGTTTCCATATATGAAAACGAAAACTCGGTCAAACGATTGAGCGATCATGATGTTCAGCAAGGTGAAACGTTGCTGTTTTCCTGGCACACGTTGCTTCCTAACAACTACTGTAGAGTGCTTCATTAAGTGCCTGTTCACTTATGCTCTCATTTAATTCTCATGGTGACTATTGTGCATTTTCAACATTATTACCAAATCGAGGGGAGACGATCAATGACTCTAAATTATGGACTGAGTGAGACTGAAGTGTCTTTCATCTAGGTTTACCATTGTGTTATCCTCATCAGAGAGTCCTGCTTGATTTATGTCTCTGACCAGTGGGTTTTACTCTAAACCTTGCCTCTTTAATATTGGAAGAACAACCTCAAACACACATTTATTTTATTATAAATCACTTGCTTAGAATTCTCTTTCAGGTGAAATGAGCGTAACTATGTAGATTAAGACATCTCTTTGTCCTCGCTGGTGAGTTTTGGCACATCCTGGTACCCTACACCCTACTGTCCTCCTAGGATCAGGGGCGGAAGCCTTGGTATGTCCCTATAGCATTACAAGTTTTCTTCCAGCCTCACATCCAGCATGCCTTTCTTTATTTCTTCATGTGGCTGCCTCTGTCTGTCATTCATGTTACTCTTTTTGTGATGGTAGATAGAGAACGAATTCTTAATTTTAGAAATTCTCTTCATTTGGTGTGTGTGTGTGTGTGTTGTGTATGTGTAAGTCTGCACGTGTCCTGGCACAAGTGTGACGGTTAGAGAATAACTTGTGGGATTCAAGTTATTCTGTGGCCTTGCTCCCTGACTGGCCCGTTCTGACACTTTCAGGTGGATGCCTTCCCTTCTCACATGCAGAAGGTCTTGAAGGCAGAGGCAGGTGCTTAGGGAAATCATAGGAGCAAGTGGAAAATTAGAGAGATGATCAGGATTAGATCCAGGGGAAGAAAGAACACAGGGCATGGATCTTTGTTTAAGATAAAGAATAAGGGCGGTCAGCACGACATGGGGTGGGGTGGGTGGGAGGAGGAATGTTGCTTTTGCTCTAGGACATAGGAGTGAAATGAAAGATGCTAGTGTGAAGGGGAAAGGAGACGTACTTTGGAGGGCAAAGGAGACAAGGGAAGTATTGGAAACACCCAGAAGTTAAATTGTGTTTAATAACCTTCAAGGGTTGCCAGTAGAGTTAGAAATTTCCTTTGTAATGAGTTTTTCTCCTGTTCATACAATGCTTTTAAAGTTATGTGCATAGAGCTTTCCTGGTGAGAATCAAGTGAATCATGACTTCAATAGGGAGTAACTGCATCTCGACTAGATCCTCCTGGAGACAGAGGAAGGAGAGGACCGATGTACAGACCTTTCTGGCAGGGTGTGGATAGTGCAGCATTCCTGGATGTAGGGAAGGCTCGGTGCCACTACAGGTGTCATAGTGAGACTCGTGGACTTCCCTCCACTCATCTTTATTTGCATAGAATGCAGCTTTCACTCTGGGTTGATGTCAATCATGGCTTCTAAAACTGTGGCTCATGAACCCATATGGGGTCAGAAAACTGAACAGAGAGGTTGGAAAAATTTTTGCAATAGTGAAAGAATGCTGAATGCACAGTGAATAAAACACTAATTCAAAATGAAATGTGTAATGAACCCGGGGTATCTATGGCAGTCCACACTCATGCTATATCATGTGATTTCTGGCAGCCTTGGTCCCCAGCACACAATATGAACACTTTGCCCCGTGCATGCCACAACAAGGAAAGACAGTGGACACTGCATGAGATACCTTGGCTCAAACTGGGCCTGTCCTAGACTTTGAACTGCCCTGTTTACTTAAAAGTCTTCTGTACTTAAAAGCTTTCTGCTCTCACAGAAACATAATGGTTTAAATATGGAAAATAAATACTTGAATATCTTCCTGCCATCACTTCTCAGCATATACATAATCAAATTAATACAGCTTCAGATTCTATGATCATTTAATGTTTGACTTTTTAAAAACTATTGTTTGAGTTGCCGACTTGAATTTCATTAAAAAGAAATCTTACAGTGAAATTTGGCTGGGATTAGAACAGCATTTCCAGCAATTTCTGAAATGGCCCTAAGCATACTTCTGCCATTATGTGCTACATATTTAAGTGAAGCAGCATTCTTCACACTGACAATTATAAACCCGAAATATCTATCAACTGTAAAACGTTAATGATGCCCTGTCTCCTACAACATCGAATACTCAGCTAAAATTCAATTCTTCATGTAAAAATAAATAAGCACATCTCTCATCTGTGTGCAGATTTGACTTTTTATTAAATGGCAAAATCATATGTATGGAAAAGAACTGTTTTACAATAAAAGTTCCTTGTCCTTATTTTTATTTTATTTTTTTTTTTTGAGAAGCTATTCCTGGGCTCTAGACCAGACTGACCTGGCCTTGCTATGTGGCCCAAGGTGCCCAAACCACGTACAACAATCCTCCCAAGTGCTGCGAGTAGGAACCTGAGCCATCATGCCTGGCTAAAAATAAATTTATGATTTGTTATCATTAAAATGATTAATCTGGGGGTTGGGGATTTAGCTCAGTGGTAGAGCGCACTTGCCTAGCAAGCACAAGGCCCTGGGTTCAGTCCTCAGCTCCAGAAAAAAAAAATAAAGAAAAAAAAGATTAATCTGTACACAAATTTCATAAACCTATATTCTGGTGGTGGTGGTGGTGGGTCACATAAAACTGTCTTGGGTGAAAAGTTGGTCAAAATTTTAAAAACATAAGAAGATCAGCTGTAGACACGGAGTTACTGACAACCCTCCAACCTCTGCAGAGCTCCAAGTTGGCCACCAGGAGGCAGTGTTGTTAGGTTCTGGGTCTAGCCCTTGGCTCTGGGTGGTGAGATTTCAGAGGGGGTCTGAAGGGCTCCTGTGTTTGGAATCTGTTGCTAAAGGAGCAGAGAGAGGAGGACAGGGCTGAGGACTGAGGTAAGCACTTAGGGGAAGCATGGCAGGTGTTATGTCAGAGAGAGGGTACCGCTGTAAGAATCCTGACGCTACAAAGTGGGCTTCTTATGACATGAATTCCCATCTCCACCAGAATTTCAGAATTTCAGAAGTAAGCCCATGCCAAGGGCTGATTCTTACCGGAGTATATTGGGCTTCTATGGTTTAGTCACATGAATATGATGAGATATTTGCTAAATAAATGTCTAGGGATGTCAAAATAGTAGCAAGCCATTGTGAGCTGAGGGTACAAACTGCTGGAGAGGCTCCCCCTTGATTTGTGTCCTGGCCAGCTATCTTCGGGTTCATGAACAGACTCACCTGCTGCCTACCAGAAGTACAGTAATATGTTGTCTGTGGAAACTCTTGAGATTCTCTCTGAGGACCTCACGACTCTTACAACGCTAGCTTGTAAGATGCCTAGGGGTTAGAACTTTATTCCATCACCAGTAACTCTTGCTCTATAACTCTCCAGAGATGTGCTCTCTGGCCAGGGCTCCATGACAGCCTCTCCATGCTCAAACTCACCTATTTGCACCACAAATCTTGAGTGAATATTTTTTCTTGATGTAGTCTGTCCCTTTCCTTCTGTGTTACCACCTAGGCAATCTCTCCCTCCTGTTGTGTGACATGTTCCCATGAATCTCAACATTCTCTCTAAAGTGAAACATTGTCCCTGGAAGGAGGGGGACATGCACCAGCATCAGGTGGCAAACAAAGGGTGGCTTATCTGGGAAGAAAAGAAACCTGGAAGTTCTTGGGGCTCCCTCTCCACAGTATAAGAGTAGCTGTGGTCATGGTGTCTCTTCACAGCAATAGAACACTGATTAAGACAGTTCACCAATCTGGACATTGGTGCAATTGTTGTTTTGGTCTATTGTGGGCTCCTTTTCCGTGGTGAATAGGTGTGAGCGCACGCGTCCGTCTATCCGTCCGTCTGTCCGTCCGTCCGTCCGTCCGTCCGTGTGTGTGTGTGTGTGTGTGTGTGTGTGTGTGTGTGTGTGTGTGTGTTGAGACTCCCAAAAAAATTCACACAACACCTCTACGTCTGTTTCATTGTGCCTACCTTGATGAGCCCATTTGTCCTTTTTGAGGGGTTGGAATGTCAGAGCAGCTTATGAGTTTTGATCACCTATTCCTTTAAGAGCTGTCTAGCTTCTCTGAAGTACTATGAGCTCGGTGAGATGCCTTCACCCTCAGCATCCTTCATCATTATGGCCAGAAAGAGCATCCCAGAAAGTGTGTGTGAAGTGCTCTGCGACTGAGGTGGTCCACGGCTCTGCTACTGAGGATAAAACTGGGATCGTGAGAGCGAGCTCTGCCAAGAATAATTTTTGTATTCTCTAGGAGAGACACATAGAAACACCAACATTAGGTGCATGGCTGTTTATGTAAGATACTCTTGCATGAAACTGCAGCTTAAATACGTAGAAATTCTGAATAGGCAGAACAAATACTGCTTTTCTAAGGTCTTAGTTGACAGATTAAATTGAGCCTTACAGTGGCTAAGTGATGGCCAAGGTCACGTGGATGATCCGTGATTGCCCTTGACAAGATATTGATAGCTCTCAGCTTGGACTGACTGCCTTTTCCCAGTGAACCCCATGCTTCATGCCTTGTTGAGTGAATGATTGACAGATTCACATGCCTGGGTACTTAAGATGTGGCTCTCTGACCCTCCCCCAGCAGTTGATGGGTGGAATTACTTGAATGTAGGCTTAAGGAACAGGTGCTAACAGGAAAATGAAGTGATGAGATGCCTTCCAAGATTCTTCACCAGAAAACAAAGTGCTGGCAGTTAATGAAGTGAATGTGGAGGTACATTGTCCCTACTGATGAATGACACATTGCTTTGGGCAAGCAGGTAAACTCAAGGAGAGTGTCTTTCCCATCTACACTTAAAAAGTTTAGCACATGAATAATTGAGCAACTTCCTGTCACACTCAATATTTATTTGTTTGACTGCTCAGGGCAGAAAAAAAGAGGGGGAAAACACTTTGGAAACAAGCTGTGCATTAGCTTGGAGTTGGTGTGCCTGCCATAATTATATTTGCAAAGGAGTTTATTGGTATGTCTTGTTATTTTCTTGTTGATACACTGAAGTGAAATATAACATGAAAATAAGAAAGAAGAGCAGGGATCTGCTTGCTTGATGCATGTGTGGGCTACAGATTAGAACCTGCAAAAACCTGCCTGCTCACTCGTGTAGTCTTTATCCAGTGCTCAATCCACGACATCGTTAGAGTGAGTTTTTAAACCCAGTGCTTGTCTCAGTTAAGGCCAAAAGAGGACATGGAGCTTTGCTGGTACCCAGTGCTCCATAACTTTTTTTATCACGAAAATGTTAGCAGCACTGGACTGTTTAAATCTGAGCTGTGTGCACATAAAGAGGCAAGAGTTTGTATCTGTTCCTAGTCTAGCAAGGCTAGGAAGAAGGGCCTCACTCACAGAACACTCCACAAGACTGCCTGGTTCTGTTAGCTCTCTCTAGGGTCCTAGGTCTAATGGTGAATTAAGGTCATGGTTGTGGGAGGGAGAATGTTTTCCAGCAATAATAATAGACAATCTTGCTACACATATACAAAGGAAAAGAAACTGGTGTATGGAAGAGAGGCCTGTCCTCCTGGGTTAACTGTGGCATGGCTCACAAAAGTGTTAGGCCAGTTGTTTTCTCTGCAGGAGTGTGTTAAAACAGAGACCTGCTCCTAACTTGGGCTTTTAACAAGCAAAGTTAAATAGAAAGGTCTAGACATTAAAAACTGATTTTTTTTATCATTTTGACATTGCATACTTTTCACTTCCTCCATTTCACACCTATAATCTATCTGTGTACCCATCTATCCATCTCCCCATCCATCCACCATCACCTACTTATCATCACTCATCACCCACCTTCCTGTCTCTTTGCCATCCTCCTCATCATCTCTGATGCCGTTGGTTTCCCACTGACATCCCAGGAATGCTTGCTTCTCTTCTCTATACAGGTGCTAACTCCACTAAGTCAACATGGATGCATGTGATAGTTTCTTAGCCTGGACAGCTAGATTTTTTCAGAAACATGGAAGACTGACAGATGAGGGAGGCAAGTTTTCCCATCAACCATACTTTAAAGCTTTATCTGACTGTCTTTATCCCTGCCATCCTTATTCACTCTCTTGCCTTCTCTGTTCTTGTGGTGTGTGTGTGTGTGTGTGTGTGTGTATGCGCGCATGTGCAGTAGAGCTCAGTTATAGACCCACATCACCATGTTTTTTACCCTCTGAGGTTAGGTCAGTTGGCTGAGTGCAGAAGGAGGAGAAAGAATGATTGATAGATGTTTGCTCACAGAAGCTGATCCTGGCCACCTGGGACTCTTGTTCTACTTTCCTTCCTGGTCCTTGCAGTGGCCCTTCCCAGCACATGGTCAGCTCTGCTGGTCAGCCCCCTTCCCCCACTCCAGCTCCTACACCATGTCCTCTTTCTGCCCCACTGTCCTGCCTCTCACTGGCGAAAGTCCTTTGCACTTCAGCCAGGGCCCAACCTCTGCCCAGTGCACTGTTGCAAACCCTCCCTAGAAGGCCATTTGGGCAGGCCTTCTGCTCCCCGGCCAGGCCTTGTCCTGTGTGGATAAGATATCAACAAGAACGCTACCTATTTTGAAAACTATACATATGTGACTTAAAGAAAAAAAACCATGAGGGATTTGCTTGTGACTCCTTACTCATCTAAAGCTGTTGCCTCAGTGAACACTAGTTTATAATTCCAGTTTCAAGAGGTTGTTTTTTAAAACCACTAAGAATCTGGGCTATGCATTTCCAGGTTCTTTGTGTCTTATTCAGGGAGCTGAAGTAAATGCAAACAGATTTGCAAGGAAATTTTATCCAAAGCAAAGCAATAATACAGCTAAGAAAAGAGTATGCTGCCAAGAGTGACATCAGGCCACATGAGTGAAGGCGCTCAAGGGTCCTGATTACTGTTTGGGACTTCGCTTTATGGAATTCAGGCGGAGTTTATTTACTAAGGGGCATCGTGGGGGTGATTCTCTGTTTTGATTGACAGACTTGAATATGTAAGCTATTGCTCCCTGCATGTGTTCCTTCCCACTGTACATCTTATTTCAGTCATATACTAGTCCAGTAGTGATATACACAGACATAAAACAGTAAACAGGGTGTTTTTTTTCTCTAAAAGTTCTTTCACAGTGGACATTTTGCTTCCTGCCTGTGGTGGTTGGAATGAGAATGGCCCCCACAGGCTCAGATGTTTGAATAGCTGGTGCCTGGTTGGTGGAACTGTTTTAGGAAGGGTTAGGAGGTGTGACCTTGTTGGAGGAGGTGTGAGGTGTGCCACTGGAGGCAGGCTTTGGGGATTTCAAAAGGCCCATCATTCCCAGTGATATATTTCTCTCTCTCTCTCTCTCTCTCTCTCTCTCTCTCTCTCTCTCTCTCTCTCTCTCTCTCTCTCCTGCTTGTGCTTCAAGATGTGAGTTCTCAGTTGTTCCTGCCGCCATGTCTTTGCTCCACCATCATGGACTCTAACCCTCTGAAGCCATGAAGCATAAGTTCCAAATTCAATGCTTTTTAATTTTTTTTTTTTTTATAAATTTCCTTGGTCATAGTGTTGGTCACAATAATAGAAAGTAACTAAGGTGCTGCCTACACACTCAAAGATGGTCTAGGCTGGATTGCCCACCGTCTTCCATACCCAGATACATTTTTAAAATGTATGTGAATTGAAACCAACTGTAAAAGGGAGTTTCTGATGGTTGTGGTGGGGAAGAGAAACTTCATCTGTTGTTTGGAGTGGTGTGTGTGTGTGTGCTGCTTAATACAGATAAGTGTCATAGATTGCCAGTGTGTTGCTAGACACATGGCTGTAAGAAGCGTCCATGTGGACAGCACACTGAAATGAGATGGACTTCTGTCCATGTCCCAGAACACTGGGAAGGAGCAGAGAGTGCAGTGTGGGTGACTGACAGGGCTGTACTTGGAAGCCAGGCATGGTGAAAGGTCTTGAGGAAGGAGCAGGCCAGGACAAGAACCAGCATGTACCCTCTACTTGCTACAACCTTGACCTTCTGCAAGGACGGGAAAGGCGTGCGGGAGTGGAAGATGCAGAGGAGGGCGAAACTGGAGCTGGGCAGACGGGAAGGACGGCAGACGGCCCCGGGAAGCAGAGGGCGCCTCTTGTCACCACAGCCTGCTATTAAGGTGATTTTCCCAAGATGCTTTTTGTTCCCTTCCTGAGGATGCTCTCCCTCCTTTGGAGCAGGAGGGGAAACATGGCCGTCCCTGTCCCTGTGAAAGCCCATCATTAAGACCAAAGATAATCGGAAGAAGTAATTTTTCCTTTAAAAAAAAAAAAGTAAAACTAAAAACGAAGGTGAAATTTAGGTTTATACAATTTAGAAAGGGGGTGGTGGTGGGGAGTTAGTCTTTTCTTATGCTGACTCCTTGTCCCTTAGAGTTGTTCCTAAACTCTAAAGGAACATTCCAGTACTGGTATTTATATCAACTCATGATCACTCTTGGTGTATGTTACTTGATCTATAGGTTCTTACACTGCCTCTGCTTCCCGGTGGGAACAGAGTCAGGCAGTCTGGAAGGTGCTGGGTGGCCTACCCAGTCTTTCCCTGCCTGGCTCTGCCTCAGTGTTCCATCTTTCCCTCCCTTGCTGTCTCTCTGCCCCTCCCCCTCTCATCCTATGCTCACTCACAGGGGTCCCAGGAATGGAAATGCTTCCCCCACAGCATCTGCTCTTGGCGTCTTTGACCTATCTTCAGCGAGCCCTGAGCCCCAGAAATGGAAAAGGCATTGTGGGAAAGAAGGTGCCTGAGCACTAGCTGTGTGCAAAAAGGAGCCATGGTTCACTGAGAGATGGGGAGAGAAAAGGGAGGTGGCGAGGGTGAGAAGAACGGGGTGTATAAGACAACAGGGAGGCTGCTGGTGGGGAACAGTGTGGTTTTAAGTTCACCCATTGTAGCTTTAGACAATCCTGAGCTTCCTCTGATAATCCCCACCTACTCCTTATGGCCTCCATGCTGGCCCGGGGAATCTTTCCTGAGACCCTCCTGCCTCTGGAATCTGGGGTTAACACATGTGATTGGAGGAGGTGGTGCTGGGCTTTGTTCACATTTGTAGTTTTGAATATGAGAGGGTAGAAGTGGCAGGAAGGGGCAACCCAGGTTGGACTTGGATACCTGTGCCAGAGCCCAACAAGGTGGGGTGTTGATGACCTTGAATTCAGGTTGGTGGAGCACAGGATGCTGGTCATTGATACGCACCTATCCCACTCCTGGAGTCATCCCTAAAGCTGGTATGATTTCCAGCTCCCCTAACAGTGCTGTGAGTTATAGATGAGTCCCGTTTCACAGAACAGAGGAGGGCTGGAGACCGTCGCCCACTCGCCTGATGTCACGTGCCTGTCACATGTCAGGACCGGAATCTAAAGCAAGTCTGGCATGTTCTAATGGACGAGTTGCTGCTTCTCCCGGGACTCACACTGCTCATCTGGGAGCCATCCTACACTGGGCTAGACCCAGGCAGCGGCGGGGTGAGGCTTTGTGAACTGTGCATGCTGGCCCCACAGCCCCACTCCCAGGGCCATCGTCCCAGATGGTGGGTCCTGAATCTGGACAAGGGTAGGAATTGGCATTGGCACGTCCAAGGTTCTGCACCTTGTGCTCTCTTGTTCTCCCAGAAGATTCTTCCTGGACTCCTGTGCGACAGAGGAGCCCGTGGGGGTGGAATGCTCACTGTTCACACAGGCTGCTGTCGACGGGACCTGAAACTCAAGCTGACTGATGAAGGTGGAAGATAACCCTGCCTCCATCGTCAGGAAACAGCTAAAAATAGATGTCCTTTGTGGCCTGGCAGAAAGCACCCAGACAGGGAAGGCGTCCAGGCCACAACCCTGACAGGAAACCTTCCATGCTCAGCTTCTGACCTGCGCTTCAGTCCCGAGTGACCCTGATTCTGAACAAGGGTTGAAACCAGGGCAGGAATGTCACACAATATAAAGAAATGATGAAGCCCATATCAGTTCCCAGAGCCCCAGTGTTCAGGCTGCCTGGGTGATGTGAGCCCCGGAGGAAACTTTTCCTAGCTTCTCCCAGAAGCTCTAGGGTGAAGTCAGGAGAATGAAAGGAGAGACTGCTGACCCAGTGAGGCTTTAGGGTCTCAGCATGCTCTGTGGGTGGATGTCACCCCCACACCACAGTGCATGTCTGGTGCATTCTAGGCTGCACCCAGGAGATGTCACCCTGACCAGAGGAGGCACTCCCTCAAGGAACTTAGTCCTCAGTGGGAGGCTTCTAAACAAGCCAGCCCCACAATGGCAGGCACCAGTGACCTCTGAATAAAATACAATCTGGGGATACAATGTGAAGGGTGGGTGATGAGTTTCTCAGGAGCGTTTGAAAAGACTGGTTGGTTGTGGAGATCTTTGAACCAGAAACTCAGTGGCAATTGGGCCCAGTGTTGGGCAGGACTGGAAGGAGATGGAGGGAAAAGGCTGAACCAATAGGCTGTGGAGAGAGTGAGGATGCGGGCAAGTGGGACCAGGCAGCAGACATGAGGATGCTTGGCTTTACTGCCGCCCCGAACAGCGTGCTGACTGCATAGACTCTCCCCTACAATGATTCAGATCATCCACCACTGGCAAGAGCTGTATCCCTGTATCCATGGGCAGGAGGCAGCAGAGGTCAAGGGTGAAGCAACCAGAGCCTCTACAGCCAAGTCCAAGCCAGGTCGCCATGAAGTCTTCCCTAGACCCCCACGCTCACCTTCCCTTCTGTTGGGCACCTGCTGTCTCTCTTCCCTCTGTGCCTTTTGTCCCCAGAGTGTGAGCAGCTGAAGTCACCTTTCTTCCCAGTATACACAACAGGCTGCCCATCGACCTGCGCATAGAAACCAAACACAGGACACCAATATGCCCGTGAGGGTGGATGGCGGTGCATGTACGTAATTGAACTTGAATGGAATGTTTGAGAAAAAGAGCAAGAATGAAGATTTGACTTTGTTGGGCTAAGGCCTGGCCAAGCTTACTCTTCTGCCTGGACACTGTACTGCACTGGGAAGATGCTCTTGCTGGGTCCTAAGTGCTTCGGAAAAACATGTTTATTTCCCCATTGTAGAAGTTCATATCAATCATAAAAATTAGGAAAATACAGAAAAGTCAGCAAAGTAGCTGCTGTTAATTACAGCCAGTTTTATATTCACTTTAAAAAGCCAGAAGGAATAATAGGGGGGAAATATGATAAAACAGTAAGAGATAAAGAATGGCCACTGTTATAACCATCATTTTATGGCTGCCTATTAGTCCCATAGAATTGATGAATCGTGGTTGATTAAAAATCCACCTCACTGTTGTATATTTAAATTACATCCAAGTTTTTCCATTTTTTTAAAACAGAGTAATTAAGTAGCATCCCCCTTGCTTACAATAGTCACAGAATCTCTGGCTCTATTCCCCCAAAATGCCATCACTGAATGAAAAAGTGCTAATAATTTGAAAGCTCTGAATGCTTATCACCAAAGAAAGTACTGGGTTATGTGAGAGCCGAGGACTGATTTGCCAAGTAGACCATGGGGTGCTGGCTCATCCTCATTGTCCACTAACCCCTGGGCGTGTCTCTGAAGGTCTAGCCAGAGTTCATGTTACCCTTAGTGGAGGTGGTGGCAAACCCACGGACTGGGGTCCCAGACTGAATAAAGAGACAAAGCAGAAGGGCAGCAGAGCCCAGCATTCATCTCTGCATCCTGCCTGTGGGTTTGACCTGCAACCTCAGGCCCACACTGCCGTGCTCGCCCCATGATGGACTGCACTCTTGCGGCTTGTCAAAGCAAAGCTTCCTCTTCTTAGCTGCTTTTTGTCAGCTTTTCTGTTATAGTAATCAGGAAAGTCACTAACACTCAGGGCCACCCCTGGGCAGCCTGTGCGGTGTGTGTATGTGGGCCCTGGGGTGGTACTTAGTGGGGCAACAGAGGGACGAGGCATGGGGGAGAAACCAAGGCCCAGACATGCAGAGAGGTGGGGCGAAGTTGGTGTGCCCAGAGGCGTTCCCATGATACTGAGACACCAGCCAAGGCCCCAGAAGGACAAGGTTCTCAGATATAACATGATGTAGAATGGACCCCATATGAGGGTCTGGCTGCTCCCTGTAGAACTGAGTTCAATCTACTTTCAGTGGGAAAAGTTTAGGAAGGGTGTGGGGACTGCCCTCAGTTTCTCTATGTGTGTTTCATCAGCAAGATGAATTGGGTGCCCACTGTGCTGCCAAAATTAGCTCTGTTACTAAAATCCAGTCCAAGACTTAGAAACTCTTGACTGTGAATGCTACCTCCATCTAGAGATTTTCAAAGAAGAGCAAGGTGCAATACATTTCCCATTTAGGGATTGGTTTCTTGGTCCAGAAAGATGAATTTCCATGCTGCCAACACTGGGAGATCCACTCTGGTGGTTAACCTTGGCTGTCAAATTGGCAGTCACCTCTAGGGTCCCCTACAAGGCAAACTTCTGTGAGGAGGTTTCTGGATTGGGTTAAGTGAGGTAGAAAGACATGCACTAAACATGAATGATACAATTCTGTGGTGTCCTAAAAGACTGAGGACTCGTTGCAGGCTGCTTCAGGGAGCTGCACAGGTCCTTACTTCGTCCCTGATGCCACTGACATTTCAGCTTCCTGTTTATCATACCTGTTTGCTGGATATTCAGTTTAACACACTTCAGTAAAAATATTACAATAGAGAATGTTGGGGTGGTGGGTGACAATGGCTTTGGCCATTTTCACATTTTTCATTTTGACATTAAGATGCCTTTGGGTGGCTTATTTTCCCCGGGGCAGTGGAGTTTATGAGGTGAGCTGACTACCCGCACAATCTGGAGGTCACTGTTCGGGTTGACAAGATACCCATGGTAGATCACTGTGTTCTCTTCCCCCGAGAACACTCCTTATCAGCCCCTCCCATCCCTGTCCCTTGCCTCTCTGGGCTCCTGATCCAGCCTCGCTGCCATCCAGCCCACCACCTCTCTCTTCACCTCTGCGGCCGCCTGCAAGGGTCCCATGAGCCTTCACTTCTACCAACCAGCCCACAGGCTGGGACACCTCCCCTGGAGCCTGTCTCTCCACTTTCTTCTCAGGACAGTTTCCTTCCCCCCCCCCCATGACTTCTGCTCTCCAGGGTTGGTCACCTTCCTTGTCGTCACAGCACCCTGCAGCTTTGTGCTACCTGCATCACAGACCCTATTTTCCAACCTCATACAGACAGACTAATCCGGGAGACCCCAAGGGCAGGGTTTGGGACCCTTTTGTTTGCTTTGGAGTTCATCTTCAGAGCCTCTGCGCAGCCTGGAAAATGTCCCAGGTGCCCCGAGAGCAGGAGTCAGGGTTTGTTTGCATTTGTGTGTTTCTGTACCTGTCAAAGGGTTCAATGAATACTGAATGGCACACTCACCAAGCTCCTGAGCTGCTTTAGAGCTTCAAGTTGCCTGTTGCCACTGGGGGGATTTCAGTGAATCCAACCAGCACGTGTTTGCTATTTCTGCATTTTCTATGTTTGTGACACGTTAACTGAGTTTATGTATAGATGTGTGTGTGGCGTGTGCTTGCTGCATATGTGCTAAGTACATATTTGTCATTCTGTGCATGTGCATACGTTTGTTGCTCATGCTGTGCGTTTTATTGTGTACACTGTGCACAAATTCCCATAGACTGCAACTTAGGTCCCCTCTGAACTTAGCTGTGTGTTGTGAGAATTGGTTCGGCCCATGGCTTTGGGGGTACAAACCCTAGGGCATGGCTTTCTGTCTGCCTACATGACCTCTTAAGAGCAGAGGGAGTCAAAGGGGGCACTGTCTCTTGGGTGGGGAAGACCAGGTCAGGCTGCTTGAAACAGTGTGTGGTCAGTCCCCAGTTTTCCAAGGACTCTGCAACTAGATTTACCATATCCTGTATTCGACAGCGTATTTCCCCATTTCATACCTTAATAAATCTCTGATACCCCTTAAACAGACTCTTATGGATTTCGCTTACAAGTGGCATCCACATGAACAGACCCCACATGCCCCGACTGGGCCTGTTTAAGTGGCTTCCTCCCACGGCCTCCACAGCTGCTGGCACACTTCTCACACCAGCCATCAGCCTCCAGTCGCTGTTTCAGAGGACTTTCCCTACCTGCGGCAGGCTTGCTCAGACCCACCCCAGAGGCTCGAGTGCTCGACGCATTGGCATGCACGTGATGCTTGGGACTGAAGGGCAGACTTTGTGGTACTTTGTGCTGAGGAGCTTGGGGCCTGGGAAGTGCTGTCTCCTGGCTTCTCTGTGCTAATATTGCTTCTGTTTCCTTTGCCCCGACATCTAGCCAACCTGTTCTCTCCCCGACCTTAGTCAGCACTCCACCCTGCCACACCCCAGACAAAGGTGGAGGCTGGGTGAGCGCGCACTTTGCCAAATGAGCCGACCGCAGGCAGCAGGGCACTCACCTGAGCAAACCCAGTAGACTGCCGGCATAGCATCACAGGGGCATGGAGTCACGCTGGATGCTCTTTTGGCCGCATAGTGAGTGGCATTGGATGGGATGTAGATGGGCATACAGCATCCTTGGTGGCTTATCTCTTGGGCTGCAGGTAAGATGCCAGGGACCTTTCCTCCAGGGCACCTCCCTTGCTAGACCTCCTGATCTTCCCTCTGGGTGGAATAGCACAGCACAATGTTGAAGGGTATTTCCTGGAGGGGATGCGTATGAAGCGTTTAGACTAGTCTATGAGAAAGATCTATGACCTGAAAAGACTTGGCTTCAAATAGTGTTTTTGGTATTGTACCACTGTCTTTATCATTTGTGCTAGGGAGGTGATGGGCACCAGGGACTATAAATCATCGTCTCCCTGTATGAGAGAAACAGCACAGAACATATTTATTTGCGTGTCTCTGTTAGTTATTTTTCTGTAGATGTGGGAAAATACCTTGACAAAAGCAACCTTAGGGAGAGGGGGTTTGTGCTGGTTCACAGTTCCAGGACACAGTTCCTCATGTTGAGGACATCACTGGCAGCGAGATCTGGAGATGGCTGGTGACAGTCAATGAAGAAAAATGAATGCTGGTGCTCAGCTTCCACTCAATCCAGGACCCGAGCCCCAGGACTGGTACCACCCTCGTTTGACCCAACCAAGACAATCCCTCACAGGCATGGCCGGAGGGTCATATCCTCAGTGGCTCCAGGTCCTGTGAGGCTGACAATCCATTTGAACCATCTCTCTCTGTCAGTGTACTTCCTGGAAGTTCTTTTTTTTTTTTTTTTTTGCATCCTGTTGGCTGTCTTTTTAATTCTACTTTTTAATCTGTAGGTGGATTTACAGACTCATCCTCAGAACGTTGCGCTTTAACCTGATCCCAGGCGTAACTCTCTTGTCACATAAATTTCCTCTGTCTGATAGCATTGTGTCACCAGGCATTTACAGACAGAAGCCCCTGGAGAACGTCGGAATCAATGAGATTAAATGTTAAGAACGACAGCCACTTGATTTCATAGGGAACAGCAGTAAAGTGGCAAAGGTTATTAATTATACAAAACATGTTTCCCACAGAGCAGTCATTGTCAAAGCAAGCTGCCTGTTGTGGCAAGCCTGTCAGGCTGTGACTGACGAAGGGTAGAGAGGTAGAGAGGGCCTCCATGCTTTCTTCAAGTTCAGCTGAGGTCTGTAAGAAGATGGAAGAAATACTAGAACTCTTGCCTTTGAGGCTGGGTCTACATGGTGCTGAGGACACTTCATTCTGGTTTCTCAGCTTGACAGCTCAGTTTTATCTATGTCAACAGGTTATGACGGTCACCAGTATTCAGGTACCCTGAACACAACTTCAAACAAATCTTACATTTCTTTTAACTTTTCCCTTTATTTTTATTGTAAGTGCATGGGCATTTTGCCTGCTTGTGTGTGGACTGCCTACATGCAGTGTCTACAGAGATCAGAAGAGGGCATCTGATTCTCTGGGACTGGAGTTACATATGGTTGTGAGTCATCATGTGGGTGCTGGGAATTGAACCCTGGACCTCTGGAAGAGCAAGCAGTGCTCTTATAACCACAGAGCCATCTCTCCAGCCTATTGTTCTATTTATTTATTTATTTATTTATTTATTTATTTATTTATTTATTTATTTATTCATTCATTCATTCATTCATTCATTCATTCATTCATACTGTTTGGAGAATTTCACACATGCATCTTATGTGTTTTGTACAGGTCTACCCTACTGCCTCCCCTCCAATTCCTTCTTTATTCCCCCCACCGACTATTTCCTCCAGATTTCACGTGCTCTCTCTCTTTTAAACCCTGAGTCCATCTAGTGTTTCCATTATGTGCATGGGTGTAGGCCCATCTACTGGAGCATGGTGACCTCTCAAGGCCATGTTCCTAAAGCAAACTAACTCCTTCTTTCTCCACATCTATCTGTTGTCAACAGCTCCACAGCTAGAGTTGGCACTTTCTGATCACCTACCTACCCAGCTCGAGATTGTGTCTGGCTTGATCTTGTCCAGGTTTTGTGCATATGGTCACAGCCACCGGGGATTCCTATGTGCAGTTGCACTGTTGTGTCTGGAGAACACTGTCTCCATTGCCTATGGCTTTTATAATCTTCCTGCCCTTTCTGTGATGATCTCTGAACTGTGGGAGGAGGGGGTATGATACAGACATCTCATTGCGGGATGGGCACTCCATAGCCTCTTTTTCTCTGTACCTTGATCAGTTGTGGGTCTCTGTGTTAGCTGTTGCCATCTACCACAAAAGAAGCTTCTCTGATGAGGGTAGAGAGATGCACTTTTCTATAACACTAAGTCTTTAGGAGTCAGTTCAATACTGCGTCCACTTAGTCGAATAATAGTAGTTGGTTCTCTTCCTAGAGCACATGATCTATGTGCAGTTTTAGGTTCTTGGCCCTGCTTTGGTGCCAGACACAAGTTCCTTCTTGTGGAGTGGGCCTTAAATCCAGTCAGAGAGTGGTTGGTGGCTCCCACAACAGTAATACACTGCTGTCCCAGTGAGCACATCGTTCAGGCCAGATGTTACTGTAACTAGCAGGATTCACAGTGGCTAAGTTTGTTGAGTACTTTTCTTCCACAATATCATAAATAGAAACTTCTGGTACTATGAAAGTTATCCAGTGGGGATGATGTGTCTAGGTGGTTACCAGATTGATTTCCCTCACATCCCATGACCTAAATATGTGGTGTTTTCAGTGGTAGTGTCTTGCCATCACATTCTGGAGGGTAACCAAGAGCACGGCAATAGGCTGCAGTGTTTGGGGGCCTATGGGCTTCCATTGATCAACAACTGAGCTTTTTATTTGGTAGCTAATGTTGTTATGTCTTACACTTTTTAAAAATGGAAAAAAGTAGCTATGGATACCAGCTAAAACTATGCAGCCAAGTTCCTTTTTGAGGACAGGTAGACTTAAGTAGCTGGGACCATATTTAGGTTAAGTGAAATCAATAGGCCTTCACAGTCTACCTCTTATAAGCAAACTTAATTCCTTAAAACCTATGCAATTGTTAACTAGAGGTGATAACAAAGACATATTTCTTTCCACCATGATACAGCTCCTCTGCATACAAAGTCAACAACAACAACAAAAACACAACAAGTTGAGTCTCTTTACAAAGAAGCATATGGGTTCCTAGCATAAGGTCCATGCTAATGTTTGATTTGGATCTCTTTCTCTAGAGAATACCAAGACAGTTTGAAACATCAGTTTTATCTACTGCGGGCCTCCCCTTGAATCTGTATTTCTGTTAACCTATTGATAGAGACTTCTAACTTATTTAATTACAGTCCTAAAGTCCGGAGTATTTTAATGTGATTTTAATTTATTATTTGTGAATTTTATACATGTCTAAAATGAATTTTGGTCATATTCATCCCCCTACTGTTTCCTTCCACTGCTCTGGGATCCCCAAATGCCCACTTCCTAATTTCATGCCCTCTTTTTAAATAATCTTCTGAGTCCAGTCAGTGCTGCCTATGTTATATGGGTGTGGGGCCATACACTGGAGCATAAGCAGGGCCCACACCCATGAAGAAAACTGACCCTCTCTTCCTCAGCAGTCATCAGCTGCCCATAGCTCCTCAGCTAGGGGGTGGGGCTTTGTCATCCTCCCCAATCCACATTGTAATGTTAACTGGCTTGATCTTGTTCAGGTCTCCTTCAGGCAGCCACAGCTGCTGGGAGTTCATGAGTGCAGTGGTCCTATTGTGTCTGGAAGACAGTTTTGTAGCAGTCCTCCACCTTTGACTCTCACAGTCTTCCCAGCCTACTTTTGTGATGTTTCCTGAGCCTTGCAGTGTGTGTGTGTGTGTGTGTGTGTGTGTGTGTGTGTGTTATATAAAGGTCCCGTTTATGATAGACCACTCTAAAAGCATGTATTCTCTGCAATTTGACCAGTTGTGAGTGTGCATTAACAATGATTCACTGCAAAAGGAAGCTTCTCTGATGAGGTTCAGTCCAAAATCTTAATTTATGGGATTTATATTTGTAAAATTCACTGGATACATTTTTATAGATCCTCAACCATTATTCTACACTATAGGGGTATGCGAGAGGTGTTTATGTAGATTAAACATAGGGCCATACACATGATAAGCAAGTGTTCCACCACTGAGCTATATCCTCAGTTCTACTATTTCACAGTTGAACATCTATTCCCACTCAGGTTCTGCTTGCCAAAGCTGGAAAACATCATTTGGTTCTTTTGGAGGCGGGCATATGTATTAGTTACTTCTCTGTTGCTGGGATAAAACACCATGGCCAAGAGACTCAGAGAAGAGGGAGTTTATTTGCGGTTATGGTTCCAGAGGAGAAGTGTCCACCATGGCGGAGAAGCAGAGCAAGTGTCAAGCACTGTGGCAGGAACAGGCAACGGAGAGCTCACATTCTCAACTATGCACACAGAGCAGAGAGAGTGATCTAGAAGTATGACAAAGCTATGCATCTCAAAGCCCGACCCCAGTGACAGACTTCCTCTAGCAAGGCTGTACCATGGAACCCTCCTCAAACAGCCCCTCCAGTTGAGTGTTCAAGTGTTCCAATGCCTGAGCATTTTTCTTTTCTTTTCCCCCAGAAATAAAGATGCTGATTTGTGGCTATATTGTGTGATGCTTCCTCTGGGAGTCAAATCCCTGAATTTATCCTTTTTTTCCTACATTTTTTGAGGACAGCCAATTCCCTGATGCTTCTTATTTTGACTAAAATATTTAAGGCGGCAAGCGTCAAGTCACCTAGAAATCTTTCTTCTCTACAAGTCTGATTATAGATGGGTTTAAGTAGTGTGTTCATGTGTGTGTTTGTATTATACTTGTGTATGTTTGAATACATATGTATAGTGCATATGTGTTCCACCATGGGGAAGGACACAGGACTGACACTACCAACACTGTTGTGTTCTTTGAGTCCTTGGACAGAGGAACCTCAGGACAGAAGTCCTGAAGGATGAAGGATGGATGAAAACTGGCTCAGGTAGGATCCGCTGAGCACTGAATCAGGAAAGCATGTGGTTGGTACAAGACAGTGAGGAACCTAACTCAAGGCTCACTGACAGGCTGAAGGCCCAATGCCCAGTCAACGTTTCCCCTCAATTAAAACATTCCAGTGCACCTTGCCAGAGTGAACCAATGTGGTCTCAAAATTCTGAAGGTGTGTGACTTTTCTTTCCTCTTCCACTTGATTGGCTTGGGTACAGTGTGGTGCTAAGGGTGGTTGGAGGATTTTGAGACCTCTAAAGGTTCAATTCCCAAATCTTCAGTATCTACAGATTCAGTCCTAATTACCTCCTCATGAAACCTCTGAATTTAGCGTTCTGCTCCTTCCCTAGTATTCTGGGGTCAACACAGCATGGAGCCTTCGTTCCTACTGTTAACATTGATGTCCAGTCTGCAATCACATTATGTAGTTTTGAACTTGACCTGGGTTTGTAATAAATATTTGCTGAGCATATATGTATATATATATGTATACATATATACATATATACACATACATACATATGTATATATGATAAAGAAGGCTTTCTTTCTTCAGAAAAAGTGAAAAGCATGACTAGTGATCCATTTCCTCCTGACTGTCATTGACAGTCTCAGGAGAGCCACTTGGGAGCCTATTGTTAATATGCAGTCGTTGATTTATAACTGTGATTGTGAACTGAGTTCAAGGGCTAGGCTAAAGTGAGCAGTCACCATTAACATGAAAAAAAAAAAAAACTAGTCTGCCACCAGATAGGATGGCATCCTATAATCAAGAATTTTGTAAATCCGTAATTGAATTGTTTGCATGTGTATATGTCTATGGCATGCCTGTCTGTATATACACATGTGAATTTGAGCAGAGGGTATGTGTATGTAGGTAAGGACACAGGGGTGTGCGCATGTGTTTACAGGCTGACAGAAGTGTCAGGTATCTTTTTTTTTTTTTTATCACTCTCTGCTCTATGTATTGAGACAGGGTCTTTCACTTAAACTTAGAGGCTTTTCCAAGTTAGCCAGATTGCTCATGGGATACCCTGTCTTCACCTCCCACATTCTAGGATTGCTGTGGGGCCATTTATGTGGCTGCTGCAGATCTGAATGAACTGTGGCCCTCACCCTGGCTAGGCAAGCACTTTACCTACTGAATCATTTCCCAAGGCCCCACATAGAATTTTTGTTAATGAAAACTATGTGATAGAAACAGGACCAGAGCTGAAGGTCAGAGTGGAGAACACACAGGTCAATCCTGTGTGCAGCCTGCATCTTAGGATGTGTTGGGTCCACCAAACTTCCGGGGACTGGGTGTTCACCCACACTGGGCAGCTGTGAGGATGGGAAGGCCCTCTGAGGGAATTGGAAGGGCCACATCTTCAAAGAAGAGATGGAGGCTAAATCCACCTGGTGAGGCTGGAAGGTCAAAAGGAAACTGAAGACCATGATACAAAAGGCTGAAAATCCTTTCTGCTCTATTTGCATGGAAAGCACAAACAGGGAAGAACAGCCCTTCAGAGTTGTTCCAGAGGCCCATAGCTGCACTTTCCCACCCAGAGGCTTGGGGCTCGAAGTCCTGAGATGGCAGCTTACAGCCCTAGCCATTCAAACAGAGACTAACAGCTGTATGATGGATCTAAGAACTCAGGTCAGAAGCTGATTGCTCTGGGTTTTGAGTGGCAGTGGTTCAGTGCCCAGAAGGTAGTATTGATGCCCCAAGCTCCTGGTTCAGGGCCCCGGCCCTCATTCTTGGAGACCCTCTGTCTACAATCCCCCTCCTCCTGGGATCTTTAGATTCTCTTGTCTTGTGGTGGTTTCAGCTCTTCTGTTTTATTTCCCTGGAGTTTTCAGCCTTATGTAGTTTCTGAGTCTTTCATGGTCTCTGTTGCCACACAGTCTTCTGCTGCCTTAGGTGCGAGTAATCTGGGCCTTCTGAATTTGCAAGTCATTCTGCAGCTCCCTTCCAGCTGCTTATGCTCAGTGTCTAGGAGTGGAAGCTCCAGAGTTTTCTCCTCTTCCACCATCTCATCTTGTACTATCTGAGATAAAGACCATGGTAGGCAATAAAAGATCATCCAGAGGAGGCGTTTGTTGAAGTCTAATGTTGCAACACAAGGGGAGAAGTATATTAGAAGGAAGTTTCCAGAATGACCTGAGGAGGCTGAGAAGCAAGCTTCTCATATGGCCAGAAAATGTGTGTGGTGGGCTTGTGCCCAGATTCCAGTTCTACCAATCACAACACTGCATACATACAGCCCACCAATCACAACACTGCATACATACAGCCTTCAGTCCACCAATCACAACACTGCATGTGTATAACCTTCAGTCCACCAATCACAGGCTTTTTGAGTCACAGGGGAGGTAGTTCTTCCTTGGCCTGAGTGAGAAATGATATAAGAGAGCACCATCTGGAGCTGCTGGAGGTGGGGTCACGCAGAGGTCACCAAGCTTATAGCCGAAGTGAAATCCTTTGGAGTTGGTATAAGACGCCTGGAGCAGTTGTGACTGGAACAAAGCCCCCAAGGCAGAATCATGGCTTCCGCAGCAGCCAGAGTCTTGACAGCTGGAGTGGCATTTCATCAGTGTCTACAAAATGTGTAAAGCCGTTTGTCTGCTATGGAAACAGTTTGGCTGGTCACCAAAGAAAGGGCTTTTTCTCTTGACAGTTTCTCACTCCAGGCAGTGGGCACAAGGAAGAGTGCAGCAGCTGCCAATCAAGGTGCTAATAAGCCCCTCCCAAGAGTATAGACTGTAGACAATCAAAGGCCATTGCTCAGATCATGAGAAGGTGGAACTGTATACACATTCTGAAATATAGAAAGATAACATAAAATTAATAAAAAGTGCACACCCCACATTAATAACCTTACTGTCTCTAGGAAACTAACCAGAATGTGAAACAAGATTTCTGTTTAATCTGAAATATTTTAAATTTTCATTTAAAACAGACTAAAAGCAAATAAAATTGTTGACAGCAGGAATATAGGTTGTTTCTCATCATTCATACTATTTTGTATTTTTTGTTTCTAAATTTAAAAATAAATAAGCCAATATTATGAAAAGTGATACTAAGTATTAAAATGTTGCATCTAATTTTAAAATACTAAATTTAATTAAAATATTAAACATTCATGAATCATGGAGATAAAAGGAGAGTGTCCACTATGTGTTTAATATGAGTCTTAGGAGAAAGAAACAGAAAGGTTGGTGAAGAGGCCATCAACCTTTTAAAATGCAAAAGTGATAATTTTTCAGAATTGAAATCCTCAAATCCTCAAATTTAAGAAATCTGGTATGGAAGATATAAACAAAAGCCTGTCACTTAGAAACATGCTACCCAAAGTACAAAATAAACATCGGTGTGGAAGGTGACAATCTTCACATTTGTCAAGAAGATGAAGATGGAACAACTCGGAAGGAGAATAGTCTGTAAGCAGACCCCATGAGGACAATAGTAAAGATCAAAGGAGATTAAGAGTCTCCAAAGCCCCTGTCACCCAGATTCCCCGGCACTTTTGCTGTGTCCTTCCTGATTGTGACCAAATCAAAGTGTCCCTGGAGAAGTAATGCTGACAGAGGTCGGTCAACAGACCTGCTGTAGACCAGCGTGGACTCCTGCAAGACAACCATTTGGAAGAAGGAATTTAAAGTCAGAAGCAAAAGGTGTGAAGGCAAAGCTTCATCAGAGGTTGGAAAGCTGCTAGTCTGTCCGTATTCTGGTTAGAGAGGGGAGGAACCCAGGGTGGGGGCTCCTTGTGGCCGTTTGGGACTATCCTGGGCTTATTCCGATCTGGGCATGGGATGTGATGGCTTGTTTCATCTTAGTTCTCCTAGAGCCATTGAGAATGCCAATGGAAATCCAAGTCTTCACACTCACTCTAGAGGGAGGAGCCATGAAAAGGGCCATTATGTTGCCCAGCATCATCCCAGCCTTGGATCCCCTAATGATGGATTCAAGATGATTTTTAATTTTGATTTATTTTATTTATTTATTTATTTATTTATTTATTTATTGTTTTTCGAGACAGGGTTTCTCTGCGTAGCTTTGTGCCTTTCCTAGAGCTCACTTGGTAGCCCAGGCTGGCCTCGAACTCACAGAGATCCGCCTGGCTCTGCCTCCCGAGTGCTGGGATTAAAGGCGTGCGCCACCACTGCCCGGCCGATTCAAGATGATTTTTGATTTTCTTGGTCTTCAGGTTCTGAACAAAGGGGGATATACCTACATTTCACCATGTGACCTCACTGAGCAAGAATCCTACAATTACCCTATAAAATCCTCCTCCTAATAATTGTCAGCAGAGAACCAAGGGAAGTGGATTCAAACCAGTTTCTCAGCTAAATAGGTGGACAAGGACTTGGTGCTCTCATTTACTTAAAGTTGGGAAGGCAGAGAATATTGGAGCATTCTGACTGGAAGGTATCTTGCTTAACTTTAGCTATCAACTTTGACACAACCTAGAATTCTCTCTGAAGAGAATCTTGATGAATTGCCTAGATCAGACTGGTCTGTAGGCATGTCTGTGGGGATTGTCTTGATTGATAATTGATATGGGTGGATCCTGCCCACTATAAGTGGCACCATTCTCTAAGCAGGTAGCCCTAAACTGTATAAGAAAGCCCGCTGAACATAAGATTGCCTGCTAGGGCTGGAGAGATGGCTCAGCCGTCAAAGGCTAGGCTCACAACCAAAAATATAAGATTGCCTGCTAGCTGGCAGGCAACATCTTGCATAGTTCCTGCCAGGCATCTTTGGCCCTGAAGTGAGTTTCTTGGTTTGAGTTAATGCTCTGTGGAATAGCAAACAGTTTGCCTTCAGATTCCTGCTCTGAGTTCCTGCCTTGGCATCTCTCCATGACGGACTATGACCTAGAACTGTAAGCCAAATAAACCTGATCTTTTTGGCCAAGGTATTTTATGACAGCCACAGAAATGAAACCACAGCAGGAGGGTCATGCTCCTTGATGCTGTGGGACAGGGAGAGGCAGGTGCCTGGTTGCCTGAAACAGATAGGAGAATACACAGGAGGGTCAGGGAATGCCCTGGGCTGGGATTTAGAACGCAGAGGCATCACCCACTTTGAGAATATAATCTAATACACATCAAGATGGGTCCTGTCACACTAGCCACTCATTGTTTCTTGGGTGCGGGGCCCCATCTGACCTGTTGAACAGTACAGAATAGGGGAGTAAGGATTGAGAAATAATAAATAGGAAAAACAGAGATATATACATAAAAGAGAAAGACAGAGATACAGAATAGCTTCAGGAGGGCTCTGAGTCAATACCACAGCAGCCTCAAGTTTGTTTCTCAGAGTCTTTATACCCAAAGCAGGGGAGGATAAAAGACCTCCCCCTCTCAAGGACACCATGGTTGAAGGTATAGACAAGCTTAAACACCTCCTTAATTCTCAAGACATCAGGTAACCACGCCTTACCGAAAAGCATCTTGTTATACAGCCTTGGAGAGTAAGACATCTGGTAACCACGCCTTTGGCCAAACATCCTGTTATCCAGCCTAAGAGAGCAAAGAACAGCTTAAACTCTCTGACCTTGAGTCAAGATGGAATCAAGTCATAAACTGGGGTCCTTGTGGGCTCCCACATCTGGGGATGGAGAGAGGGTACAGAAGTGGGAAAGGACAGAGCACTCCCTTTCATGGGGTAGTGTTTCCTAGAACAGAGGAAAGACAGTGAGCTGAGCTCTCCATGGCCTCCTGCAGAGAATGGCTGGGAGCTTTCTATGTAACAACTTGTGTTTACACAATTCAAGACCTGAAGTAAGTCTGAGTCTTGTCCTTCTACCAAGCCAGCCCTATTTATTTCCAATTTATAATTTTGGCTTGCTTTGTGCTATCAGATCTCAATAGCAATGCTGAGCACTGGGGATGTCCAGAGGTGGAGAGAGGTTCTGGTTTTAGAGCAGCCTGACCATGAGCCCTGGAGTGTTCTGGCATGGGGAGAGCTGGTTCCCTCTCTGCTCTTAATGAACAATCCCCGGCATCTGCTTGTCGATAGAATTGTTTCATGAAACTATCTGGTGTGCACACTTGTTTCTAGTGTCAATAATAGACGACAGTTTCTAATTCACTGGGGGTCACCACCAAATGAGGTACTCCTTGCTTATACCAGGAATTGGTCATTCTCGAAACAATGTAGAGAACGCAGCCATTGATCTGAAAGCCCACTTCCTATTTACAGTCTTGATGGCTTATTTGTCTTCCTCTAAATTAGTAACAGACCCTCAGGTGCCTGACCCTGGGAGCTATCTGATTCAGAGGGTTAAGCCCCACGTTTCCAGGGGATGTTACTGGCTTTCTTTCCCTTTAAATTTTATTTTGACAGGGTATAAAATGAATTTGCTAATTAGTTTTTCCTTTCTGGCTTGCATTGTCTTATTGCTATAATCTGTCTCCAGTGAGACCAGCCAAAATTTGTCAAATATTAAGCAGCAGCAGCAGCAGCAGCAGCAGCAGCAGCAGCAGCTGCAGCTGCAGCAGCATCTACAACAAAACAACAACAACTTGCAGACAGTATGTAGTTCAAGGGGAGATGGGCCAGGTGGGTGTCCTCCCTTCCCCCTTCAGCACAAGAGCTATGCAGGATGTGTCATCACTAGGGTCCCTCCACCTCCTGCTTGTAAGAATAGTTTCCCTAACTCACTTGGAACTCATGTATACAAAACAACCTAGCCATTCACAAGAACTGGGATGAGATCTTGTCTCTATATGTTGCTCTTAACAAACACTGACAATTGTGTGTGTGTGTGTGTGTGTGTGTGTGTGTGTGTTTCACTTGTTTATAATTTTTGGAGGATGGTTAGAAACTCTAGTTTAGGAGGATAATTCTTGGTTCATATTTAGAAATGGGAAAGCAAGGCTCTGGAGTTCCCAGGTGTGTGACTGCTAGTTAACATGAATTTAAGTGGGAAATTAATGTATATTTATTTTTAAGGGGCATTATCCTTGTGTGTTTTGGGAAGCATGCTGTGCCAGAGCTGGGCTTCATTCCAATGTGTTCTCCAAGTGTTAAATTATAACTGGAGATGGAGGGCAAAAATTCACCAGGTGAGCCTTTTCAACGTACATCAGCTCCTGCTCTAGGACTTTTCAGACCCGCCAGTTCTGCCCTGTCTATCAGAATGAGATGCTTACTTACTGCCATGCATGTGCTTTTTAATACCTAGGTACATAGACTTTTAGAAACTTGCAGTTGGAAGGCCATTTTCCTCTCATTGAGTACATTCTGAATAAGGCCAAAGCTCACTTAAAGAGAAAAACCATTATCACTGTTCATTCTCCCCCAAAGTAAGAGGCTCTGCTGTCGAAACAACCAGAGCTGGGCCAATGATGTCCAAGCCATCAGCTCATCCCAGGTAGCTATAGCTAGATTCTGGAAATGTGCCTGCTGACCTGTGCTGTTCACAGATAGGGCTTGGTAATTTGCTTTTAACACAGAAGAATGAGACAATCAGCCAAGTTCAAGAACTACTGATCCATTCCACTCTCAACAAATGAGTGAACTCAACTGTGTAGTCACAGTGACTCATCAATCAAATTTTCGGAGGCTGTGGATTTGACTACAGCAGTGACTTCTGCTCTCTGTGAATGTCTTATGAATTCTCCTGATCTGACAGAAAGTGAGGGGTGCTACCATCGCCCGCAGCTTGGGAAGCCATCTGGAGCCAGCAGCAGGTTCTCTAGTGATTTCCACTCCTTGTCTGCATGTCCTTCTCTCACATCCTGTCAATTAAGATCTGCTTCCAATCACGGAGTTATTTATTATCTCTGAAGAGGGGGGAGTGTTGAGGTGGGGTAAATGTGAGAGTGGATGGTTTACTGCAGTCATTGACCGATAATGGTGCCCTGGGACAAGTAAACAAAACACAGAGAGTTGAAACAAACAAAATTACGGAATCATCATGGATTTATTCATGATTATTTTTCCTCCAAATCACTAGAAAAATAGTGAGGCTTCAGAGTGACTTCCAGTGATTCCCAAGTCCTTGGCATCTGTTCCCTTGGATGGTGCTCCACACAATGAAAGGGCCAGGAGAGCCGGCAGCAGCGGAAGTCTGTGGTTCCCAAGGTTAGATCATAAAGGGTCTGTGGTTTCTTCTCGGCTCTCTCTTGTTTCTGCTCTAGAACCGGTCACAGCATGTCAAGGACAGTTCTGAAGTCCCAAGAAGAGTCCTGCATGGTGACTAACCACGGCCTTCTGCAACAGCCGGCATTCTCTCACCAGGCTCCTGAGTACGTCATCTAGGAAAGCGTCCATCAGGCACCCCATGGACATCCTCTCCTGCCGAATCCCCCCATGTAATTCTGGAACAAGGAAATTGCAAGATAATAGCTGCTTTTGGCTTTAGGTCTAAGTGAAGGGATAATTTGTTATGTAGTAGTAGATAATTAATGTGAATGTTGAATGACTACCTCCTATGATGGTAATCTTGTTTGCCAAGGAATAATTGTGAGTTTCTAGAATTGAATACAGGGAAAGGCCAGATTTGCAACATGGAAAAATCAAGGCCAGTAGGAGAGATTCCTTCCAGGGCAGGGCATAGCATCTCTACAGATATCACAACTGCTTAGGGCTTAGACTCTACAGAGATTACAACTGTTGGAATTGAAAAGGAAGGAACATGAACAGGGATCTGAGTCCTTAACTCCTAAGGAAACAAGTATCATGACATCTCTTTCCCTCAACAGTCTACGGCACTATTCCTTTCATGAACCACAGGGAGCATTTTATTCCTCCTGGGTAGTATGGAGAACAACTGTGCACCACAGAAAAGCCATTTTGTGTAGACACTTCTCTCCCAGTGACAGAGAGTTGGGCATCAGGGAGAAATGACCTCCCTGGCGAAGAACAAGGCAGTGACTACCTTCACCTGGAGCTTGGTGCTTCCAGCTTCCAGCCAGGGACTTCTATGCACATTTTCTGTCCTATCTTAGTCATATTAGGAGACACTGTCCCCTGTGACTACTGTTAGCAGTTATCTCAGACCGAGTAGTTTGAAACTGCACATAATTACCTTGTAGTTCTGGAGCTCGGAGGTCCCACAGTACGCAGCAGGCCCAGAGCCCAGGTGTGGCAGGGCTGGTTCCTCTGGAGTCTCTAAGGAGAGGATCCTTTTTCTGAAACCTCCAATTTCTTGAGGTTGCCCACATCCCTCAGCTTACCTCTTCCTCTGTCCCCCAAGTGAGCAGTGTGGCCTCCACCAACCTTTGGGGCAAAAACCCTCTTATTGCAGCAGGGGTAGACTCTTCATTTCTGAGGGACCGAATGGCCAGTTAAGGCTCTCCTGGACAGTTCAGGATATCCATATCATAGGAACTTGAACCACGTCTGCCAAGGAAGGTCAATATTTATTGGTTACAGGCTGACCATGATAGCTGTTTCTTTTTTAACATATCCAATTTTTATTATTTATCTTTTATTGTTTTTAAATTGTGTGTTCTGTGTATGGGCATGCTCATGTGGATGCAGGTGTCTCTGGAGGTTAGAGGCATTGAACTCTTTGGGGCTGGCAACACAGGCAGATATGTGCCTCCTGATATAGATCCCAGGAGTGGAATTCAGGTCCTCTGGAAGAGCAGCAAGTGCTCTTGACTGCTGAGCCTTCTCTTTAGTCCTCACTTTCAATTGTAAAAATAAAAAGTGATAACAGGTTCTCAAATGATCTACCCCAGGACAGCCCCTTCCTCAAAGTCAAATCCTTACATCTTTTCTCAGATTACTGTCTATTGAATAATGAATGCTTCCATCTAAAAAAAAAAAGTACCCTGTCTCTCTGTACTCGATCTTCAGAGGGTGCCTGTGCCTATGAATCATGCCTGATTTTCTTGGAGGTCCTGATTGAATTGCTTCAAAGAACTCACCTTGTGTCTTTGATGGAGTTAAGAAAGCCACCCTAGGACATCCCTTTGTTTTAAGTGGACATCTATAAGGACTTATTCTTAAGGCTTAGAACACTGCCTCCAACTTGGGGCATTTCTGGGTTCCGTGAAGAACTTGCCTTTGACTCTGTCTGGCTTCCTACTGTGGACTTCCCCCTGTTGGGGGAGGGGTCCTCTGTGTCATTACTGTCTCCGGAATAAAATATCTGACAGACTCAACTTCAGGGAGGAAAGATTTCTCAGTCTCAGTCCAGCAGGGAAGGCATGGTGGTGGGCGTGAGTGGCAGAGCTCTTCACACCAGGGTTAGGGACGGCTGAGAAGCTGGGAAGGAGACCTCCACACCCCATCACCTACAGCAACCCACCTCTACCAGCCAGACCCTACTCCTCCCAAAACAGCATGGGTGGCTGGGGGTCAGGTGTTCAAACACACGCGGGGACATGGTACACTCCAACTAACAGAGTGACCATTTTCCATCCCCCCCTTGCTAGTCAAGTTTCTGTATGGTTATCTCCCCGTTAAAATGCTGTCTAAGTTTTGTTTTGTTTTTCTTCTGTGATTGTGTTATATTTTTATTAGTTGACAGACACTTCTGGGGCATAACAAAGTAAATACATGCCAATCCAACATGCTTGCTCAGAGACTTTGTCTAGAATTGTGGGCACACCTGAACTCTTAGGGAGATCAAACAAGGAACAGGACCAAATGCTAGATCCTGGTCTCACCCGAGCGTTCCTGGCCTCATTCTTCACAGGGATCCTCCCTGGGGCTGGATGCTATCCCTGCCATTCTTTCATTATTATTTTTAAAGATTTCTTTTCATGCATGTGTCAGAGTCTGTGTACCACATGTGCGTGGGTACCTGTGGTCACTTCTGTGTTCACATCACTGCCCCACACAACCCACTTGTAGTTTCCCATTGCCTGTATCCTGGAACCTCACTTGCCTAATGTGGCCTTTGAAGCAACATGCATCACTTTTGATGATTTTTCCTGTCCCCTTTGTGTACAAAGAGTTGCAAGGGCTGGTCCAAATCTAAGGGAGAGTCACTGAGTACAAGAAGGTAGCCAGCTCATGATGGCCCTTGTCTGTTTACTGTTGTGGGTCTGGTCTCAAGCCCCTCCCACACATTCCTTCTGGACCTTTCATGCCCTGTGCAGACACCCCTGATGCTGCCTTCCTGACTGGAACAGATCCAAGCCTTCTCTGTCTGTCACTGCCCATTACCAAGGATAATGAGCTCATAAGAGATACAAAGGTGTGTTCTTCTGTCTCTCCTCAGTGCCCTCTGTGATTTCTATACAGAATTGAAGTTGCCACTAACCTGTTTGTCTCTCTAGAGGGTTCTAGAACATGTGTTCTCAGAATAAGGAAGCAATGCTGGTACTTGACCCAGCGTCACATAGGAGACAGGCCAACAGCAGGGCATGGCTACCTCCTCTCTGACATCTTGAGCTTGGGGGAGAACACCTTCTTTTTCTTCCATCATTTCAACATCCAGAGAGGTCCCTTACCATCTGTCATCAGTGAGCAGCACGGATAAGCTTTGAGATCGGTTCAGCCCATGTTATAATTAAGAATCATAAAATCCCCTGAAACCAGATCATGTTCTGATTTCTGCTCTTTTGGAGCTAATTGAAAAGGAAAGGCTATGACATGACATCTGATTCCTCCTTTATGGAGCTAGAGCCAAGGATGAAGGATAGACAACAGAGCCACATACATGAAAAGATGCAAAGATAGTCTAAGTCTATTTGGGATTGTTAGGAAACCAGTTTCTAAGCCAAAGTGATGCCTGCTCTGTTTCTCCACTGTTAACTGCCCCTTTATCCTACTTGGGAGAAGTTGCATTGGGACTGACTGCGGAGATACCCTTTCTCTGCTTCTGCCCTCTTCCTCTAATTTTACCATTTATCAGGACCTTGCTCCCCATACCCGATTTGCTGTGCTGTTTTAATGGTGAATGCACTTTTCATCTTTCATATTCTTTCACTGTAATTCCTCTGCAGGAAAGAGCCCACACTTCTTCTCTTGAGTTTCCTGTTCAGGCATCTGTGTCTGTCAGCACTGGCATGTGGGTGTTTACTTTACTCTCTGTGTTCAGCACCACAGGATATTTTCAGTCCTCTCCCTTTCCTTGTTAGTAAATTCTTTCCCCAACACTGAGAAGTCTAGTTCTCATCATCTGCAGAACTTTTGTCTGTTTAACTCCAGAGCACAAAACAAAATAGTTCCCAGACTCTTGGGATTTTTCCTTATATTTCCAGCTTATGAAGGACTTTGTCCTTCAAAAGGCTATTTATTTGTCTCCTCTGTTTTCTTTTATTCCTTCCCTTTACCCAAAGCCCAAAATAGAAGTAGTAATACTTTAGACCAAATAAGCATGGAACTGTAAAGGAAGCTTGCTGTGTACATCAAACATAGACACTCACCAATACATTTTGTTTTTCATCCCTCATCCCAACTACCTTGACATTAGTTTTCCAATTCACAGCCAACCAAGTCTTGTGGCTAGCCGGTCCAGGCCTTCCATTTTCAGAGCTTGGGATTTCAGCTATCTATGGACACAGGACTATTGTCACAAATGCAGTGTGACAGGGCATCTGCATAGCAGTGGGTTGTGCTGCTTTGTCAATGAGATGACCTCCGAGCTGCTGCCCTTCCCTCCCACAGAGGAGATACCCTTTGCCACCTAGCTGTCTAGTCAAGCGTCTAGACATGGAGCACAGAAGCACGGATGGAAAACAAAAGCCCCAGAGTCCCCACTTTATGGACCCTTCTTTACTTTTTTTTCTTATTATATTTGTGTGTGTGTGTGTGTGTGTGTGTGTGTGTGTATGGATGGATGCCTCATGTGTGCAGGTGCTCACACGGCCCTGAAGAAGGCACTGGATCTTCTGGAGCTAGAGTTACAGGTGACTGTGAGTCACTTGATGTGGGTCCTGGGAACTGAACCTGGGTCCTCTGCAAAAGCAGTAAGTGCTTTTAACCATGGAGCCATATTTCCTGCTCCATGAAATATCCTTTGTGTATAGAATTTTTCCAATATGGAGAGAAATACAAAGCCATACAGTGAAATTTCCACCTCTTCATGCATGAAAAGCTTGAGGGAAACATCTGACATAGGGGATCCCGATGAAAAGAACCTAAACATTTCCAGAGTCTTCTGTTTGGTTTCTCAGCACACAGAGAGTTTGGTTTGCTGGTGATGGGCGTCACACAAAGTAGCCAGTGGCAGTGGGTTTTTATCTAGGCTTCTCTAGGAAAATAGAAACAAGAAAGATTAGCAAGTCTATAAGATCTATAAGCAGAACTTGTCCTACCTATTTAAAATCAATTCAATGAATAAAAAACAATTTATGCATCAACTAAATGATTACTATGCATTTTTCTCATCCCTCATGTGATATAACTGCCTCCTCAATGCTGTTTCGCAACATTAACCTAGAAACATCTTTAAAAGTATTTTGCAGATAACACTCCATCTCATGGAACTTTCAAGGGGCAAAATATAAGAAAAGGTTACTCCAAACAGCAGACTAATTTCAAGTAAAGAAGAGAAGGGCTGTTTTTGTGCCAGAGAAAGACCTCTGAAGAAAGGAGGCAGTTCACATCAGAGGAACTGGAAATCACACACATTGGGTTGTTTGTTTGTTTTTTATCTGTGTAGTTTCACTTGTGATATTAACATAAGATATTTGTATGTCACTTAAAACACAGCCAAACATTGTCCCCAGATTCAGTTACACTCCATGGTCGTCAGACTTTCAAACAAATAAGCAAACAAACAAAACAAAACAATAGGTTGGAGAGATGGCTCGGGAGTTAGGAGCAGATACTGCTCTCCCGGAGAATACGAGTTTGATTTTTAACTCCCATGTTACCCATTCACAACTTCCTGTAACTCTAGATCCAGGTGTATCTGACACTACTGGCCTCTGTGCACCTGTACTCACATGCACACACTCACACACATGTACATAACTAGATTAAAATAACTAAAGCACCATCACAGAGACATAACAAATTTTATCAAATATTTTGGTCTATAAGTAGAATCTGAATGAATAGCTGGTTTGATGCATATATACATGTAAAATGAAACACCCCTCTATAACATGACTTCATCGTTGCTGATCACTAATCCTAAGAATCAAGAGGCAGCTCTTCCACAGGCAACAATTCTTAGGAAGATTTCCAAACACATAGTCTAATTTTCTGTGAATATTTTTAAAGAATAGAATTAAGTTTTCAGTCTGCATTAAACCACGATTCCATATAGTCCAGATTGCTGGGGGTTAGGGTATCTTCAAATTCAAGCTGATTTATTCAAAGCCTCATTCACTTGGGCATCTCTTCTTTAGTGTCTTATTTTAGAGCCCTCATCCTAATTATCTGTGGGCCAGGCTCTGAGTCTGGCCAGGTGTGATGATGCTGTTAGCAGAGGTGCCATCTTGGGCCTGTGGGGAGTCTTCATCTCTTCTACTGAATACTACTTTTTGGCAACTCTTTGCTGCATTTTCTGTTCATAGCTCACTTTTCTTTCCCCTCTTACCATGTCCTTATTCTCTCACCCTGCAACTTACAGCCTCCCATTTCCCATAAAGACACAACACAGTACTTGTTTCAAAGCCCATGAAGATAGTGTCAGGAGACATTTTCTATTCTAAGCCATTAAAAATTCCATTTTGAAGATGGGTAATTGTGGGAATCTTTAGTACAGGGGAAGTTTAAAATGTTTCAAATAAAATGTATAATTTGTTTTCTGTGACATTCAGGAAGTCAAAGATCTGTAAAAGAGGTATTCTTTTAGTAATTTATAAGGAAGGGGGGGGGTTTCTAGAAACCAGATCATAAGGAAATGATAGAACCTTCAGGAATGTCAAAGTTTTTATGTTTCCTGCTCTATTATAAATTCAAGGGCAATGGTGTAGATGCAAATGTGCAACCACACTGGTATTAGAACTGACACATGAACAGGAATAAAAGAGACCTCACTGGGAAGCACTGGGTGAGCCACAAGTTACCGTTATTAATATGTAGACCATGTTCCATAGTTGCTGAAACCCAGCCTTGTGTCTAATTTTGGAACTGGAGGTTGGGATGACTGAGAAGTTTCCCACTGTGTCTGTTCCATGTCTTTCCTATTCATTAGGTGACAGGCACTTGGTAGTCACATTTCTTGGCTGATGTGGATGGCATTGATGAGAGCATGTGAGCACACCTCTGACACACTGGCTCTGTGTCCTTTGGATCTGTACCTAGGAGTGTGATTGCTGGATCTCATGGTGGCCAAGTCACTGTGTTATGAGTAGCCTCCTTTTACTTTTCCATAATATCAGGATGTTCATGTGTATGATTTTTGTTACTATGTATCAGTGAAAATTAATTTAACTAAAAAAAAAGTACTGTAAATGTGGTCATAAGCTTATGGGGCCATAAGCCATGTGTGAACCTACTACAATTATGCAAAATGGAAGGAGTAGCAAACTGTCTGCAAGTTCCTAGGTATAAACCCATAGATTAGTGCAGCTCTCAGACCTCAGCAGTGGAAGGTGGTTAATAGAGAAACTCACAGTTGGTCAAAATGCAGAGAATAATAAGTACCTGTGAAGTGCTCAGCCACAAATGGGACATCTATGCCACCCCCTTCACCCTGATCAGGGGCCACCATGAAAGAAGAGCAGAGAGATTGTAAGAGCCAGAGGTCAGAGAGGACCAGAGTGCTCTTCTGGACATGAGCAGACTGTTGCATGCAAGAAATCACAGCAGCTGTGCCTGCCTGTACAAGACCTGTACAAGATCAAGCCTTCAGCATTCCAGCATAGAGGGAGGGGGGCTTGTGTGCTATAATTGCTATCTGAGGAGCTGTGGGTAGTTGATGGTTTCTGCTGAAGGATTCAGTTTTTTTAAAGGGTGTGCCTCCTGGTAAGTTTACAATCCTCCAGTGGATGGTCCCATACCCAGGAGGGTAGATCTAGAAGGAGTTAGGGAGAGGAGTGTGGGGTAAATATGATCAGAATACTTCGTGTGAAATTCTCAAAGAATTAAAAACATTTTTAAACAATCAATTAAGTAAACAGAAAATTGAAATAGCAACATACTCAGATTCATTACAACCATTGAGTGCAACCAACACTCCTGTGGCTGTTTTTGCATCTCCAGACTTTACTTGTGAACTGGGGCATCATAGTCCTGAGGCAGATGGAAGCCACTAGGTCATGTTGTGGTCAACAGCTGGATGGACTACAGTTAGTCCAGCTGAGGCCCCAGTGTCCAGGAAGCCTGCATCCACACCTCACTTCCTTCCCCATCCCCAGCTGCTGCCCTTCATCACTTCAGGTCAGGATCCAGGACCTGCTCTGAAGGTTGTCCAACTTGTGAGAAGATCATTGCTAAGACTCTGTTAAATGTAAGCAGTTGGTTCTTTTTATATAAATGTGAAAATACTGACCTTTTCCACTGGACTGTGAAGTTCCCCCACACTATATGGTCATCTTGTCTGTAGTCCTAGTGGGTCCTGGGTCCCAGTATTGACCATCTGGGAGGTATTCAGTTCTGGAATATGAGAGCTCTGGCCATTCATATGGGCCTCATTCACTAATCAGGCACAAATCCTTCACATTTGACTAATATCAGGTAGCTGTTTATTTGCCCAGCAATTTTTGCTTGGTATGTGGGGGTTTTGTCTAGTCGAATGAAACCTCTGTGGGCTGTTGTTCAACTTCTTGTGTCTACACATACAGGTGTTTCCCGGGAGCACTTTTGTGGGAGGATCCTAAAGCCAGCCCTGGCTCCTTCATGCTTTCCTGGGTTGATATGAGACAAAAGCCAGGAAAATTTGAGAAAATTTCTCCTCCTCCTACAGTTTGGTAAGTGGTGCTGGCTGCAGCTCCCTTCATATCTCTATGGTTTGAGGAGGTCCATCTTTGTCCTCTATCTAGAAAGTTGAAGAATGCTCTGTTTCTGAAAACTTGATGTTTGCTGGAGAGAGAAAAACCACGCAGAAGAACCAAAGTTGTATTACTGGTTTCTAAGACAGTGGGCCTCTGCTCTGTTTGAAAACTGGTGGGGCCCGAATTCACATGTTGTGATCTTATAACTCCAGAAATGATGAAATGGTGCCTTTGGGAGGTAATGACATCCTGAGGGTGGTACCCTCATGAACAGTTAAGTGCTCTGATAAAAGGTCACCTTGGGAAGGTTCATGAGCCAGGAAGTAGCCCTCAGCAGACATGGAACCTTCCAGGATGTTGAAATTGAACTTCAAGCCTTCAGATCTGTGAGAAAACAATTTCTGTTCCTAAGAAGCCACTGGCCTGGGCTATCTTGTTATAGCAGTCCACACGGGTTCAGATTGTCCCAAGAATGAGGAGACTGGAGACACTGGGTGAATTCCAGGGAAGGAGCACTGATGGGAAGCACCATTCTAGTAAATGTCTAAGAAAGGAGGACCAGGCTTCTGTGCTCTTGATCTTTGTGGGCGACTTCAGTGAGCTTCAGTCCCTTTCAGGAACAAGTGATCCTGTAAATACAGGAGGCAGGAAGCAAATGCTTTTGACATATCTTATAGATCCATGTGTACATTTCTGTGTGTGATCTCTGGCCTTCATATATGTAGCTATAGTTTTCCTGGTCCTGCCTGGCCCATGATCAGGACAATTCTCTCTTACCTGCCAGTCCTGCAGCTGCTCAGACCCATCCAAGTAAACACACAGAGACTTATATTTCTTATAAACTGTATGGCCGTGGCAGGCTTCTTGCTAACTGTTCTTATATCTTAACCCATTTCTATAAATCTATACCTTGACACATGGATCGTGGCTTACCAATATCTTACATGTTGGTACTCATGGCGGTGGCTGGCAGCGTCTCCTGACTCAGCCTTCCTGTTCCCAGAATTCTCTTCTCTGCGTGTCCCGCCTATACTTCCTGCCTGGCTACTGGCCAATCAGCATTTTATTTATACAGAGCGATATCCACAGCATATATATGCAAAGTTAGGAAGATGTTGGTAGCTTGGTCATCAGAACAGTAGCATTGAGAGATGAGTATTTGAGGAGATGTTCCTGTTCTCATCCTCATGGAGGACTGGCGTCATTATGGTAAGGACCTGTTAGTGTGAATTTTCCCTCTTCTGTCATGTAACAACATGGTATGTATCACTCACTTCTGTTCTACCATTTACCATGAGAGAGGACAATAGCAAGGTATCTGAAAAACCTAATTCCAAATACCGGTATCTTGCTCTTTATCATTCCACCTGCAGAACTGAGAAACTAAGTGAAAGTACATTTCTTTCTTTCTTCTTCCTTTCTCTCTTTCTTCTTTCTTTTTCTTTCTCTTCTTTCTTACCTCTCTCTTTCTCTTTCTTCTTTCTTCTTTCTCTTTCGTCTTTCTTTCTTGCTTCTCTTTCTCTCTCTTTTTCTTTCTTCTTTCTTTCTTTATTCTTTCTTTCTCTCTCCTTTTTCTTTCTTCTTTCTTCTTCTCGTTCTTTCTTTCTCTTTTCTTTCTCTCTTTCTTTTCTTTCTTTCTTTTTTTCTTTCTTCTTTCTTTCTCTTTCTTTCTTTCCTCTTTCTTTCCTTTCTTCTTTCTTCTTTCTTTCCTTTCTTCTTTTTCTCTTTCTTTTTCTTCTTTCTTTCTTTCTTCCTTCCTTCCTTCTTTCTTCTTTCTTTCTCTTTCTTCTTTCTTTTTCTCTCTCTCTCTCTGTCTCTCCTTGTTTCTCCTTTCTTTCTGGTCAATTTCTTACTCTATTATACTGTATTGAAACACATACTCAATCATATATAATTTCATAACTTTATTCTGAAATTTTGATGTGGAGTAGAGGCCACAAATAGTTACCACCTTTGTCTCCAATTCTTTTCTAAGTTTAAGTGCCTTCATTTTCCTAGTTAAGCCAATGTTTTGATACATTATCTGCTTATATTTTTAGTACTGTAGCTATTGACTTGAAAGGTTCACTGCTACAGTCTATTGCCATTGACCTTGATGGTACACCAGAAGTTGATGTTAAGATCTTATTGCTGGAAATACTACACAGTGCGGTCAAAGGACAGAGAGAAATCAAATGGGTCCTGAACAGATGGTTCCTCCATGCTGATTGGCTGCTATAGTACAGAAATATGCTACATAGTTTGCTGGAGTGGCACACTAACAGTCTCCCTGGGATGTGCACCTTTGAGCTATAAAAGACAGCCAGTGTGGCAAGATAGACCTATTGTGGCCATAGTGGCATGAGTGTCATGGGAGTGACTGTCTTAGTTACCTTGCTATTGCTGTGAAGAGACACCATGACCAAGGAAACTTATAGAAGAGTTATTAGGAGATTAGAGTTTCAGAAGGTGAGTCCATGGCCTATGATGGCAACAGACTGGCAGGCATGGTGTTGGAGCAGTAGTAGAGAGCTCACAACTTGAGACGACAACCGTGAGGCAGAGACACACCTCAAAGTCCACCTCTAGTGGCACACCTCTCCCTCCCTATAATGCCACACCTCCTAGTACTTCCCAAACAGTTGTCCCAACTGGGGCCTAACTATTCAGGTTTTATCAGCCTGGGAATATTCTCACTGAAACTACCACAGGGACCAACCAATTTCTGTTTGGAATTAAGGTGCAGCCCACAGAAGGAAAAGTATGCTTCATGCTGTAAATCTGGAGAACAACATTGGCTGGCAAACTCACAGACCCCCAGGGTGACCCTACCACAATTACTATGGTAAATGGCCGTATCAAACTGCCCTCTGAACTCACATTTCTATATTCGTAGGTTAGTGAACTCTCATCCCTCATCAGAGAAGTTTCTTAGTTCAGGAAACTGTACAAAACACTGGAAACAGTAAAAAGGCAGAGCATGGAGTTCCCAGTCAGATATGTCATATTTATATACACCTTCCTCTGAGTTTCAGAGACCATTCTGGAAGAGGGTGTGTAAAGATGTTAAGAACCAGAGGTCATATTGGCATAAAGTGGCATCTTCTGGACATGAGAATCCTGCTACACTTAGGAACTCTGAGGTCAAGCCAGTCAGTCTTCTAGCATGGAAGGGAAAGGAGCTCACTGGCCCCTCCCCCAACTGAGAAGCTGTTGACTGTTGATAGTTTCTGGAGGAGGAAGAGTTAGTTTTCTTTAGGGTCCTGGTGCAAGAGTAGGTTGAACAAAACTCAGTGGATAGCCCCACACCCATGAGAATACGGACATGTAAGTTGACCTTGGTAGGTTACCAAAAAAAAAAAAAAAAAAAAAAAAAAAAACACCAACTTTGGTGAATGTGAAATCAGGGAGGATTTAGAAAAAATGAAGGGGAATATGATACAAATACAATGCATTTACATATGAAATTCTCAGATACTTAATTAAAATGTATTATTTAATAGTTCATTGTTTAATGCTAAAATTTTTATGAAATCTTTCATTTTTAAAGGGAAAGCATGTGACACTCTCACTGAATTCTGCTCAATGACATTGGAAGTCACTGGCACTAAAGTTCAGCTCTATGCACATTGGACTGAAGATTTGGCTGTGGAGCCAGATGATGGGTGGGGCTCAGTGATGCTTTTCAACCATTTTCTTCAATCTTCAGAAATGTGAAATGCTGCCTTGTGATCCTTAGTAAGGTCTTTGACAAATGTTTCATCATCTTTAAGAAAAATTGAATGTTAATTACCATTTGATTTTCTTAGTATTTTGGGGAGTACATACCTTGACTGTGAAGTACCCTGAAATCTGAATGAAACATGAAAAAATGGAAAGTCATGGGACTCGGTTACTTAATTTTGAGAAGATTCATTATTCCTTCTCTCTACCCCGAGGGCCTTGCAAGACAGAGCACTGGGGCATGGCTATTGACCCCTGTAATTGTTCAGGTGAACTATTCTGGGCATAGTGGGAGCAGAAAGCCTTTGCCACACTGTTCTGGAAGCTAACCATATGTAGTGGCTGATTTACAAACTCAAATATAGAGGCCACGCTCCTTGTCGAATAGGTAGAGTTGCTAAAAATATAGGTCCATAGAAGATCGTTAGAATGCTTTTAAGAGCTATTTCATATATGAGGTATAACCATATAAGCTATCAATTTTCATCAACTTGTATATGAAATTTGAGTGAATAGCCTTGCTGTCTGACCCCTCTTCTTCAGTGTCCAGCATTCATAACCTTTAGGTAGATAGGCAGAGGAGCTTGGTTCCGGATGTATTGATGTGTATCCCACTTGTTCTTGACCTCCTTGTCACTGCAGAACCTTTTCCCAGCCTCCAAGTTGAGATCAGGTGTGAAGATTGCAAGCCTTGTGTGCTAATGTGTTTCCATCTGTAGCTGTGGCTCTAATGGAAGATGTTAGGAACAGAGCCAGCAGGTGGCCCGAGTCTCATCACTTGAGGGACAGAGAAAGGAGGAGTGATGTAAGCTCAAGGCTAAGACTGCCTATGTTGCGACACCTGGTCTCAAAAATCCAATCGAATATTAGAAATGAACACATAATGATTGACTGAACAGTTAGAAATGTTGGAGATTGAAAACCATATGTTAAGAAGTCTGCTATGATTTGGGCACCCAAGATCCTAGCTGGCACATAACATGCAACGATACAGGCATTCTTTGATGTAACCAGAGCTTCTCATTTCTTTCTCACAGTGAATTATGCACATCTCTAAAGTTTTATTCCTGACATGGACCAACTAACCACTTGATTTGCAAAAAAAATTGAAAAATATGTATGTGGATAGCACAAAGTCATTGTTAAATGTATTTGAAGTATGGGAAAATAGTTGAATATATCTCAATCTACTTTCCTTTGGTCATTGAGACACGAAACTTAAGAAGGTATGTGTAGGATAGTTCCTGACTTTCTCCAGTCTGGAAGAAGTAGGTACTTGTATAAATCTGAAACAAAAGGCCGACCAGGGTTCTGCTGCTCCAGTGAGAAGCAAGCATGCTTGTAGGGCTCTCTTCTGTATTTTTTTCCAGATGAGGGCAGCACAGTAGGGATTGGTTTAACACGAGAGACGGGGCTTGGGGAAATGTGTGGGTCACATGGGGTTGTAGGAGAGGATAAAGCAAAATACCCTGGGATGTCTGCTGATTTAAAGGCTCAAGGTATTGCTCTGTGTCACCATGGAAACTACATGTCCAACATGATGCTGTAATGTCTGTGATTGTGACTCCTTGTAAGAAGAGAGATCTAGGGGGGCAGGCACAGAAGTACCCAACTAAAATAGGCATACATGAAATATGTGTCATTGCATAAATATTATAATATTGAGTATTGAACCCAGCATAAAGCTTCCATTAAATAATTACCAAAATTTATTTTACCATTTTTAAAATGAAAATAAAATCACATCATTTTCACACTCCTTTTTTCTCTCTTACTGTTTTAATTCTCATACCCTCAAATTCATGGCCCTTTTTACTTAAAATTTATACTTATCAAAAATTGTGTAAATGTATACCAACAATATGCTAAGTCTGCTCAGTAATGCATGTTATATTTTTAGGTCTGAACTAGGTATTGGATAGTTAGTTAGGGGGCTCATCTCTGGGAAAGACCAATTATCCCTCTTTCAACAGTGCTTAGTTGCCTGCAGCTCTTTGTCTAGGGATGAGTCCCTATGAGGTTTTCCCCATCCACATTAGCATGTCCAATGAAATTGTCATGGTTTTGGTCTCATTTAAGCAGCCATATCTTTATAGATTCATGGGTGGAGCTTCCACACCATTTTTAGGCTACAACTGCCCTGTGGCTATAAGGATAAATATGGAGAATATAGTCAGGAATTACAATGGTTTAGTAAAATGTCATAGTAGTTTATGCCATAAGATCCATGACTGCAGTAGCCATGAGTAATTGGCTAGGATAACAGTAACAGGCAATATTTCCATCCTGTTGAACAAAGAAAGCCTTAATTTAAGTCCAATTATACAGACAAGCTATTGCCAGACATGAGTGCCACTGTTACAGCCTTTAGGACACCCTACCATGTTGGTCATTTTGTGGTTAATGGGCATCACTATTGATTGCATCCCTCCCTCGGCAGCTTCTATAGCACCTGCCAAGATTGTGAAAGCTAGTCCTCTGGAGGAGGTTTTAGTGTGACATCAGCCCATATTATCTGAGTCCCATGTCCTAAACGCCTGATGATTTCAGCAATCGGGCCTTGCCTTCAATTTCTGGGGAGTGAGCAATGGCAGCAGAATTAGCCCATATTGTTTTGGGAGTCTCTTGAACCTCCATGAGCAGCAACACATAAAAGAGGTTCCTCATGCCAAGGTCCCTGTTTGGTTTCAGGATACATCCTTGCCTCCTTTGGAGACTTGGTTCATTCTGGGATTATGCAGGGTCAGGGTTTGATCCCTGACTCCTGGGGTTTAGAGTGTGCCCCTGACTGCTATGGGTTCATATTCTGACAGGGCCTCTTTGCAGTCAGGCTTTGTCCTGAAGTTCTCCCATTTAGGTTTCATCCAGGCTCCATTGATTTCAGGACTTAGCCAGGTATTCTTTTGTATTAGGTTTGAGCCCGTGCTCAGAAATCCAAATAATTTGTGGTAGAACTTCCATGTTCACACACCAAGGCTCACTGATGGAGTTCTCGTCATTTTTTGAATCACAAAATTAATCCATATATAGGCAAATGGGATGTGATAAAAGCTTTGGTTAAGATGACCCAGTTATCACTAGGAAAGGTGACCCCTTCTTTGGGTGGTCTGTTTTATGCATAACTACTGATATTTGTGAACTGCAAACATCCTTCCCTCTGATGCATAACCAAAGGCATTGTATCCAGAGTCTGAAAGCTCTTGTCCAGGAGTAGGGGCAGTCAGGTTGCTGCAGCTCAGAACTCCTTAGAATGCCACCTGAAAATCTATGCAAGAGACAGTGAAACATTTGATTGTTGGCCTTTGTTTCCATACTATCTGATGCGCTCTCGTATTTCTGAAGGGATAGCATATGTGCAAAGTAAACAGAGTGAATCAGACCTAGATGGAAGGAAAAGACCTGAGTCTGTGGATGTCCAACTGTAAAGAAGGGCTGTTGATTTACCAGATCATTAAAAGCCACAGGATGTTTTCCACAAAAGTCCGTAGGGTCCAGAGAGGAATGTACATTGACAAAGGCCAGGGGAGGGGAGGCAGAGATTTATGTATTTTTCCAGTGAACTCTCCAACAAATCTGCCACCTAAACTTCGTAAGATCATCAGGGACAAGTCTAGAGTTGCAACATGTCAGCCTCTAGTTCCTCTAATTGAAGGAGCACAGCACATTTCACTGTTCCTTTAACAGGAATCTGGACCTGACTGTGTTTAGGGTCCATGCATGGGATTTCACTGGGAGTGCATTCATCCTCATGTGGAGTCTCACTGGGAAACTTTCCAGATTCTTGGTGCCCTGTGACCCACACAGAACCTTTGTTCCTTCCCTGCCTTGCAGCCCGTCATCAGCAATTCTCTAGAAATTGGTGCTAATCTGATTCTGGAGCCGGAAAGTAGGGATAGCAGCCCCTCCCATTAGGAAATTTTATCACAGTGATTTCATGACTAGGGAAGCACTCCTGCCTACTTGGACCTTTTCTTTAGTTTTCCTTGAGAGACTCCAGCTTAAAGATATAAAGCATGGATAGGGGTGCAGTGATCTTCAGGATGAGGTCTGAGAATTCAGATATGTGTTGTCTACATGGACACAGCAGGTGAGAAAGAGATGTGCTAGCTACCCACACTTGCTGTTTGTCAATGACAGTCACAGCCTGGTCCTTAAATCTTCAATCCAAAGTCTGAAAACCTTCTGTTAGAAGTATAGGGAAAGGGCCAAAATGAGCATTCCAGGATAAACCATGGTTGCAGATGAACATCATGTTTATTGAATACTATATACACAATGCTACAGCATGAAATGCACAATAAAGAATAATATAACACTGCACTGCTTCTGAACTGTTTTATATACAGAAGATGAAGACAGAGATTTATAGAAATCACTATATAATTCCATCTTTCTTTAGGTAGGCTCTTTTGAGATTTTGAGGAATACTCAGTAACTACTTCTAGACAGTGAACAAGCCAAAAAACATGCCTCCAGAGGAGGGCCTTCAAGATTTCTCATTACTCATTACCATTAAAGTTGTCTGTACTTCTGGTCCATCACCTTCTTAACCCAATGGGTTACTTGATGTTTCTATTCAGGTCAGGTTGAGGACAAAGGTCAACAGGGAGTGCGGAGGGAACCTGGGATGTCAGGCTAAGAGGGTTTGGACCACAGTCTTGTGAGGCTTGTGAAGTTTATGAGGCTGATGTCACATAACAGACCACTCATGCTGGTTGTTGTGGTGATTCCAATTGCCTGTGAGTTTCTTGGTGTTGCCTAAGTCACACATGAGATCATCTTGTCCTGGGTCTCTTGTAGACAAGATAGTACCTGGACAAATAATGACACTTGGGTGCGGCCCACACACCCATCATGGCAAAGTCTGCCCAGGTTGCTTCTCTGGTGTGACCCAGACATCATGAAGGCCATGTTTTGTGGTCCTGGGTCCTCCTAGTTAAGCTTATCTCTTGAGTTTGATGAAGAGAAGGTGAGGTCCACAAGCCTCAAAGTTAATTTTGACCCAGGCTTCATGGTGGTAAGTTAGCCCCCAACTCACACTGACATTGATTGGCTGGCAGGATCCCATTGATGTCACTTCATGGTCTTTTTCCATGATGTCATTCTGCAGACCACCACCCCATGGTGTTAAAATGTGTCCAACCTTCCTGGAGTAGTATGTGCTCTAGGTCACACTTGAGATCAAAGTGCTGTTCTTCATCTGTTGTAGTCCTGATAAACCCTGGGCACAGGGATTCCTGGGTGCGGCCCACACACCCTCTATCCAATGTGTGCCCATGTTATTTGATTTTCAAATGTGACCCAGATGGTCATGAAGGCTGTGAGGTTGTCCTGACTCCCTGATTTGAGCATGGTTGCCTGAGCTGGGTGAAAGGTGTGTATAGTCTACACATCTGTAAGGTAATATGTGGAAATTCAGTGATTAAACCACCAATGCTTTTGTTAGTACAGTGGGTCCATTCTTGTTAGAAGGTTTCTTGTGGGCTAACTCACATCATCTTCTCCTGTATTTCTTGAAGTCCAGACAGCATGTGGTCAGACTTGAAATAAAGGTGCGGCCCACACACCCCTAAGTACAAGGTCTGCCCATGTTGGTTGATGGTCATTTGTGGCTTGGGCACAGTCAAGTATGTCATTTGGTCCTGGCTTCCCTGTATTGGTAATGGAGTCTGGGTTGGAAGAAGAGAAGGTGTGGCCCAAACACACTTGAAATTTGACCCAAGGCTCTTGGTGGTCCAACAGCTCCTAACTTCCACTGATATCCTACAAAATAAACTAACATGAAGGTAATGCCTGGTGGTCAGACCAGGTCAGGGTCATGGTTATGTCTATTAAGGCGAGGCTTGGTCCCTTTAAGGCATCACTCCTTTGTGGTGGGATTTTGTCCTAAATTGCATAGAAAGAGGGTGCAATCCACACACCCCTGAGGACGATATTAGCCCAGGCTCTTGGGGTTCAAGGAGCAGCCGGGTTCCTTTGAGGTCTGTGTAAGTCCTTGCACCTGTATTAATCATCAGGTTATCATCAAGATCTGGATCTTGAAGGATATGATGTGTCCAAATGTGTCCAAATCACACCAACAATGATTAGTCCAAGGTTCTTGGTTACAGGCTGTGGCCTGAGGTACACTTGAGAAATACTTCTTTCTGAAACAATCAGTCTAAGTCAAGATAAGTCCTTGTGTCAGACACTACAGGGTGCAGCATAACATGATTTTAGGTATTGCATGTCTACACTGATAGTTATTTAGTGAGCCCTTTTATTATGGTGAGCCCTTGTATTATTGCTCACATGTGTTGAGAATGTTGCCTAGATTGAGTGAAGTTTCTGTGTGAGAAGCACATATTAGATACTCAGGTTGTCCATATCAGTCATTAGTACAGGAAGTATTGTGGGTGAGTCCAAGGTTATCAATGTTCAAGCTGGCATATGTCTGCATTAATACCTGGTTGGTTGTTTTGTACCAATTGAAACTAAGGCCTTGGATCAGAGAGCCTCATGGTATATGCTCTAACCACATGTTTTTCACTTTAGATTTGGTGTGAGCACAGTGCTCTGTTTGGGCCCAGGTCTCTTTGGTGAGGGGTTAATCCAGAATGATTTTACTTTCGTAATTGTACTAGGAATCAGGGATTGAATTTGATTGTGCTCACTCCTTTTCATAGTTTCCCTGGGCCTCTGTCATTTCAGGTGTTGGCCTAGGCCCACAACTCTTCTTGCTTTGGGCCAGGGCTTCTCAAGGGTAAGGTATTAGCCCAGGTCCATATCTTTTCTGGCTTTGGGTCTGGGCTTCTTCAGGGTTAGGGTTTGGTCCAGGCATTTTCCTTTTGTAGTTTAACCTGGGCCTCTTCCATATTTGGGATTGTCCCAGGCCCATATATCATCTCTTTTTGGGCCCAGGCATCTTAAGGTTCAGGGACTGGCCCAGGCCCACATCTCTTCTTCATTTGGGCCTGGGATTCTAAAGGGTAAGGTATTAGCTTAGGCCCATATCTCTTCTTGCTTTGGGCCTGGGATTCTTCAGGGATAGGGTTTGGCTAAGGCATACATTTTTTTTTTGTAGTTTAACCTGGGCCTCTATTTTTCGGATTGTCCCAGGCCCATATGCCATCTCTTTCTGGGCCTAAGTATCTTAAGTTTGAGGGATTGGCCCAGGCCCACATTTCTTGCTTTGGACCTGGACTTCTTCAGGGAAAGGTATTAGCCCAGGCCCATCTCTCTTCTTGCTTTGGATCTGGGCTTCTACAGGGTCAGAGTTTGGCCCAGGCATGCCTCTCTTCTTGGATTGGCCTGGGCCTCTATAATTTGAAAATTTACCCATGTCAATATATTATCTGTCCATAGACCTGCCCTTTTCATGGTCAAGGGTTGGCCCAGCGTCCACTCTATTCTAGATTTGGGCTTCTTTAGGGTCCACTTTTAGCCCACTCAATACTTTTTGGGTGGGGTGCAGGCCTCTTTCACTGCAGGGTTTGTCCCAGGCACACTTCTCTTCTGCATTGGGCCTTGGTAGGACAATGGTCCATGAGAGACCAGGAAACGCTTCTTATTTGAGTTCCTGCATCTTTAGGTTTATGCTTATACCTGGGGTGCTTTCATCTCAGACTTTAGCTCAGGATTCTAAGGGTCCATATTTGGCCTTCACTACTTTTAATAGGCTTTTTAGTGTCCAGATTTTAGCCTGGGTACATTGCCCCATTGGGTCCTGTACCTGTTTCTCTTCAGGCTTGAGGTAGTTGAATCCATGTGTGTCCAAAGCTACATTGTCATTAGCCTTTGTCTATGGTCAGCTTTTCTGAAAATAAAAAGATTGATATTGACGGAGGAAAATACTTGGTGTCCTTTTCTGTCATGTCAAATGTAATCAGAACATCATTGACCTGTCCTTTAGGAACACAGAGACACATAGCACACAGTCCAGATGAAATAAATTATACATTGTACAAATACATCAAATATGTAGGAGAGAAGGTGGTTGGGAAGTCTTTCCTGATATATATCTGACTCTGCCTATAGGTGGAGAGGCTTGAAGAGCTCATGTGGGAAGGTCATTGCTTCTAATAGAGAGAGCTAAGAGAGTCCCAACAAGGGGTCATGCAGCCTTTCATCCCGTTCTGTGGTCAGATCCCATGACAGCATATCACAGAGAGTTCAAGGAAACAGCAGAGATTTGTCCCTTATGTATCTAGAAGATGTCTTGCTAAGGCACTGGGGGCTGTGCAGATCTTCACAAGGCCTCTTTCCTGTGTGGGGATGGTGTCCTCTCCCTGCATGTCATGCATAGTCATGCTCTGTGAGGTGTCTCTCTGCTCCTTTCTAATGCAACTCTTCTTAAGACCACATATATCTTGTATATCAAAAACCCGTAACATGGAATTGTGACTTAGTCACCCTTTTTCTATAATGCCCCTCACATGTCCACATACTGGTGTGAGATCACATTTTCATCCAAAGAATTTTCTGCAGTCATTTACCTGAAATATATCCCTACCCACCTTCTTCTGGGTATAAATCCTAGTGTTGTCCTCAGAAGTAAGTCACAGCCATAACCATGGCAGTGACCCTTATGTGAGGTCATAGAGGCCAGGACTCACTCTGTTTGGGAAAGCACAGGGCTGTCCAAGCCCATGGGTGTCTTTTGGACTGGTACTAGGGGAAGTACCAAAAGGTTTCCCTTATGACCATTTCTGGGAAACAGGCTCATAACTAGTTTTCCTTCCCCTGCAGGGATCACCACCCCTGGGAAGAGCAAGGCCATGGGGATGTGTCATACTCTGCCCCAGTGTAAAAAGTTCAAATCTTTATCATTTCTGCTGATTTATTTTATCAGCAAGTTTCTCTAGTCAAGAGACTTGGAGAATGCCATCTGTAGGATCCTGTGGTAAACTTGGCCTTCAACTTGTCCCTTCATCACCATTCAATCCAGCTTGAAGGAGGAGGGCACTGAAAGCAGAATGTCATGAATTTTCCCAAACTGGCTCTCCCATAATAGTCAATGGCCTCTGAGAATGTCATGAGATTTCCCAGCCTGGCTCTCCCATGGTAGTTACTGACCTCTGAGAATGTCATGAGATTTCCCAACCTGGCTCTCCCATGGTAGTCAATGGCCTCTGAGAATGTCATGAGATTTCCCACACTGGCTCTCCCATGGTAGTCAATGGCCTCTGAGAATGTCATGAGATTTCCCACACTGGCTCTCCCATGGTAGTCAATGGCCTCTGAGAATGTCATGAGATTTCCCACACTGGCTCTCCCATGGTAGTCAATGGCCTCTGAGAATGTCATGAGATTTCCCACACTGGCTCTCCCATGGTAGTCAATGGCCTCTGAGAATGTCATGAGATTTCCCACACTGGCTCTCCCATGGTAGTCAGTGGCCTCTGAGAATGTCAGTCACCGGAGTACAGTGTGACAGCAGAGCTCCATCCCATCACAGTTTGGAAACTGGATCCTGACATGGGTGCTGACTCTGCCTCAGCTGCTGTCACCTTTTCTGACAAATACAGGTGGGGGTTAGTAGAAGAAAAGAACTGACGTGCCTGGACACTATGGCTGTCATAGAGGACTGCTGTCTCTGGCTTGGGGCACAACAACAGAGCTTTATCCTGCCCCGGTCTGTAACCTAAAGTCTTTCCACATGGTACAGACTGGGGTCATCCTGTGACCTCATTCTCTGGTGAATAGTGGCTGTGATCTCCTTGAGTCCTTGTTTGGCTAGTCCTTGGAGCATGTCTGCTGATACTTACTGCAACTTTTCCTAGTGCTGTAGCTGAGGTCCTGCTAAAGGTCACTTCAAGGACCACATTGTGTCTCACACCCTTTATCACCCCTGCTTCTCTGAATAGTGTAAGGAGTTTAAATTAGGCCTTCATCCCAAGAATCCTGTATGGATCCATTCCACCACTTAGCCTCAACTTACTTTCACACCTGCAGTTCCATCTGAACCCCACAGCCCACCCCAGTAGATACTGTGCTCCCTCCCATGAAGACCACAGCCGTTACCATGGCAGTGAGCTATTATTATGAGGTAACAGAGGCCTGACCACACCTCTCTCCAGCTTTTGCCTATGTGCCTGAGTATAACATGAAGTGCGACCACGCTTCCTCACACTGTGCTGAGCACACTGTCCTAGCAAAGTAGGATGCTTAAGATGCGGTGATGTTGTCATTTTATCAACAAAGGCTGAGCGTAAATTTACCCTCTGTCATATGTGTTGGTAGAGGAAGACATATGACATTCAGTATCATCTACATGCACTTTCACACATGGATGTGAACCTGCAGACAGGAGCACACACCAATAACACACACACCAAGTGAAAATGTGTATGTAAGTATAGACTTAGAGGGGAGAGTGCAGCCATGGTGTTCCTGTGATAATGACATTGAGTTTGTTCCCATATTTGTCAGCTATCTGAGTACAAATGAAAAGATTGCTACTCCAGGGAAGCTCAGACGTCAGCACCCCAGAGACTTCCTCTACCATCCCTGGACACACTATGAATGATGGTCATTGTTGGGCATGCAAACAGGAACCCTCCATCCTTCCTTACCTAGGCTGGAGGTTGGAGTCCTGGTCCAGATACATCTGTGTGGCTTCATTCCAAGGCTCCTCTCCCTGGTGAGTCCAGCAGTTTCTCTCCCTGGGTTCTTGAGTGGCCAGTCCCACTGCTATGGGAACCCTGGTCCCTGCTGTTTCTAGTTCTTCCTAGGATGAGCTGCCCTAAGTAAGAGACATTTTAATTATCTCACTATGTCTCAGTCTCCCCATTTAAAGCCCCAGTGTAGAAGTGCCTCCCACTGAATGAGTCACTCAGATTAATTTTGGGCAGTATCCATCCCAGAAAATAGCCTCAAACCTTCAAGACACTTGGGCCTGCTTTGACTCCCAGCTGTCCTTGCTGGACTCTGTGTTGCCCTCAGACCAAGACCACTGCTGTCACTAGGGCAGGGACTTACCCTGTGAGGTCACAGAGGCCTCACCTCATTCTGAGAATGACAAAGGACATCCAGGCCTCAGTCCTCTCCCAGCATGGCCCATCCTTGATCTCTGGGTTCTTCTGGGCAAGCATCCCCAGAAGCACTAGCTTTGGGGAATTACGTAGAGGCATTTCTCATAGACCATTCTTTCCCTGGGAATCATCCACATGCATCTCCTGTCAGCCCTCCATTTTCCCACGTGTACCATCAGCCTTGAGAGGAGGAACACAGTTGACTATTTTGTTTCCTTATCTCAAATCTCTGAACTTCACACTCTGCCTCATCACCTCTGATTCTCTACAGCCATCCTGGTTCATGGCTGTCACTCAGCCTGCAAGGTGCCATCTAGTGGACCTTGTATCTGGCTCCAAATGTAACCATACACACCTTGTTTCCTAACTTGACCTCTGGGCACCATTCGTCTCTTGGCTTAGTTGGGTTATTAGCTGAATGCTTGCCTGGAATCCTGTGGTCCTGGGTTTTAGAGTGAACAGTATGTAAGTACATAGATGAGTAGTGAATCACTATACACTGTGTGCAGGAATCACCATAGATGGTGATGCAGCAGGCCAGCATGTAAGATGGACTCTTGGGAGCACCCGCTTTCCCTTGTGCCATCCTCAGCCAACCTTCCACCCAGGTAACTGTGTGGGTGGGTGATGATGCTGTCCAGAGTTGTGCCAAGCTCTGTCCCCATGCACTTTCAGATCATGCAGTGGTGGGCTGGTTCTGTTAGCCTGCTCTGAACTGGAATCTCAGTCAAGTCCGTGCTTCCCCTGTGATGGAAATGCAGTCTCTCAACCACCAGTTTCCAGTGTTTCTCATGAAGGGAGGGTGGATGTAAAATGACTGACATCCAGTACTCAGGATCGCTGGCCACTCATGGCCATGGACCACCATGAATTCTCAGAGTGTTGCAAGAGTCTACCATTGATTGTGAAAAGTGTGAAACCTTTGGCTTAGTTAGCCTGCCTCTGTCCTTGGAGATAGAAAGTGTAACTTCTGGCATGAGGATGTTTAAAGTGAGTCACGTTGTGTGTTTTTGCATTCAGATAACCTCCCATGTAACATGACTCGTGAGCATGAGGACCCCATGGGTGTTCTTGGAGATGTGGGGAGTCAGAGTGCCTGGTGGAAGGACAGGCTTTCACAGCAGGTGAAGGAATGGCCACTGTTGTGTCCTGAGCCCAGCCGTGTTCTGTCCTCCCCCTGGGCTCACTGTGGCTGTTGCTGGCTGTCCACTGTGGAACACAGTTTATACGTGGCAATGTTTGGACACAGACAGGCAGACAGGCTTGTATCATTTACAGTTGACCTCTCTACCCAAGGCACCACACTCTGCATGGGGTCAAATTTGGTCCAAATCTGATTAAAACCCTGGAATGAAAGCTTGAAGTGGAGTTCATTTTCAGGTTACCTGTTCTAGCACCAAATGGTACACTGGTGTGTCAGTTCTGTGTTGAAACTCACATGTGGTTCAGGTTAAGTTCCCCCGGGAGTTTGCCTCTCAGTGAGCTGAACATTTGTGCCACTATTCAGCCAGCCTGATCTCTCCCAGGATCTGTAGCTTCAAGTCACTGCAGTAGAAATAGTGTGAGCCTAGCTGCCAACCAGTTCCTCGTGGGGATTCTGCTGCCCTTTCCCACATCATAAAGAACCCAAATTATGTTTTAGAAAGCTCACTTTCTAGAAGAGACCTTGTTACTAGTGTGCAGTTAGATCTGGTCTGTGTTCCCTTCCATTCTGCAGGGCCTCTTCTCATGGATGTTTGCTATTGACTCTTAAGGGCAGCAGGACCCTTTGGGCCCTCTGTATGTACATGTACCCTGAGCTACACTAAGCCTCAGTGGTCTATTTACCTGGGTACTGTTTTATCCTCACCTTCTTGGGCCACCTCTTCCAGCCCATATTCAGACACAGTTCTGGCTGAGGGCCATGTAGCCGTCTGTTCTCCAGATAAAGAAGTTGTGGGTGCTTCGTTCTGTTAGAGGGGTCAAGCAGACCTCCCCAGCTGGATTTATCAACCTCTGACTGGGTCTGCAGGACACTGAGCTTCCTGTGTCCATCACAAAGTTGTTAGGTCATCTTCTGAACAATCTTCTATGAGTCACAGTTGCCAGGCTCCGTGTTCCTGGGTGGTTTCGTGGCTGGAGTTCCTGGATCTGTGAGAGGTGGGCTAGAGCAAAGGCATTTTCTTCTTCAACTCCAAGGTCTCATCACCTCATGGTGGCTGTGGCTCTTCCTGTGGAGTGGTTGAGTGAACAATGGAATCTCTGCCACTGGGGACCAGAGTGAGGCATGTTCTGATGTATTTTGTACTTCCTGCTGCTCAGCCTGTCTCATCTTCACAGAGATGGAGGAGAGTGGCTGTTGCACCAGAGACTCTGTAGTCTGTCCAGTAATGGGAGGAGGTGTCCGACAACCTTCTGTAGCATCTGTACCATGAGTGACTTGTGGATAGAGCTTGAAATGAGCTGGTTCCTTATCATGGTGGTTTTTCAATAAGCTACAAATGGATCTACCGTATGATACAGTCATAGCTATCATTCCTGGGCATAGAGCAAAGGGCTTCCTTGCTGTGGACACCTGCACATTCGTTTGATTGGCACTCGATTCCTGATCACTAGGGAATGGAATCAACTGCCCTGTTTAAACCCTCTGTTCTTTCTGGCTAGCACCCCATGTGAACTGTGCAGTTGCAGCTAACATGATGGGCAATCCCAACCTCATAGCTGGGGAGGGCTCTTATGGGGGGACTCACTGGGAAATACTTCTGGGGGGGTAAATATGCTGATAGGCACTCAGGTTATTTGCTCCCAGCTGAAGGCAGCATGAAGCCAGTAGGCGGGAGGGTGAAAACAGGGCAGAGACAGCAGGGTGATGGGGGAGCCAGAGTGATGAGAGCCACGGAGGAGACGTGAAGTGTGGAAACAGAGACCTTCATGCCTTCTTGTAAACCCATCCCCTGCAGATGGTGTCCAGGGATCCTGGACTTTATCACTTTAATGTGTTGATCTGTGTGCCTGGGAACTCAGCCTCAAACCACACAGAAATAGCTCCCAATCAAGAAGTACCCTAATGGTGCTGGTTTGGGTATAATCTTAAAGGAAGAGGCATGGAAAGGCCAGGAGCTCTGACGGACTCCTGTCAAGCCAGGCTTGCCCTCCCCACTCCAAGTCAGGAGAGCCTTTCCAGCTCTCTAGTCCTGGCTTTCCATCTCCCCAGCATCTTCAGACCCTCAAATGGCTGGCCTTCATATGGGCAGGTTGGACTGTCTTTCCTTCGCACTGATCCAGATCCACCCTCCTCCTTCACAGGTCCCATCTCCCACACCGGCCACCACTCCAGGATTTGGTGCACAGCTCTCACATGCTTCTCTTTGGATGTTGAAGCCTCCTGAGTGTGTGAGTGATGTCCTACACTCCTCTGGGTTTGCCCGGTGCTTTGTTGAGAACCAGAGTAATGTGAGATAGCTGAGATGTAGCTCATGTCAAAAGCGGCTGCAATGATGTTTTCTCACATAGTAGATCACCATGAAGGTCAATGACTAAGTCAGAATGGCCATGATGATGTTTTCTCACACAGCAGATCACCATGAAGGTCAATGACTAAGTCAGAGTCTAAGTTCAGATCACCTGCTGCTTCACCTGGGGGTCCTTTACCCAGGCACGGGAAGCCTGCCTCCTCTGAACTCACTTTCAGGAGCTGTCTCTCCAGCCACAGCTGACCTGCTATTCTGAGTCTCCATGTGTACTCTGGCGGCTTTTTCCTATTCTTTCCTCCCCTGGAATGTTCTTCTATTCTCTCAGGACTCCCTAAAAATATCCAGAGTCCCAAGACTCTCCATGTACATGGATGGGAGGCATTATTGACATTAGTCATGGGGTCAGAGAGCAAGATGTGATCAGAAACCAGGAGACCACAGCCCTGGTTCAGTTTTTTCTTAACCTTGCTGTCTCTGTGGCCTTAGAAAAGTCAGGTGACTTCTCTGGGCCACAGTTTAATCACAGATGGCTTAAAGTCCAGTACTGTTAGTGTCAGCTTCTCTGTTCTCACCTGAGTATGGAATAAGCATGGGTGAGGAAATATTTTGCAATATGACAAGCATCATTCCAACCACTATCACCATTAGTATCACTGTGTGAGTGGAGCCCTTCTGCACATCCAGGTCTGAAAGTCCCGGCCAGCTTATGAGATCTGGAGAGGTCTACTTTGCTAGCATATGTGAGTTTCTGGAAAGAGATAAAAGACTGCACTGCCTTGCCACAGAAAGAGAATTCCTAGTTCCAGGCAAAACACTGAAAATGAGCAGTCTCTGTCCTAGAACTTGTCCAGGAAAGACGCAAATCTCATAGAGATCATGACTGAGGCAGAACCATTAACCCCAGTTCCCTGCTGGGGACAAAGTTCTCACTGGCCCCCAATGAACACAAAATGCCAGTTAAAATCAGTCTGTGTGAGCGCTTAGGCAAAAATTTGGCCGCAGCCTTTTGGGGGTCAAGCTTCCAGCTTTGGTAGTTTCTAAGCTCCACATTTGGTTGGAGAGACTCAGGACCCACCCCGGCCTTATAGCTCAAAACCAGAAAGATCTTGATTAGAAGTAGGGCTCCTGGGTGTATTGCTGACCCCTCCAGAATAGTGACCTGAGTCTTTCTCAACCAAGGATGGGAGCTGCTGTGCAACTGAGGGTCAAATGGAGCTGGATTTTCACTGTTGTCCTGAGGGTGATCAGCTTTTACATGCTAGATGGAGGGAGCCTGCCCAGCTTCCTGGATGTAGGTTCAAAGTCGTCAAGTGCCGCATCATGTTAGTGCAGTCATTTCATGAGTCAATTCAGCATTGAATTCAGCAGTGAATTCAGGTTTGGAGAGGTAATGCTCTCTGGGTACATCAGTTATCAGTATTGTGTATCCCTGATGCAGTGTGGGTGTGTCCCACCAAAATCGTGTCATATGCCTTCATTAACACCTTCTCAAGTGGGCATTTTATCCAGCGCCCATCTTATGAATAAGAAAACAGAACATGGAGGAGCTTGTCATTTTCGGTGTGTGTTCATGGGAATGTGTGAGCATGTGCATATGAATATGTATGGAGGCTAGAAATCAACGTTCCATGTCTTTCTCAATCGCTTTCCACCTTATTAAGACAGGGTCTCTTACTGAACTAGGAGCTCACTGACTGGCTCCATGGATCCACTTGTCTCTGCCTTCCCAGAGCTGGGATTCTAAGTGTTCCACGCCATAACTGGCTTTTTGGGAGCTGGGGATTCAAACCCATGTCTTCATGCTTTTACAGTAAGCACTTTACTGACTAGGCCAACTCTCCATCCTCTTAAATAATTCTTTAAGCTACAGAGCCACTAGGAGATAGTTTCAGAACAGCACCGAAGCCTGTCCTCATCCAGCAGTTGCCTAGACCTTGGCAGTGCTCTGACGCCGTGGGAGTGAAAGCCCCTGCCTCCTAACCTCCCCTTTGCACTTGGCACGCCCTGAGCTTCCAGGAGTGTTTTGGATTGACTCACCAGTGTGGCATCAAGGTGGAAGCAGAGCATCTGTGGCCCAGCATGAAAGGGAAATGAGCTGGAGCAGAGCCTCAGGAAGGGACAGTGGTCCTGAAGCTGACCCAGGGAAGGATGGGGAAATGGGAGCCACAGCAGGCTAAAGAAGAGATGGTGGAGAGAGGTGGAGAAGGATGGTGCAGCCAGGATGAAAGGAGAGAAGGAGCAGAAATGAGAGCCAGGCCTTAGAAAAGCCTTTCATGAACCTGGGGTAGACATCTTATCCCAGGCAATGGCTCATTGGTGTCTCCATACTGAGGTGTAGCTTTGGGTCAGGCACCCTGGCTGATTGGATGCTCGGTGGGCAAGCTGCCTGCTCATTTTTCTAGCCTTGTCCACCCACTTCTTGGCCCTCTTTCCATGTGAGAAAGGAAGTTCTTCTGTGGCCAAGAGGATATGGGCTTCCAGCAGATGACACTCAGGTAGCAAGAGCCCTGCAGACCCAGGGTGATTTGTTCCTTATGAAACAGAAGAAGGTGTCAAGGACCCCCATTCCTTCATGGACTCAACCACCACATCAGAATCCTCATCTGATCCTCCCACTTCATTCCACACTCAGGTGGCAGGACCTTATAGGGAGATCCAGACACAGGACCCCCGGACACAGCAACTTTCTCACAAACAATTGCATTTTATAAATTTTCCCACATGGCCAAGGGGAATGGCTTATCTCATTCAGTAGGCAGGAGGTGGAGAAGGAGGGTGGGGGAACCCCCAGGCCCAAAGCAGCGGAACTTTCAGGAAGTTACCACATGGCAAAACAGAACCAGTCCCAGAGCCTCCTTGTCATAGGGCTACTAATGCCAATGTAGGGACCCCATATCCTTATGACATCATCTGGTCCCCACTTCTTCCCAAATTCTGTTTCTGAAGACCTTAGAGATGGAGTTTGAGAATGGATTTGTCAGAAGACAAACACCCAGCTCTCAGGAGCCTGTGCCTTCAGTCCAGGAGGGTAAGGCTTTCCTGGAAGAGGGGCGTGGTAAATACAGAGAGCCTGGGACAGATTCAGTCCCCGTGGAAAGGCAAGTGCTGGTGAGGACAGATTGGCTGTGAATGTGAGGGGTTTGAGAGGAGGAAGAGGGTGGAGTTTGAGCAGTCTCTTCAGTAAAGTGCTTACTGTAAAAGCATGAAGACAAGAAAGGCGGCCAGAATAGGTGAGCTGAACCAAGGTCCCCAACCCCTCACTATGCCACCAGCAGAGCTTGGGAGATAACACAACAACCCAACCCAACCCAACCCAAACCTACGGGCACTGCTGAGAATGAGAACAGACTTGGAGTTTAGGGAATAAGTATTCATGTCTTATATACGAAAGTATCTTAGTAAGGGAAATATGTACACCTTTATAAAAGTGGAAGTTTTGGTCTTTGGTAAATCTACTAGGGACATCTCTCTAATGGGATGGTGTATTTGGAAATAACTCTTCTGCAATTACCAGTAGATGGATGAATATATATACACACACATATGTGGCTTTTCAAATTCCACAACCCAGAAATTAAAGCATCAGAAAAGCCCCAAATGGAGCTAGTCATTTGCCCACAGTGCAGCCTGTGAATATTGAGAGAACGATTCTGTTAGCAGTTTGACCTAACCATCAAGTTAATAGGAAACTGACCTATTAGGTTACCAGTCAGGAATCTGACCTAACTGGTACTTAGAAGCAAGTTAAACTTCTGAAACAGTGCAGTATTCATTAAGGGGAAAAGTGCAAATGTACAAGCTCTCCATCACACATTGTTTGATGCAAGTGTGAAGACTGTACAAGTCTGATTTAGGAAAGACAGGCCTGTGAGGCTGGCGGGCCTACTGCTGTGTGCTGTGATATTATTCCCAATGTACCTACTTGGTATGTATGCAAATGTTTACAGTATAAAGTACCAATTCTTATTTTTATAGTATTATATTAAGTGTTTTTAAAGTGTGTGTGTGTGTGTACATGTTACTGCAGTTCCTGCAGGAACCAGAAGCCGTTTTGGATAGACCCTGGAACTAGAGTTATAGGCAGTTGTGAGCTGCCCAGTGTGGGCACTGGGAACTGAACTCAGGTCTTAAAGAACAGTAAGCTCTTTTAACCACTAAACCACCCACTGAGTCACTTCTCCAATTTAATGCCTAGCATTATCATATTTAAGGTGGAGGAGCCTAAGAGGGGAAGGCAGTCATTCCGTCTTGAAAATGAACTGATTGAATCATCATTTTTTGTTCCTGTCTGCATTTGAGAAGTGCTTACGTCAGTAGGCCAAGGAGACAGGATTTTAGACACCAGGAAAGAGACACTGTGTGCTTGGAGGTGGTTAGGGAGCACAGGTTTGTGCCCAGGAGAAAGAGAACAAAGGGGGCACCTTTGCATATTCTTTAAAAATGAAAATGTCTTCCTTGTAGACGCCTTTGCACCTACGGCATTCAGCAGAGCAAATCTACGTGCTTAGGAAGTATTGATTGAACTGAAGCGCATACACAGATGGAGATAAGGTTGTAATTTTGCTAAGTTGGTCTGGAAGGGCAGAGGCCCAGACAATGGACTCCTTCCTGGCTGTTTCTGGTGGCTGCCCTGTGAGCTTCCGAGCCCCTCCATGCCTTGGAAGAAACCCCAGTCAGAAAGACTGCACAGTCATGACTAACTGGACACTAGGGACTTCCTGTGCCTGGGGAGCTGAGGTGGAGGAAGATCCACCCACTCTCTCCTGACCAAGTAGAAGAGCAGGTGTTGAGCCAGCTGGTCAACTAGGTCTGGATGGTTTCTTAGGTCTTGGGATGGCAGGAGCACCCCCCCAATGAATTAGAACAGATGATGTTCTAGAAGCCCCAACAAGGAGAATGGAGAACACCTGCTTAACCCCCAGCCTATTGGTTTGAGGGTTTTGAAGGGGATGCAGTATCTTCAAGTGAGAGCCAGGCTTCATTCAGGGGGAGAAGGCAGAGGAGGCGTTCAGAGAAGAGACAGGTGTGGAGAAGGCTGGGGTGGTGACAGATGGAAGGATCTGAGGTGTCTGGAGGCTCAGGAGGTACAAAGTTAAGTGGGCAAGCTTCCACTTGATAAGGGATGGTTTGGGAGTCAGTGGCTGAGGCACACAGGTTGACGGACAGGGAATGAATCTTTTGCATGTTGGAGTGGTGAGACCACGGCAATGGGGAACACGGCTTCTCCAGAAGCCAGCAGGAGCCATCGCATCTTCAGTCCCATCGGAGGAGTCATCACATCTTCCGTCCCATCGCAGGAGTCATTGAATCTCCAGTCCCATCCCAGGAGTCACGGCATCTCCAGTCCCACCGCAGGAGCCGACACATCTCCAGTCCCGTCGCAGGAGTCATGGCATCTCCAGTCCCATCCCAGGGGCCATGGAATCTCCGGTCTCATCGCAAGAGTCATGGCATCTCCAGTCCCATTGCAGGCATCATGGCATCTCCACTCTCATCGCAGGAGTCATGGCATCTCCAGTCCCGTCACAGGAGTCGTTGCATCTCCAGTCCCATCGGAGTCGTCGCATCTCCAGTCCCGTCGCAGGCGTCATCGCATCTCCAGCCCCATTGCAGGAGCCGTCGCATCTCCAGTCCCATCGCAGGAGTCGTTGCATTTCCAGTCCCATCGCAGGAGTCGTTGCATCTCTAGTCCCATTGCAGGAGCCATGGCATCTCCAGTCTCATCGCAGGAGTCGTTGCATCTCCAGTCCCATCACAGGAATCGTCGCATCTTCAGCCCCATCGCAGGAGTCATAGCATCTCCAGTCCCATCGCAGGCATCATGGCATCTCGACTCCCATCGCAGGAGCCATTGCATCTCTAGTCCCACCGCAGGAGCCATGGCATCTCCAGTCCCATCGCAGGAGTCATTGCATCTTCAGTCCCATCGCATCTTCAGTCCCACCGCAGGAACCATCGCATCTTCAGCCCGATCACAGGAGCCATCGCATCTCCAGTCCCATCGCAGGGGCCGTCGCATCTTTAGTCCCATTGCAGGGGCCATCACATCTTCAGTCCCATCGCAGGAGTCATCACATCTCCTGTCCCATCGCAGGAGTCATCGAATCTCCAGTCCCACCGCAGGAGGGCAGTTTGGAGGCTGGGGGAGCTGTGACACACTGAACTTTGACATCCTCTGACAGCCTGGCCAAATAGGGCTTCCTTGGTTGTGCATGTTGAACAGGGACACATCCAGGGGAAGCTCTTGACATGCGTTCACTATGAATGGTGTCCTGCACGAAGAAAGCTCTTTACTTGTAGACAAGAGCTCCAGGAGCACACAGTGCTTAGAGTTTCCACTTTTCTGCCGAGAAAACTGAGGAGCACCAAAGTCCAGCACCTTCTGGATTTCAGTCCTATCATTAATTGGATCAGATTTTGATGTCAGCCTTTGAAGATGCCATGGGTCTTAGCTATGCATCTTGAATGTGAGGTTTTCAGTCCTTGTGCAGTACGGACACCAGAAAGAACCAAGCATCGGCATGCTTCTGAAGGGAAGAAGGTGTCTTAGGGATACAAGAGCAACATTGGAGAGTGACCTCTGTCCTTAGCCACAGCTTAGCCTCTAATTTGGCTGGGCTTTGGCTTCTACCAATAGAGAAGAGTGGAGGGCAAAGGTGACTGGAGACTCGCTGAGTGCAAGGGTTACACTCGGCTGTTGGACTGGGAGCCGGTCACCGTGTTGGTGAGGCCACATATATTGGAGTTTGAGGATCTTTCATCTTGTTCTAGCCTGTTTCTCTTGGAAGGCCTTCCAGTGGTCTTCCTGGGGGTAAATATCCGGCCACCAGCATCCTCAGAGGGAAGCAGAGAAGTATACTGAGGTGTTTGTTTATTTTTCCCCAGCATTGACATTTTAGAAAAGCACTTGCTTTGGTTCCCTTTGAAATGTCTTCCACTCTCCTGGCTCCCCTGAGTCCATAGCTTCAGCTCTGTGTCCACATTAGAGACTTGGTTGTCCCGTATTTCTCCTCTCAGGAGACCCTCACCCTTGAGCAGAAAAGATGACCTGGAGTCCTAGTCACATAATATTCTTGGAGGCCCACATCCTGGCCACTGTGGTAGTGCCTCTGTTTGTGGCTCCCTACCCCCCACGTTTTCATTGCTTAGACCCCTTTACCTCTTCTTGGTGGGGTTGTATTCCCAGGTAAACTGCTCATCAGTGTGACCTCGTCTCAGGCCCTGCCTCCAAAGTACCTTAGGAAGTTACATGTCTGGGGATTTGGAGCTTGGAGAGTGGGCTGGCCACCTCGCCAAGCTAGAAGAGGTTCTAAGTCTTCCTTATACAAACTGTTCCCCTGTCCCCTGTTTTCAGCCCGCCCTTCAGTCCTACTTTCCATGGATCCTGGGGTGTTCAATTCCTGAGGCTTTTTCACAGCTCAGTGGTGTGAAACGCCTGGCTTTTTATTGCTTTCTTTCTCTGCAGGGTATTGGGTTTCAGCATTTTCCGCTCTGATGTATTATTTAGCACCCATGCATCTACTTTCCCTCCTCTGAGATTTTGTTGACTTTGACACCCCTCATCTGGCATCACCTCCTGGGCACTTTCCTTGTCCTTGCAGGCTCAGATTCAATGCCACACAGGGCTGTCTTTCCACTGGACCCCTAGGGAGACCATAGGGAAGATGAAGGCAGCCTTCTACACCAGTGGTCACATGTTCATCAGGAACTCAACATTTCCTTGAGGCCCAGTGTGAAACAAGAGCCTGAAACCTGAATGCCACTTCTATGACACTTATAATTAACTGTGAGATCTGGAGCCAGACAGCAAATGCCTCCAAGCCTCAGTTTCCTCTTCTGTAAAATGAACTGGTGGATCAAGATCCCTTTCAGCTCAGAAGTGCTGTTGATTATGCAGTGTGCCACATCTTAAGGGGACATTTAATTAATTTGTGAGTTTAAGGAGATGGGGCTCTGTACCTGCCTCCCAGAAAAAATGCCTGGGTGATGAGCTTGCCTCAGGCCCAGAGGTGGCTGGTATGCCACCCAGCATCACCTGATACTTTATTATCTCTTGTGGGCATGCAATGGCAACTGTGCAGAATACAAACCTGCCAGCACATGGGGTCGCCTGGGCTTTCACACCGATTGACTTCTTTTTCTAAGATTCCCTGTTATCCAGAATGCATGTAGATAGAGAGGTAAAAAATCCAAGACCTATTTAGAGAACAAAGATGAAGTGCTGAAAAGGAAGAGGCAGAAGACAGGGAAGGAGGAAGGGAGAGAAGGACACACAGAGAGAAAGCATGATATTTTATTGTTTCCAAGTCCTCTGCTCTCACTTGTGACATTGAGGTCTGTTTACACACTGGGATGGGCATGCCAAGCTTCTTTCTATGGCATCCATTAGTACTCAGCTCTTTGCTTTCCCATCCCTCTTTCCTTTCCCTACCAAAGATGCTGCATGTGTTGTGCAGCAGCTCTGAGAATCACACTAGATTCTTATCTAAGCAAAAGAAGGGGATTTTCTCAAGAAAGAGTATTTCACTACTTAAAACCTAGGTTTGCACTGTCTCAACCCAGAACCTCAGTGTCTCTATCCAATCTTTGCCTTGAGCTCCAGGACCACTGTGCAAATCATTTTCTCTGTTGTCCCAGGCTAGGTCAGATTACCTTAGAATTCTATAGTCTCCTTCCAGATAAATATCAACATGAATTCATCATTGTATATGGTACAAGATGTGAAAATGAGACCCTTGTCCACTTTGTCTGTGATTCCAAAGGCTGGACATACAAAACAATGTTCTTTCACACATTAAAGAAAAGGACCAGATGAACTGTTCAGGGATTGCTAAGGAGTGGACTGTAACTGCCTATGTCAATGCTACTGAATCTCTCCTTCCTGCCTGTAGAAGAGGCTGTGGGGGCTGGGGCTGGGGTCAGGGTTTGAGTATGAAATGGCACACATTGACTCATGTGTTTGAACTCTGGGTCCCCAGCTAGTCCTGATGTTTAGGGGAGGTTATGGAATCTTTAGGAGGTGGAGGTTTGCTGGAGTAAGTATGTCACTGGGGGTGGGCTTTATGGTTTATAGCCTGGTTTTGTTTGCTGATTTCTGTTACCTGAATAAAGACACAGGTCAGATTCCTGCTCCCACTACCATACCTCCCTGCCTGTTTTTTTTTTCTCCTGTCCAAGATGGATTGTATCCCTCTGGAACTGTAAGCCAAAACAAACCCTTTCTTCCTTAGGTGGCTGTTGTCAGGGTATTTTTTATCACAGCAACAGGAAAAGAAACAAATACAGATGGGGAGTGGGGGTGAACGACAGTTCTAGAGGCACCAAAGTATTGTGGTGCCTAATAGACTCTGGGTTAGTTCAGCATACGGGGATGTATGAGGCTGGGATTTGGTGACTGGGGTCAAGGCTAATGAATGGGCTCTTGAGGAGAAAACATCATCTCTTCACACCACTGGACAGAGCTTTGGATTTTCTGAGCATCATTCTCCTGAGATGCACTTATGGGTTGTCTACTGACAGGTCTATGCTGAAGGAGCCCCCGTCAGAGAGCTGGCCCCCAATAGAAAGATGGGATAGGGGTGCTCAGGACACAGTGGAGAGCTGCCAGGGGCCACCTGAGAAGAAGTTTGTGAGGCTGAGGATGTCTCTCAGATACAGAGTGCTTGCCTACTAAGCACAGAGTTCTGTACTCAGCACCGAAAGGTGAGGCTTTGCTTGGTGGAAGAAAGTGGGGAACAAGACCTTAGGATGCAGTGGCTTGAGCTGTTTCTGAAACACAGCAGCAGAGGTAGAAGGAAAGAGGTACCAAAGAAACAGGTGAGACAGAGATGGACAGAGAGAGAGAGAGAGAGAGAGAGAGAGAGAGAGAGAGAGAGAGAGAGAGAGAGAGAGAGAGAGAGGAGAGAGAGAGAGCCGGTAAACCAGTATTTTAATATTTGTACAACCCAAGGTACTGACATCAGAACCACAGCTGCACCTTCCCTGCAAATAAACAAACCTTCCCCTTCCCCTAGCCTTGGAAGATGTAGGAGCTAATGTAACGGGGACGGAATGACCTGGAGAATAGTCAGGGAGCGACCACAATTTCCTCCTGGTCTCACCGGGCTCAGTGACACTCCAACAGTGTAAGTTGGTCCTTTTTAGTTCACCCATCTCCCTTTTGTTTTGTTTTTAATTGGCACAATCTCTCATTAATTTCTCACCCTTGAGCTACCATTTACCCCCCTTCTTGACATAGCAAAAACACATCTAATGGGGATCCATGCCTGCACCGTCCCGCTCTGGAATAGCCTAGCCATGGTCAGTGCTTGTCTGTCTGGGGAAGAAATGTAAGATGAGAGTCCTACAGCACTCTAGGAGGGGTAGAAGAGGCTAGCCCACTGAGGATCTGGGCAGAGCAATAAAGGAGGGTGCAAAATCCAAGTACCATGAGCAGTTATGTGCTTGGGTTATGGTTGGGAGAAAACCCCGCATGAGGGGGTGCAGAATTCAGGTCAAGCTCTGATACCAAAAAATCGTCACAGCTAGGCTGTCCTCTTGGAACCCTTAGGGCTCCCTCCTGGGTAGTGCTGCTGACTCACAAGAGCTCCTAGGCTGGTTTTGAGAAGTAGGCTTAGTGCCTAGGGAATAAGACCTGTGTGTAAAGAATGTGACATCTCTGTCTCTCCACTCTGTTGTTCAGTTGCATTCAAGACAGTCGTGAACATCAGACTGACAGCATTGTTTCAGAGCTTCTTAAGACACAGATACTTGGGGCTTACACTGCTGGTGATGTGAGAGTTTGAGGTGGGCTTGGGAATGGACGCCATGATTCTATCAGGGCCCCCAGATCACTAAGCATGTGGCCAACGCAACCAATTTGCACACACTAACTGCCTGTAGTTGACTTCATGTTTCCTGCTTTTCCTTCAGAATGTTATGTAATTAAAACTGAGCTCGTGGGCGAGGGACTCGAGAGGGGCAGGGAAGGAACAAGGGTGCAATTAGAGGTTTCTCCAGTACCCTGACAGAGGGTTATTTCAGCCTGGAGTGCGGCAGGTGGGGTCCCTTCTGACAATGCCAGAACAGCTCATGAATCTCCCTCCCATCTCACTAAATGTTTGCCCACACGCAAGACTCTCTTGGCTTCTTGGTGATGATGCTGTGAAATCCTGCCTCCTCCAGCCCTGCCTGCTGAGTAATTTATGGGACCCAGAGGATAAGGAAAGTAATTGGGTTTTGTTTTCCCCACTGTCAGGCTCATTCTGCTGCAGAGGAGTTCTGATTTCTGGGAAGTCTACTGGTCTGTCACATTCACAAGGAGAGGAGGAGGGTGTTTACAGCCCTCGGAAGAAAAAACAACTTCCAAAGCTGTGCTTTCTTTCTGCACACAGTGGTGATTAAAAATAGAAGCCAATTAGCCCTGGAGAAGTTGGGTGCCAAATAGCTGGGGTATCCGAAGAAAAGCCCACTCTCCTCACTATTTTTGGTGAAGGGAGCAGCATTTCCAACAGGTGGAATTCAGAGCAGTAACAACCAGTGGTGACTCTGTTTCTCTGAGGCTCACTTGTTCCCCGGATGCTTCCTCCTGAAGGATTGGCTGCTAGGTTGGAAAGCAGAGGGGATGCTGGCTAGCAGGTGCAGATGGACTTGAACTGTGGCTTTTTAGGTGTCTTAGTGCTCTGTTCCTGTGAAGAGACACCATGACCAAGGCAACTTTTATAAAAAGGAAGCACTTAATTAGAAGCTTGTTTACAGTTTTAGAGGGTTAGTCTATGATCATCATGCTGGGAAGCAGACAGGCATGGTGCTGGAGCAGTAGCTGAGAGCTTCTCATCCTGATCTGGAGGAAGTAGCTAGAGAGACACTGGGCTTGGTGTGGGCTAAGCCCACCCCCAGTGACACACCTTTCAAGGACACACCTACACCACTAAAGCCACACTACCTATTTCATCCCAACAGTTGACCAACTGAGAGCCAAGCATTCAAATATATGTATCTGTGGGGGTGATTCTTATTCAAACCACCACATTAGGCCATGAGGGGTTTCTTGTACAGCTCCAGTGCAGGATGAAACAGACTAGCCTATGGTGGGGCTGAAACTATGCAATTAGCTCCATGAGTCTCGTGGGTCAATAATATCATTCATTCACTCAGTGTCATGCATGCATGTGAAGCCATTGGTCAACCTCAGGTGTCATTCCTCAGGATGCCATCCATCTCAATTTCAGAGACGGGATCTCAACATTTGGAATCCAACAACTCAGTAGGTTCCTATTGAACCTCAGGGATACACCTGCCCCTGCCTTCCCCATGCTGGAATTAGAGCCACAGGCTACCACAGCCAACTTTGACGCTGTGACTGACCTTGGATTCTCATGCTTACATGGCAAACTCTTTATTTAGCTATGATGTCTCCTTAGCCCCACTTGATACAAGATGAGGAACCCTATACCAGGTGTTTCTCTAAACACTGGGGTATAGTGCCCACAAAATGCCTCATTGTGTGTGTGTGTGTGTGTGTGTGTGTGTGTGTGTGTGTGTGTGTGTGTGTGTGTGTGAAGCTGCAGTTTGACTTCCAAACCCTTGTTCTACTGGTTTGGGTATGATCATAAATCTTACAAAATGTCCTGATCCCAAACTTCATTTGCCGAAAAAGTTCCAAGGTCTATCAGTGTTTCTTGAATTTTCCTGGCCAAGAATCATCTAGAAGGGCCTGTAAACCCAGGCCTCCCACTAGAGACTGGTTCTGAATGCCAGGCCCAGCCTCATTTGCCAGAAACACTGTGTGAGAAAGACAGGGAACATTAATTCTGCTATCTCTCATTTAATCTAGTGTACTCAAAATGAATATCCTTTCAATAAATAATCAATATCATGTAACGAGAGGCCTCCTGCTCTTCTTTGTAGTGAGTCTTCAAGATTCACTGTGTGTCTGGTACCTGTTGCACCACTCACTATGAGATAGGCACTTCCAAGTGCTCACTGCTACCCGGGACCAGGGCCTTCCGCTGGACCATGCTCTGAACCTTGGGCTTCTAACTTGTGCTCCAGGAGGTTTGGGAGATAAAGTCTGGCACTGCTAAGGAGCTCCACCAGCTCCACACTGTGTTAGAACACATTGTGTATTAGAACAATGTTGGGGGCAGGCAGTTATATCAGTAGGTGGACTCCTTCAATGGGTAACTAATGTGCACAGGTGTTCTCAGACCTGCCCCTCCATTGCTTATTTCAGTCTCCCATGACCTATTTATTGTCTCTCTGTCTGTCTAATTATTTTGAGACTGGGTCTCGCTGTGTAGCCCTGCCTGATTTGGAACTTACTATGTAGACCAAGCTAGCCTTGCACTCACAGAGATCCACCCACCTCTTTCTCAGGCCCCTCAATGCCTGGATAGCGCCCCCCCTCTCCAGCTGACAATCATAAAGACATAATGGTGCCACAGACGATCCAAAGAAGAGAAGTTTAAATGATCAAAGGCATAAGGAGGCTGACTGGTGAAGACAAACTCGAAAGTACAAAGGACTTCAAGCTTGAATGAGGAGGCTGAGAGGCGCTGATGATCAAAGGCTGCAGAGCTAGGAAGCAAATGGAGAGGCTGAACATGAATGCAGGATGATGATCTCCAAATAGCCCAGCCTCAGGGAATGATGGGTGGATGGGAAGAGCTTGCATAGCAAAGACAGGGACAAGTTGTGTGCCTGGCTACCTAAAGGGCAGGAGCTCAGGCCCTGTGATGCAGCAATCTCTGTGACACAGATTCAGGCAGTTTGGTTTGAGCTTACAACACCCTAAAGCCTCCCATATTTCCTAAGTAAAAAGTCAAGTTTGTTTTTATAAAGAATGTTTTCCATCTGTCTATCCACCCACCCCACCCACCCATGTTGATTAAAATTCATAAAGGCCTATGCTGTGAGATGAATTTTGTTGCGGGTTTTAACATGTAGAAAGTCACTTAGAGTACACAATTCTGTAGAGTAGATGTTGCCATCTGTACTTCGTGAGGTAGACATATTTCAAGAGGGGTTAGGGCCTTGTCCAGATGCATGCGGCAGGCACTCTGCTTTGAAAGCCAGAGGATTAATCCCCATCTTAGCTGCTTTCCTGTTGCTGTGCTAAAATACTCTGGTAAAAGTCACCTGAGAGAGAAAAGGTTCTTCCTGGCTTACAGGTGCAAGGTGACACAGTCCATCACGGTGGGGAAGACATGGCAGCAGGTGGTGAAGGTGCGATGTTGGCAAGAGCAGGAGGCTACTGGTCACGTCACATCTGCACTCCTGAAATGGAGAATGAACAGGAAGTGGGGCCGGACTATAAAATCCCAACACCTATTTCCTCAGTGAGCCACTTCCTCCTATGAGATTCCAGCTCCTGAAACTTCCCCAAGAGTGCCACCAGCTAGGGACCAAATGTTTCAATACTTGAGCCTGTATGTAGACCTGTGGCTTGAGACTTCTTTGGGGGGCCAAATCATCCTTTCACAGAGGTCACCTAAGACCATTGGAAAACACAGATATTTGCATTATGATTCATATCAGGGGCAAAATTATAGTTATGAAGTAAGAACAAAAATGTGGTTGGGGGTCGCTGAAGTGATGCTAGCCAGCTTGAGCATGGTGAGCATAGCTCTGTCAGGCCTTGCCCTTCTCCCGTTCCCTTGGCCTTGATGAAAAACTGTTAGATTAGATCCCTGAAGCTAGCCCCTAAGGTCCATTTCCTTATTTGGCCACTTTCTCTCCCTGAGGCTGACTCCCAAGGTCCATCTATCAAAGTATTGAAGTCCAGCAATCAAAAGTGCCCTTTGGCTCATTTCAATTAACATGCCCAATTAAAATGAAACACTTCATCCTAACACAAGATTTCCCCTTGTACCTTTATAAACTGCCATTTTCCTGCCACATCTGCCTCCTCTCTATCCAGAGGAAATTCTTTGTCTTTGGCTCCCCTGGGGGCAGGGACAAATACCCCTTCCCCTTCCCCATGGTCCCCTTTTCTTCTCCCACATTCTCCATCTCTTGTCTTTGCCTCTTATTCACTGCCCTCTGTCCCTCTGGATCTCCTTTGTGCTGAAAACTTGGTCTTGGGGTCCTGAGCTGAGACTTTTTCTTTAAAAAACTTTCTGTGGCCTGGTCACAAGCCAGTGTTTCGGGGAGGCTTTGGACTGCTGTTACTCAACTGCAAATGTGTCCAATTAGTTTTCAGTGGAAACAAAGAGAGACTACCTTTAGATGTGTCCCTATGAAGAATCATGCACTTACACACTGCTATACTTATTAAGGAAATCTTTTTCAACTTTATAGTTCACAGTAATGGCCCACCTGCTGTGTGTCAGTGACAACATTGGACCCAGGCTAGGATTAGAGCCAGCCTGCCTACCAGCCTGCTTGCAAGTCTGAGGTTTCTCCAGCTTAGTATCTTTACAAGTAGTGACCTTTTCTTGCTGTCAGGTATGCAGAGTAAGTCAGGATTTGACATTTTATTCTTGGCATTTGATTGAGATGCCTGAAATATGTTACATGGACCCACAGAATCGTTAGGGTCGGTAACAGGGAGAAGTGGGTGGCGGCTCCCGACCAAAGGTTGAATGTCAAACAACAATCACTCTGGGAGACTCTGGAAGAGGGGCTCAGGTTTCTCCCATTTACTTTTGGTATATCCCACATTTGGGTTGTTTTCACATGGTAACATCTCCATCTGGAGCAGCCTCTTTCCACATTTGAGTCCCATTCTCAATGCCCAGTGCATTTGTTAGAATAGAGGAAGGTGTGCTACAGTAGCAAATGCATTTCAGAATTTCAGCCATGACATGGAATGACTTTATCCCTTTTAGAGGTACCTGCTGAGGACTGAGTGGACTTCTTTTGAGAGTCTCTTCTATAGGGCTTGTTGCTATGGGTCTCCTGCATGGGTCTCTCTGGCTTGAGCATCTTGCTAGGTTCTTGGGTGTGGGCCCCCTGCACAGGTACCCTGCAGGGCTCTCTTGTAAATCTCTTCTGCCGGGCTTCACTTTGCAGCCCTCCTATGGACATGGGCTTGCTTAGAGCTAGTGGCTCAGTGATCTATCCATTTCTTTACTACAGCTCTGCCATGTTAGAACCTAAACAAAAAGCAGGAGAATGGGGTGTGGAGGGAGCCGAGGGAGAACACACATGTTTATAATTGACTTAGACTTCAGAAGGGAAGGCACACTGTATTCTATTCATGTCCCCCTTGAGAATGTCAGGCGACCTGGTTCAGATGCCCTAGGTCTGAAGATAATGAAGAGCCTACAGATACTTTGTGAGTAGAAATAGTCTCTGTGGTGCCAGATCTGGCTTCACCCCTCTGGAGTGCTACCTTCTAGCAGTGTTCCTAGAGAACTCCACCTCAAACTTTGCATCGGCAAGGTTAACTGGAAGTATCAAACTGGCAGGACTTTGAACTGTCCTTTGACCTACATTGGCCTCAGACCACTGTCCGGACAGTGAGCTCTGTTCAGTAGGAAACTTGCCATTTTTTCCTCCTGCATGCTGCCCTCACACAGAGCACCTCATTCTCTGTCCGTGGTGCTGAAAGTTTGGTTCATTCCCCAGTGTGGGATGGATAGTTAGATGGTAAATACTTCTCTCATCACATAGACAGGGATGGGCGTCCTGGCTTCTCAGCCACATAGTGGGAAAGGCCATGGAAATTTAGTTCACTGTGAACACACTAATCTTTGGTCAGCAGTGTTGAGCTAACCATGCAGACTAATTCAGGTACTGGCTCTGACAGTTCGTCTTGATTACTGATTGAATGTGGACTCAACTAAGAGTCATGGTCCTGAGTGGGTCTGTGATATCATTTCAGGAAGGATACCTGGGGCATGAAAGACCCTCTCACAGAGAGAGCAGGTGCTCAGATGTGACAAGCGCCCAGGGAAAGCAGCACTTCTTAAAAGCCTGCCCTTGGTTCTTGATGGTGTCTGTGAATTGCTGTCACTGCTCCTGTCACCCCCACTGCCCTCCGGTTCTGATCCTTCTGCACACATGCAGTGTGAGAGAAAAGACACACAAGTCTATTTTCTACTTAGGGAAAGCTTTCTCTCCAACCTTCAGCTCTTTCCCCGGGCTGCAGCTATGATGTGTTCTAGTCTTCACTGTATGAGAAGGACTGAGCTGGTGGCACGATGAGGGACTCAAGAGTGTAGCTCTTGTGAGTGGGTGGAGGGAGGAGGCATACAGCTTCAGTGAAAGAATAAAGAAATTTCAGAGAAATGAGAATTAACATCTGGAAGAAAGCATAGGCTAATTCCAAAATATGATTTACAAATATGATTCCAGTTATTAACAAAGTACTAGAGAAAGGACAGCTTTGCAAGACCCCAAGCCCAGGGGAGGGATCATAGCCAGTCATGATGGGAAAGAGACTTGTGACCCCAGAAACTGGGTTAGGGACTAATAGATGTTGGTGTTCTGTGTGGCCTACTCTCCCAAGACATGCAGAACTCCCATGTAATATACCTGCAATCAAGGCAGAAGAAGAAGAAGAAGAAGAAGAAGAAGAAGAAGAAGAAGAAGAAGAAGAAGAAAAGAAGAAGTATGAATATGTCTATCCCTGTTACTTCATCCTAGCACTCCATGGGATGTCTCCATCTAATGATGGGCTGAGCCTCAGTAGTCTGAGACTGGCGTTTAAACCTTCTTTCCACAAAACTAAGTAGCTGTGGGAGACCTGAGGCAAGAACCAAAAATGACACATTGCAAGGTCACTGCCATTAAATGACAAGGCTGAGTATGAGTGGGAAGTAAGCATTGCCCTTAGGGATGGTGCTTTGGAGGATGGGCCTTGCTTCTCCCCAGAAATCACTGCCTATAACTCAAATGATCAACTTGTGATTTTCCCAGATCTACAAGCTAGCCATGGCCAGGCTGTAGTGGCAACTGAGTATTGCAGGGTCCAAGACTGGCTGGCAGTGTGGCCCACACAGGGCTAAGCAGTGACTGAAGAGACCACATAAGAAGAGACAGGAGAAAGAATCCAAGAAAGTGAGTATGAGATCATCTGAATTCTGCTGTTCAAAGAGGAGCCCAACAGATAGATCTGCCTGACAGTCAACCTCATGGTTTGCTATAGAATGACATTCGGCTACTTAGGAAAACTATTCTGGGTGTTTCTGTGAGCTTAATGTTTGAACAGGTGAACTTTGAGCAAAGCAGGAGTACCTTCCCTAAGGGTTCATGTCCTCAGTTGAAAGTCTTGCCCTTCTCAAGTCTGAGAGCAAATTCCTCCTGGCTCCCTGTTCTGGTCAGCTTTACATTGTTATGACAACATGCCTGAGAAAAGGATTGGGCTGACAGTCCTGGAGGCAAGAGTCCAAGATCAGGTAGCCCATAGCTTTGGGAATGTACCAAAGGGTAGGCATCATGGCAGAAGTATGTGACAGAGCCAAGAGCTTACATAGGAGCTCATGAGCTAAAGAGATGAGCCAGGGTCCCCCATCCTCTTGAAGGCACCATTTCATATGCTAAGGACCTCCACTGAGCCTGCCTCCTAAGGCTCTCCCACCTCTTATCTCTCAGGGACTGCATCATTACCACACAGGAATGCTCGTTTTCTAGATTTGGAGCTTTGACTTCCTGCTTCTGCAGTTACTCCATGGTTTCACATGGGACTGTCCTATAGAACGTGGACTTAAAGTCTGCCCCTCCTCCCTCTGTCTGTCTCTTATATTGGTTCTGGATCTCTAGTCAACCCTGATTAGTATGGAGTGTTTACTGATTAGCTTGTCCCTCCAACAGTGGAGCCTGGTGGAAGTCTCTTCAACAGATGCAAGGTCTCAGTGAGGAGCGGGGAGTAGACCAGCATAGTTTGTCTACTTAAGGTTTCTTTTCCTGCTGTTGGTTTATTGTTTGTGAGTCACTGAAACAGCTTTTATTCAACAGAAGAGCATTAGAGAATCTTTTCCATGGGCAGCATCAGATACTTGCAGACAGGCTTTTAAAATGCCACCTACCATCTTCACTGGCCTTTTCTTGAGGCTCTCCTGAAGCTTTATCTGGGGGAGTATCGGATTCACAGGATTCTTTACCCAAGTGGTGTAGCTGAGGTCACTAGATGTGGTTTATTAGGCAGAGTTCCTAGAGTGCAGCCCTCTTTCTGAAGATGTGAATGCAAGAAAGAGATCACATAGTCCTACCATCCTACAAATCACCCATGATGCTCAGAACAATAGCAATAAAGGTTATTAAGGTCATCTCATTGTGTTCAGTTTTTCCCCATCCCCATCCCCTCCTTCTCCTCTCCCTCCCTCTTCTCCCCTCTTTGTCCCCCCTCCCTTATTCATTCCCCTTCTCTTTGCTGGTATTGAGAATGGATGATATCCAGATATAATGATAAATATTGTCAATTTGACAGAATCTAGAATCATCTGAGGGAGGAGCCTGAGTGTGCCAGAAGGGGGATATCTCAATTACATTAAATGGTGTGGGTAGAATCATCTTAGCTGTGGGTGGGACCATTCCCTGGGCAGGGGATCCTTAGCTATATAAAATAGAGAGAGTGGACTGAGCTGAGCTGAGCTGAGCTGAGCTGAGCACTGGGTGTGAATTCATGTCATTGCTCTTTTCTGACTACAGAGAGAACATGACAATCAGCTTCAGGATCCTGCTGCTTTGGCTTCCCCACCATCATGGACTGTACCTTTAACTCTGAGCTAGGATAATCTCTCTCTCTCTCTCTCTCTCTCTCTCTCTCTCTCTCTCTCTCTCTCTCTCTCTCTGGTTTTTCAAGACAGGGTTTCTCTGTGTAGCTTTACACCTTTCCTGGATCTCGCTCTGTAACCCAGGTTGGCCTTGAACTCACAGAGATCCGCCTGGCTCTGCCTCCCGAGTGCTGGGATTAAAGGCGTGAGCCACCACCGCCCAGCTTCCTTTCTCTCTTAAGTTGCTCTTCTCAAAAGTATCTTATCACAGCATCAGGGAAAGGAGCCGAGGCAGCAGGGCATCTCACATGCTGGGCAAACACTCTGCCACTCTACTTAGCCCAGTACCCACCTCTCCCTGACAATGCTGGTTTTTCCTTCTGTTTCTTCCACACTGTCCTGACATCAGTTGCACACATCTGTGCTGTTGGCTTCTCTCACACCACTCCAAGATTTCATACGGTCTCGATCTCCTCCCTTGTTCCCACTAATGTGTGACAGTATCCACTTGTGTACACCCACAAGAGACACGTCTAAGATGCGAAGAAAGGTAAAGACACAGCTGGCAGTTGTTCCTAAATTTCCCTAACAGCCCTTAAAGACCCATGGAGGTGTGCCGTTAGCTGTGGGAGAATGCAAAACGCTACGTTTCAACTGTGTTTTCGCCTACCTTGCTGTGGAAGTCGGACCATGTGTTTTGAATACAAGAACTAAATGCCTTAAGGAAAGTCTGGAAACTGAGTCTGAACATGGAGGTACCATCATCCTATGGACCTTGGAGCTGTGTGGGGAACAGTAAGCATGCGCTGTATGCACAGGCAGTGATCTAGTTCACAGCGGCTGGCTGCCTTGTGCTGGCTTCCTTGAAGGAGCTAGAAACTTCATGGACCGTATTGTAAGCTTTCTCAATCTTCTTCACATTGAAAGGTAGTTTTTGCAAACGTGGGGCTCAAAGTGCTGAACAGTCAAATAGCTTTCACTTCTGGGGTGTGAATGCTGTCTCCTTTGAATTTATTTCCAAGCCTTCTGTACAAAATTCCTGTCAGCCATTTAACCTGGCTGCGCTGTTCTCCAGCTCTCCCTGACATCATCAATTTGCTGCAAATCATTTTGAAATCTGATGGTTTATTAATGTGGTATGCCGCTCTGATCCCTTCTAGAAGTCTAAGACCGAGAGACCCTGAGGTGCGGAGGACAGAGGCCACTGTACAATTCAGCCATCTTTCCTCTCTCATGAGTCTGAGGGCTCTCACCTTGGCCACTCAGATAGTACCTGGGGTACCTGGAGCCTCTGAGTCGCTCTTGTTTCTGCTTCTCACACAGCCTGAGGTTGGGTGCACAGATATCACTCACAGTTTATTCTCATGGACCATGTTATTCAGACCTGTCTGTCCTTGAATAATGAAGGAGAGGAGAGCCTCTGTATGCTCCAAATGTCACCTGTCCTTCAAACAGTGACCTTCACGTCCAAAGGCCATTTGCTCAGCGTACTCTGTGAGGTGATCCCTGTGTCTGGGACCTGTGGAAGGCAGGGCAAGCAAGGAGGCCTTTACAAGCAGAAGGGTGGAAGGGAGGAGGGACCTCGCACCCCAGACTGAGAAGAAGCTGGTGGTAGGCATAGCCTGTCTCTGAACTCACTCTGAGTCTCCAGCCATGTGGAGTCAGAAGACCTCAGCTAGGGTGTCTGTCTGCAGAACTGGGTTCTCATTTGGGGTTGGTCAGAAGCAGCATGTGGGGAAGTGCTGTTCCCAGGTGCCTGACTTATGCCGTGTGGTTGGCGGGGGTAACTCCCAGCTCATCTCTTTTGTGAGCATGGACAGTGAGGAGCCTAGCCTTCATTTGGTACCAGCCTTGTGACACTGTGGCTAATTCCTCTGCCTTCTCTCACACTGGCTCCTCCACCCATGTATCAGCTGTTTTCCACCTCTGTGACAAGAATGCCAGACAGAAAGACCATGAGAAAGGAAGGCCGTGCTGCTCATGGGGTTGCCAGAACATCATGGCGGCAGGAGCCTTGGCGTAGGAGGCTGTTCACATCATGGCTGACAGAAAACAAAGCTCAAAGTAAAAGTGACCAGTAGGTGTCAATTTTAAAGGCTGTCACTCCCTCCAGCCAGGCCCCACCTCAGCCTCCTAAAGGTTCCACAGCCTTCCAAAGTAGAAGGAAGGGGAGGGAGAGGGGAAGTTTGAGAGGGAGGGAAAAGGTGTGGAGAGGGAAGGGGAATGTGAAGAAATGGTGTGGAAGAGCAAGACAAAACCCAGAATCCCTTACCTCATGCCCGTGTTTACCAGATTGGTGGAGGCTGGCACCCTCCTGAGCCCACGCTGCCCTCCAGAGGTTAGCACCCTCCTTCACTTGCACACCTGAGATTCTCCCCAGCCTGGCTTGCTATACTTTCCTAAATCAGTCTGTACGTATTGTCAAAAGGAAAGTCCAGTAAGGAAAACATTTTTTTTCAAGTAATTTACTGGTAACTGGATTACGGGTAAGCCAAGAGGACAAAGAAATCCACCTTAACACGTCCAACAGGCATTCCGTTACCCCAGCCCGTGGCTTTGCCTCCAGTCTCAGCTCTCTGCCTTCCCAGGCCAGCGTGTGCACCTTCACTGCCCCTGTCCCAGGGTTCGCCACCATGCTCAGCCAGCCCCTGTGCACCGCAGGCTGGTTCTCAAAGACCTTGTCACCTCTGTCCTCGTACCGCCACACCTTCCCCCTCTTCCCTCATAGCGCGCCATACCATTGCCCACTTAACTTTACGATGATTTAATTATGATAATTTAACAACGTTTTCAACCACCCTAGACACAAGTAGAGAAAGCATTCCGTTTTTGTTCATCTCGTCCCATTTAAAATAGCACACTGTCTAACAAAATAGAACACACTCAACAGATATCCCCTGAGTGGAAGAGCAGCTAAGTGAGTGGAAAATTCTCAGATGGATCTGGACTAGAAAGGAAGGTGAAACTAAGTAGATGGGCCCTCACATTGGTCACCCCTACCCCATCACTCCCCACAGCATAGGGACCCAGTGTGTTTTGTGTTCACCCTGGTGGCCCCCACAGCAAATAAACAACACCACTCACACAGCCTTGACACAGCTGATGAGCCATTCAGCCTCTGATGCTATGATGCTACTTGCTGTTTTTTAAGCAGACCAAGGGCTAAAGCAGTGGTTCTCAACCTTCCTAATACTGTGACCCTCAGTTTAACACAGTTCCTCATATTGTGGTGACCCTCAACCATAAAATTATTTTCATTGCTATGTCATATCCTTAATTTTGCAATTGTTATGAATTGTATTGCAAATATCTGATATGAAGAGTATCTGATATGTGGGGTCATGACCCACATGTTGAGAACCACTGGTTTAAGGAGTCATACACACTTTGTTGTGAAAGACAAGGGGGCATCTGAAATGCAGGACTTCCACAGTCCAACTTGAAGGCCCATGCTTTTTACTCAGCTAGAACCTGTATTTGGCATCTCTCCAGCCTTCCTCACTTCAAAGACACATGTTTGTTGGGCATACTGCACGCTATTGTGTTCTGTCGTTCTTTGGTCTGTGTTAGTTGTGTCCTCCAGCACTTGGCTTCTCCTCTGCCAGGGGAGGCTGCTTCTTGTTAGCAAATATTTGGGTTTGACCTGTGATTTGCTGACATGGAGAAAGCCTTTTCATACATGTACACATACATGCACACACATACACACACACATATACACACTCACATACACACACATACATACACACACACATATGTATACTCACATCTCAAGACTTGCTCTTCCTAATAACACAGCTTGGATATTTTTAATCTTTTGTGTCTGAATATATTATGACTGGGTCTGGAGCGACATCAATGGCCCAGCAATGAAGAAACTGTGCTGCTTTTCCAGAGGACCTGAGTTCAGTTCCCAGCACTCATGTCTGGTGGCTCACGACTACCTATAACTCCAGCTCCAGGGGCCTGATGCCCTCTTTTGGATTCCAAGGGCACCTGCAGTCACATGCCTATACTCACAAGCACATATATACATAATTCAAAAATAATAAAAATAAATCTGAAAAATACTGTGACTTGATTAATTGACCTCAAAATCCACTATTGGGCTGTAACTTGTAGTTTGAAAAGCTGTAGCTTTGTTGACCCAGCGTAACTATTGCAGATCAAATCTGGTACTCACAGGCCACAAGATGGGCATTGGTAAAGGATGCAAGATAAACACAGCCCAGAGCATTTCCTGAAGGATGCTGTCAGGTTCAGCCTCTGTCAACCTCTCTTTCGTGAGCTTCCTGCAACAACAAGTCCTTCTGAGAATCCCTAAGTGGAACATTTGTGATTTCTGAGGCTCTTCTTGGTTTGGTCTATTGTGGTTCTTAAGTTTTGTTTACATCTCTGGAATTTCCTTGTCTCTGGCTGTCCTGTTCTGTATCCTAACCAAGGTCCCTTCTACCCTAGTCCTCCCAGTGGCCAAGAAAATCTGGACATCCACCTTCAAGCCTGGCCCCTCTGTCTGCTCACAGGTACCTGAGAGGAAACCAATTTTAAGAAATGGTTCTCTAGCACTCTCTGGATAGTTCACAGATCCAGACAGCACCATTCCAGGCACTGCGGACACAGTTGGATCATAGATGGTCTGGGAATCAGACAGACCCCCAGCTGTTGAGAATTATTAGTATGTTTTAGTGAGTGCTGAGTATGCTCTGAGCAAAGGCCAAGAAGACACCAGTTATCTCTACAGGGTCTCCTTCCTCCTTGTTAGGTCTAAGCATGGCATCCCACAGAGCTTTTGCATATTTGGCTCTTTCTTCAGGGGAGTGGATGATGGAACCATGAGGGCAGTGGGTGCCATAGTGATAAGATGCTTTTACCTCTTTCATAGGGGTTCTGATGGACCACATGAGGATATCATGCTATTTGGGAAACTGGGTATTTTATTATGTCATTGCTTCTGAAAGCAAAGTCTTCCCCAGAAAAAAATCACCAGAAAAGCTTAGTGCATAGAGACAGCATAGAGGTTGAGAGCACATACTGCTCCCATGGAAGATCCAAGTTCAGTCCCCAGCACCTAAGCTGCTCCAGACATGTGATGCCCTCTTTTGACCTCCGCATGCACTGACTGAACTCACATGTATATGCCCCCTGACACACAATTATAAAACTAAAGTAATAAAAAGTTTAAATATCCTCATCTTCAACCCCGTGCAAAGTAACTTATATAAGCCACCATCCATAAGTTCGTTCTACTGTAGTGAAATTAAGAAACAAGTCCAAATTAAACTCCTTTACATAGTCTAGAAATTTTATTATTAATCTTTCAATTGAATAATTGAGTTTATGAAAAATAGAAGAGAGTTTGAATATTATTTATTAGACTACTGCTTCAAACTGTTACCATCAAAAGGTCATTTAAATGGTGAGAATGTACTGCTTTAAAAGCACCTCATCATGAAATTTTAATAGTTGACTATCCCACGCTTTTCATTCAATTACTGCAGAGATGAATTATGTATAAGGGTATACCTGTGCTTATTTCCTTATTTACATTTATGAGTATGTCTGTATGCTCACGGCATGCTTGCTGGGGCAGCGGCTGGAGGCCAGCTGCCCTCCACGTGAGAGAATGTCTGTAGCTGAGTTAGAAGAACCTGGAGAATCTGAACAACGGTCTAGGACTTGATGGGTACTGCAAGTGCTATCTAGAACTCCCGCTGATGCAAAGCTGAAGACCTCAGAGTCAATATTATCTCAAGTCAGTCTCCAAGTCCCCACCCCAGTGATGTGAAGACATATGGACTTTTGCTTAAGGTCCCAGTGCTGGGCCCCCTTGGTGCCTTCTAGCACAATATGGCACATTAGCTCTGACTTTGGTCTATGTTGTCTCTGGGATGCATTACAATGGCTGTCTGGAGCAACAAATAAAAGGATCCTCCTGGCAGCCAGTCCCCAGCTGAGCATGGAGTTGTTCCTGCTGGGCCTGCCAGGGTTTCTGTTGGATCCGGGAGCCAGATTCTCACTCAAGTGAGTGCCCATGTTTCAGTCTCAGGTACCGACCCAAGCATGTCTCCTGGGAGCCCAAGGCCTAGGAGTTTGCCTGTGCCTAATGTTCCATCCCATGGGAACCAGCGTCTCTTGCCCTTCTGTACTCTTGTGTTACAAGGCTCCCTGGCTTGGGCTGCGTCTCCTAATTCTGCATAGTTGATTTGGAATGATGTTCCCAGTGAGGGAGCTCAAAGGCCCCTCTGTCTTCTCCTTCCTGCAGTGGTAGATTTGTCCTCCTGAGGCTTCCAAGACTCTCCCTATCAGGTAGATTCTTAACACAGGTCTGACCAGTTCTCTTTCTGCTCGTGAACTGTGTTTGCGGGAAAGGATGCTACTGCATGTTGGACTTCTTTGACTCAGCTGGCTGTGTCCTGACTTCCTGTGCCATCTGGCACCCAAGCCTGTTCTGCACTGGGTCCACCACGGCTGTTCTCTGCTCTTCCCCCACAGAGGCTGAGGTGCTGCGGCCTCAGTTGGCACCTCCCTGCTGATGGGCAGAGGAGATGAAGCAGCCTTTCCTCCTGTGTGTGTCCTGCATCCTTCCTCTCCTAAACTCTAACAGAGTATATCCAGAGCTGGTGTCCTGCAATCCCCAGCTGTGTTTTCCCCATTGGCTTGGCCGTCCTGTCCCCCCTGTCCTGTTTGGAGATCCCATTCTCTGTAAAGAAGGCTTTTCTAGATTGGTTCAGCCATGAGGGTGGAAGTGGGGCCACCAGAAAGTATCCCGTCTATGGCAGGCTTTGCCTGGTAGCGAATCTGACCTTGTCAGACGGTCCCTCCCACTGTGTTTTCAGCCCTAAGGTACCACACCCACCCACTTCTGTCCTAGCTTCTGAGACAAGCATGCATACCTGGGAGACGAGAGCATCTACTCACCACTGTCTTTCTGAACCTGTGGCCGAGAAGCCCTGGTCTGTCCTGACTGTTAGTTAGCTTGTCGTCAATTTCATAAAAGCCCAGCCTTTCTAAACAAATGAAGTTATGTGACCTCTGTAATGCAGATGTTGATAATGAAGGGTCCAGGAATATGAAAAAATTGTGTGTTTGTAGCCTTTGCACATTATTTCTGAGTGTATTAGGACTGATAGAGTCTTTGACCCCTTTGCCCTGCATTCTCCCAGGCAGAGGAAAGACAATTTAAATGAACCCACGACTATGAAAACATTTTAAACTAACCCCCTGTAATCAGAAGTCATAAATCCTGGATCCCCCTCCATCTCGGAGGTGCCCAGAGAGTGCTAGCTCAAGTCTCAGGACACTAAGATGCCCCAAATGCCATAAATTCCAGTATGTTCTCTCTGTCCTGTATATAACCTGTGGCTATAAAAAGGTGCTTGTAGCCCTTCCTTGGGGCTAGAGTCAAGTTCTTCTCTGTAACCTTGACTAGTCAGAATTTCTTTTCCCGTGGTGTTTTTGAATAAATGTTGCTTCTGGTTTTAGACTTCGGTGTTCTGCTCCCTGTTATTTGCGCAGACCTAGGACCCCACGATATTAATATAGAACAGCTTAAGGAACACTAAAAAGCAAATAGTGACCAATTGTACTGTCAATCCTCTGCTTCCTCCTTAGAACACATGCTGCATATAGGTGCGGGACTTCTCAGAGCCTTTGTGGTGCTGCCTCTTATTCCTACCCAGCTTCACAGACCTGCTTGGCTTCAGCTTCCAGTTTTTGACACATTCGGTTAGAAACCACTGATGAGATGTTTCCCAGAGTACATACCAAGAAGCATTGCATGAACATAGTGAAAAACACCTGACCCATGGGAAGATCTCACACTTCCCATGACCCTTTGCTTCTCTCCCCCCCTTCCTCCAGCCTGAGGCTGAGAGCTGAGCCTTCCATAGAGAGCAGCCTCACTTCTGCTCTTCAGTGAAGGAACATTATTTCAATACTTAGTGACGCTGTAAGAAACTGGATCCACAGGCGATGTGGTGAGTGCGTTTTAAGGCTGTTCTCAGAGCTGCAGACCCCTGGTGGACAGAAGCCTGCTCTCATTTGTGGACTGTCCTGCTGTGAGGCTGTTCCCAGGGTGTACTGTCATCCCAAACTAGTTCCCTTAAAACAGGAAACAGGCATAGGTTGCTGACTTCCCATGGGAGGCCTTACTCTTTTGGAGGAGGGGGATGGGGAGGTTGGAGGGAGGAGGATAGAAGGGGAGTGGGAGGAGGGAGGAGGGGGATCTGTCGTTGGTATGTAAAAATGAATATTTTTTTTTTGAATAAAAAGAAACAAGAAAAATTGCCCAAAAGCAGGGAGCAGTGAGCAGTCTGACCTAAAACAGTGGTACTTATTAAGAAGGGACAGGGCTCCCTCTGGAAAACAAGCTCAGTGTGAGAGACCGTGAGAACACTGGAGGTCCCTCTGCTGGCTTTGGAGAGGGAGGCTGTCCTGTGGAGAGTGGAAGCAGGTCTCTACAGGCAGCAAGGCTGTAGGAAGGACCTCATCTCTTTTTGTCACATTTAAACTCCAGATGAGAACATAGCCTGGAGAACACTTGACTTCGAGAGAACTTGGGCCTCGCGGGACAACCACAAGCTTGAACCTCTGCCCCACAGAGTGTGAGCTGATGAGCGGATGTGGCTTCAGGCAGCCGAGTGTGCGGTAATAGTTACACCACAAATGAAAATCTGTGAATGGTGCTGAGGCTGGGAGAAGTGAAGTGATTCTCCTGAGTTTTCAGAGGCTGCGTGGGTGCTGTGCCGGTACTCAGGTTCAGGGCACCCATGTCCACGCTGGGGTTCCTTTCAAAGGGTTTTTTTTTTTTAAGAAAAGCAGTGTTTTCTGTAAGGTTATTCAGGTAAACCTGCAAATCTTCTGCTCCTCCCTCCCTCCCGCCCCGTGGCCTTGAGTGGGTGGACTGGTGAGGCAGGAGCAGAACAGCCTGCCCTCCCAGCTGTCAGGCTTTGGTCTCTGCCCCTCCAGCACATGTGTGCTGTCCTTGGTGCTGACCCAGGATGCTGTGGCTTCAAAGTTCGAAGCTGGGTTCCCAGCAGGGGGCGCCCATGTGCATTCCCAAGGCCTGTGGCTCTGAACCAGAGAGGAAGTGGTGTCTATGTTCTCATTCCCAGATGCCCAGCTCCATCTGTCTGTCCTTTCAAAGTTGGCATCTGGTGAGAGGATTCAGGGAGAAAATGGGCTTTGGAAATGAAATCACTGTCAATATTTCATCACCGTCTTCTACTCCAGTACACAGGCCCACCCCCTGAGCATAGGTACCGAAGTTTACCCCTCTCAATCCATCTTTAAAAATCTGACTATTGGCTTCTAGATCTTCCTGTCACTAACTGGCTGGTCTGTCATAGATTCAGAAAGCCACATGATGGGATTTGGGGCATCCAGGCCATTAACTTGCTGTGCTGGACCGGCAGCCTCCCAGTAATGGGGACCCAGACCACTGTGGCGAATCCTCATCAAAGAGTTTTATAAGCATTAGTTACTGCTCTATCTGGTCTTTGCCAGAGCGTCTGTAGACGATGCAACTCTGAAAACTATGGTTCAATTTAACTTCTAGCTTCTAGAGCATAAAATGCAAACCCAAGATAAGTGACATCATTTGGTACATGGGGGGAAAACCCCACAATTACAATGTTTTGTCTTTGTGGGAGGAACATAATGGACTGTGTAGGTCAGAACAAAATTTATCCATGTGGGGTCCTTGAAACACACAGTAATGTCCCTCAAATGGAAGTAGATGCACTCCCTACATTTGTTATCTTATTTCCCTGTAAAAATTGTTAGAGCACGTGTGTTCAGTTCAGTCAGGGGCTCTGGGCTCATCTGGCAAAATATTATAAAGTTCCCATTAGACTGTAAGTGAATGTGTGCTCTCCACAGCCTCTCCCTGTCAACACAGGCTTCAAGTAGATATGTTTGGTAGATGTTAGGTATATCTACTCATGTGTGAGTGTTGCAAGTTCCGACAATACATCAATCCTTCGTCAACAGAAGAGAGGATGATGTTTTAGACACCTGTCTTGTTTAAGGAAGTGCTGTCCTTAGACAGGTAAGGCTAAAACTCGGTCTGTAGAATAGGACCTGGGAGAGCTTGGCTCTCACTTTCTGAAGTCTCCTCTGTGTTACAGATTATCAAATACACTTGCACCACAGAAGAAACATGTCAGTTAACTCACTAACATGTTCACTGATTCTCCTGACTTGGTTTAAACAGAATCCCATATTGGTGGATCACAAAAATGAGTTCTTTACAAAATTCACAGTCAAAAAATGAAATGAAATGGGAAAATGTGATCTATTTGAGGGTTTTAGGGGTTCCCAACTCTAGCAGATTAATTCTCACATAGTGGAGGCTGTACAGCTCAGCCCAACCTGTGCCACATGGGAATTCTAGAATATTAAAGTTCCCAGTGCACATGGGAAGGGAAGAAGAGCAAAGCCACAGCATTTACAAACAGCTGCCCATTGTTCTCAGCACTGACCAAAGGGAGCACCAGACAGGAGCAGGCTGGACTCCTCCATGCTGTGGGCAGATGAAGATTATCAGTGACAGAGGGGACAGAGCCAGTTTTGTCACTGTTATTTAGTTTGGTGTGTGTGTGTGTGTGTGTGTGTGTGTGTGTGTGTGTGTGTGTATACATATGTGTATGTGGAGACCAGGTATAATCTCCAATTTTCCCAGGTACCATGTACTTTGTATTTTGAGACAGGGTCTCCCATTGGCCTAGAATTCTGTGAATAAGCCTGGATTATTGGGCCAGCAGGCTCCATTTCCCTACTTTTGGGAACTGCAGGCACACTCCACCTTGGAGGGTTTTTGACACGGGTTCCATGGGTTAGACTCAGGTCCTTGTCACTGTGAAGCAAGCATTTTACCCATCTTCCCAGCACTAATGCTAGTCTGTGAGCGGTCAGAAAGACAGTCCCCAAAGCTGCTTTGTGAGGATGTTTCATTGGGCTGCCCTCTTATCTTTCCTCTTTCCATCCCATCTCCCTTTCAGTCATAAGTGTCCTGAAAAGGGACCTCATTGCTCAAAGCCTGAGATGCTGATGCTCTTGGTCTTCTGCATCCAGGGAGACTGTTGCTATGGAATCTCCTCCCTGCTTCCTGTGCTGGGGAGCCTGTCCCATGATGCTCCCAGAGAGAGGTAAACTATTGGTTCCCTTTAAGAAGGCTTGCTGTTGGACCGGCGAACTTCATCTTCAAGGAAATAGAAAAACTTGCACATAGGGTGATCCTGAGATTTGTAGAAAATGGTATAATGACTTGACTGTTATAAATCAGGTAAACTTTAAAACCACTTTCAGAAGTAAAATTATGTTAAAACTTTAAAGCTATATCCATAGACATCCAAACTAAGTGAGCATTGTTTTAGTAAATATTTGAAATGTAACATTCTTCCCTGGGTGCTGAGGCCCCTGGGGTTACAGAATAAATTTTGCTAAGTAGAGGATATTTTTAGTTCTCCTTTGATTTTAAAATGACAAAAATTGTCATTATGTTCACAGGTAGATCTTTTTGTTTCCCTGAATGCTAGATATTCTAAAAATACTGTCTTTTATAAGACAGAATGCATAAAATCTTTTGGAATATGATCAAATTTGGATGCCCAAAATTACTGACCTTCTCCAAGTCATCCTATTCTGCTAAAGAATACAGATGCATCCATTAAAAATGTTGAAGTGTTCCAAAACACAATTTTAACTTAATCAAAAAGTAAGTTTTATGAAGTCACTTTATAAAGCCAAAAAATGCTTCATTTTACTGACTTGGCCCCTTGCATCGAAAGAATGAATTTCTCCTCTCTATCTGTTGTATTTTCAATAATTATTGTTATTAGAGTTATTTTTATATTGAAATCCTTTTTAAAATTTATATTCACTGTGCGTTTGTATGTGTGTCTCTGTGTGTGTCTGTGTCTGTGCATGCATGCCAAGACACAAGTGTGGAGGTCAGAGGATGACTTTATTTTGGTTCTCTCTTTTCCCCCTTTATATGGGACCTTGGGACCAAACTTGGGTCACCAGGCTTTCACAGTAAGCACTTTTACCTTCTGAGACATCATGTCAGCCTGGAAACTCTAATAAAAATATTTGTTTGCACTGGAGAACATTTAAACCCTAATCTTTAAGCAATTTTGAAACATACAACAAATTGTTATTAATTATAGACAACTTTCCATATAATTCATCAGCTCATTTCTTCTGTCTTCCTGAAACTTGCTAACTCTGATTAATAACATATTTTCTCCCCCCTGCCTGCACCCTCTGTAACCACCACATTGCTAAGGACCAAGATAATGAATATGTGCTTAATAATCCTGAAATGTGAATAACTATTGAAACATTACACAGTGATCCTCTGATACATATTATTACTTGCTAGTCAAAAACAAGACTTTTAAAAAGATTTTGATCTTGCCAGATAGTGGTGGTGCATGCCTTTAATCGAAGCACTCAGGAGACAGAGAGGCAGGTGGATCTCTGAGTTTGAGGCCAGCCTGTTCTACAGAGTGAGTTCAAGAACAGCCAGGGTTATATAGAGAAACCCTGTCTCAAAAAACCTCAAATAACCCCCACCCCCAAAAGACTTGGATCTCATTTTAAAGAGATTATAATCAAAAGTTTGGGCATGTGTTTATTAAACAAGTTTATGATTGATGTGGAGCCTGGGACTGAGTTGCATCTGAGGGGCCCAAGGAGAGAAAGCAGATATCAGCACCAAATGTTTCTTAGAAAATTTTATCCTCCCCTCCCCTCCCCTCTCCCCCCACTCTTTCCCTCCCTTCCCATCTCCTCCCCTCCTCTCTCCTCCCTCTCCTCTCAAATTCTACCTCTCCTCCCAAATTCATGATCTATTCTTTATTATTGTCACATATATGTATACACATATATGTATGTATATATACATATAGAAGAAATACAGATATAGATATATATGCACACTCATATATACAGCCTACTGAGTCTGTTTAGCTTTGCTCATATGTTTATGTGTGCAGGGTTGACTGCTTAGGATTGATCAACCTATGGGAGTTCATCCTGGAAGAGACTGATCTCCCTCCCAGTAGCCATTGACCACCTGCAGCTCTTCATCGAGGGCTGGAACAATATGTAATTTCCCTGTCCTTGTTGGCATGTTAACTGATATTGTCATTATGCTGGTATTCTTCAGGCAGCCGTATTGTTGAAATTTTATTTGTGAATTTTTTTTTTGTCATATCTAGGAGACACTGTCTATCAGCAGGTGCTTTGGTCCTCTGGCCTTTAAAAATATTTTCACCTCGTCTACAATTTTCCCTGAACCTTAGGTGTAAGGGTTGTGTTGTAGGTGTATTGATTGGGATTGGGCATGCCATAGTCTCATATTCTTTGTATTTTGACCAGTTATGGGTATCTATAATAGACTTCTGGTTCAAGTAGATGGTTCCTTGACGAGAAGTGAAAGCTACACTCGTTTATGAATAAGGATAAGCATTTAGAATACAGCTAGAGATTATTCTGATTTATGAAAATGGCAGCAGTAGGTTCTCCCCTCAGGTCCACGAGCTCTCCAGCCACAGATGGCTGACTAGGTTTACCATGTAGGAATGCCCTCCTAGTAAGTGGGAATTGAGTCCAGTTAGACAACTGTTGGTCACCCCCAAAGTAAAGGGGCCACTATTGCACAGCTGTAACTATCTGACCGGTCCGGTCACTGTCATGGTTCACGGGCGTCACAGCTGGGTAGGACTATTGATTGCTCTTCTCTTTTGGCAGCTTGTAAAGCACCTTTGAATACGATAAGCACCAATCCTCGAAGAGGAAGTTTCCGAATCAATTCCAGCTTAGCTCCTCCAAGTTCTGTGTCTGAAACTGTGTGGTGTCTTCAGCAATAGTGTCCTACCTTCAAGTTCTGGGAAGCAGCCAAGGTAAATAGCAAAAGGCTATATTGACTGGGGAGACTCTTGCATTCCCCCAACCAACACAGTGGGGGAAAGTTTCATGATTGGCATTGAGGTCTTTGTTAGGTAGTGCATGTTTCTTGGAGGAAGGACTATCATCCCATGTGATGTAACTCTATTAAAATATATGCACATGCACATTCATATCTATCTATCTATCTATCTATCTATCTATCTATCTATCTATCTATATCTATCTATCTATCTATCTATCTATCTATCTATCTATCTGTGTGTGTGTGTGTGTGTGTGTGTGTGTGTGTGTGTGTGTATGTACGTGCACACACACACAATAACTAAGGTTGTAAAATAATGTTTCCCCCTGGCCTTTTAAAATATCCTTAATGTTATTTATCTCTCCTTTCTCTGTATCTCCACCTGTATTACCTTTCTTTCCCTGCCCAGTAAAGTCCCCCACTTTCCCATCACCTCCTTTGCAGCACTGTTTCCTATTGTCTCCCTTACTAGGGCTCCTTTCCCCCCCTCCCCATGGTCCCTTTTTACTTCCCTGGCTTCTTCCCATACTGCAGGTTATGTGCTCACATCTAAAGATTTGGAGCTAAGAACTGCAGATGAGAGGACATGTAGTGTTTGTCTTTCTCTGTCTGGATTACCTCACTCAATGTAATAATTTCCAGATCCACCAGTTTACCTGGAAATTTCATCATTTTATTTTTCTTTACAACTGAACGGTATTCCATTGTGATATCTGTATCACAGTTTCATTATTCAGTTATCATTCAAAGGACATTTGGCTTGTTTCTATGTTCGAGCTATTGTGGATAGAATGAATATAGCTGAACAGGTATGTATGGAGTAAGATGTCTAGCCCTTTGGACCTATGCCAAGGAGTGGCATCGCTGGGTCATATGGCAGATGTACTTTGGAGAGTTCTTTCTACTGACTTCCAGAGTGCTTTCATGTCTTTACGGTATCACCGACCGTGACTGAGGTCCCTCTGCCCGCATCCTCACTAGGATTTGTGTTCAGTTGTTTCTTTTTGATTTTAGTCATTCTAACTGATGAAATCTCAAAGTTGTTTTGATTTGCATCTCACTGATTACTAAGGATGGTGAACGTTTTTTAAGGATCATTCTTAGCTATTTTTATTTCTTCTTTAGAAAATTCTCTGTTTAGACCCATAGCCCTTTTTTTTTGAATGTGTCATCTCTTAATGTTTTTGAGCTCCTTATATATTCTGGATATTAATCTTCTGCCAAATGTATGGCTGTCAAAGATTCTTTCCTACTCTATAAACTTCCTCTCCACTCGATTATTGCCTTTGTTGTACAAAAGGTTTTTTTTTTGTTTGTTTGTTTAATGAGGTCCCATTCATCATTTGTTGGCCTTAACTCATGACCAGGCTGGCCTCAAACTCAGAGATCTGCCTGCCCCTGCTACCTGAGTGTTGGGATTAAAGGCATGTGCTTCTACTGTCCAGCTTAATAAAATTTAAAGGACATTATGGACTATGGGAAAGTATATGTGAATCATACCTCTGATAAAATATTTAAATGGGAGCTGAAGATGGCTCAGTGGTTAAGAGTGCTTACTGCTCTTTCAAAGAATCCAAGTTCAGTTCGCAGCACCCACATCCAACAGCTCACAACTATTTGACACTCCAGGTCCAGGAATTCTGACTCCCCTGCTGAACTCTGAGGGTCCCTCAATGTATACAGTTCTCATGAACTCTCTCTCTCTCTCTCTCTCTCTCTCTCTCTCTCTCTCTCTCTCTCTCTCTCACACACACACACACACACACTTATATACACATAAATAAATACATTTTAAAATGTTTATTGTATTTTATGTGTATGAGTATGGTGGTTTGAATAAGAATAGCCCCCTTAGGCTCATATATTTGAATGATTAGGGAGTGGCACTCTTTATTGGAGTAGGTGGGGCCTTGTTGGAGGAAGTATGTCACTTAGAGGTTTTCAAAAGCTCAACTCAGGCCTAGTGTCTCTCTCTTTTCCTGCTGACTGTATATCCAGATGTAGAGTTCTCAGATCCTTCTCCAGCACCATGTCTGCTATGCTCCCCACCATGATGGCATTGGACTAAACCTCTGAAATGGTGAGCAAGCCCCAGTTAAGTAATTTCTTTTTGTAAGAGTTGCCTTGGTCATGGTGTGTCTTCACAGCAATAGAACAGTAACTAAGACAATGAACATTTTTCTTGCATGTATGTATGTGTACCATGTGCATGCCTGGTGCACACAGAAACCAGAAGTAGGCATCTAATTCCCTACAACTGGAATTACAGATAGTTGTGAACTGCCATGTTGGTACTGGGAATTGAATCCAGGTCGTCTGTAAGAATAATCAGTGCTCTTAATTGCTGAGACATCTTTCCAGTCCCAATAAATAAACATTGTAAAAATATTTAAATGCAGACTATCTAAAGCACTTGCAAGTCAGCAAGAAAAACAAACAACCCAGTTTAAAAATGGTGAAGGTGTTGAGTAACTGTTAGTTAAAGGAGGTATAAGAATGGCTGATGGATGCTGCTAAGAACCATCAATCACTGGGGAAGTAAAACCAAAGTCATACCCACTGAGGATGCCCACAATAAAAATTAGAAAACATCAGCTCATGTGCAGACAGACTGCAGCTTCATACATTGCCTGCAATGTAAGATGTGATGGCCCCTTTCAAGGATGTTTCTTAAAATAGTGAAATAAATTCCTGGAAGTTCTTATGGTTACATTTCTAGGAGCCAACTCAATAAATAAAACTATATTACTTAAAAAGACTTGCTGGTGAATGTTCACCAGAAGCGTTACTCAAGATCCCAAACTGGAAGCAATCTAAGTGTCTACCAACATGGATAGATTTCCAATACATGCCAAGTGAAAGCACAAACCATCCTTATTAAATGTGAACTTAGAGAGCCAGAAAGCAGCCCATCTTAGTCAGAGTTGCTGGTGCTGTGATGAAGCATCATGGCCAAAGGAAAGCTGGGGAGGAAGGGGTTTATTTAGCTGACACTTCCACATCCCTGTTCATCGGGGAAAGTCAGGACAAGAACTCTATCAGGGCAGGAACCTGAGCTGAATAAGAGGTCATGGAGGAGTGCTGGCCTGCTCCCCATAGCCTGCTAGGCCTGTTTTCTTATAGAACCCAGGACACCCATCCCAGGGGTGGCCCCACCCACAATGGGCTGGGCCCTCCCACATCAACCATGAATTAAGAAAATGCCTTATAGTCTTGCACACAGCCCAATCTTATGTAGGCATTTTCTCAATTGAGGCTCCCTTCTCTCTGATAAGTATACTTTGCATCAAGGTGACATCAAATTAACCAGCACTTGACCCCTGTTTGTCTAGGACAGAGCATGGAGACCTTGATTGATGGGAGGTTGGAGAGCTTTGAGGTGATGGGGACCATGACAGAGAGTGTGTGATCCAAAGTTACATTTTTAAGTTTTAATTACTATGCTTTAGAAATCCATGAAACAAAAATGTCTCTGATCTGCAAGCCCCTTGCCCAAGGACAGATAGTTCCTGAAATGCTGGAGGCTGTTGTTTATGGGAGATAACAAGCCATATGTTTTCATTCCCTTAAACAAGTTTGTTTGATCCATCTGTACCAGATGTGCTTGATCACATCTGGGTGGGAAGTCTACAGGCGGGAAATACACCAGGATGCATGCTTGTCCCTGACTGGATATAGGCTGGAGGTGTGCTTGCTCCTGATGGGACCTCACTGGAAATACTTAAGCCATTGTAAACCCTGATTTGGGGGCCATTTTTTTTCTGGGAAACCAGAGGTGGACCTGGCTACAGCCCATCCCCCTGGCTAGTATTTAATTAAAGTTTGGTTTAAATTTGGCTTTGAACCATGGTAGTGGTCTTATTCTTGATTGGCAGGATTAGCAAGAGAACTACAGAAGTTGTGTAAGTGAACTGTCAATCACTGGTTTGCACACATGGTAGTGAAGAGGGTAAGGCTTAGATGTTGCCATGTGTGTGTCTTATTGCGCTATCATTCTAGGTTAGCCTCAGCACCTTCTGTGACATGGAAAACGTGGCACTGCCACAGCGAGGTGCTCCTGGAGACTTCTCACCCATTTCTGTGCAGCCCAGTGTTGGTTTTCTAGCTAGGTTTATGGGGACTGAAGACCTCATTAGTGCACAATGTTTCTGATTGTGAAAGCGGCTTTCCTTCAGGCTGTCATTAGCCATCCCTGCCAGAGGCCACCTCTCACACCAGCTGGCTACCAGTCTCAGAGGGTTCTTGGGCCATTTATCACCCACACAACATCTGCTCATTGTTTTGCCTTCCCTGTCTTATGAAGCAGAGGTAGAGCAGGACTCTGGGTCTGGCACGCCCCTTATCCTTGGGCTCTGATCAGTTTCTATGGCTCAGAGCTAATATAAACCTGACCTTCCCTCCCTCTGCAGCTGGAAACAAGATAACAATGGCAGGCTGGGGCAGGGCGGAGGCTTTCCATGACATTCAGCCTTCCAGCAGGGTTTCTCACAAAGGCCAAGTGTGTCACCTCACATCAACAAGAAGGAACAGAGGAAGCAAGGCAGCCCCTGCACTCCATGCTCGGCAGAGATCAACTTTTCCTTTCCTCCCTGATCTATGAGCAAAGGATGCTTTCTGTACTTGAGCCTGTCAAGGCAGAGTCACTGTTCCAGTTTCATTCCATTGCTGTGATAAAACACTCTGACCAGAAGCAACTTAGGGGAGTAAAGAGTTTCCATGGCTTATCCTGCCAGGTCACAGTCCATCACTGAGGAGAGTGAGGGAGGAACTCAAGCAAGAACTTGAGGCAGAAGCCATGGAGGAGCCCTGCTTGCTGGCTGCAGGGGGTGGGGTGGGGGGTTCAGGGAGTGATGGGAACATGGGCAGACCAGCTCAGATGCCTAAGTGTGCTAAGGATGGTTGGTTTGCTCACATGGTCAGGAAGCAAACAAGGCGTAGATGTTGCAATGCATATATTTTGTTGTTGATGTCTCTCTATGTTGGCCTTGGCACCAAGTTAGCTAGACTTCTTAATTTGTCTACCAACAAGTGAATTCAGAGTTTGGTTTACATGCAATTCTATTCAATAATAAAGCAATGTGTTACTGTGGTGGTCCCACACCAACAGATTACCAGTACAGGCCAGGTAGAAGCATGAAGAGTTCTCATTATATGTGAACTTAGAGAGCCAGATAGCAGCCCTTGGTTGCCTAGGACAGGGCCTGGAGGCCTTGACTGATATGGGGCATGGAGCTTCTGGGGGTAATGGCAGCACTGACTGAATTACAGAATCTAGTGAGTCTCCTCCTGACAGATTCAAGAGCGTAAAGAATTCAACCACAGGTCAAGGAGGAAAGGACAATCTGGCCTCTGCCAAGCACGGAGAATGTGCAGGCCACCTGCTTTGCCATCTCTGGTCTTTCTTGTGCTGACAGGAGGCACTTCGCCTGTATGCAGAATCCTGCTAGAAGGCTGAATGCTCAGAAAGCCTCCTTCCTGTCATGATCAGCTGCCCTTTTATATAGCCCAAGACCTCCTGCCTAGGGACGGTGCTGCCAGTGTGCTGGGTCTTCTTGCTTCAATTAACAGTCAAGACAGTCCCCCACAGACATGCCCACAGGCCAGTATGATCTAGGCAGTTCCTCGGTGGAGGCTTTCCTCTAAGTTGGCACTGGGCTGTGTCAAGATGGCATCGCAGCTAAGGAAGTACGCCCACTGTCTTTGCTTCTCCACTACTTGTTTTCAAATATCGAACAAACAAAAGTGCTGATCCTGTCTGCCCCCTCCCCAAATTGTCGTGTCTCACCCAGAAGTATCATGAACATGAAGTTTTCCATTCTGAACTTGTTCCTGTGTGAGCCAAGGGAAGCCAGAAACTTGGGGGATTGTTTTTAAACTTTTTATTTATTTAATCATTTATTTTGCTTTGTCTGACAATCTTTCAGGGGACGAGCTGTCTTTTTGATCTTATAGGGTCCACATGAAACTTGTTGACAATAGTAAATTGGAATAGAATGTTAAAAATAACTTATAAATATTGTGATTAATGCTGTAGTCCACATTCCCTAGACCACCGAAAAGAAAGTGAACGTTGGTATTCATAAATAATCGGAATGATTTATTCATTTTTATGATTAACTTAGTATTCTGACAGTCAGGAGCCTGCATGGGAGACAGAATGAGAAAACATAACCAAATAATTTATCATCCAAACCAGGGTGAGAGAGTGAGAGGCTATTAATCACTGTAGGACAGAAGGTGTGGGGCAGACACAAGCTAACAGAACGTCCCAGATGGGCTCTGGTTTACCTTATCTCTATTTGGCCATCCCAGCTCAGAGACACCTCTCTGAGCATGCAGACTAATTGACTTCTCTGACAAGCTGCCTTGGGATTAAAGGAGATTGTGTGTGGTGGAGGGGTCTACAGCAAGGAGTTAGTGGGAGCAATGAGCATGAGAGAAAATTCTAGAACATGTAGGGTCCTCCCATGTTTAAGCCCATACATGCCCCCAAGGGGTAGACTAAAGGATGAAGGCTGTGACTCAGAGATCATGGCCTGGGCAGGGCTGGCTCCTGAGACCACAGTTTTCTGGGAGCTCTGCCTCCCACAGTTACTCCTCTGGTGGTGTCTGTGTCCTAATCTTTTCCTATAAGAAATCCAATTCAGTTTAACTTGGTTCACCATTAAGTGATCTTATCTCCAAGGACAATCACCCTCTGAAATGCTTAGGGGCTAAGACTTCAACGTACAGATGTTGGGGAGCACAATTTCGCTGCCAGCAAAGCTTATTTCACACACCTGTGATTGAAGATAGATATTCATCAGTTTCATCCCCTCCTCAACTCTGCCTCCCCCCACCCCCAGCTTGGCTTCTGTCTTCCATGTGGTTACAGGATTCTGAGCAGCTTCCACGGACAGAAGCAGAGCAGAGGAGCATGAGACAGCTGAGCACCTTGAGATGGAGGTCTGTTCTTTTAAGCCCATTCCGTGTGCCTCTCTATCTTGCAGACCCTAGGCTGAGCTGACACAGGAGCTTGGTTGACAGCCATGTTGATATCCCTGCTCTGTGGCCAGTGGAAGTTCCCTGCTGATGATTCTGCCTGCGATGGAGGCACTGTTTATACAACTCCTGAAGATGGAGAGCATGCTCCCGTGTAGCAGGTGCCCCAGAGTCTCTCCAAGGAGGAAGCAGGGTAAAGGACTTGTGGGCTCACAGGCTAGGTTTACGGACCAGCTACTCTGCCTGTGGGACTTTCAGGCAGTGAGGGAAGGGGCTATACAAGACATTGTCCTGGTCCCAGCACCATCCCAGGGCCAGAGGAGCCGACTAAAGCACCTTAGGAAAAAGGCAGAGAACAAAGGCAGGCAGCAGAAACCTGAACTAAAGCTACACCTTCTCCCTGGGCTCAGTGGCTCCTCCAATCCTGCAAGTGCGTGTTATTCTGTAGAACCCAGAGGCTCTGCCCAGGGCCATGCTTCTGGGGACCTGTCCTTTTCTAAGCAGCCACTGCCAGTGCTTTCAGATGAAAAGGGCAAGTGATCTAATGGAGACATGGCTCCAGTTTCATTATGAATTGCAAAAGTGGCTGACACTATAACCAACCACAACAAAGTGGCTGATCTGGGCTCAGAATCCATCACTCAAGACTTGCCTCTCAGAGCTTCTTCCCTAGCCACAGCTGTCAGCCTGAGCTCTGGGGCAGTGACTGCATTTGTCCAGCTGCATGCTGGGAGTAAAACTTAGTGGGACACACAGCTTCCTTGGTCACCAAGGAAAATCCAGGCTGAACAGTGTGCATTCATACATGTTCCCAGTGCAGGGGGACTCTGCGTGTTCAGAAGGTGCCTTTGAGAAGAATATGATTTCTGTTTAACGAAACGGCAGACCTTAACTTCATAATACATTGTTCTGAGAACCTGTGAGAGGGAAGCTGCTGCCACAGAGCTCAGGCAAAACATCCTACTCAGACTGCAATTTGTGAAGTCATATTTCATATCAGCCACCTCTGTCCGCTATGCCTCCTGGGCTTGATTGGGGGCTGCAGGGTGGAATTGGAAGTGGTAAACACTGTGCCCTGCAAACTGAGACCTCCCCACATGGACATGGTTTGCTCAAGGTAGCACAGGCTTTGAAATCTGAGAGAAGGACTAACTTTAAGTCACAGCAACCTGTTTGCACATCTGGAAGAATTGCTCACTCCACCCTTCATGTCCTGTGATTATTGGTTCCCTCTGGCACAGTGCAGACAGATACAGACCTGTTCTCTGCTGGTGCTATCTCTCAGCAGACAGAGCAGGTGCGAAGGTCATGACCGCCAGTGCTGATCGCACATGAGGTCCAATCCCAGCCTTATAACAACATCCCTGTAACACTGGGCAGGGTCTTTGGTTGTTTTAATCTTTGATTATGGTGTCAATACAATAATAGTAACTGTCCTTCAAGATACAACTGTTGATATAATACATGGGAGACATTCAACATGCAGTAACTGCTTAGTGGTGGATGGAGTCAAGCTATCCTTATAGCTGGAGCTTTGCTCATTTTCATTGTGTCCATGGTTGATGTCTAGTGAATACTGGTTGAGATGCTGAATAGACAGTCACTGGAGATTAAAGTAGATAGATTTGTGTATGTTCTACTACCTTCCAGAGTAATGAAAAAGAAAATCAATGAGAAGAAAGGGAACATTTCATGGAGGTATTCTGATGAGGAAGTCTTGACATATGTAAATATGCTCAATTTTAAGATCTGCAGAAACACACACATACCTCAGACATACTGAAAGATGAAGAGAAGAGCAGACCCGGTGGTATGATGTGGACTTTGGCACTGGCGTTCTGAGCTCAAATTGTAGCTCTACAGTATCATTGTGATGTGACAGTATTAGCTATTAACCCACCATCTTTGTGTCACAGTTTCTCTACCCATGAATGTTTCCCAGGAAGATGAAGATTAAATGGTTATTACACATCAAACACTTCACTATTAGTTACTATGATGAGTCATTGTTGCAACATTTGCCATTGAATTTGGCCATCATTTCAAAGATGCCTGGACAGTCTGCCTTTTGCTGTGGGACTTAAGCTTCACATGAAATCAATCCCCAGGTCTGAAATGACAGTGATGGTGAGAGCCATATCTGGGAACTAACAAGAGGTCACTGACTAAACAGGGTAACTGTGTGGCAGACTAGGGACTCAGGAGAGGTCAGAGACTGACTCTTAACTGAAAGATGCATACAGGAGAAGGGCACCCCACACTGTTGACACAAGAGCAAACACAGCTGGGCAAACCTGTGGGGGTGGATAAGTGAGGAAGGTAAGGGGGAGGGATTGCTAGTCTGACTCCAGTGGATACTTCATAGAGTAGAGAATCGGGACCAAAGAGTCCCAGGAGAACTCTATGTGCATCAAATGGTAGAAGACCTGGTCGGAAGGAGTGTTGTGGAGAATATGGCCTGTTGCTTCTGTGTCCTCAAGAGGACAGGAATACTACTTGAGAATTTCAGGATGTAAATAAAGCCTCAACTGTTGTGAAGCCTGATCCAGACCCATGGTGAGCATCAGAATGGAATGACCTTCCTGGTTTCCTCGAAGACTCTATGTCTCTTCTTCATGCACAGGCTTGTCTGTGGGGCCTGATGAGCAGGCGGCTCTTGGATGAATCCAACCAATGGAGTAAATGCAGTGCATTGGGCCTTAAGTGAAGCTCTAGAGATGCCTTGCAGACATCGCATAGGATGGATTCATCAAGGATGAAGAGAGGAGAGGATAGACAACAGAGGAGTAGATGCAGAAAAGCATGAAGGGGCTGCTGCCTGGGGAAAGGAAAGATGGCTTAGAGCAGAATAAGGCTGGGTGTAGTGCTGCTCACTCTCAGATCCTCTTACAGATTCCCAACCTGCTCATCCTTCCTGCATGCCAATCATAGTGCCCTAGACATTGGCTTGATTTCCACAGAAACCTTTTTTTCATGAGGCACAGTCAGAGGGTTCTACAATCAGCCCAGAAGGCAAGTTAACCATCTCCCCAGGAAGGGTTTTGCCAGTACTTTCCAAACTCTGTGTATAAGGAACCTACCTCCTTTTCCTTGGGCCACACTTTTCCCTTCCCCTGCTCCAACCTTTCCCACATAAATCCCACTTGCTTTTTCTATAACCATTGTTACACACACACACACACACACACACACACACACACACACACACACACTCATACACCACTAAATATATAAATGCAATCTACTCAGTCTGCATAATGTTAATTGTATATATGTTTTCAGGGCTGACTATTTGGTTTTGGATAAACAAATAGCATACTCTTCCCTGGGGAGACTATTTCTCTCATTCTCTGCATTCCTTAGTTGGCTATAGTTCTTTGTGTAGGGTTGATAACTCATGAGCATCCCCCATCCATTTTAGCAAGTCTGTTGGTGTCATCCTTGTTCAGGTCTTAATTAGGCAGCCATATTGGTGAAGCTTAATTGGGTATAACTTCTAACTTTTCTAAGAGATACAGTCTTACAGTCAACTTTCTCTGTCTCTTGTAACCTGTCTGCCCCTCTTCTGCAATGATTCCCAAGACTTAGGTACAGGAGTTATATTGTGGGTGGATCAGTTGGAGGTAGACTCTGGGGCACATTCACAAGTGACAGTGGGTAGGAGCCTGGTGTAAAACCTTTAGACCACTGTAGGAAGAAGGCTCACCCATCAGACTCTGGGGTTAACCTAAGAGGTTAGTCCTCCTTCCTCTGGAAGAGAACCAGTCCCAGAATATTCCTCATAATAGATACCTGTCCCCACTCCCTGTCATAGTTAGCATGATTGTCATCTCAAAATAGCCTGGAGTTCTCTGAGGGGATCTTCTTGAGGAATAATCTAGATCAGATTGGCCTATGGGCATGGCCATGGGGCATTGTCTTGACTGATGATTGATGTAGGAAGACCCAACCCACCGTGGGCAGCACCATTCCTAGGCTAGTGGTCCTGGGCTGTATAAGAAAGGTAAGTAAGCATGAGCCAGAGAGTGAGACTGCAAGCAGCAACCCTTCATGGTTTCTTCTTCAGGTTCCTGTGTTGGCTTCCCTCAGTGATGGACTGTATGTGACCTGGATGTGTAAGCCAAATAAACCCTTTCCTCCCCAAGTTGCTTTCTTTCAGAGTATTTTACCAAAGGAACAGAAAGGAAGTTGGAACACTCTCTGTGGAGACTGTGGCTCAGAATTGGGCTGGTAGGGGCTCAAAGCTCAAAAATAACAACTTGAGAGATAGTTGCTCTCTACACACCCTCCACATTTCCTCATGACAAGCAGAGACATGAACCTAGGAGGTACCTAGATCCTGAGCAGAGAAGGAAGAATCCCTAGTTAATAGTGCAAGCTGTCCTGTCACGGCAGGAGCTTTCTGTAGAGACTGGGTGGTGGTTATCACAGAAGGTGACAGGTGGGCTGGCCTGGGCCACAGCCTTTGGAAAGGAAATGGAGGTATCCAAGGCTGTCAAAGGAGAATGGGCTTGACACATCCTCAAATGGACTGGGTAAGCATGTGTGACAGAGTGGCAGGGGTCAGGATGTAGATTAGGAGGTGAAGGCACAGGTTGGACAGACATTGTGATCTGGACCTGGTGGGTGTATGGATTTGGCACTCCCTACTGGAGGAGGTGAGTCTGGGACCAGTGCTGGAGCTGTCCCTGTTCCCATATCTGATGTATTCTACTGCCCACGACACAGCTTGATGCCTCTTTTCCAGCTTGTTTTGCAAAGTGTTGTACTGACCGCCACCTGTGAGCCCATCTGTGCACCGAGAAGAGCGGACGCCTCTGCCACCGCTCCCCTCCACACAGGTGTGTAGGTCCCGGCCTGGTCTGGGGATGACACCAGGAGACTTTGCATGGGGGCAGGGCTGCCACAGGCCAGATGGGCAGGTTCTGGCCATGGTTGGCATTGTGCTCATTTGCTTACCCTCCTTGCCATGCACAAACACGATAGCACCATACATTCAACATGCCCCTCATGCAGATCAGCTGATAAAGCGTTTGCCTTGCAAGCACGGAGATCAGAGTTAAATCTCTAGGAGTCATGTAAAAACCAGGCATGATGGGCCACACTTATTAATTCCAGAACAGGAGAAGCAGATGGTGGATCTCTAGAGCTTCCCGACGAGGCAGCCTAGCCTGCTAGGTGAGTTCTAGGCCAGTGAGACCCTGTCTCAACAAACAGGTGGGCAGTACCTAAGAAATGACACCTTAGGTTGTCCTCTAATCTCTGCACTCAAGTGTACACTCTTACACACATACACACAAGAAGTGAGTGTGTGGGTTGCAAATTTGAGTTGTAAATTTGGGTGTATTCACTGACACTGTTACCTCTTGCATGCACAAAAGGGTCAGAAAAACAGCTGTGTGAGTGTCTGAAACTTGGCTCCTTCAGTCTTAGACTGGGGGAGGTAGGTACCAGTATAGTTATCCAAGTGTAGGGCATAATAGGATTGGCAGAGGAGGATGTGGAGGTTGCATCCTCCAGGAACAACTGGCCTGTCTGTGCACAGAGTTTGGCCAAGACCAGGGGAGGCTCCTGGAGACAGGGTGAGGGGCCTTTGCTGGCTGGAGGGAGAAGGCAGCAGTGACAGCCATCTCCTTTCTCTTTGGGGGTTTGGGATGAGACCTTCTTGGTGAGATCTGATGGTATGAGCTGTCTGGCTTTCCCTTTCTGAGACTTTGATGAGGTCACAGTAACATTTTCACAAGACTAAGTTCTGTGAACCCTACTACTAATTTTTTGCTCCTGTGTTTGGTTTGATTGGGGCTCACAGATGTGAGTCTTTGTTTTGACTGAAGCACAGAGTGAGGCTGAGGCCATATGCATGGAGTGAGTAGGTTATATACTGAGAGTAACACCTCTACAATATCACCATTGATTGTGGGAGGAGCTGGAGAACCCTGCTTGCTGCTCATGTGTGGACAGCAAGGGCTGCATGGCTGCACACCTGCACACACATCTGGATTCACAGCTGCACTCTGCTGCTTACAACCTATTTGAAAACTCAGGTGACTTTCCTGTGTGTAAAGTGGCATCAGTTAATTGCGTGAAAGACCTGACGGATTTGCATTGAGATAATGCATGCAAAGCTTCTGGAACTGTCCCTAGCACTAAGTGCTCCTTTAAATTTTAATGATGATAGCAGTTTTTATTTCCAAAGCCAGTAATGCCTGGATCCAAAGCAGAGTTTTTCTAATGATGGAATTTCATGCCCTGTAGGAGAAAAGATATTGTTTTAATACCTCCACTCCCCTCAAAACAAACCCCAAAGCCACACATTTTTTTTGACAAGAGTATCTCCTCTGAGCACATCTAACTGTGACCTTACTAAAGCACATATCTTCAGGGTCTCAAGGGTTCTTTGAAGCTTTCCCTATTAGAAGACACACAGACTATGGTGCCCACTTGCAAACACACACACTTACACCTGCATACACACAAACATGTACACATGTACATTCATGCACACACATATAATTTAACAATGAACACAATTTGATAATGTATAGGGTGCTTTCTGCATGCTATAACATTGACCCATTTTTAAACATTCTAGGTATGATGCTCTGGAGAGAGAACTCAGTTGGTAAAGTAGTTGCCTTGCAAGAATGAAGATCTGAGTTTGATCCCCAGAACATACATAGAAGTCAGGTATGGTAGTGAATGCTTGTAACCCCAATGCTGGAGAGGCAGAGACAGGTGCACCCCCGGGCTGCCAGCCCATATAGTCTAGCCCAACCAGTGAGGTTCAGGGTTAGTGAGAGATTCTGTCTTAAAAAAATTAAGATGAATGATGCCTGAGAAACAGCAGCCAATGTTGTCTTGTGGTTCCCACATGCAAGTATACACACATGTACCTACATACACATGTGCACACACACAGACACACAGACAGAGAAACAGGAGAGAGAGAGAGAGACAAAGACAATTAGAAACAGAGACACAGGCACACACACAGACACACAGAGACAGAGTCAGTGTGTATGTCTCTGTGTGTGTCTGTGTATGTGTGTGTGTGTGTGTGTGTGAGAGAGAGAGATAGAGAGGGAGAGAGAGAGACAGAGAGAGACAGAGAGAGAGACAGAGAGAGACAGAGACAGACAGACAGACAGACACTCAGAGTAGATTAATAAATTCATTCACTGCCAGGCGGGGTTCCTCCTGTGAAGACTGGTGTGTGTGCAAGGCGGGGTCACATGCAGATGCCCCCCTTCCTTGACTCTGTTCTGCAGGGCAGAAGCTGGTTTGCATTGGAGCCTATGCATGTCACCCATCTAAACCACTCCTGGTGGCATTTCCTCACCTCCTGAATATCACATTGGGCTCCTCAGAAGGTGACAGTGAGGTCCATGGACAGGTGCCATGCAGATATGGTGGGGTGACAGTTGTCACCTAGGGTGGCTGATGTTTCATAAGTCTGGGCTCTGAATGTCAAGGTCTTTTGGCAGGATCATGAAGTAGAGAGAAGGTGGGTTCAACTGGATATACCCACCTTCTTGCTCATGAGCACGAGCAGCTTTGGGAACTGAGGTGATTGGAGGCTCCCTTCACATGGCAGGATAGTAATGCAGACCCAGGGCTGTGTTCTCAGCTCATTGTTTAAAGGGAAAAGTGACCCTTGTATTGGTGAGGGTTTCCTGGAAAAGAACTAACAGGCTGTCTCTGATGTGTAAGGAGATTTGATGTGCAGAATTGACTCTCACAGTTTTAGGGCCTGAGATTTTTCAAGATCTGAGTGTGCAAGCAGGAGACCCACAAAGAAGGATGGTGCAGACCAAGTCAGGCTCAAAAGCCTGAGAACATTAGAGTCGATGGTGTCAGTTCTCATCTGAAAGCCAGTAAGTGCATGACCCCAAAAGGACCGAGCTCCAGATCCAGCCCAGCAGCAAGGGAAGTCCCAAGTCCAGTCCAACGAGGCAGGTAGGAGGCCTCCTCACACTCTGGGTGGGGGAAGAGTTCTCCTCAGATTTACCGCTGGTTGGACAAGGCTCACCTACACAAAGCTTACCTATGGCAAGAGCCACTACTTGTCTTAGTCAACTACCTAAAATACTAATCTTATCACTTAATACCTTCACACATACTCAGAATAATGCTTGACCAAATAAACAGGTGGGTTTTTGTGGCCCAGTCAAGTTGGCACACAAAAGTGTTCTCCGCCAACCTTCCTCTCCTCTCCTCTTGAGCTATTTACCTATTCTTATGTCAAGATTCTCTTTGCTTATGCATTCTACCCCATAGCCTGATCTCCATAGGTAGGGAGGCAGGGGCCATCATTGGCTCTGTCATGAGGTAGCAAGTGGGTCACAATGGTTGATTACACCTAGTAAAATTCTGTGAAATTAGTTCTCCATCAACAGAGGATCTCCGAAGAGACATTGTAGTTAAGGTTTTGCAAAAGAAGTTCTTTTTTTTTTATTGTTTGAGAGTGTCAGACATGCCTATAATGTGTCTTGATTATGTCCACCTCATGGGCTTCCTTCTAATCCCTCCCTTCACACCCAGTGTTTTCCTCTCTCAACTTCATGTGCTCTTTGTTTTGAAAACTGAGTCCACTTGATGTTGCCTAGGCGTGTGCACATGGGTGTGAGACTATCAAGCAAAGCACGAGAAGCCTGTCAGTGGCCACAGATGTTGACAAGATATCTTATAGTAATATGTTAGGCAACTGTGCTGGATAGATAGCTAAAGTCATCTGAGCAGGGAACCTCAATTAAGAAAGCCTCTATAAAAGGCTTGTACACAAGCCTTTAGGACATTTTCTTAATTAGTGATTGATGGAGGAGGGGCCAGCCTACTGTGGGTGTTACCATCCCTGGGCTGGTGGTCCTGCATTCTATAAGAAATCAGGCTGAGCAAGCCATGGGGAGCAAGTCAGTAAGCAGCACTCTCCATGACCTCTGCATCAGCCTTTGGATTCCTGCCCTGTTTGGGTTCCTATCCTGTAATGAATAGCATTATGGAAGTGTAAGCCAAATAAACACCTCTCCAACTTGCTTTTTGGTCATGGTGTTTCATCATGGCAATAGAAACCCTGAGTAAGACAGCAGCTTTTGGTCTGAGTGACAAAATTCCAGATATAACCAAGTAAGGGAAGAAAGCCTTAGTCTTGTGATTCTAGAGGTTTCAGTCTATAGTCAACTACCCACATTCCTATGGACTAAGATGGAGCACCGTGATAGTAAAAGTCTGGGATGGAAAAGGCTACTCACCTCACGACAGCCAGAAGCAGAGAGATGGCAGGGGGAGAGGAAGGGTAGAGTGTACATTACTCTCTCCAGAGCCAGCTCTGTAGTGATCTACTTTCTCCATCTAGGCCACAATTTCCAGTTTCCACCAACTCCCAGGAATCCTTTGAATGATGAATCTGTGATTGTATTGAATCCTTGATTAGACCTTCATGATCTGCTTCTTTTCAAAAAAGCCCTATAGGTAAGCAACCAAGACCCCAACTCATGCACCTTCCAGAGAAGGCATTACAGATTCAGACCATAACAATGAATATATATATCATAGAAGGAGTTGTTTCATGCTGTCTTATCACCGCTCACAGCCACTTTGTAAGAGAAGGGCTTCTAAAGCCATCCCCCAGAGAGAGAAAGCAGCCTGATTTACATGTGACCTACATCCTGGCCTGGCAGGAAGAATGTGCAACCTGGATTCATTACCTTCTGGCACCTTCCAACCTCAGTGGCTGTGCCTCCTCTTCCTTTCTGACAAATGCAGACATAATGCTCTAGCAATTGCTGGGTACCCTAAGTAGTTGATCGAGAAATGGTTGTTAGAACTCATTCCTGACTCCCGTTTTTTTTCTCCCCAGGTCTCAGTGCTTTTCCTAATAATTCCTGACCCAGGATTGCTTCTATGCCATTAATTTCATGCTTTGTACCTTTCTAACCACATAACTGCTATTATTGCCCACCTGTGACTCCTAGGAGTAGGACATTTATCAGAAGTCTCTTTTTGAGTAAATAACCAACTGAGAAATTTATATCTCCCAGGATAGTGAAGAACTCAGGAGTCATCAATCATGGCTGAATGTGTGTGATTTAGATAATCTCCCAGAGACAGTACTTGGAGACAGAAGAGAAAAAAAGGTTGCAATGCTGGAAACTTTATCATCCATGTCCCTGCGAGCAAGAATGATACAGTGGCATGGGGCCAGCAAAGCAAGGCTGGGAGCCAGAGTCTTAGGGATGCTGTGGGATGTCAGACACTCAGCCCCCACTGTCAAAGTCACACAGTCCTTGGTAGAGTAGCTGTGTAAACACCCGCTTCTCTGCAGATGGGGTCCTTGGCTATAAGAGGTACAGATGGGAGGCCAGGGATGGGAGCCAGAGAGAAAAAGGAGCTTTGTTTTTTCTGGCCAGTCCCTCCTTCATGGCTTAACTTCTGGGCTCTCCACAAGGCCTCAGCTCCTGATTGGTCCAAGTTGCCTTCCTTATCACTGGTCATTAAATTTCTTCCCGATGGCCTTTTGCATCTCTTGATGCTACTTTTTTTTTTTTTTTTACTGTTTTTATTTATTCTTTGAGAATTTCGTATAATATATTTTGATCATATTCTTTCCCTTTCCCCAACTCCTCCCCGTACCTCCCTACGCACCCAATTTCATGTTCTTTCTCTTAACACACACACACACACACACACACACACACACACACACACACACACACTCACTCACTCACACGACAAAAAACATGGTGTCTGATTTATGTTGTTCAACTATGAGCATGGAACCTGCTCGGGAGTGTGGTTGATATACCCAGAGCCACTCCGTTGAAGAGAACTAATGCTCCCTCTCCTATCAGGTGCCAATTGCAAGCGGCTTCTTGGCTAGCGGTAGGACTTGGTGCTCACTTCCCCCTCACACTGGGATGTCGGATGACTTGAGCTTGTGCACATCCTGTACATGCTGTCATGGTCCCTGCGAGTCCTGATGTGCTTCTGCCCTGTTGTACCTGGGAAATGCTGTTTCCTGGAAACAGCTACACCTCTGGTTCTTCCAATCGTTCCTTCCGGATGCTTCTTGAGCTGTGGAGGCAAACTCCTGTCCCTGCCTTGCCATGTGATTTAGGGAAATGATGATTTTATGGGACAGAAACTTCAAGGCATATGGAAAGGGCAGGCTTCCACCAACCTGTCCTTAGAAAAAAGATGAAGGACAGGGATGGCTAGAGGGAGCCTTGCAAAGCTGTGCTGGTGAATCACAACACTGCCTAGGTGGAGCTAGGAAGTCTCCCAAGCCAGCAACCAATAAGGGGGCTCCCAGTGTGATGACCTTCCTTCCAGATCACTGCACGTGGAGCTCAGACTCACTCAGGCAGCAAGGGTTTGGCTCTCAGCCTGTACCAAAGACAGTGCAGACTTCACTCAGACAGGGCCAGAGACGCTCTTCTGCACTCCGTGCCCCCCCCCAGCCTTAAAGTCAGCCATCCAAAGCTAGGTTAAAATTAACTAGCATTTAAAGTCTAGGATGCACAAATGAGAGAAAATGTGTATTTCATTTTGCTGAAGCTGACTTAATGCTTCTAATATGATCTGCAGTTACATCTATTCCTCTGCAAATAATTTCTGTTTTCTTGTTCAACCTTGGATTGGTATTTTTAAACAAAAATTTCAATTTTTTGAGAATTTCATCCATAAGTACTCTATTTGTATCATTTCCACCTTCTTCCTTTTCCCTCTTCCAATCCCTCCTGTGTTCCCCTACTTCTCAAATTCACAAACTCTTTTTCTTTATTGTTGTTTTATACACACACACACACACACACACACACACACACACACACACACACACCATACTGAGTCCAATTTGTGTTCCCCATATGTAGATATGTTGAGAGCTGGCCACCTGGAGTTGGATAATCTATCAGGGAGCTCATCTCTGGTGAAGACTGAGTCTCCTCTCAGCAGCTATTGATTGTCACTCTTTACCATCAAGGAAAGAACCACATGCCCAGGTCACATGGCAAAAACACAAACAATGTGAAAGGCCAAAACAAAATGCCCTGCCCCAAACTTACTAGTCCTATAGAAATGTTCTCCAATGATGTTTTGCTACTTGAACCCCAGGACACAGAATTCAAAAGAACAATCATGAATGTGTTTGAAACAAAGTAAACTGTGCTCGTCCACAGATAGCTATGGCCTCAGTTTGACTGTACTAGAGTGAATCACGAGTCAAGGATCTTCAACAAGGTCAGTGTTTGATCTGAAATAAAGAAGAACGTGTGTGGTGGTACCTACTCATATGCTCTTCCTTTGGGGGAAGCTGTGCCTTCAGCCTGCGTGTTCTCCATTTTTCCTTAAATTAACTGTGATTTTATGTTAATTCCACCTGTGATTCTTAATCAAATAAACAATGCATGAAAAGTTCATCTTATGGGGCTGGAGCGATGGCTCAGTGGTTAAGAGCACTGGCTGCTCTTGCAGAGGACCTAGGTTTGGTTGGTAGCATCCATATGGTGACTCAAAACTATTTTTAATTTTGGTTTCAGAGTATCTTCTTGTCTCTAGGGGCTTTAGGCACACACTCAGTACACAGACATACATGTAGTTAAAACAGTGATAGACATAAAAAAATGAATCTTTTTTTTTTTTTTTTAAGAATTCTTCATCTTATAAAACCTCCAAGTTAACAGGAAATCCTCTCTGCCCCAGGCTGCCTCATTCATTCATTCACTGGTTCATTCACTCAACATGTTTATTGCCATGCCGCTCCATCTAGGCAGGACGCTGGAGGAGGGATTAATGAAAGTGGGGGAAGAGGGATTCTCTCAAGGGATGAAGAAAAGGAAGCCATGCCTAGAAGGGTCTCAGGGTGGAGGTGGAAGTGACAGCCACATTGGACATTACCCCATCTTTGAAGACCCCATGATGTCTGTGCTGATGGGTTCATTCAAGCCAGCTGCAGGGCTTCCAATCAAAATGTGGTCACAGGTGAGACTTCTCCCTGGCTCTGTGACTGATCCCACTGTGCTGCTTCTGTGCCTGGCAGTTTCCTTCCTGTGTTCTGCAGGCCTTGGTTCAGCAGGCTCTTGGTGTACCTCATTCCACAAGGGAGAAGGACAAAGGGAATAATCAAACACCCCAGGAAACCCTGCAGCATGAGAAAGCAAGATTAAGACAAACCACAAGGAGTGGAAATAGACAGCAAGGCAGGTGAGGGGGGATCTTACCAGGAATCATTAGAGAAGCAAAGCAGACAGTACACGATACGCATTATTCCTGAGTTCTAGGGTTCAATTAGAGAACATAAGTTAGACTTTGCAAGTTCAGATAAGAATGCTTCCAGGGATGTGTTAATAATTCAACGCCAGGGTTCAAAGCAAAGGCCGAGGGGCCATCCAACACTCAGAGCACAAAACTGGAGATGGGGGCACCCCGAAGAAAGGGAAAGGGCATGATGTTTAATGAGAGCAAGTCACAGAAAGATCAGAGGGAAGCAATGATCAATAAATAATCAATAAACGATCAATAGTCAAGGAAGTAATAGCAAAATCTACCCAGACACAAATGAAATCGGGGTCTTCCATTTCAATAAGGTACTCCAGAGTAAAGGGATAAATGTAAAGGTATGCCTGGATAGATATGTATGCATACCTGGATATGCATGCATGTAGGATGGTGTAGTGTGTTACTAGGAAAAGCACCAAGTGGAAAGCCAACAAATAACAAGACTCTAGTTGGGGCCAGACATCTCATCAGTGAGCAGACAGTGAAGAAGCAGTCCAAGGAACTTGTTGGGAAGATTACCTTAACATAACGTCTGTACCCAGAAAATGCTCCATTGTTCCCAAGAGCAAAATAGAATCCTGCTCAGTTCAAAGAAACAGAAAAAAATATTACCTTTTAAAACCTTCTAGAAGAGGTGCTTGAGTTTATATTCCAACAACATAGACATAAAAGTCATCAAAAGAGTAAAACTAACCCCAAGCTCACAGAAAAGAAATCCTGAGGTGACAGTTTGGGTGCAGGTGGTGAAATTAGATGAGGAAGCCAGTGGCCTCAAGGACAATGTGGTAAGACTTGGAAAAGGAACAGAGTCCAGTCAGAAAGTAAGAATAAGGGATGCTATGTATAGTATTCATATCATCTCCCACACTCAAAGTCAAGTGCATTTGAAATTCAAGGAAAATATTGTACAAAAATTTATGGTCTAGACATCAAGTAAACTTTAAGTGTCAATGTAGGGACCCTAGTCAAGTATAAGGAGGGGAAACTCGTTCACTTTGATCCTATGCACAATGGTTTTAAGTGAAAAAAAAACAGTGACATTAAGATTTTAGAAAAGACAATATCCTGGTTAACACTGACTGTCAACTTGACATTGCCTCTGAAGAGAGTCTTAAGTAAGCACTTGACTTTATCAGGTTGGTCTCTGGACGTGTCTGTGAGGGACTGTCTTAACTGATGTAGAAGGGTCCAGTCCACTGTGGGTAGCACCATCCCTAGGCAGATGATCCTGGATTGTATAAGAAACCTAGCTAAGCATGGATCAGTGAGCTAGCCAGTCAGTGAGCCAGCAGTTTCTCTATGGCTCCTGCTTCAGGTTCCTGCCTTGACTTTCATCAGTGATGGACTGTGACCTGGAAGTGTAAGCCAAATATAACCTTTCCTCCCAAGTTGCTTATGGTCAGTATGTTTTATCACAGCAACAGAATGAAACTGAAACAGATAGTAATATTTATGCTAACATGATTACATTGTCATCTTTTCAAAATTTTAAATGAAGTTTCAACACTGCCTAGAAGCCTTAATTATGGAAAGTTGAGAGTAAATATTATCAGTCTTGATAAAATACAAAGATATGGCACACAGAACTTGAAAATAGCATGGTTCAAATATATTCTTTGCAAGGATGGGTTCAACAAATGAAAAAGGCTGACAAAATGGATAGAGCTTCAGAAGGGCCTAATTAGAGGACCTGAAAAACCCAGCATAATTACGGCTTCTTGGACAATGGGAGTTGGTGTAGGTGTGCTGAACCCTTGGCTTTCACAGCGAAGTGGTTGGAAAAATCAATATCAAGGCAGCAAATTACTTAAGAACATGGGACTAACTAGCAGAAAGATAAAATGCAAGTGGACAAAGGGGCTGTCTCCTGGAATGGGGTTCAGGGCCGGGTCAGAGGCCTTTTACCACTTAAGTTACAGTTTTAAATTTTGTTCAAGTATTGCTTTGATAAAATTATTTATTGAAATTGGTTACTGAACTAAACTTTGAATGTCTTCACCAGATATGGCAAGTATAGGAATTGCCTAGCAACCTGGGATCCCACCTCCAACGAGCTGTACACACACCACTTCAAAAATTACAATGGGTCATTCTTTCCTGGCAGTTCCTCAGTCATCTCCTTTGGTCGGCAGATACATTCTGGAAAATGGCCTGTAACTAGGTGCAGTGGAACAATCCATCTTGGACTGGGCAGCAATTTTTGTCAATGATAATTAAGGATAATCACATATTTAGAATCGTGTGCCTATGTGTGATTGGGTGGGCATGGTTAAAATCAGATGCATTGTGGGAAAAGACATGTGTAGTGAAGAAAAGCTTACCTAACCAGAGCCCATCAATCAAAACAGAGGTTCACCCATATCCCACCCCTAGAGACCACTCCTTTGTCTAGACCCTCAAAGGGAGGCCTTGAGAAGTAGTCCAGCAACCTTGATCAGCTTCATTCTTGCTTATCTGCTCCCTTGCATATGTCTAACATCTAATATCACTTTAAATAAAACCCTGTGATGCTGTGGTGTTTGTATGTGCAGTCTCAATTCTTTGAATTAGACACCAAGAACATGGCTACACCTTGTTCTGGCTTCCTTTCTGTTGCTGTGGCTAACATCATGACCAAAATCAACTTGAAGGAGAAAGGGTTTGGAGTCCATTTTGAGGGAAATCAGGACAGGAACTCAAGCAGGAACCTTCAGGCTGGATCTCAAGCAGAGACCATAGAGGAATGCTGCTTACTGGCTCATGCTAAGCTAGCCTTTTCACATAGCCAAAGTCGGCCTGCCTAGGGATGGTTCCACCCACAGTGGGCTGTGTCCTAATACATCAATTAGCAATTAAGAAAATACCCACAGACATGGCCAATCTGATAGGCGCAGTTCCTCTGTTGAAGGTCCCTCTTCCCAAGTATGTCAAGTTGACAGGCAAATCAACTAGGACATACCTGGTCCAGACAGGACAACCAGTAACTGATAGGCCAGTGTCTGTGGAATGTTGATGTAATTGTATAATCAGAATGCATATGTATACTTATGCACATACGTACATTAAAGCTTCTCATCTTGGAGGTAAGCTTGTTAAGATACAGAATGGTAAAGGGAGGCAAAACATTTCGTCCTGAAGGAAAGCTCCTTAGCACAGGCAGTAAGTAACTCAAAGGCTTCAGGGAGTCCCAGATTCATTAGGCCTTCAGGCAACTGAGGGAAAAGAGCATTTATTTTAGTTTACAATTCCAGGTCACAGTCCATCACTGCAAGAGCAGAGAGAATGCATGCATACTGTTCTCAGCTCCCTCTCTCCACTAATAGAGCAGGAAATGGTGCTGCCCACAGCATCTGGGTCTTCCCTTAGCAATTAACATAAGACAATCCTCCACAGACTTGCCCACAGGTCATCCTGATATAGACAATCCCTCACTGAGACTCTCTTCTCCATGATTCTAGATTGTGGCATGTAAATAATGAAAATAAACCATCTCTGTTGTGGTTAGGATTAGATAATAAAGTCAGTTTAAAGCATTGCTTGTCAGGTACTGAGCCCCCGTTTTTACATATTATATGAAGGTATTAATATCTCATCCATTAATGTCTGGATGGAATCCATTATAATTCATTAATAAGCTTAAATTAACATACCCTTGTTGTGAAGGTAGATCAATGATTCTTTGACTCAGTATACCACATAAATATGTATTTTTTAATTACCAAGCTTACATGATTTGATAAGCTTTCCCTAGAGTTGAAGAGATTATGCCAAGGTTTTGAAGAAGATATGGATTGAGAATTTTATCTTTATCCCCGGATATCAGATGATGAAGCAAAGTCTGAACAGAAAGCAAATGTGATATGTTCTCATTCCTACATGAAACCCAGAATGGCCAACCCCGTGGAAGCAATGTGGCTGCTGCTGGGGGCAGGAGAATGACTAGTCATGGTTTAAGGGTACAGTGTTTTAGCTAGTTGAGATTCATATCTTCTGAACAGAAAGCACGGTCCTAGCATCTAACAATACTGTATTACATAACTAAAATGTGACACAGATCTTACGTTATATTCTCATCACAAAATAATAACATCGACAGCAGCAACAACAGCAGAGAAGAGTGAGGAGACTTTGGAAAGCAATGGGAGTGATGGTGGCCTTGGTGGTGGTGAGTTCGAGAGTGCATATTTATCCCTAAATTCAGAAGTTCATATAACACACATATAGATTCTTATATTGTGTCTCAATCAGTGGTTATGCAACTGGCTGAGAAAGTAACTCTGAGGACTTCTGTCAATATATTATTCTGGCACATAGAAGACTTTTAAACAATATTACCCACTCCCTAGGTAGAATGCAAAATTAATCATACCACTGAAAGAACCTGTTTCCCACATTTCCTTTTTAATGGCATTTAAAGCAGCTCTTTAGATTTGAACTGACACATTAGCCAAACCTAACTATCTGTACTTATTAAGATGCAATCTAGTTTTTAATGGGATCCTGACATTTAACGACTTCTTAGCCTATGTCTCCATTATCATAAGCCTTACAAGTCGTCCTCATGAGTCGTTGGGTAACACCTGAGCGAGCATACATTTAATACAACTCTACTGCCTGTTAGGGTCCCATTTGGGCAGAGGAAAGAGACCACTTAGTTACTTGGTCAGCTGCTGTAAGGAAATTAGTTCAGAACCTATGCAACATGATAGCTGGGCTTCTGAAACAGAAATCATCAAGCACTAGTATTGTGGGTCTCAGGTTTCACAATATATATTATTATAATATATTATAAAAATGAATTTCAGTAGATGAAAAGTCATTGTAGAGAAAATTAGCAAAAGACTGTGAGAAGCTTATGACAGTATAGAAACATTTGCTATAGGAGGAAAGCAGTATTCTGAAAGAGGACTATGTGGGAGCTGGGGTCCCTGGGCTCTGAGTTGGTACCTGTCCTACATAGTTATTTTTGTCAACTTGATAGAAGCTAGAATATCTGGGAAGAGGAACCTTGACTGAGTAAATGTTTCCATCAGATTGCATTTTAAAGGTCTGTAGGGCATATTCTTGATGAATGGGTTGATGTGGAAGGGTCCAGCCCATTGTGGGTGGTTCCACTCTTGGGTAGGTAGTCCTGTGTTTATAAGAAACCAAACTGTGCAAGCCAGGAGCAGCAAGTTGGTAAGCAGTGTTCCTTCACAGCCTCTGCTTCAGTTCTTGCCTTCCAAGTTCCTGCCTTGGCTTATGTCCTGGTTAGTTTTTATTTGTCAACTTGACACAACCTGGGCACCTCAATTGAGAAACATTTCTATCAGATTGGCCTGTAGACAAGTGTGTGGGGAATTTTCTTGATTGATGGTTGATGTGGATGGGTCCAGCAACAGAAAGCAAAGGAGGACACTACTCTTGTTGTATGCAGGAAAACTCTGAAGGCCCATCCCTGTGCGCTGGTCTCCCACATGATCAGCTAAAAGCTCTAAGACTCACATCTTCACCTGATTTTGTTCTCTTTTGTCTGGCTTCCTTCAAGATGTCATTCCTGTGGGTGCATTGCCTGTGAAGGCCAGAAGAGGGAATCAGATCCCCTGAAGTGGAGTTAGAGGTGGTTTTGAGCCACCAGATGTGGGTGCTGTGAACTGAACTTGAGTCTTCAGCAAGAACCACATATTCTCTGGGTATTATTTTTGTAACTAATATTATTCTCTTTGATTTCTTGTTATACTAAAACTTTGGATATTATAAAGTACATGCCAATGGCTCAAACATTTTTGCCATACATTTTTATGATCCATCATGATCAAATGGGTCTTCCTCCCCAAATCAGACAGTTCATCTCCTAATTTTAATTAAAGAGACAAAGCATATGACTCTCTTGTTTGTAGCACGCCATCTGACAGCATTTTGCCAAATAGTTGAAGTATTTTGTGTTTAAGATTATGAAATATGTTTTCTGGTCTGTTTGTCTTTAGTTTCACAACTTTGGTGATTTTATAGCATAGGATAAAAATACTTTCTCTGTTTTCTGACAGAGTGTATTAGGATCAGGTAATCAAGCCCGTAAAAGTTGGAGAGTGTGCAGTGTGCCTAAGTGTTTACAGCGCCACTCAGGCTGTCCATCACTCAGGCACGTCTCACACCCTGAAGCATTGGTGGTCTGTAGTTTTGCAAAATTTGCCTACTCACCTGAATTTCACACTTTACAGCTGAATTTGTTTAAGGTATTTTTTCAACATTTTAATAACCTCTTAGGATTCTGCCCCGCTCCTTCCCCAGGGACTGAGTGCTCCTGTCCCAAGGACTTGCTGTGAAAATGGAATGGACTGAATATTTCTGTCCTGGTTGAGGGCTGCTGTCTTGGGGCCTTACTATGGAAGTGGGATGGACTGAGTGATCCTTTAAAAGAGACAGGGTGTTCTTGTCTCAGGGACTCACTATGGAAGTGGATGGACTGAGTTTTCTTGTCTTGGGACTGAGTGCTCCTGTCTTAAGGACTTAATACTTCCGCCCCAGGGACTTGCTGTGGAAATGTTATGGATTCTGGAAGCTTACATTACTTTATCACCTTTGTGAAAATTTTCTTTTCAGGGTTCTTAAAGAACAGTGCTGCATCCTCCGCTGGTCCATCTCCATTCTTTCTTCAGTGTGTTCCTTTTTTGTGTGTGAAGATTTTGTTGAACTGCAAATGCTGGGAAGCATTTATTAGTTTTACCTGAGAGGTTGTTATGCAGATGGTGTGAAATAAACAAGGGATTAAAATTCCTCTACATTAATATTCATCAACCCAGACACCTCCAGCATATCTGCTCTCTCCAGGGCCAAGCAAAGAAAGCTGGGTGGGTACCATGACTGCTGGGTATCCTTCAGTTAGTCATTACTAATCATGTAATTATCAGCCCCGTTTTCCCTAAAGGAAAAAGCAATGTGCTGGAATGATCAATGTGGGTGGAAATGAAAAACTTCTAGGTGTGAAAAGATGCTGATTTTTCTACAGATGCACCTCTGCCTTCTCGAGGCTCCCCGGGATCTGCGGCTGATCACATAATCATCTCCTGTCTTGCCTGATTCATTATTTATCGGGTGTCTGTGTGTTTTAAGCATTAACTAGATTTTATGCTCCTTCAGGGAAGACTCAGTCTTGCCTTTCACCTCCTTTTACCCTTGTCTAAATATCCCAAAGCAGTAAGTTCAACTCCGCAGGGATGCAGGATTCTGGCCAATTAGTCTAAAGCATGTAGCAGCCAGCTTTAGCTGCCAAGCAGGCAACCGAAACCTTCCTTTGAAACCCAACAGTTGATTTAGCTTCCACTACACTGGGCTGGTGACTTGGATTGTGCTGTGTTGAGCATCATTTGGTCCCATCTGGGCTTCTTCGTATATCTGTGGTCACCTTAGTTCTTCTGTGGAGATGACATGTCCAGGAACTGGTTACATCCTCTAGAGAGCACCAAGAAACAGAAGGGACTCAGAAGAGGCAGCTGAGGTCATGGCTCAGCCTTACAGGCACTCTGTTTTGATGGAACAATAAAAAAAATCACATTATAGAGGGAGATGGTACAGAAGGAATAGTTACCATTTCCAAACCACTGTCTCTAGCAAGTTTGAATTACTCATCATATATTATAGTTTAACAATCTAAAATATATAGTGTGATAATCTAAAAAGGACCCCATTTCCCTGGCTTTCTTTGGTGTGGTAATTTTTGATATAAAAAAATAAAAAGAAAGAAAAGAAACAATGTCTGAGACCTGGGCATGTAGCTGGTGACATCTGTTCTCCTATTTCTCTCCACATTTTCCAGAAAAGAAGTCCTAGAAATGACACCATCCTACTGTTACAAGGGCTGTTGCACTAGTACAAGGACAGCTGTGGCCTGGGCATCGATTCCTATGGTCCTGGTGGAGGAGCTATGAAATGAGTCACAACCTCTCCTAAGCACTGAGTCGGCCAGGCCACACTCATGCCTACCGGGCCACACCCATGCCTGCAAGCTTATCTCCTTTGCTGTTCTTTGAGGTATGTGACTTTGCATGAAACTTCAGGGTCTTAGAACCCAGAGACCCTTGGGTCACCCTATGATCTTAGGATAGCTAACTAATTTTTCTGAGCCTTAATTTTCTCACCTATCTGTGCATGGCAAATCCCAGAGTTGCTTTGAAGGTTAAATAAACAGCATGAATTTACCCCCGACACATTAGGCTTCTGATAAAGTCCTTGGCCATTCTGTGCCTTATCTGCTTGGATTGTATTGATTTCAGTGGTGTTAAGGTTGGCCTTTCTCTTTTTCCTGCTAGAGAGAGGTTTGTTTGATTTGTTTTGAGATGGGTCTCATGTAGCCCAGACTGCCCTCAAACTCACTATGAAGCTGAGGATAACTTTGAACTTCTGACCCTTCTGACTCCACCTCTGGAGTGTTGATACCTTGAAACAGGACAACCTACTGCCAACACCCTGTCTCCCAACACAGAAACACAAGGCTCAGTCTCCATGTGTCTTCTTTCCCCATTTCCCACCCTTCACAGTTATGCTTAAATGCTACCATCTGCCCTAGCCCTCATCCTCCGGTGCAGCTCTGCTCCCCCATGGAACACCTGTCACGTGTTTAGAGCGCTCACTGTGAGCAGTCTGCTCAGGTTCAGTGCCAGACTTTTAGTGCCAGGCACTGCATTTTAATCATAGTGAAGCACCCCGTGGATGGAGACCACCTTCTGTCTTCTATCTGGTCCTTGTCCCCCGCTGCCTCAAGAATGGAGTGAGGCAGACGTGTAAGGGAAAACGAGGCTAACTCTACTTGCCTCACCAGGATAACAATTTGAACAGGAAAGTGAGAACTTCAAGACCCTCAGGGGCAATGGGATGCCAATCAAGAGAGGTTGGTGGGCTTCAGGGTGCCGACCAAGGGATTGTATTATAACTCTAAAACTCTTAGAGGACTCTAGAGTGCCCACCTAGGGCAGGGCTCTAGAAAGCAGAAAACACCAAGAGAATGTGACCGCCAGCAGCAGTAAGAAGCGCTGGGAGTCTCCGTGAGTCCTTCTCCGAGTGAGTTCTCTGCTTGGGGCGAAGACTTGGGTGCAGGGAGCTGTTGGGTCTCTCTCTCTCTCTGGTGCTGCTTTTCCTTCCTCCTCCACTGAGCTCACCTCACGTCTACCTTTTGTCCTGGAAGCTCCAGAGTGTCTGAACTTATGGGGTGTCATTTGGGTCCTGATTAAATGTGGGTATAGAAATACGGTTCAAAATGGGCCATCTGGGAAAGCGCCACCAGAAGTTTCCTTTGGTGATTGTGGAGCTCTGTCCAGGTTGCCACCTGGTTGGTGGGTTAGTGTGCAGGGCTCCAACTGTTGTACAGCTGAAGGGGTTTGTTTCCCTTGTGGCTCTCTTGTCTGCAGGCAAGGCTTGGACTTCCTACCCCATCAAGAGTGCTGGATCCAGCTGGAAACTCCTCATGTCAGAGGCAGGGGTGGGCTGGGAGGGCTTTGGTCCCTAACAATAGCTGTTCCTTGGTATCTGACTAATGGGAGGTCAGCACCTCCACCGCCAGCTGCTGCTCCAGTTATACCCAGAGAGAGAGAGAGAGAGCAGCCATTCACAGCTTCCGGTGGGCCATTTCTTCACTGAAGTGCTGTAGCATTCTTTGATTGCAGTGTTTTAAACCCTGGTGTTGACACAGGACTACCACTCCAGCCCCTGAAGATCTTCCTTCCTCTTGTGAGGGAACACCATATACTAAACAAAGAGAAGGGTTGAGAGCGCCCTCTGCACACGAGTAGGCGTCTTGACCTCAATCTCTCGGTGCTTGCATCTGAAGGGATGTCCACAGTGCTTGTATGAGTTGCTTTCAAGTCTTTTGTGTCTTTGGAAAGCTTACTTATTAGTATCTGATATTTGCCTCACAGTCATACAAACCCGAGCTTTGGAAGCGTGAAGTAGACACACCTCTCCAAATTCACCCCTAAACATAACCTCTTGATCTGTTTGTTCAACATTGCTCCTGTGCACTGGTCTTCAGGTTTGAGTATGTCCCTCTCTCAGGATCCTTTCCTTGAGTGATTGGGTGAGGGTCCCGGGTCCTTGACTCCTCTCTGATGCTAGAGGTATATGAATGTCAGGAATTATGGTGGCCTTACGCCTGTAGTCCAGGCTCCTGAGAGGAGCACATGTGAAGACTTACCTTCACGTATACCCACAGCAGGGACAAGCCTTCCTGAGGGTGATTCCAGTCAACCAGAGATTTCAGCATAAATGCCTGGGCTCTGGCAGCCTCAGCAGCTAGGCAGGTCTGCTTGTCTCCCACGCACTTAGGAGGCAAGTTGGGCTAGAGAGACGGCTCAGAGGGTAAAAGTGCTTTGCTCAATGAACTTGGTGGCCAGAGCTTGATCTCCAGGGCCAGTGGTGGGAGATGACGACTCTCACAATTGGTTTTCTGACCCCTGTTCATGTGCTATGACACAAAAGAAGCCACAGTGGTGAGTGTGTGTGTGTGTGTGTGTGTGTGTGTGTGTGTGTGCAATACACACGTGCACATGAGCACGCACGCGCACGTATACACAGACAATATATATGTATACACGTTATTAATAAGTGAAATAGAGTGTTAAAAGAAGAGAGAGAGATGCAATGGTGAAAAGCAGGGAGGAGACTTATCTCATGTGGCCATATTGTGCAGAGGAACAGATGAAGGGGTCCTGTGGCCCCGAGTCCATCTCAGGGGCACTGATTAGAGTTTTACACTTAAATAGAGGAAGAATTGGGGGATGGAGCAAGAGGTCTGCATAATTAATCATCCCAATTTGGGTGTGGTCTGGCTGGTCATTGTCTTGGTAAGGCAGTCTAAAGAAGTCAATTTGGTTCCTGTGAGACAGATGACCGCCCCTGCCTCGCAGCCCTGCCTTGGTGTATGATCATGATCATCTGAAGCCTAGTCCTTCTCGATAGACCTGGCTGTTCCTGGGACCCACGGTGACAGCAGCCTTGAAGGGGGATCAGCCAGTTTGGACAGACACTCTCATAGACATGCTGGCCTGCAAAGGTCATCAGGTAACCTAAAGTAAAGGAAACTGGAACAAAACAAAGGCTGAGATGCTAGGCCTCCATCTAGCTGAGCCCAGCTGGGGAGCTGAATGCTTTTTACCAATGCAGCTTGCGAACACGTGCTTACCATTAGCCACAGAGGTTATCCACCCAAGTAGGGAAATAAGACATTCCCGGATGTCTCCATAAAAGTCCTAATTCCCGGAGGACCTGAGAGTCACCCCATGAAACTAGTTTCCCAGGAATAGGATCAGCAGTTATGGGCATAATCAGCTGCTCTGAACACTAAAACTGGCAGAACGTTCTAAACCTAATGGAATAGTTACCAAGCTAACTGGTCCACATGCCAGGACAGTGGACAGCCCTCTCCTAGGCATCTACATATCAAAAAGCATGAACCCCAGACACCAGGTGAGGGTGGAAGTGGGGTTCCTAGATCCTTGGAAAAATGTGTTTATCACCAAGTTTTGAACTAAGGACCACATTTCCCAGGAGACTGCTGCTACCTCCTTCCCTAGGAGCAGAGAAAATCACGATTTCCTTAATATCCCTGCTCTGGGAGGAAGTGGGTGTTTGACCTTCAGCACTGTTCCCTAGTCCTTCAGCATCCCAGGGCCTGATGGGAGCCATGAGGGGGCCAACACATCTTTTATTATTACAGTTTTAAAGAGATGAAGATAAAATGCATAAAAGATGAATCCTAAAGTCCCAGCCAGCAGTCCAGCACAGCGTCTTTGGTGATTGTCAATCTTCCCTCACCCCGTTTGGGCTGGTTCTGCCTCTGCCCAGCGTAGTGGCTCCATTGACTTGGCGACTGAAGCAAGCTTGCCCAGGCTTCTTCAGAGCACATGCCTGGGCGGCCAGAGATGCCACAGGCAGCCACAGGGCGGTTCGTCCAGTGTAAGGCTGGGAGCTCGTACACTGGGAAGGTGCTACTGAAGTGAGTATAAATGCACATAGTAAATATGCAAATCTGTAGAATTTTAGCATAAGTAAGTTGCATCGAAGTCTTGCTTGTTTGTCTCTGGGAGCTAGGGATATAGTACTATTCAGGCAGTACACATTTACCATCTCTCAGGTTATTTTTCTGCCTTGCACATCTTTCTGAATGGGCAGAGTAGTGAGTTGCCTGCAGCATCTTGATATTATCATCTCTAGCTTGATTGGGCAATTCTCTCTCTCTCTCTCTCTCTCTCTCTCTCTCTCTCTCTCTCTCTCTCTCTGTGTGTGTGTATGAGTGTGTGTATAAGTGTACATGTTCAGATTCATGTGCACATATGTACATGTATATGTGGGAAACATTGCTGGCTATATTTATGTCAACTTGACACTAACTATAGTCATCTGAAGAGGAAACATCAATTGAGCAAGACTATAGGGAAATTCTTAATTAATGATTGATGTGGGAGGGCCCAGTCCATTGTGGGTAGGAACTGTTACTGGGCTGGAGCTCCTGGGTTCTGTAAGAAATCAGGCTGAACACACCATGTGGAGCAAGCCAGTAAGCAGCACTCCTCCATGGCCTCTGCATCAGCTCCTGCCTTCAGTTTCTGCCTTGTTTGAGTTCCTGTCCTGGGTTCCTTTAGTGAGGATTACAATGTGTAAGTGTAAGCCCAATCATCCCTTTCCTCCCCAACTTGCTTTTTGGTCATGGTGTTTTGTGTCAGCATAGAAACCCTAGCTAAGACAGAGGCCAAAGGTTAACCTTGAGTGTTGTACCTCAAGATATCATTACCTTCTTTTGTGAGACAGGGTCTCTCACAGGCTTGGAACTCAACTAGGCTGGCTGGACATTGAGACTTAGGGATCTCCATGTCTTGGCCTCCCGGATCCTAGGATTCCAACCATGAACTGTTACAGTCAGTTTTCTTACCTGGGACATGGGAGTCAGACTCAGGGCTTCTTGTTTGCACTGCAAAGCACCTTGCCAATGGCGCCACCTTCCCAGCTCCCAGACAGTCACCTCTGAGCAGAGTGTGTGTGGCTGATTCCTAAGAAGAGTAGAGACTTCTCTGCTAGTATCCGCAATACTTGGGGTGACTCACCAAGGCCTTGGCCACCCCTCCCCCAAACACAGCTGTCAACCTCTGAAATTGTGCTGCCTGGGGCCCAGACTTAGCTTCCACATTCAGATTTAACGTCTCCTTCCAGGGGCACTTTTTTTTTTTTTTATTTTACAATACTATTCAGTTCTACATAACAGCCACAGATTCCCTTGTTCTCTCCCTTCCTGCCCCCTCCCCTTCCCCCCAGCCTACCCCCCATTCCCACCTCCTCCAGATCAAGGTCTCCCCCGAGGACTGAGATCGACCTGAATGTTGAAACCAAGGTTGGATAAAGCACAGAGACAAATAGCCAAACGAATGGAAACACATGAACTATGAGCCAAAGGCTGAGGGTCCCCCAACTGGATCAGACCCTCTGAATAGATTAGATAGTCGATTGGCTTGATATGTTTGGGAGGCATCTAGGCAGTGGTACCGGGTCCTGGGCTCATTGCATGAGTTGGCTATTTGAAATCTGGGACTTATGCAGGGACGCTTGGCTCAATCTGGGAGGAGGGGACTGGACCTGCCTGGACTGAGTCCAGGGGCACTTCTACACCTCCCTTCTTGTGGCTTAGACATCAACTCCTCTCTGTTCTTCGCTGAAGCTTCTGCTCCCTACGCCTTGTAGCTCTGGCCAGCCTCCTCACTCCCAGCCTCTGACTTCCCCTCATCCTTCCAGGCTCTCACGCACTCTCTCCTGTCTGACCCGGCTCAGCCTCACACCTGCTATGAAGCCCTTCCCTCACCATGTTCCTCCTCCATATCTCTAAGTCTTTCTAACTGTGGCATTGAATGATGGGCTTTTGGCATTGAATTATATTCTGCCTTTAATTATTTAGAGTTGTTACATGCTAATGGTGATGCACCAAGCCAGATGCGGCAGCGCCCTCCTCCTGTTTGCTGTCTAATGTTTTATTCACACTAGACATTTAATTCTCGAGTGTTGACTGGCCTGTTGATTGATGGTAGGCATTTAGCACTCCTCTCTGTCTGGGCTCCTATTGAGACCACTGTGAGTGCCCTGAACGGGTCTGTGCCACCCTCGCCTTCAAACAGGTCAGTAGATGTGGCAGTCTTCTTAGTGCTTCATCTCTGTGTACATTTGACATGTGCAGTACTTGTCTTGGAAATTTTAAAGCGATCTATTATCTGTGCAGTTTCTTCCAATCCATTCCTTTGCACCTGAATTGTATACATTTGTGAAACTTCAAAGAAGAGGAATTTCAAACCACACAAGATCTTACAAGTTAGGTAAATTGCACATCACTGGGACATGGGTATTTTTGGATCAGTTATTATTATTTTATATAATTTATTTCAACTGTGATTTTTTTTTAGCATATACTTTGTAGTGAGCTTAAAATATTCTTCTAACAGCCCCATTTAATCAGTCCATTGCAAGAGAAAAATGTTTCTGTGGTCTCAGCTATGTCCCAGATGCTGCTCTGGGGGTGGGGAGGGAACAGAAATGGAGGCACAGGCATGACTCAGCTCTCCAGGTATTACCCCTACCATGGGAAATTCTGAACTGTCTCTGAGACAGACAGTCTACACTGCAGCAGCTTTGTGGAGGGTACGCCAGGTATTGTGCTAGCAAAGGAGGTCTGCTATATAGCCCATGAGATGGTAGCCATTGTGTTCTCTCTGTCTGCCCAACCCAGATCCCATGCTGATGCATCTGCCTCTCACATGGACAGGTGCTGAGAAAGCATCTGTGCAAAACACATGCAGGGACCTCTTTCCTATGCACGTGAATTCCTATTAGCATGACACTGGGGAAATTATTTTAAGTGTCATGCTTGTCACTGCATGAAGACAAAGTACTAAAACCCCTATGATATCTGACATACCATGGGAATGAGTGGGATCCAGCTGCAGCATCTCCTCAGGTGAGACACTCTTCAATCGGGTGTGCTTTGCAGTCACAGGAGCATCTCACCACATGTGGTTGGAGGCTGGTCTCTGCTAACCAGCCCACATGGCATCATCTGGGATGTGAGCTCTAGAATATTGCAGAAGTATGGCTTGTATGATTTTATTTATTAGTTAGTTTGTTGATGTGTACAAGTGTTTTGCCTGCATGTATGCCTGTGCATCACATGTGTGTAGTGCCTGCCGAGGCCAGAAGAGGGCATAGGATTCCTTGGAACTGAAGTAACAGACAGTTGTGAACTGCCATGTGGGTTCTGAGAACCAAACCCAGGTCCTCGGCAAGAGTAGTAAGTGCTCTGAACCTCTGACACACCTCTCTAGCCCCAAAAGTATGGCTTGTAAAGAAGGGGGCTGTTGAGAACAAACAGGGGTGAGGCCAAAAGGGTGGCTGATGGAGTTCTGGTGAGGGTCAGCCCCCTACTCCTCTCCCTTGTCCTTAATGCATGGACTCCCCACACCGTCCTACTCACTGGGGGAACCAGCAAAGGTGGCTCTCCTAGTTTTCTTTAGGCGGTTGTGATAAAATACCCTGACAAAAGCAATTTAGAAGGAATGGGTGAATTTGGTTCACATTTCCAGGTTACAGTCCATCATTGTGGGGATGGCAAAGTGGCAGGAACCTGAAGCAGCTGGTCCCATCCACAGTCCAGAGAAGAGAGGAATGAAGGCATGTATGCCTACTCAAGTTCTGCTTGCCTTCTCCTCATTTATATAGTCCAGGGCCAGAGCTTGGGGTATGGTGCCATCCACAATGGGCATCATCAAGAAAGTCCCCTACATAAATACCAATCTAGACAATAACCCACTGAGAATCTTCTGAGGCAATCCTAGGTTGTGTCAAGTTGTCATTTGAATTAGTCATCAGAGTAACCTATTAATACAATGTTCCCTCCAGCATTTCCCCAGCGCCTCCTTGCCTGGCCCGCTCTGACCATTTACCCAAGAGGTTCTCTAGTCTCCTAATCAACAAAGAGGAACTAGACAGGAACAGCTCTGTGTTACCCTCCTTTGGTTACCACTAGTTATATATCAGAATAACAACTTAGCACTTGTAGGCAGGCCTTCTTAAGCTTCCACTTATGGCCACCTTTCTCTCAATAAATTTTTCACATGACCACCAGGATATAAACTACTTATATGAACCAAACGTTCACTGATACTTAATCATAATTTATTAGCACATGTATGATTTTACCACTTAACTACAGATAAAAGTAACTTTGCATGCTGCAGTGCTTGGATGAGAAATGTGCCCCATGGGTTCAGGTTTTTAAACAGTTGGTTCCTAGCTGATGGTACAGTGTGGGGAGATTTATTTAGGTGGTGCAGGCTTGCTGAAGGAAGTACCTCACTTGGGGGCAGGCTTTGAGATTTCACAGCCTTGTTCCACTTCCAGTTCATGCTCTGCTTTGTTTCTGTAGTTGAGAACGTGAACTCTCAACTTCCTGTTCCGGCCACGTGTTCCCATGCCTCCCCACCATGATGGATTCTCCTGAAACTGTAAGCTAAAATCAACTCTTTCTTCTATAAGCTTTTGGATGTGGTGTTTTAGCAAACCAATAGAACAGTAATTCATATGTATGCTGATGGTGTGGATGTGTTCACTGGTGTGACATGATACACCCAAAGGTTTACTGGCATGGGGCTTACATGCTGAAGAATGATGCTAAGAGAAAATACTCTAAGTCCTCATTTTCTGTCATCACACTGTCAAGTTTCAGTAAGAGCAGAAAGCTTTGTCAGTACAGCAAAAACAGTTCAATTTACAACATGAAATAGTCTAGAATCTGAGCCAAGGGGTTTCAGTGTTTGTGGGCATTGGTGGTATGTTGGCTCACATAGTGGGAAGTCACACTCAGCGCTAAGTAGTACATTGCAATATAGGTATGGGCAGCCACAAACACCCTAGGTTCTTATGAATTTGAATCATTCCTTCCCTTATTCAGTCACATTGCTCCATGTGGGTCAGAACCCACATCTTATCTCTGACTCATTAGCACCTCATTTGGAATAGTGTGGGCATGATGGTCATAATAGCTGAGAACAGAGTTCCCACTGGGAAAGGTATGACTGCCATGGTTCCTCCCTAAGGCCCACAGAGACCAAGAGAAAAACTCAAATAGAGCTCTGCTGCCCAAACCACAACTGCCCGGATGTCTCTGAGTGTTCACAATTTGAGTACTTGCTATGCTTTCAAAAATTATTTAATTTGCTGGGCAGTGGTGGCACATGCTTTTAATACCAGCACTTGGGAGGCAGAGCCAGGCAAACTATGAGTTTGAGGCCAGCCTGGGCTACAGAGTGAGTTCCAGGAAAGGCTCCAAAGCTATACAGAAAAACCCTGTCTCAAAAAATTATTTAATTTTATTAAATAATATATAAACAATATAATTATTTTATCTAAATAACAGAATATTTATATAATTTATGTAATATAATAAATCTATTAATTCAAATATCACAACACATACATGATAGAGACAGAGAAAGAGAGAGAGAGGTGGTGGGAAGAAAGAAACCCATTTCTCAGTTAGGGTCACTATTGCTGTAACGGAACACCATGACCAAAAGCAACATTAGGAGGAAAGGTTTATTTGGCTCATATGTCCTGAGTCACAGTCCATTGAAGGAAGCCACATCAGGAACTCAAATGAAGTAGAAACATGGAGGCAGAAACTGATGCAGAGGCCGTGGAGGGGTGCTGCTTACTGGCTTGGTCCTCAGGGTTTGCTCAGTCTGCTTTTATATACCATCAGTCCCAGGGTGGTACCACCCATAATGGGCTGGGTCCTCCCATATCAATCATTAATTAAAAAAAAATGTCCTACAGGCTTGCCAAAGCTCTCCCTATTTTATGGAGGCGTTTTCTCAATTGAGTTTCTCTCATTTCAGATGACTTTAGCTGATGTCAAGTTGACATAGAACTAGCTACCTGACCCCAGCTCTATCCAGTTTCCAAGGCCCCAAGCCTTGCTCATGGAAAACACCTCCTCTCTTTCCCTCCTGGAGTCTCGATCATATTCCATTGTGCAAGTTTCAGCAGAGACATAGGGCTTGTGCATGTTTAGAGTACATGAGACAAGGGTTAACTGGAGGCCAGGAATGATGAGTTTGAATAAACAGTACAGAAATGATAAAGTAGATGCAGAGACCTGTTTGGTCTAAATATTTAGGCAAAGACATTTTTACTTTAAAATTCTTTAAAAGAGAAAGTAGATGGTTCAGTAAATAAGAATGCTTGTTCTGAAAGCATAAAGGTCTGAGTTCAAATCCCCAGCACCCATACAAAAATTCAGGCATCAATGTACATGCCTGTAATCCCAGCATCAGGAAGGAGAGACAGGTGGATCCTGGGAGTTTTCTGAGCAACCAGCCTGGCCAAAATGGTGAATTTTAGGTTCAGAGAAAGACCCTGTATCAAGATGATATAGCCGAGTATCAGTAAAAGATGCTTAATATCTTCCTCTGACTTCCACATACATGCATATAGATGCATACACCCGCACACTTATACACATGCTCCCCACATGCATATGGCACACAAACAAATAAAATTGGATTATTTTGTCTTCATAGTAGAAATGCTTCAAAGCACAAGGAACAGCAGGTGTTCTTATGAAGCAAATTAACTGGGACCATTAAATTCCAGCCTCTGGCTCATGGTTCTGGAGGTTTCCAACAAGGATCAGGTGACTTCTGGTTTTGGACCTTTGCTAAGGGCACCATGATGGGATTTTGGAGTGAGATGAGCAACTTGCCTCAGAAGCCAGCAAACACAAAGGAAAAGAAAGACACAAGTCTCCCCGTTTCCTTTGAGATCACACACCAGGAACATCATGACCTTTCTCTAGCTAGGCCTTGCCTCTTACCATCTCCCATGGACCATGCCTTGAACTTGGGCCTATAGGGACCGTTGTACAATGGTAGAATGCTGTGGTTCTGTGTAGAGGATTCACTTTTCAGACAGCGCTGGCAAGGGGTGGTTGGATTTGGGCTTTTGTGGAAGAACAGATTCAAACACTAGCCATGATCTCTCTTAAGACTGCATCAGCCGAAATGTTCACATAAGCATGAGGGCCACCTACTCCAGCCCCTCTGTTTTTGTGGATCACAGATGTCTCTGGTTTGGAACAATGGTTGTACGCGTCTCCAGGAGTCTCATTGCTAACTGGAAATTATCACGTCTCCCAGGACAGTGCAATAAAGAAAAAAATGGCATTTTATGTTGACATAATTATTGTGGTTTATTTTCAGGATGCGAATTGTAATGATTCAACTAACTAAATTTAACACAATGTAAAATTCCATGCAGTCACTCGAGACAGTGGTACAAGTAAGGGTGTCAGAGAACATCCAAGTTGTAGAGCTTTCAAACTTTCTCCAAACTTCGTGGGCTCTTGTTTTTTATGATACTTTCATTTCATTCAGATAATTTTTCCTTTTTGTAAATTATATTTTCTTTATTGTTTGAGAATTTCATACGTGCATATAACATATTTTGATCAATCCATCCCCAATTCCATTCCCTTGAATCCCTTCCCTATCCCTGTCCCTTTCAAATTCAGGTGCTTTTTTTTTTAAAAAAAATTCTTTGTGTCTTTTGAGATTATAATATAGTTACATAATTTCACTCTTCCTCATTTTCCTACCTCAAAACCCTCCCCTATACCCCTCCTTGCCCTGAAATTTATGGCCTCTTTCATCATTGATATATATGTTTACACACACACACACACACACACACACACACACACACACACACACACACATATCATCCTCAGTCAGTATGTTACTTGTATACTTGTATGTGTGTTTTCAGGGCCTTCACAGAAAAAGTCCAGTGTCATGAATGTGTTCTCTATTTTGGAGTTATTAATCAGTGCACTCTCATATATTATAACACCAAATATTACAGGTTATTGCCAATGCTCTTGGTTAGTCTCCAGAACTTGATGGTAAGACCCCATTGTTGATGACATCACATATACTTGAGTCATAGAACATGGAAAAATCAAACTGGCACTGATCTGGAAACTTCATCCCTGATGGCTAACTCTCATAGTGCCACAAGTTTCTATTTATTGTATTGGAGAAGAAAAGCATGAAATGTTCTTATCCAACTGTTAATGCCATTGAGCTACAATAACATTTGTACAATAGTGGCATGAACCTCATGGATACCCATTGTTCTTGAGGAATCTTGAAAATTCCCACCTTAAAGCATAACTTAACCCTCTGATCTTGCTTCAGGATCTCTGTGTCATTGCTTTGAAGAGTCTGGGATCCAGAGTGAAGCCACTGAAAGTCATGCCAGGTTCTGCTATTTATCAGCAATGGGATCTCGTTCATGAAATCTGACCTCACAATACCCGCTGATCAGACAGCAAATGAATTCATTGTATCGGGTGAGGTAGCTCATGCTAGGGCTGGAGCAGGGTCTGATGCATAGCAGGGCCTCAGTGAGTTTTTACACTTCTTAATGAACCAAGAGCCAGCAACCTTTCAATGGTGCATAGCCTAGCATGGCTTATTGTCCTAGTTAGCGCTAACTAGATAATATGCAGCTCTTGGATTAATATACATACATTTCAAGGTAACAAACAGACTTGATTGGGCATGAGAGGCCTTTTCACAGCTTAAGAGAGGTAACTGAAGTGAGATAGTGGGAACAGATGTGGGACAGTGTGCACAGATGTGGGACAGTGTGCACAAGCATTGTGCTGAGCCATAACTTGCATTGAAATAGTATTTGGTAAATAAGCCCCTGTTTTCTTTGTTGGGTGAGTGCTGAGTTCTTCCTCTCCCTCTCCAGTACCCCTCTCTAGTATGTATGCAAATTCCAGGAGGTCCCCTATCTCACTTAGCAAGAGATTATAACTTAGGATTTCTTCACTCATGTCTGGAAGCCAGAGGAGAGTTACATGTAAGTTTGCTGAAGTGAACTGACAGGAGACTGGGGGGGGGGGAGGCCAGTGCATCCTCTGTGTCCCCATAGGATTCACATATAATGTTGTTGGTGTAAAGCCCTCAAAACAAAGGGAACAAGAGCCACATACGAGTGTCTGTGACCCAAGAACATGGCACAGGCTGTCCTGGGTGACATGCTCTACTGTTGAAATGGTTTGTCATAAAGGTGTATGGATAACTGCAGCAAAGCAGGGGACACTCAGCCATAGGCTTCAGAGCTGCCTAGTAACTGGTGACGTTACCAGCTTCTGATTTGGTGAAAGAAAGCAGCATGCTAAGAACACACTCCAAGGCTTTACTTGATAGTCAAAAAGATGTTACGTCATATGGAAGTGGGTCACAAATGACTGTTAACTCTTAAGAGACTCTTACCTGAAGGGTTTCAACTCTCCACACTAGGAAGTGCTAGTCAATCAGTCTGCAGAGTCCTCCACATAGGTGCGGCTCTTCCTTGGAACGTCAGTTCACAGAAGTGAAGGGCCCAATGACTGAAGCTCAAATGCACTCTTCATAGGGAGAGAGAAGTAGGGGCTGCCTGTAATAATGGAGGAGGCAGGATGGCTCTCAGAGAAAATGAATGACCCCATGAACAGACAAAGGCTCTCTGCATTTAGGGGATGGTGCTTGCTGCTCTTGCTCTTTCTCAGTGATAGGTTTAGTCTTCCCTGGTTAGTGACACTTAAGGAAGACAAGCATTGCTGCATACAATCTTTAGCTAAAAAAGGAAACTTCAGAGAAAGCCTTTTCCTGAATCCTGGTTCCAGGGCCTCTTGGTCTGAAGCCCAAAGCAGCACATTTTTTGGTATTGCTTTCAAAAGCTCAACACATTCAATCCAATTCCCAACTATTCACAGGAAATAACCAAGGGCAAGTTTGGCATGACACTTCTTCTATCTTTTTTTTTTCTTCTTTTAACCTGGTGCTTTTCTGACCACACAAAGCACCAGTTGGTGGTTGGCTGTTGGGTATTGTTACTGGTGTGAACTGCTAACCATTGCAAAGAGCTCTTAAAGACCAGCCACAGGCAGAGTTGTTAAAACCAGGGCTCTGGGAGTCCCAACAAGCTCAGCTATCTATGCCCAGTGTGCCAGTTAAAGTAAGGAGACAGAGATGAGATTTAACTAATATGGCCACATCAGAAAGAGGAACAAATAAAGGGATCCAGTGACCCCAAGTCTGTCTTCAGGGTCCTGACAGGAGGTTTAGGTTGGAATAGAGGATAAAAGGTATGCATGACTAAGGAGGTGTGGTCCAAGTGTGGTCCCGCCCACCACGGACCCATTGCTGTCTCAGCTCCAGTCTTTCTTTCATGGTGGTCTGAGAAGTTGTCAGAACTGTGTGAAATCTTGTCCTGTAAGGCCCGCTCCTTCTCCAGCTCCACTAGACTTCAGCTTTTCTCTCACCCCAACCTAAGATTCTAACTCTTAGGATAAATCATTTCAGTAATCTTAATGCCTAACTGTCTCTCTTTAAAAGTATCTTCTCTTCTGCCAAGACAGGAACACGGGGAAGTGCCTCCATGCACTTATAGAGACGTCGTATTTCTTTTTTCTTTTCTTTTTTTTTTTTTTTTTTGCATATGTCAGATAATGACGATGAACAGATCCAACATTCTCAGAGGAGGCAGCTTCTCTTGGGTCTAAAACAAATGCCCTGCAAAGTTCTTGCTTTCAAATATTCCTATGTCAGTTTGTTTCTGTGTAGAGCTTGCCAACAGGTTGGCTTCCAGCTTGTCTGAAGTGACCACATAAAGGACCAGTGTAAACAGATATGTATACTTTTATATTCTTTATTTTAAGCGAACATCTGTGCCTCATATAAAAAGGACTTTGCAAGCACCCATTGTGAGTAGCTGGTCAGACATGTACTGCTGTTAGTTCTGAGTTAAGCTCTATTCCGGTGGCATCTTGGGAGGAATGCAAGGCCTTGGGAGTGTCAGTGCACAGAGTAAGATGATGATAAGGGGAGGATGCCAGGGAGAGAAGCACAGTGACTCCTGAAGCCAAGGCTGAGCTTCTGAACAGAGGGATATGACTCCACTGTACGCAGAGGGTCCAGCTCTGCAGGCCAGAGGGACTGGGAACGAGATGCAGAGTCGGTGAGAAAACCGCACAGACTTCTTTTCTGAGGGAAAAAAGTTTCTTCTCTGTTTTATTATTCTTCCTGTTGCTTGTTCTACTCTGTTCTTTTTCTGTTCTGTTCTTCTACCCTGATGTTTCCCCTCTTTCTCTTTTTTGACGATTTCCTTCTACACTACTTCCTGACAACTTCCTTCTACACTACTTCCTGACGACTTCTTTCGACTTGTTTTATTTTTCAAGCAATATAAAAATTATAATACAGTTACATTCTATTTTTTAAGCGGATGACTACAATGAATAGAAGTAAAAATACGTTTCCCATTTCCCTTACACGATGAAACATTCTACATATTATAGGTGAAAAGCAAATTATCCCCAAGAACCCACATACAGTTAAACATTTATCTTTGAGACTTCTCATAAATCAGGAGCCTTTCAGCCATAACCATTTACATAGGCAGTGGTTTTTATAATTGCCAGAGAAACAGGTTACTAGTTTCACCTTTTGTATTTTGGAGTCCAGTCCAATGATCTTAACTAACCATCCAGTTCTTTGTTTTCTAGTTATATGAAGTCAATTCTTTAAAGATTTGTTTTAGCTGTGATGCACCAAAACCCATGAACACATTTCCCAATATCAAAAAGAACTTGAGTTGACTTCTGGGACTTGATTATGTTCCTTAGTCATTAACCTAAACTGTAGTCTATATGGCTCCTCAAGAGAAACTCTTATGTCCTGGCTGTGTGACACTCTCTTGTTCCTATTTTCTATCCTCTGCAGCCCCTGCTTTACTGGGGTGGGGGCAGCACTATATCCTTCCTTTATCTATATTAATTCTCCCACTAAACTAACCTCTATCATAATCCCTTACTATATTTGTTAGAAATCCTTAAACATCAAAGTTCTATTTAAACTAGTACTATTATTGTATAAAATTATTACTTCAGTTAAACAGTACAGCCTAAAAGGAAGTCATCTTCATAATAATCTTCAGGTAAAATGCCCAGTAGAATGGGATATTTCCATGAAATAATCACACTACATTAAAGGCAGTGGGGATCCCTACCCTACCCATTCACACTGTGCCAGATACTAGAGAAAAACGGCAGTGGCAAACATATAAAGGCACAGCAGCAGCAAGAGACATTCTGGAGTCAAAGCCCTCAGGGCCTTGACTATCTGAGATTCACCCATCAATGCCTAGCATTCTGGTGACCAAACCCCTGAAGCGCAAGTGCCACCTACTGCTCCTCTGACATGGCCACCAGCAACTATGGAATGACTAATCCCTACAAAGAATACTAATGGGACAGAGACAGCGTTTTTAAAAGATGCTACTCATTAGAGATTGTGGCTCTCTGAGTAAGGCACTTTTCCTCTCTGTTCATCAGAATCCGTGGTAACACATACCAGAAACTCTAGTATTCAAGGTATAGAATTCTTTGAGGACCAGAGGTCTCCATTGTTCCTACTGTGTCTAATATTCCCCTTTGCCTCCTCTGCTCTTTCCCCTCTCTTTCCTTTCCTTTCTGTCTTTCTCTCTCTTTCTCTCTCTCTCTTTTTCTCTCTTTCTTTCTTTCTTTCTTTCTTTCTTTCTTTCTTTCTTTCTTTCTTTCTTTCTTTCTTTCTTTCTTTCTTTCTTTCTTTCTTTCTTTCTTATACCATGTCCATGGGCACTGAATCCTCTGGAACTGGAATTACAAGCAGTTGTGAGCCATCTGATGTGGGTGTGGGAACTGAACCCGGGTCCTCAGCAAGAGCAACAGGTGTTCTTAACCACTGATCCTTCTCTCTAGCCTTTCAGATTCTTAATGACATCGTGCTTTGACATTATCATGCATGACTCTGTTCATGGTTTTATCTTTTAACCTATACTGGTAGACCATAGGCCCTGGAGGTCCAGGACCTATTGTGTTTGCTAATGACCAGAGTACCCGTATTCTCAGGAGAGTAGTCTAGCATCTCCCTTATTCTGTCACTCAAAGCCTCACTGTGGTCCTAAGAGCACCCAAGAGAGCCCGAGAACATCCTCCTTTGCTTTTTGTTTATTGTATTTTTGCTGAAACCAGAGTAGGTACACTGAGACGAGCAGAGAGGACAGAGTGGGGACCTGGGGGGATGAGTGACTGAGTGACCAAATCCCTTGCTCATTTCTGAGAGGAGAGGACTTCCATTGGTTGAAAGGCAGGGAAATCCTTCTGACCTGGTGGCTGGCCAAGGGTCGAGAGGTCCCAGACAAACACTGGCACCAGCATACATCAGTGCTTAAATCCTTGGAGCTGCTTGTCCAGTGAGCTCTGCAGCTGCAACCATTTTCATTTGCATCTGAATGTGCTGCTTTGAAAAACCTGGAAAATCAATTAGCCTTCTTGAGAGCATGCAGATCACCATTTACTAAACCTACCATTAGAAAGAAAGGAATATAAAACCAAACCAAATGTAAAACATGTTGCTTAAATGGGTATCCACCCCTGGGCTGTCAAAATGTTTACTCCCACATGAAAAGCTATAATTCATGTGCATGAAATAACATCTGGGGTCTCCCCAGTGCCCATCTGTCCTTCTTCTTCCTCCTTCTTCCATCCCAACATTTCGGTCCCCTTTCTACCTTCTCCTCATACAGCTCTACCCTCCAGACTATTCCTGTCAACTCCAGTGTGGTGGCTGCTGCCTTGAAGGTGGCATGACTGCAGTGAGGCTAAGATGGGAGCCATTGGGGCAGGCTGGACTTGGTGCAGACCACTCACTCACTCCTTCTCATGTGCCTTGAATGATCACCATAATTCTGTCAGCGTGCTGTTTTTAGAGACATAAGTCAAGACCCTGAAGACATAGAGGGACAGACAAATTAACACCAGAGTCAGAGTACTGGTCAGTTGTAAGGAGTCATCTTGATGCTGAGAAAAGTTTACTTTCTTCTTGGTTCAGCTCCTTTGGGGCATAACAGAAAGACATGATAAACTAGAGAATTTGAGGCAGGTGGCTATCCCATCAGTCTCTCACTGGCCCAGAGTTAAGAACTTCAGGACAATTAACAAAAACCACGGCCAAGATTGCAATATCCCCTTTCTTAGAGGCATTTTGTTTTATTTAAGATTTGTTTATTTTTATTCTATTTTATGTGCAAGTATATTCCTGCATATATTTCCGTGTATTATATATATTCCTGGTGCTTACAAAGGATGCTGGATCCCCTGGGACTGGAGTTACAGATGGTTGTGAGCCACCATGTGAGTGCTAGGAACCAAACTCATGTCCTTCGAAAGAGCAGCAAGTGCTCTTAGCTGCTGAACCTTTCTGAGAGACATTTTAAACAGATATGCTGAAATAGCCGGAGAGCCACACGAAGGCAGAATTATGTGTGATCTTTGAATCTGACCTCACCAGCACCCCTTTCTCATCTGTCAACCTGGACTCTTCCTCCAGAACCTCCAGAACAAGATTATCAACGACGTTGACAGTTGATCGGTCTCAGCCTCCTTGTGGCTGATGTATAATGAGAATTCCTTTGCCCTTTTTGACCTATATTTCTATCTTGTCAGCACTCTTATTTCCAAGCCTGTAGGAGAAAGCTACAACTTTCTTTATGAAAAAAAAAAAAAGGATTCTTTAGATAAAAATAAGCAAACACAAATATTTTGGTATAAATTATACATTTTGAATAATATAATTTCAAAAGCCACAAATCATATATATATATATATATATATAATATATATATATATATATATATAATGTAAACACAAATACACACGTACGTACGTATGTATGTGCCTGTACCCTATACACACACGTAGCCATTGTTAAGGCACTTAGATGTGGTTCTCTCTCTTGAGATACCCACTCTTTGGGTGTGCTCTATTGCTGGATTCTTGTATTTCATTGACTCACCCTGAAATTCTTTTCTGTGCAGGATGTCAGGATCCAGGCTACACCTGAGTGGAGGTCCTAGGGGAGCCCCTCAGGCTGCATAGCTGGCAAGATGAGTCAAGTTTCCTACTGCTATTGACATCTTGATCCTCAAAGGTAGGTTGCCTATTTAAGATCAGCCATGAACGTCCTCTTACCACTACTTCTACTAGATGCTGTACGCTTGAGTGTCTTGTGCTTTTGCTTCCACTCACCTAGAGATTTTTCTGGGTTCTCTTCCGATTTATTCTTTGGCCATCATTCAGGATGTTTGATTTCTACACATTTGTGAATTTTTTCTCAATTTCCCATTTACTGTTGATTCTACAGTTTTCTATCCCATTTGGACTGGAATGATATTTGGCATGACTTCAATATTCCTGGAGTTGCTGGGTTTGACTTCATAGTATTCTCAGAGTTGGGACTTGCTCTGTGGCCTTACATACGCTGCGTCCTGGAGGACCAGATGGTCTTGAGAAGGACGTGCGTTCTGTTGTTGCTGGATGGAGTGTTTCTTCTGTCCATGGGTCTAATGTGTTCCAGCCGCTGCCTCCTTATTGAATCCCATCTGGGTACTCTGTGCTTCATCAAAACAGGTTCTCAAAGCCCCCCACTGTGGGTGCATTGTTTTTCATTCTTCAGTACCACAGACATTTCTGTTGCACACCTAGGTCTGTTAATGTTCACACACACACACACACACACACACACACACACACACACACACACACACACACACATTACCATGTCCTCACAAAAGCTTCTTCTTTACTCTACTTAGTTCCTACTGTTTAAGGTGCTTTTTTCCTTCCTTCCCCTCCCACTCTTCTTTGTTGTAAGGAAAAGTAACAATATTTCTGCTTTCTGTCTCGGATAACTCAGAAGTTGGGTCAATTAACTGCTGCTCTGGTTCTGTCACTAATTGGCCATGGGACATCAAGGAAGCCACAGAGCTGCTTTGACACAGTTGTTTCCTTGTCTGAGAAAGAGTAGCATTTGCTGAATACACTTTCTGTGGTTCAAATTTTCAAATTGTACAACAGATTGAATGCAAAAGTGACCTCAATTTTAGGCATGCAAAGCAATGATTTTGTGCAATTGCCACAGGACCCTCTATTAAATATGAGGTGTTATTCTCCCGATCTGGGTGAACTTAGGTGAAATTACTTGTTGTATAAGTACTGAGCAAGGTCTTAACCATTGTGACATCAAATACTATGGTTCAAACTTGTTATTTAAGTGACAACTTTATTGCATTTATAAAATTGATACATAGCCTCAATAGAACATTCAGATACTACAGACCAACATAAAGAAAGCAACAAATCCCCTCAAGAATGACATTTTCATTTGGCAAATAGTACTTCAAATATTTTATGCAAATGAGGAGAAAGAGGAAAAAATTGAAGTATAGATTCAGAATATAAATATTATTTTTAATTTGAAAAATATTACACTTGATAATCTTTCTTTTAAATAGGGAAATGATGAGAAATATTCAACCTTACATCACTCAGCAACTGGTTTCTAGAAATGTCTTCAGATACTTTGAATGCACCACTCAGATAATTTTGGTCCCACCTGTCCCCTGCTGCCAACTAACCTTGGCTTGGACCAAATTTTAAATACACAATTGGCAGTATTCTGTGCACTTTACCCACGCACAGATGAGAGACAAGACCCAATGGTACAGAGGACCTAACACCCAGGGGAGGATTTTTTGAGAAATGAAAACTTCGAGCCAATGCTAAAGGACTCAAGCAAGCATCCATAGTCACCAAGGCTTGTCTCATAACATGCATATCTCTCCTTTTTCTACAGACTGCTCTTACAGAGTTCACCAAAAGTTGATTGAAGGTGAGTTATGTGTTCAACAGAATCACAGGATACCATATAAGAAAATCAGTTGTAGGTTGAAAATATTGCTGAGTGGTTAAGAGCACATCCTGCCCATGCAGTACATCTAAGTTCAGCTCCTGGTACCTGCATTGAGCAGCTCACAACTAAACTGCCTGTAACTCTGGTTCTGGGGCATCCATTGCCCTCTTCTGGCCTCCATGGGCACCTTCACTCACAGGTGCATATACCCACTTACAGGTACTATAAGCATATAATTAAAAATAAAATATAACAAGATCAGTTGCATTCCTAGATAATAACAATGGTCAAACTGAAAGGAAATTAAGAAAACAACTCATTTAATATAGAATGCAAAGGGTTAACCTATTTAGGGCTAAACCTGACCTTTCACAGATGTGAAAGACTAGGACACTAACCACTGTAAAACTTTGATAAATATCTGAATGATTTGTTTCATTCAGAAGCAGAAACTAACCTAAGTTTCATGTGGAATTTAAAGGCATGTGGAATACCCACAGAGATCTTGAAAACTATTGTGAAGTTGAAAGCCTCACAATTTGTAACTCCAAAACTCATTACAAAGTGGCAGTGGTCAAGGTGGTGTGGCACTGTCGTAAAGGTGAAAATGTAGACCAGTGGCACAGAATAAAGAGTCCATAACCAAGCCCTTGACTAGCTGGCCAAACAGTGTTTGGTGTGGATATCAGCACTACACAATGGAGAAATGATAGTCCAGTCCCTTCAACACACAACATTGGAAAAAGTGGATGTTCACATACAAAAATGAAAATTTGTGTACAACATATGCAAAAGTCAATTCACAATTTTTAACTGAAGTAAGCCCAAACTCAGTACTGAAGGACTGCTAGAAGAAAACATGGAAAATCTTCAGGACATGTATTCAGAAATGTTTTCTTGGTGTGATAAGAAAGGCACGGGCAAACGGGATGGTGCCAATTTATAAATATCTGGACATTCAAGGAAACAAGGGAGTAAAGAGGAGGAGAGAGTGCGTGCAAATTGTGCATCTGGTAAGAGCTTCATAGCTGAAGTATATAGAGGGAATGCCTATAAAGCAATACCACCAAAGCTGCAAACAGTCTGAATATAAGTTAGGCAAAAGAACTGAATGGACACGTCTCTAAACAACTTTGTACAGTGGTAGACAACTGTACCAAGAGGCAGTCATCAAGACCAGTAACAACAATGCAAAACTAAACCACAATGAGATTGCATCTTATCCACGTCAGGATGGATGTTATCGATGATAGGTTGCTTCTGTCAGCTTGATATAAACTAGAGTCACCTAGGAAGAAGACCTCAGTGAGTGACTGTCTGAATCAGTTTGGCCTGTGGGCATGTCTGTGGGGGTTGTCTTGATTGTGTTAATTGAGGAGGGAAGGTTTGTTCACTACACCGTTCCCTGGGTTTACATCCTGGGCTGTAGAAAAAGGAGAAGGTAAGCTGAGTACTAAGTGTGCATGCATACATTTCCTCTGTTTTCTTGACTATGGGTGTGACTAGCTGTTTCTGGATCCTGCCATCTTGACTTCCTGCTTTGATAGAGTGTACCCTGGAATTGTGGGTACAAATGAGCCCTTTCTCTCCTAAGTTGCTTTTGTCAGAATATTTTATCCATCAACAGTAAATGAAATCCAGCCATTATTAAGTCGATAGTGTTGAGGGGTTGCTAAGAAGTCAGAATATTGGGCATTGTTTGTGGGAATATAAAATGGTGCTACCATCTTGGAGGCACTTAAAAACACTGAACATAGAATTGCTGAACCTGACTCACCAATCACATTTCTGAGTATGTATTCTAAAGATCCTAAAGATGACTTTGAAATCTTTGGGATGCATGTATATTCCCATATTCCTGTGTACCTTCATTCCCTGTATAGAAGATATGGAAGCAAACCAAATGTTCATTGACATCAAACATGGAGCACACAGGGATATAGTACATAGCCTTTAAAAAAAAAAGAAAGACATCATCTCATGCTACTGTCTGGAGGACCTTATGGAGATAATCATTGAAGAACAAATATTGTGAATTTTTTGCTCGTGTGAAAGTTCCAATTCATCAAATTCCTGTGAATATAAAATGGAAGTTATTGTCAAGGGCTTGGGGCCTTGAGAATGAAAGTTTCAGTGTACAGAGTTGGAAGAGTTCTAGGGATGAGTGGATTTATCAGCTAGTGAATATATTTACCAATGCAGCTCTGAAGTGAACCCTTGAATCTGCTGTGATGGTGAATTCCATTCCAGGTTGGCTTACCTCACTAGGAATGAAGTTCTGTGAGTCATCTACTCTGCAGTCATGACTGCAAATACAAGTTGAAATCATGCTTTAGAATTTCTTAGTGGTCTTCTCTACAATGTATATTATTAGAAAGAGTCTTAAAATGTCCAAATTGACTCAGTTTTTCTTTTTACTCCCCCAGGGGTGTGGGTCATAGTGGGGACAGGACATTATATTCTTCTATTTCTTTATTTTGCTGGGTTTTTTTTTTGTCTTGAAGGTAGGACCTAACTATGTAGCTTAGACTCACCTCATGCTCACAGTCCTCCTGCTTCAGCCCCAACACCCAGAATTTACCATTCCTTAGACATGCTGTACTATGAACAGATTTTATGTTGTCCACAGGTTAGCCATTTCTCCTTGGGTACTTGTTGACACTTTGATTGGATATTTACTTATCTAGCAGGCACTCGTGGGAGAGAGCTGGCATGAGCTGGCCTCCTTCTGCTGTTTTTCTCATTTGTGATCCTCAGTGAGGGCCTTGACCATTTGTTGATTTGGCAACTTTGATAAGTTCATAGACCTGATTCTGACAAGGTTTTGATATTTCTGCATGTCTGTGTGTTCCTGACTTAATTCAGTAAGTTCATAGGTAGTAATATTTCATTTGCTTAAGTAAGCCACTTCCCAACCTGTACCAATGGTTGATACTGGACAGGGGTTCATTTTCACATATAACATGTGGAGTCTTTTTGCCTCAACAGATACACACAATATGGAGGAGACAGAGTCAGGGCAAGGTACAGCCTGAAAGCAATGGTTTTATATACTGTGGGGTCACTTAAAGCAGGGTGCAGTCTGCTCTGCATAGACAGTTTCCAACTGACTGACTTCTCTTACCCTTTAGTTTGTGACTTTTATGGGTTACCTGGGACAAACATTCACTCACTGAAGACAGAGCACCAATCACAGACCAAAGAGAATTCCACCTAAGTGTACTTTGGTGAACCAATAAGTTTACTGGGATTATTTACATGAGCATGGGTGTGAGGTCACTTATAGGAGTGTGGGTGACTCAAAGGCAGCTGCGTCAACAAAAGCCACTCCAACATTGAAGATGGCTTCTGACAGTTGTGTTACCAAGTTCCCCCTCAACTTGCAGACAGCTCCATCAAAAAGTCTTGTTTTTCTCAGCAATTGTTTGCTGCTTGTATAACCTTTGGGTAGAGGCTTGTAGAGTCCTGTAATTTTTGAGCTTTGTGAACTTCCTGGGCCTAGTGTTTCGTTACCTTCCTGGATCTGGTGAACCTTCCTCCTTTGCCCTAGAATAAATGTCTCTCTCATCATGAGAAAAAAGCTACACAACTTCCTCAACATCCTGCACTTTGTAGTTAAAGTTAGGGCATCTCAGGATTTTCCTTTTATCAGGAAATGATAAACTCAGGAGGCCTCCTGAGAGAAGAGGCCAAAGATCTCGCTTAGCCTCTTTCCACCAAGGGAGGATCCAAGGACATGTCCAGTGTCTAGTGCATAGAAAAAGGTCTCACCAGATTCTGACTGTGCTGGTGACCTTCATGTTCCAGAACTGTCAGCTTCCAAGCTTGTGGTCATCTGTCATATCTGCCTGGGATGGCCAAGATAACAGTCTATGCTGAGGGTAGCTTCAAGTGAGTTGACATGGTAAACAGAGGGACCCACATCTGACCTCCAGGAAAGTCTGGTGAGGTCAATTGGAGGACCAGGTGAGGATGGAGGTTGCCCTGAAACCAGGCTGCTAGAAGTCAAGCCTGGAAGGAAGTGTGTGATTTCAGCCTAGCTTTATCTGCTCAGAGACAAGGACCCAAGGCTCTTTCTGCCTGTGCCCCAGATCAGTTGTTTCTGAAAGGAGATTCTAACACCCGGATGCATTTACTGTCTTAAGGGTGAATGAAGGATGCTGACGAAAGTGGGACTCTTGGAAAGCTGAACATTGTGCTTGTGTTGGAACAAATATCAGTGGCTTTGCAAGATGGTCAATAGAAACTATTACAGTGGAAATGTGCTTGTCTATTGACAGACAGAAGCATCTTTGGCAATCTGGCCTCCTGAAGTGATGCTGCCGTCATGAGGCTGTAAATGGAGGTGTTGACTGAAGTGTTATTCACAGAGCTGACAAACAGAGAGACTGGTGTATTGACTGCCCTCCCATGAGCAGTGGGACACATCTAGGCTCAGCAGTTTGTAGAACAGTAAGGGCTGCTAGGAAGCTAGATGACAAAGTGTGGCTAAGAGAGACACTCTTCTGAGTAGCATGAATTTTGAAGAAGTCTGCATTTTGAGGGTTCTCTGTTTGTGACTGTGTGTGACATCATCTTTGAGCTTGAAGAATCACAGGGGAGGATGCTACTGAAGTTTTAACATTTACCTTGAGGGAGGGGCTTGTAGCAGAGAGGATGGAAAATAATCTTTGATTTATTTCTCAATTCCCTGCTGTGAATCTGTTGATTTACCTTGTAACAAGCAGCAGGTACACTTTGTAGTTTTAAGGGAATGCATAATAAAATGTTAACAAGTAAAGTTGCATCCATCCATCTCTAGTTCAAGAAACAAATGTAGAAAAATTGGGGCCTAAGGAATCTCTCCACTGCCTATAAAATTTCTGTGTCATATGTCCCTGCCTGGCCTACAGACTCATTCAGCACATAGTCCTGGGTCCCTGGTATGGGAACAGGGTCCAAGTTCTCATCCAGAATCCCATGGGAGATTCAGCCTAACCTTGGAGTGCCTCTCAGACTGCCATGCTGGTCTCGGTGGGCTCAGAGCATCACTGTCTGGAAGGGATGGAAGCAGATGAGACAGGGTAGGTGACAGACTATCTGGTCTTCCTGAGGGTCTCCATTTACCCAGCTCAAACACAGTCTCAAGAAGACTCTTCAACAACTTCCATATCACATTGTAGCACTTCATGGGATTACACATTAGACCTGTCCAGGAAGGTGTTTGCCCATCAATCACAAGGCAGGAGGAATTGATGATGTGCTAGTGCCTAGATCAGAAGGAAGCACCAAGGAGGCATCACTTTACTGTCTCTCCCAGTTTCATTTCTGTGCTGTGAAAGAATAATCACAAAAATGCAACTTAAGGAAGAAAAGAGCTTATTTGGCTTCTAATTCCAAGTTACCATGTATCATTTTAAGGAAGTCAAGACAGAACTAAAGAAACTAGTCACATCACATCCATAGTCAAGAGTGATAAATACATCCTTGTCGTTTTCTCCCAGCTGACTTTCTCCTCTCTTCTACTGTTCAGCATCTCCTGCCTAGAGAATGGTGCCATCCACAATGGGCTGAGTCTTTCTCTATCAACTGTCAAGTCACCTGCCCTCCATACATGCCCAGAGGCCAACCTGATATAGTTAGTTCCTCATTAAGGCTGTTTTCCAGGTTACTTGAGGCTGTGTTGACAGTTAAAAACCCACCAGTACACTCTCCGTCATATAGAACTCACTTTTAGTCATCACTATGTCTAAACTTTATCTATGAAGGTTTCATAAGCAAGACTAAGTATTAACTATAGCAAAGGTCTATCAAACAATTCATATGCACTTTTAATTGTATTACAGAGAATGTGCACACAGTTCCTATAAAAATGCAAACATTAGGTATAACGTGTAGATGTCATGGAGGCTACAGAGTCAGAGCACAAAAAAGCATATTGTGCCGGGAACTAAGTGAGACCTAGTCTCTTGACTTTCCAGCACACGGCCATTCCACACAAGCCTTTCAACTGCCCAAGAGAAATCATCCACTGTAACACCCCCCAACCCCTGTTAGCCTGCATCCCTCCATTCTGACAGCTTCTGCTTGGTGTGAGGAAAAATTACCAGGGAAGTGAACTGCTTCAGGAAGCTTCTAATTCATGTCCAGGTCTTGCAAACTCACGGAGATAAATCCTCCCCATGCAGGGAGTCTGACATGCGGTGGCATAGGTGATCAGATGGCAGACACACCAGCTTCTTACCTAGGCTTGAGATGACATGAGGAGGAGGAGGGGAAGAAGGACCGAGGGGGGCAGCATCAAGTGATACCTCCCATGTGGCTCCATATCCTTGGGGCAAATATTAACAGCATGCAGTCACTACAAGTGTCTAGGTGTTGTTAGCAAGCCCCCTGCCCTGTTACAACTCTTTTTCTTCTCCCTGTCTATCTCCCTCTTCTTCCCCCATCTTCCCCCCTCCCTTTGCTATCTAGTGTGAATGCTTTTTTTTTTCTTGTGTAGGTGCAGATATAATAGCAGTGCACATATCCTGCCCTGGGTCTCCAGGGTAAATACAGAGTTTTTGTCCCAGTGCCTGTTGAGATGGCTGCTGTGTGATGTTGGATGAGTCACTTAACCTCTCTCTATCTCCACTGCCTCATCTTTTAAATATGAATTTTGGAGCAGATGATTGATGACACCAGGATGGTCTGAATGCAGTCATGGTTTGCTGATTTACCTCCTGTCAGCCCATACCAGGAATGGACAGAAAGGAGATAGACAGAGCAGGCAGCAGGCACTTAATGGTACTACCTTGCAAGCTCCATGTCTACCACGTGCTGCAGCACTGGGGTTCCTTGCCGGTGACCTCAGGGCCCTCAGCACAAGAGTCTACTTACTGGGATCTTGGGCCTGGTGTATGGGAGAACGTGACTCTCTCTTGTTCATGTGTCTTTCTCACAGACATGAACAAATGTTACTTACCCCAGATAGCTCATAGGCAACAGATTAAACAAGTGATGCCACCTGTGTTTGGCTCAGTGAACCGGTGAGTTTATTGGGGTTACTCACCAAGCTTGAGCCTGTCTTGAGTGGCCTCTCAGAAAAGCTGTGTCCTAGAAGCTCCCTGCACAGCTTGGGGCAGCTCACTCTCTGAGGCTGTTGTTACAGCTTAGATAACCAGGGGGAGGTTCCTTCACTTCCTGAGTCTGAAGAGCCCCCTTCCAAGAGAGAACATCTCAGTTAAAAAGAAATCTCTATCAGCATTGGGGCGGGGACTCTAACTTCTAGTATTAGTTCCTAGGGATGATCTCTTTACTGACCCTGGGTATCCCTCTCTCCTTATTTCCAATATGAATCTGTAACTGTCTGCCTCATAGCATCATCAAAACATCATTAGCCATGGCATTTCTATAAAGCATCAGAGGTAGCGTGCCTGGGAGGATTGAGATTTCTAGGCCACGTGGCCTACAAAGTGAGACCCTGTCTAAAGTAAGAAAAAAAATAAACCCTATCTTTTGCATTGTCTCAGAAGGTAAGGCTATGTAATGGCATTTTAACTATACCACTAAATAGGGAGGCTGGCTTTGCAGTATGCAAGATGAAGGGTCTGGGGCCCCATTTTAACCTTCTAGCAAGGCTGTCCTAAGGCTTCATTCATCTGCCCCATCATAGGGCAGACATACTAGGGCTGGGGAGATGACTCTGTGGTTAAAGTGATTCAGTTTTTCAGGATCCATGTAAATGCCAGTTGAGGTTGTAAGGCAGACACAGAGGATCCCCAGAGCATGCTGCTTTTCATGATTAGCTCTATCAGTGAGCTCTCGGTTTGACTGAGAGACCCTGTGCCAAAGAATTAGGGGGAGGAGTGTTTGAGGATCTCCCCACTTGAGGAGACCACACACATACACACACACACACACACACACACACACACACACACACACACACACACACAAACGAAAGAACAAAAAAGGCATACCATTTATCACACATAATTAAGCATTTCACTGAACACCTTTCCATCCTGCTTTTCTTAGTTTAGATATGAGTTATAGCGGATGCCCTGGTCCTATGGCATGAAAGCACAGGGGGGCTTTAAGTTCACCAAGACATTGACAGCTTGTACAAGGTCCCTGAAAAGACTTAAAGTGGTTTGAGAGCAACGTCTAGGCTGGTGACTCCATGGGCTCTGAGATGAGCATCCCTCAAGGAAGAGGTAGGCCAGCCCTGAGAGAACCATGGGCTGGAGTCAGTTGAGGAGGTTGGGATGGTTGGGGGCACAGAGACAAAGGACAGCTGGGGATAAGACGGCGTAAGCATGGGCAGCAGCTGAAACCCACTTTTACCTGCAGGGGAGGTGCTGAGGGCTAAGCCCAGGGCCAGCCTCCATGGCCAGTCCCAGGAGAAGGTGTGGAAGTAATTAAATCTGTAGTCTAATGACCTGCTCTCTTGAACTCACATCTCCGGTCTCTAGAGAGACTTGTGCTGACCCTGGGTGGACACACAGTTCTCCCGGCTGTTAAACAAACTGTTGCCTTTTCTCCCAAGTAGATAAAAACCTGCTCTTGATGCTGCACTAGGTTGTGAAATGTGATGAAATAACAGATTTAAAAAAGAAAGGTTGCAAAAATCTAAAGTGCTCTCTCAGAGAACAGCGCAATATCCTCTTTGCTATGGAAACTGGGTCTTTCCCCAAAGTTAGAAGCGTGATTTTTCTCTCTCAGGAGGGGGTTCGGCTTAATTGGATATCGTACCATGGAGATGTTTTCCAGAACCTTCCCTGGAGAATCAGCTAAAGGAACAGCGATTACCCATGAGGCTGCTCAGCAAGGACTGGATTGATGGGGGTTGGTGAGGCTCCTGAGATTCCCTGCTACAGACATTTGCAAGTTTTCATTCTGCCTCCCCGCCAGACACCCTGAGTGTTTCTCCCCACAGCCTAAGTTTTATAGCAAGTCTGTTTCAGTTTGTAAGCCAGAAAACTTCAAGTTCACAATCAGGTCAAGCCTTAGCTGCTGGTTGGGCCTTGCTGGGTGATGGATGGGCTGATAGCTGTTGGCTGGGCCTTTCTGAGCAGTAGGCTTACAGCTGATGACTGGGCCTTGCTGAGTGATAGGCTTACAGCTGTGGATGGGTCTTGGTGGGTGATGGGTTTATAGCCAATGGCACACGGTCACAGTGTGGTGAAAAACCCAGGATGATGAAGCAATTGGAATGTCTTTCCTTGCTTCCCCAGAAACACCTCTGACTTGCACCCCACTGTCTTTGCTTCTTTGTGTGTGTGCTCACACATGCACATGTGTATGCATCTGTGTGCCACATATGTGGAAGTCACAGGACAGCAGAAAGTTTTTCCCCCAGGTGCTGTCTTGTTGTTGGTTGTTCTTAAAATAATATTCTACTATTCTACAACACTGTCTGCCTTTTTTTTTTTTTTACATAGTCTCTTGTTGGCCCAGAACCTACCAAGTAGATGAAGCTGGCTGCACTGTTGAGGTTTGCCAGGTTTTTAATGATTTCTGCCAATGCTATACCTTAGCCATGACCTACACTCATGACCCCTGTGATATGATGTGTGTAAGACTCAGTCAAACCAGATGCTTGCTACATAGGCTCTTGTGATTGCTAATTTTGGTTGTCAACTTGATATAACCTAGAGTTACCTTAGAAGAGGGAACTTCAATAAATAGATTGCCTCCATTGGATTGGCCTGTGAGAGCATCTTTGGGGGCATTTTATTTATTGCTAATTGATGTGGGAAGGCCCAGCCCTCTGTGGGTGGTTCCATCCCTGGACAAGAGGTCCTGTGTTATATAAGAGAAGTCGTTGAGAAAGCCAGTAAGCAGTATTCCTCCAGGGTCTCTGCTTCAGTTCTTGCCTTGTCTTCCCTAAATGATAGGCTATGAGCTGTAAACCAAACAAACCCTTTCCTGCTCATGTTGGATTTAGTCAGCATTTCATCACAGCCGACAGAAATTGGTATCAGAGAGTGGGAATGTGCTGGGCTGGACCTGACCATATTGTTTTGGGGGAAGTATTGTGGCAGTGTTTGGAACTTTGGGCTGGAAAAGGCAGTGACTGTTTGGAGTTTAATGGGCTATTTCGAGAACTTGGAAAATAATGCGGAGAGCAGTGGGCATAGAGGCCCAGATTGTAAAGGTTCAGAGGGAAGCAAAGAGTCTGCTAGGGCTGCTGCTATGACATTTTGAAGTAATGTGTGGTTTCTGGTCATCTAGGGCTGAAGAATCAACCCTTTTAACAAGAGACCCAGCACCACTGGAGAGAAACCTTTGTTTTACTATGACAGTTAATGCTGGTCAGCTGGGGCTGAAAAATAAGCTATGGTTAAGATGAGGCCAGCATCATGGAGGCAAATTCTTCTAGAAAGTATTTCCTCAGGATCAGCTCATAGAAGTTGTGGTCCAGAGGGTCTGAGCTCCAGCCAGATTTGGTCACATATAAGCATCTCCCATATGTGCTGGTTTTGAAGGCATTAAGGAGTCCTGGCGAACAGCTAAGGTGGTCTTGGGTTGCATTGGAAAGCGGGCTGAGTGAGCCATGGGAGCAAGTGAGTTAGTAGCATTCCTCCACAGTCTCTGCTTGAGTTCCTACCTCAGCTTCCACTAACAATGGGTTGTAACCCTCAGCCAAATAAGATCTTTCCTCCCTGTGTTGGCTGGTTTTGTCAACTTGACATAAGCTAGAGTCATCAGAGAGGAGCCAGCCTCCTCCATTGAGAAAATGCCTCTGTAAGACCCAGTAGTAGAGCATTTCTGAGTGATTGATGGGGGAGGGCTCAGCCTACTGTGGATGGCGCCATCCCTGGGCTGGTGGTCCTGGGTTCTATGAGAAAGCAGGCTGAGTAAGCCATGAGGAGCAAGCCCGTAGGCAGCACCCCTCCATGGCCTCTGCATTCGCAGCTGTGTCTAGGTTCCTGCCATGCTTGAGTTCCTGTTCTGGCTTCCTTCAGTGGTGGATTATGATGTGGGAGTGTAAGCCAAATAGACCCTTCCCTCCTTTCCTTTTGGTCCTGGTGTTTCATGACAGCAATGGTGAGCCTGACTAAGACACCGTCTGAGTGGGCTTTGGTCAGTGTTTTGTCAAACTACGGCAGCTGTGCTGGTGATCAGAGTGAGTGTTTTGCCACTCACTGTTTTGTCATTGGAATGCTTCCTTCCTCTGTTGCTGATGGTAATGGTAATTCCTTCCATACAGTGAATACAGGGTTGATCGTCGGCTTATCAGGACTGTCAGAAATCTAGCTTCGCTCTATTTCTTTATGCACATTACCAACAACGCTTCTATGGTCAGTGTGTTAGGTTGGAGGGATTTATTGGCATTTTCCAGACTCCTATCTGTATGCCTGAGGGAAGAGGCAAAGAAACCACAGATGTGGGAGCTGGAAGTAGGTAGGTAGGTATTCCACTTTGTCAAGGGTCTTTTGAGAAATGTCAGCCTTGGCTCCCTTCTGGGGAGGCAGAGGGACAACCTCTGAGCTTAGCTTATTTTAGCTATCAGTGGGAGAATCAGGTGGTAAAATAGATACTTATGGGAGGAAGAAGGCATGTGACAAGGTCATGTCTAAGAAACATCCATTTATCACTTGTCTATGTCTATCCTATGCCTAGAAGCAGGAGGGGCATAGAGACTCTGGGATCTCATTGTCTTAAATTACACCTCACCAAAATTCAAAGAGTAGGCCCTTCTATGCACAGAGAACAAGGCATCCTACACTGACAAGGGCCAGGGAAGATGCCACGGAAGAGATTTCAAGGCAAATCTTGAGTCTATCAGATCAGGATTGACAGAAATTGGAGAACAGACTCTGGTGAGGCCACACAGAGGATAAAGGGGGAAGGAAGGAAGGAAAGATGGAGATCCAGAAACAGGACTGGGTTTGGAAGAAAGAGATCTTTGAAGCCCTGTCAGCACCCTGCTTTTACACTGTCAGGTTTCTTGTGATGGGGGCTTTGGGCAGCAGGAGATGAACTAAACCTGATCTCCCAGCAAGTCCTCTCTCACTGTGGTAGAACTCAGGGAAAAGCATCTGTCAGCTGAGGACTGCTTCAGCACACAGGGCAGCAGGCTGGTGAAGAATTCTCAGCTCACTCCAGGGTTCCCATTCCCAAGCCAAGGACAATCTAAGGACAAGGAGGGCTGACACCTGCAAGGAGCTGTCTTTCTTCTGAGCAGTATTTTAATCTTTCTTAGAAGTAACTTAGATAAAACAATATCAACACATTAAATAGACCGCAGTTGACATTTAATGGTTATTTTCTATGTGTGGTTGACTGAATGGGCTTCGCTATTGGTTGTGAACGCTAAGTGGAAGACTTCTGCTATGGGACATTTTCATGTCAATTTGGTATTTTGGGTCTTTGGCCTCATGACCTTAGTCATGGGATGTAGGATGTGTTCTATCTTCCTTTGCTTGGGCACTAATGGGAATTAAATAGCCTTTCCATCCTTCCTATGCCTATTTCCCAAGCCTGGCCTAAGTATTAAATGAGATTAATATATATTAATGTACTGCACAGTAGGCACTCAATATGTATTTAATGTGAGTCATGAATAAAAAATATTTAGTCCACTTCAGAAATATTTTAACTTGAACAGGTTTTTCCAAAGGGGAGTAAGCTGTCTCCTTCTCTTCAGAGGAGACAAGGGGTCCCTGAGACTTTGTGTTGGTTAGTGAGTGAAGTAGTGTGTTAATAGGCACTTTGAGGACCCCGGGTCTCATTCCTGTAGATCTTTTGATATTGTCTTTCTTCTGTCTTGGCAGACCCATCCAGGTCTTGCCTTATTTGTTGTTTTTGGTTTAGTGACTGGGAGGAGAAGTGGATGTAACCTGTGTGGTACTACTGTTGGTGGTGGAGACAGCAGACATGTTTTGCAAGGCAGAGTTCTCTGCATCATCTTGAGCAAATGGAGAGTGCTAGCCTTAACTTGAAGAATTTGGCTCCTATGACCAAGAGGTTTGGAACTCAAGGCTTTTCATTGTGTATTCCCAAAATGTCTTAGTCCAATTATAACATTCTATTCTTTTCAACCAAGGCATTGAGCTTACCTTTGCTGGGGTTCAGAACTTTGTTCTCTTTGGAATGTTACTTGCCCTCACTTGCCTTGTAACTAAGCTTGGAACTGTGTGCACATATGTATTTTCTACTCGGGGGCTATAGAAGATGAAAGTTGTTTTTACAAACTGACAGAATCCCTTTGGATTCCACATGGCTATTAAAGGATGACTAATGGCTTTTCTCCCTTGTATCAACCTTCTAATCCATGCTTCTTATTACTAGCCTGACCCCCATGATGGCTATTCTCAGTTGTCAACTTGACTACATCTGGAAGGCTGGGTACACCTGAGAGGGGTTCATTTTAATTAAATCATTTTAACTGGGAAAATCCACCTTTAATCCAGATCTTTTGAGATGGGAAGATCCACCTTTAATCTGGGCCATACTATTGCTGGGAACCTATATGAAAGTATGAAAGAAGGAAGCTTGCTCTCTTTGGCTGCTTTCTCTCAATCTCACTGAGAAGTTCATTCTTTCACTGGCATTAGAGCCTACTTCTTTGAGATTCTGGTGTATATATCCAGCCTTATGGACTGAACAACTACTGGATTCTTGGACCTCCCATTGGTAGATAGCAATGACTTGGGATGGAGATGTGTGGGAGGACCCTACTGAAGCTTTGATCTTTGAATCTTCCAGTTCTCAGTGGTTTATTTCACCCGAGGAAGTAGTCTTTCCACCCTCTGCAGAAGATGTACTCCTAACCCCAGCCCCTGAAATAGTGCATTCTCTACCTTGGACTAAGAAAATTAATCCTTTGTTGTCTACTAAATCAGCCTTTAATTTCTCTGAAGATGTCAGGCAGACAACACTGATGTCCCTCAGGGTTCTCCAATAGTTGCCTGTAGACATATAACCAGACTTAAGGCAAGTCAGGCTCCTAGAGGTAAGATACAAAGTGTAGTCCTCAAGGAGGTGTGTGCTACACTATTAAAGAGATTAATGAGCTTGTTAATTCATTCAAACAGACGTCTGGGGAACATATATGGGAATGGAAATTTAAGGGTGTGGGAATAATGGTGAAGGAACATACAAATTAGATCAGGTTGAGTTTATTGATATGGGCTCATGGAGTAGAGACTCTGATTTAGTATGGAAGTTTGCACAGTTTTTATTTTTTATTGTATTTTTTAAAATTTATTATTTTTCTATTATCAGCTTGATACAGTATAAATTATTATCTTAATAGTGAAATGTTTCATTGAGGCTTGCTCAGTAATTGAGTAAAACCAAAACTTATTGTAAGCCACAGTTTTTTTTTAAAGGTGTCAACAGTTTGAATGGCTGTAGTTTGTCAAAAGATGGCCTATTGGAAAGGGGTTGAAGGTGTCTGATATCCCTTGGCTTAGCATTGAGGAAGGGATTTTAAGGCTGAGGGAAATTGCAATGCTTGAGTGGGTACACTGTGTAAACCTAATCCCCCACAAAGGGAAGGCCCGGAAGACACGCCCTTCACTAATCCTGTAAGATGGAAACTCTCGGTGAGGGGAGCACCAGCACATTTGAAGGGCTTTGTTGTCACCCCTTTCCTTGTCCCAGACCTTAGGGGTGAATGAAGACGCTGCTGGCCACTTGGATTTATTTATAATTATACTTATACATTTTAATATATATATATACAATATATATTTATATATAATTATAATTAAATAGAATGGGTTTAATTGGGGCCCAAAGTACCAGAGACCAGGTGGCAGCATGGACTGGTTGAAGGCAAGGTGACTGTAGTTATTATAGTGGGCAGCATAGACAAAGCAATGTCCATAATTGCCTGACCCACAATGCTCAACACAGGCAAAGTGAGTTTTATAGTGACATGACTCATGGAACTTTGATACCAGTTAATCAATCATGGTGTTTCCAGGCTTGAAACAGATTGGAAGCACTATGTTTTTGTTTTATTTGTATAAGCTGATAAATTCTCAAACAAATGAAAGAAAGGCTACATTGATTTGTGGCAAAAGTGAATATCAGCCTATGAACCAATTTCCAGGCAGTTTGAAGATCCAGAAACACTTAAATTGAGAGACAGCCAGGTTCCCCTGTGGAAGGACCGTCATAAAACACCTAAGAGTTTTACTGTTACCTTTTCTCTAGTCCCTCTCCAGAGGGACCTACAACCTCTTACAAGGGTAACTAGAGAGTGGTAGAAAGGTAACAATCAGACTCTCTGGAATCTGTTGGATACTGGTTCTGAATTGATGCTGATTCTGAGAGATCTCAAAAATATTGTGGCCCTCCAGTTAAAGTAGGTGCACATCCAGGTCAGGTGATTGATAGAGTTTTAACTGAAGCATGACTCATAGTAGATCTAGTGGGTATTGGAACTCATCCTGTGGTCCTTTCTCCAGTCCCAGAATATTTAATTTGGGGTAGATACACTTAAAAGTTGGTTCCCTGACCTGTGGAGTAAGGGCTATTATGATTAGAATGGCCAAGTGGAAGCCTTTAGGGTCGCCTCCATCAAGGAGAATAGTGAATAAAAACCACTGTAACATCCCTGGAGGAGTTACAGCAACTAGTGCTACCATTGAGGACTTGAAAGATGCAGGGGTTGTGGGTCCCACCACATCTCCCTTTAACTCTCCTTTCTTGCCAGTGCAGAAGACAGATGGATCATGGAGAAGAACAGTTGACTATCAAAAACTCAATCAGGTAGTGACTCCAATTGCAGCTGCTGTGCCGATGTGGAATCCTTACTTGAGCATATTAAAACATCTCCTGGTAAATGGTATGCATCTATTGATCTAGCTTTTTCTTGGTACCTGTCCATAAGGAACACCAGAAGCAATTTGTTTTCAGTTGGCAAGGCCAGCATTATACCTTTACAGTTTTATCTTAGGGATAGTAACTCTCCAGTCCTTTGTCATAACTTAGTTCAAAGGGATCTTGACCACCTGTCTCTTCCACAAAATATCACATTGGTGTATTATATTGGCAACACAATGCTTATTGAACCAAGTGAGTAAGAGGTAGCAACCACATATGTACTTCAGAGGATGGGAAATAAATCCAACCATAATTCTTGGGCTTTCTAACTCTGTGAAATTCCTAAAAGTCCAGTGATGTAGGGCATGCAGAGATACTCATTCTAAAGTGAAGGAGAAGTTGAACCTGGGCCCTCCCACCACCAAGAAAGAAGCACAACATTTAATTGACCTATTTCAATTTTGGAGACAGCACATTCCTTACTTGGGTGTATTAGTGACTAAGAAATCTGCTAGCTTTGTATGGGGCCTAGAACAGGAGAAGGTTTTTCAACAAGTCCAGGCTGCTTGGGAATGTATGATCCAGCTGACCCAATTGTGTCTGAGGTGTCAATGACAGATAGGGATGCTATCTAGAGCCTTTGGCAGGCCCCTACATGTGAATCACAGACAAGATCTTTGGGATTTTAGAGCAAGGCATCATATGCAGACAACCATTCTCCCTTTGAAAGACAGCTCTTAGGCTGCCATTGGGCCTTAGTGGAAACTGAACATTTGACACAAGTTACCATGCAACCATAAAGTAGGACATGCACAGTAGTGATCCATTATCAAATGGAAATGTGTTTAGGCCCCAAAAGGTTCTGAAGGCACAAGCAAGTTGCACAAATAAGTTCCCCAAGTGTCTATGGATTCTATTCCCATTATAATGCCTTCTGCTGCCAAGCATGTACCTATAGCCTCAAGGGTATACCCAAAGATTGGTTGACTGAGGAAGAGAAGACTAGGACCTAGTTCACTGATGGTTCTGCACTTTATGCAGGTACAATCCAGAAATGGACAGCTGCAACATTACACCCTCTTTCTGGTACAACCCTGAAAGACACAGGTAAAGGGAAATCTTCACAGTGGTCAGAACTTTGTATAGTACACATGGGCATACATTTTGTTTGGAAGGAAAAATGGCCAGATGTGTGATTATTCACTGATTTATGAGCTGAAGCCAATGCATTGGCTAGATGGTCAGGGACTGGGAATGAGCATGATTGTAAAATTGGTGAGAAAGATATCTGGGGAAAAATTATGTGTATAGATCTTTGAAATGGGCAAAGATGAAGCATGATCCTATTAAGCCTTAATAATAAAAACCCAGAGTCAGATAATGTGGGTGAAAGCTGAAAGATCAGAGAAGCAGAGTGACAGCACTAGAAAATTCTGACCTGTAAGTAATCTCAAACCAAATGGGGCATTCTGCCTCTATGGATCCTCAGACTGAATGGGGGTCAAGAACCTGTCTCCACCCACCTTATATATTCCTGTCTCCACCTTCTGATTGTGCTGGGATTAAAGGTGTGCACCACTACCATCAAGCTCTGTTTCTTTTAGACTGATTCAATCTCATGTTGTTCAGGGTGGCCTTGAACTCCTGATCTTCTTGCTGCTTCCTCCCAAGTGCTGGGATTAAAGGTATGTACTACCACTGCTTGGCCTCTATGGTTAACTAGTGGCTAGCTCCACTCTCTGATCTATAGACAAGCTTTACTTGTCAGAACACAAACAAAATATTATACAACACAAAGCTGTGAAGATACTTGTATCCCATGTAAATGTTCATTAAAATGTGACTGCTGAGGGATGGTCTGTATGTCAAATTACTCTGATTGGTCAATAAATAAAATACTGATTGGCCAGTGGCCAGGCAGGAAGTGTAGGCAGGACTAACAGAGAGGAGAAAAGAAAGAACAGGAAGGTGGAAGGAGTCACTGCCAGCCACCACCATGACAAGCAGCATGTGAAGATGCTAGTAAGCCAAGAGCCATGTGGCAAGGTATAGATTTATGGAAATGGATTAATTTAAGCTATAAGAACAGTTAGAAAGAAGCCTGCCATGGCCATACAGTTTGCAAGCAATATAAGTCTCTGTGTTTACTTGATTGGGTCTGAGCAGCTGTGGGACTGGTGGGTGACAAAGATTTGTCCTGACTGTGGGCAAGGCAGAAAAACTCTAGTTACAGATGACTCTAGCTAAAGAGGAATTCAATAATCAACTAGATAGACTGATCCATTCTATGGACACTCAGCCTCTTTCCCCTGCCATCCCTGCCCTTGCCCAATGGGCCCATGAACAAAGTGGCCATAGTGGCAGAGATAGGGTTTATGCCTGGGCCTAAAAACATGTACTTCCATTCACCAAGGCTGACCAGGCTATAGCTGCTGCTGAGTGCCAGATCTGCAAAGAGCAGAGACCAACACTGAGTCTTAGATATGGCACCATTCCTTGGAGTGACCAGTTAACAACTTGATGGCATGTTGACTACATTGAACCATTCCCTCCATAGAAAGGACCATTCTTTGTCCTTTCTGTAGTAGATACTTAACTCTGGTTATAGATTTGCTTTTCCTGCATAGTGTTTATGTCAATAACACCCTCAGTGGACTTATGGAATGCCTTATAGTCATAGTATTCTACAGTGTTGCTTCTGACCATGGAACTCACTTCTCAGTCAGAGAGTAGAACAGTAGATCCACAATCACAGAATCCACTGGTCTTACCGTGTTCTCCACCATCCTGAAGCAGCTGGCTTGCTAGAAAGTTGGAATGGCCTTTTGCAGATACAGTTATAGTGCCCATTAGTTGGCAGTAGCCTGGCAGCCTGGGGCAGGATTCTCCAGAAGGTGGTATATGCTTCGGACCAGTGTCCAATACATGTATGTTTTCTCCCATATTTAGGATTCACAGGTCCAGGAGTCAAGGGGTAGAAAACAGACTAGTGACCCACTAGGAAAATATTTTCTTTGTGTTCCCACACCTTTAGCTCTGCTGGCCTAGAAGTTTTGGTTCCAGAGTATGTGTGTAGGGGGGGGGCGGGGGTTCTCCTGCCAGAAGACACCACAAAAATTCCACTGAAGTGGAAGCACAGACTTCCCTCTGGCCACTTAGAGCTTCTGATGCCCTTAAGCCAACAGGCTCTGAGAGGAATAATGGTGTTAGGAGGGTGATTGATCCAGATTACCAGGGGGAAATTGGATCGCCTCTCCACAACAGAGGTAAGAAAGATTATGTCTGGAGTGCAGGAGATTTTTTAGGATGTCTTTTGGTGCTACCATGTCCTATAATTAAAGTCAATGAGAAATGACAACAACCTAATCCAGGCAAAATGACAAAGGACACAGACCCTTCAGGATTGAACCTGTGGGTCACTCCTCCAGGAAAAGAGCCAAGACCTGCTGAGGTGCTTGCTGAAGGTGGAGGAAATACAGAATGGGTAGTAGAGGAAAGTAATTATAAATACCAGTTAAGGTCATGTGATCAGTTTTAGAAATGAGAATTAAAGCTGACCTGAATGTTTCTGTCATATTTTGTCAAGAATGTGTTTGTACAGATATTTCTGTTTTACCCTTGATTTCTTTATCATGTAATGTAACATCAATTAAGAGACTATCAGAATTATCACATTTAAGTTTGAGATACTAAAAGACTGTCCCTCAAGGGACATTGTCACCTATTCTAAAATCTATAATGTGTTCTCAGTTGTGTGAGGGAGAGTTATATCATGTTAGGCATAATTATTCCTTGGTTTAATACATAATGTGCTTGCTATTGTGTGTGTGATACTATGTCACTTTAGTCATAATTATGTCCTGGTTATTGTTTTCAGTTGGAAAGTCAGTTTGACTTAAGGAGACATGATTGTGTGTCAAGTGACATGGATGGACTTGTGATGGCTGTTCTTGGTTGTCAACTTGACTACATCTAGAATTAACTAAAACCCTAGAAGCTGGACACTCCTGTGAGGGAGTTTTTCTCAATTAAATCATTTGAAGTGGGAAGATCCACTGTTAATCTGCATGTTTTGAGGTGGGAAAATACACCTTTCCTCTAGATCCTTTGAGGTGGGAAGTTCCATCTTTAATCTGCTACACTTTCTGCTGATAGCCTATGTAAAGGACATGGAAGAAGGAAGTTTACTGTCCTTGCTTCCTTATTCTCAATGTCACTGGCAAGTCCATTCCTTCACTGGCATTAGAGCCTACTTCTCTGTGATTCCAGTGTGTACTGAAGACCAGGTGAGATATGCAGCCTTGTGAAATGAGCAACTACTGGATTCTTGACCCTTCACTGGTAGACAGCTATTGTTAGACAAACTGAACCACAGCTTGTAAGCCATTCTAATAAATTCCCTTTGTACAGCACACACACACACACACACACACACACACACACACACACACACACACACATGTATATATACATATATATGTATATGTATATATTGTACATTCTATAAGTTCTATTCCTCTAGAGAACCCTGACTAATACAACCTATATACCTCTTCAGCAATAGAAAGTGGCACATTGCTCCAGCCAGGGTATTTCTCTTCTCTGGAGTCTTATCCCATTTCACTAGAAGACTTAAATGGAAGTCTTAGAATTCTGTTGCTCCTGCAGATTAATGCTCAGTGTGCTGTGTCTGTCATTAGTAACACAGACCTGATTGCTAGCCCAGCAGTATATAACCCAGTATTATCTTCAGACAACTCATGGCATCCCCCAGGGATAATCTCTTCCATGCAGTGTGCTGTGTGGAGGGACAGGTCCAGGCAGATGCTGAGCTATAATCTAGTTATAAGAAGGCCTCAGCAGATTCCCTGGGAGATATAGAATTGTTCTAGAATTGTCTAGAACTTAATATAGAGAAATAGGCATTGCTGGTTATGGGATGCCCTAGAAAAAGGCCTGGCTATTATTGTGAAGACTGCATACAGCAATTTCCAGGGAGGGGTCCTGCTGGGAGCCATCTGCAGCCCATATTCCCAAGGGTGAGTGCAGATTGTACTGCAGAATCCAGTGTGGCATTTGTAAAGTATCTATGAGGGAGAACCCATGCATTCTAACTAGGTAAACTTGTTATGGATGGAATAAAGGGACAGATATAATAAAAGTGGGTTAATCTCCAACTTGGTGGGCTTTATAGATCCTAGCTCAACTCTGTAAGCATGATGTCTGAGCTGGCATGGAATTTTGTGATTCTTCGGCCAGCTTAATTAGAATTAAATGTATTCTAGCACAGTCCTCAGGTGAGATGGAACTGACACCATGTAGGAAGGGGGATCCCTGCAGGAAACAAGAGGCATGAGCGGCGGTGAGGGAGCTAATAAATAAATGTGAAAAAAAATCCTTATTAAAAAAATCTATAAACAGTAAGTGAATTTTTTAAAAGCAAAATTAGCATTTGATATGATCAATGGTTCAGAAACAGTCCTGGGCCTTCGGCTAAATCAAAATCATCCCCGGGAAACTTGATCTAAAATGCCAGTGTCTGACATACTGAAGAGCATCACAGATGTCTGCAAACTAAAGGGCAGTCTTCAAAGTGCTAAACTTGAGTGAGAAAAAGACACGGAAGGAAGGGAATGAAGATGTGGGAAGTTGGTAATTCTGTGGAAAGGGAAAACTACAAGGGGGCATGGAAGGTCTCCTGGGACTATGTCAATGGTCAGTTCCCACGCTGTCCTGGGTCTGCTTCCCGGCATCCTCATGATCCAGCTCACAACTGCCTGAGCCTCCAGCTCAGAGATCCAACACCTTCTTCCAGCATCCTTGGGAATGTGTGCATACACATGTATGTGCACACACACATAATCAAAAATTAACCTTTTTAAAGATAATTTTAATTTCATGTTAATTTCTTGATGCATATAAAAAAGGTCTTTTGAACAATTTGGACTACCGAGAGTCAGCTGCTCAACCTCTTGAGCGGAAGTTGCTGGATTCTTTCCCATGCCTGGCTGCCTTGGGTGAAGAACCATCAGCCATAACCATTGGCCAATAACTGGACTTCCTCCAAGACAGACTGGATGTTTTAAAACCCCATTCCCAGAGGAGGAACACTCCAGTCTAGCTTCAAAGAGTGCTACAGCTAAACATGCTTCCCACAGCAGAAGGCCTTGCTCCAGACATAACCACTCCAGAAAGCTGTCATTGACCTTGGAAATACCACTTGTAGATACACCTTGGAGAACTCTGTATGACCTTGATCATCCTGTGGCTATTATTACTTGGGCCAAAGGGAACACATACCCCAGTGGTTCAGCATAAAGTCTATGGTTAGTATAATGCAAAGTTTGTGATTGCTATTTCTGCAAAGTCTGTGAATGAAGGACATGGAAATTGAGCTGTATCTGGTGCCCTATATCCCCAGCATTTGCATATCATACCCTTTCTACATAACCATACCACTCAGCTCCTGTTTGAAAGCAGTAGGGAGAACCCCATACCCCATATTGCTTCGTGGCCTTATAACATTAGACACAGTAAAAGGCTTATCTTGAGTGGTGTTTTCTTGCCTTCTCATGGTCTTTGTCACAGGTAGAGCATTCCCAGTCACTCTAGCATAGAAGATGGTAGCAGTAGTAGCAGCTGAAGAATTTCAGAGAGCAACTGGAGAAGACTAAGGGAAGAGAGGCAGCTGAGAAGATAGAGGCTATCAGGAGGTGAAGGAGATAGTCAACCGAGCCTGTGGAGGGAAGACACTTCAAAGAGTCAAAAACAGACTGCAGATTCTGATGACTGAATGGGTTCCAGGAGCTGTCAAGCCCACAGAACTGATGTCCAGACACTCAAGGCCCAAGAATTGAGTACCAGCCATTGTTAGGATCAGAGCATCTTAAGACTCAGGGATGGAGAGTCATCACATTGCCTGTGACCTGCAAGTTCTTCAGTTCATCATCCTGTAATTTACATGACATCAAAATGTGCTCCAGATGTGAAGTAAATTACAGAATGATGAACTGAAGCACTTGCAAAATGTGCTCCAGGTGGCTGGGCTCCAGGTGGCTGGGCGGTGGTGGCACACGCCTTTAATCCCAGCACTCGGGAGGCAGAGGCAGGGGGATCTCTGTGAGATCAAGGTCAGCCTGGTCTACAGAGGGAGATCCAGGACAGGCTCCAAAGCTACATAGAGAAACCCTGTCTCAAACAAACAAACAAACAAAAAATGTGCTCCAGAAAAACATTACTATTCTCCAATTATACTTAATCTAAAAAACTCAAAAGTTGAAAACAGAAATGAGAATCAGTCAGTCAAAAGCCCAGCAAGACACAAACAAAAAGAGAACACCTTGAACATAGGTAAGAAATGAAAGTAAGGGCTGGAGAGACGGCTTGGTGGTTAAGAGCACTGGCTGCTCTTCCGGAGGACTGGGTTCAGTTCCCAGCACTTACAGGCAGCTCACAAACACCTGTCACTCCAGTTCAGGAAATGTGATGCCCGCTTCTGGCCCCCACAAGACTGAACCCCCATGCTACATATACATACATGTATGTGAACACTCATACACATAAAATTAAAATATTTTTTAAAAGAAAAAGACAAAAATCATTTCTGATTTTAACAGTAAATGATATTTAGACTTAAAAAATGATGAGAATCATTGAAGAAAGACAAGAAATCAAAAATGAGGCAACCCCCCCCCCCGTGCCTGAATAGTAGAAAAATAGAGTAGAAAAGGAAGGTAGGTCAAATAGAAATAATATTTATGTTTTGGGATCTCCAGGAAAGAACAATATTGCTATAGAACTTTTAAAACTATCATTCATAAAAGTCCAGAATAAAAACAAACAAGTGACTTAAAAGGTTTGTACTTTACCAAGACTATTTGGGCCCTAGTAACAGTAATTCCGAATGATTAACATTGAGACACTTTATAGTAAAACTTTCTGATTTCAAAGCTGAAGAGAAACTTCTCAGGGCCTCTGGTAGAAGATCAAGTAATGTCTAAAGATAAAAGGACTTCACTGACATCCGGTTTTCGGAAAGGAACACACAAAGGAAGATGGAAGGAAGGAAGGCAGCATTTAAAACACATCAAGACTGTTGGGAGGCAGCTGTCAGCATCTGGAATTCAAGAAATTCTGAACCTGCAAGTCCTCCATGAAGAAGGTAAGTATATGAACTTGATGTAGCACAGAGACCAATTCTGGACCAATCTGAGGAAGAAAGTTGGGGTATAATAGATAGTTAACAATTATCTATTAGATTAACTATTATTAACTCTTCATAATCAGAGCCCTCATTCCATACTAGTAGAAATGAGTGGGGAGAATGCTCAGACGTTCCTAATGTGGGATTTTAACTAATACTTAAAGGAGGGATGATGGAATGAAAACCTGCTTTAGGCAAATGCCACCATAGAAACTTCTGGTGGAACGAGGACAGATGTGACATGTTGATGTGAAAGATAAGATGAATAGACTCTGGGCCACCATGGCTTAGTGCATAAAAATATTTGCTGCCAATCCTGATGCTTGAGTTTGAGCCCCTAGTCTCATGTGGTAGGAGAGAACTGACTCCTTCAAGTTGTCCTATACCTCTGCATGAGCACCATAGCAGATGTAGCCCCCTTTTCCCATAAATAGATAAAGGTAATAGATCATCTTAATTATTTTAGAGAAAAGCTTCTTTGCAATTTGAGGAGAGGCAACACTAGCCCAGAGAGGCAGAAGAGCACCAGTGTTCAGCTCCTTCCTGAAGGTTTGGAGACTGAGTGAAGACCTCAAAGGACAAAAAGACCCTCTGCCTTGGAAGTGGAGATGGCTGCATGGGCGTGCTCAGTTGTCCAAACTCACAGAACTGTGTGCTTCAAATGAGCACCTTTGGCTGGCATATACGGGACCCTTGTGGGATTAAGTTGAGGACAAGCTCCCCTTTGTGGTCAGCAGCACCCAGCACAGTACCGCCTCTCATCCATATCATCTGCTTCACAGGGATAAGAAAATCAGAAACCCTATTGCAAGCTGGTTGATTTTCCTACTCTAGGTTACCCCAAACCTCTCCAGTGGTTGACGTAAGAATATTGCTCGGTAGTAGAGCACTTGCCTAAGATCTGCAGGGCATTAAGATCAGTTGTTCAGTTCTCTCTCTCTCTCTCTCTCTCTCTCTCTCTCTCTCTCTCTCTCTCTCTCTCTCACACACACACACACACACACACACAACTCCCCCACACAAACACACCCTGAGGATATAGTTCAGTTGGTAGATTGCTTATCATGCATACAGGAGGCCCCCCGGGTTTGATGCCCAGCACTGAATAAACTGAGTGTACTAGAAAACACCTGTACTGCCAGCACTCCAAAGGTGAAGACAGGAGGGTTAGAAGTTCAAGGTCATCTGCAGCTACAGAGGACATTTAAGGGCAGCCTGTCATACACAATGCATTTGAGAGGGAGCAGGGCAAGAGGTGGGGTGAACACAGGAATGAGGGGGTAAATGATGTAAATACAGTATGCAAATATGAAAACTATGTATAAGCATACATAGATTTTAACTGATTAAAAAATAAAACAACTCCAAGTGGCAATGAAAATACCTTGAATTTCCCCCAAGTATGTGTTGGAACCCTTCTTCGAGATGAGATATCAGAAAATCTGTTCCTTCAGCAAAGTTGCCAAGACCTGGACCAAAGCCAATTCTGAGACTGGCTCACAGTGAAGAACTTCTTGGTGGCCAGGACCTGAGGGGTAGGAAATCTGAGGCAAGGGCCAATGAGTGGAGGGTCCTTCTGTAAGCCAGGCCTGGGGCCTTGAGTCCTGCTGCACAGGGCAGAGGACAGAAGCACTGTAGGACAGCAGACATTAAGGTTGCTCCTATCCTGACTTTGATCCAGCTGAGGGTCGCCCCTCCCACATCAGCAGGCCAAGGGCAGTTCCTCCCGCTGTGAGAGAAGAACCTTCACAGCTCAGCCACCTGCCTCTTCTGTCCTTTGTCCCCATCATTCTGCTTTCATGACCTTGCCTATGTCTCTCCCCTCTCCCTTAAATCTTTACAAAACAAGGATCTCAGTTTGCCTATGTGGCACTTCTGAGTTTAACTTTCCATTTCAAACAGGCTGCCAATCAGCTTCTTCTAAGAGTAAAACAGTGTATGCTGGTGAGCTCCTCCTGCAGCGATGAAATCTTGTGGGTTATAAGGTGCAGACAAGAGAGAAAGAGGACACAAAGAGGACCTGTGGATCCCCTCCCCCATGTCTTCACAGAGTTCCATTAGTGGGGCCTGAACTGTGTATACTCTCTCTTCACTTGGAAATGGTTTTGGCTTCCTCAGAATGAATGTCTTGCCTCTTCTTAGTGTCCTTCTTTCATCTGTACCCAAGAAGAGCTTAGAAGATGTTTCCTCAAGAGATACAGGACTGGGCATGACTATAGGTCTGAAGTTCTCCAATCCAGACATTCTCAACCTTCTCCAGAGCCATCTTCAGAACTATGCCTGAGAGGCAGCCAGAGGCCAGCTTGCTTAGATGAGAAAAGAAGGCTGTGTTGGATGATTGATGGTCCCTGGGTCAGGTGACACCATGCATGTATTGCATTGTTCAAACTGCTCACAACTCCATGTCTGAAAATAAGTGCCAGAACTATTCAAAATTTGTGATTTGCTCATTTACTGCCCCCGAAGCATGTATACCAATTCCTTGTAATGTGTGCTAAGAGATAAAGTGTGTGTGTGTGTGTGTGTGTGTGATTTGTGTAAGGGGTGCATGAATACTTGTGTATGCATGTACGTGGAGGCCAGAGGTCAGCTTCTTCTGTCATTTCTCAGGATGCTATTTTTTTAATTTGTTGTTTATTGGGTGCTTGTGTTATATTTTTATTTTCTTTATTTTTTGAGCTAGGTTCTCCCTAGGTAGTCTTGGATGAACTGAAACTCACTATGTAGATCAAGCTGGTCTTAAACTCACATAGATCATCCTGCCTCTGCCTCCTGAGTGCTAGAATGAAAGTCATAGCCACCATGCTACCTTGTTTGTGAGGCAGTGTGTCTCAGTAGCCTATAGCTCACCAACTCAGCTAGACTGGCTGACTGGTGAATCTTGGGACCTGCCTATCCCTACCTCCTCAGTGCTGATATTAAATGTGTGCATCCATGCCCATGTGTATGTGTGTGTGTGTGTGTGTGTGTGTGTGTGTGTGTGTGTGTGTGTGTGTGTGTTTCCAGGGACTGAATTCAGGTCCTTGTGCTTACATGATAAGCACTTAACTATCTGAGCAACTGTTCAGTCCCAAAGTCTAATAATCTCTTATAATCACTTTATGAAATAATGGCCATTTTTATATCTAATTCATGAATGGAGAAACTGTGGACCAGAAATTTTTTATAACATGTTCACAGTCACATAGCAGAGGCATGTTCAGATCCAAGTTATCCACCACACCATGATATGTGACCAGAGTTAGACCAAGTATGACATGGTAGACAGTACTCAGAAAGTCCACTCTTTTAGTGTAAGTTTGTCTGTGTTGCCCTGTGGAGCATGACATGCATTCCCCTTTCCACCAGACTTGATGGCCCCCGAAGCATCTTACAAAGATGGTCTTCAGTGGTCATGGACATCCTGCTTCATAGAGGATGCCCAGTCCTGTTGCTTTCTCTCCCAAGCCTTTACTCTGCTGAAATGCTATGGGCCTCTGTGTCACCTCACAATTGCATGGTAGAGGTCAATGGCATCACCAAAATGGCTTGCTATCCATGTCACTCAACTATTGACAACTCTGCTTTAATCCTAGGTCTGTAAGTGGTTGAAGATTCTGTTGCTCAGTCATGTCCTTTGCACCACCATAACCTAAGAGAGGGGAATGTTTATTTGAATAGCCAACAAAATATGAACAATGTCCAGGAAAGTTTCCAGAATATTAAGCAAATGGTTTTAACAGTAATGCCAACTTGACATATACTCCAACTTTTTCAGCATGAGCATGGTGCTGCAGAGATGGCCAACTCTGAGAGACAGGAAATTATTCCAAGTCACTAACTGATGGAGTTGAAGAGCTTAATTTGAGTCAAGCTGCACTCTTAAATCATTAGGTCTGTCCTAGGAGGGTTATTGTCACCATCTTGGAAAGTGACCACTGACTCCTTCCTCTTAGCCCTGTACTTTCTCTCTATTCTCCTCATCTGGAAACTCGAGGCTTGACATGGGACTCTCAGGGGACACCATGAACCTGCATGGTGCATTCAGCTGAATGATAAGTGTTGCCTTGCACTATAACTTCCTGTGCCTCTAGCTGTGCCCTTTTATCTTAAACTCCATCCTAAATCCTAGCACAATGTACCGTGTGTTCTGCAGACATAAGTCACAGCCTAGAGAAATATGTCACATTCTTCCCTGGGCTGTAGGAAGGCACTGGGGTTGTTCTTACATAGTATGCAAGGTAGGAACACAGTATTAGTACACACATCTTATCTCAGGTCAGATTTCTACTTGGATGGGGCGAGGGTTTGGCTATGGCCTCAAAAGCCCTCTACTGTTGCTCCAGGGCTTTCTCCATCATCTTCTCATATGCACAGCGTTTTATAGACGAGCCTCCAATTGCTCCAGGTCTAGCTGGACCAGATGCTATTTCTCAGCACTAACACTTAGGTCGGTATTGAAGGGGACTCCTGCACGGGGAGGGGGGCACCCTCCTAGACCCTGGATTAGGCACAAACCACACCCAAACACTTGTTTTCACAGAGAGATCCATTATTAAATGGGAAGAAAAGTTAAAGTGGCTGCTTTCTGACTCAGGCAGAAAAACAGCAGCCAATGACCTTGCAGGTGTCATTCTTAAGAGGAGAAAAAGGGGAAGTCTATGATAGAATGGGCTAGGACATGGTGGTAAAGGAGATAGAGGATGCGGGAGAAGGGGAAGGGGACAAGGGAAAAGGGGACAGGGATATCTGTCCCAGAGAGACAAAGGACCGCCTCTGGATAGAGAGGAGACAGATGTGACACATAAGCAAATAACAGTTTGTAAAGGTAAAAGGGGAACCCCATGATAGGCTGAGGTGTTTGATTTTAATGGGGCATGTTAATTAGGTAAACTAAAGGGGCTTCTGATTGCTGAACTTTGGTAGTCAGCCTCAGGAGGAAGAAGTGGCCAAATAAGGGAATAGACCTTGGTTGTTAGCCTTAGGAATGTAATCTAACAGTTTTTAGCAAGGCAGAGGGAATTGGGGAGAGGGGCAAGGCCTGCCAGGGCCACCTGCTCTAGTGGGCTAGTGTCTCTTCAAGTGTTTCCCCCACAGCTGGTCAAGAGCAGCAGTTTTATGCAGACCAGAGGCAGCCTTCTCCAGCTTGTCAGGTGACAGTCCCCAGCCATTATCATCGTCACTTGGCATCAACTTTGCTCCTAATCACAATCTAGTCATCCCATATGTGTGGGTAGCCCAGAAAATCAACAGTGTGCAAGTTGGCATGGGGTGTGTACATGACCCCTACTTAATCGTGTTTATGCTCTGCTGATGTATTTGATTCCTTGAGACAATTGGCTTCTCACTGAAACATAAAGACGACAGAGAACACTGTGTTACTTAATAACATAGGACTCAGCCAAAGCACAAGACACAGACACATGGTTGATTGGTATGCAGACTTTCTAGTCTCAGTGAGAGAGGACATTTAAACTCCAGTGAACAATTCAGTGGTTGATTCTGGGGCATACTCACTGGGCAGTAAATTGACTCCACATTTTGTGAATTTTTCTTCTTTTAAACGTTTGTGATAACATTGTGTGTGTCCAATACTCCAGGATAGGATGGCTTTTGATTACCTTCCACACTTTACACTTAATAGTTCAGCAGCTCTTATCTACAGCCAACCTTGTTAAGATACCATTTTGCTTCCAGCAGCCATGGTGCTCCACTGATGGATTGCCTAGGCAAAGTGCACACAGAAATGAATTAGCTATCAAGTGCCAAATGAAAAGATTAACTCTGTCACTTATCAGAGACAATACATCACTGATGGTTCTCTTGCTTTAATGAATTTGCCTCAGTCTTCTTCCCAAGAAACTAAAAACAGATCAGCATACACTAACGTATTATCTGTCAGACATCATGAAGAAATGTTATACCATTAATGTAAATACATCATTTTTTTCTAGTTACAAGAACCATTATAACATAGCAAAGGGTAAATAGAAAAATGAAACTTGTCTATAATGTTGTGATCTATCAGCTAAGAAAACTTTAATCCTACTATAAATCAGTATAGTTGTTTTTTCATGCAGTATTATGCATGCAGACATACATGTGAACATTGCTTTATATAAAGAGTCTACATTTACTTTTCAATAATGTATATGCCCATGAGTCTGTGTGTGGGTGGGTGCACATGAGTGCAGTTGCCCATAGAAACCAGAAGGGGGCAGAGGATCCCCTAGAGCTAGAGTTACAGGTGGTTGTGAGCTGCCCAACATGGGTGCTGGGAAACTAACTTCAGTCCTCTGCAAGAGCAGCTCAGGCTCTTTACCACTGAGCCATCATTCCAGACCTAGCAGGCATTTTGTTTGCGTGGGAGCTTACTATATCACTCTGTGACGATGTACTTCATGACTAAGTAGATCTGATGGCATTCTCACTGTGCCATTTGGTATCTTTTTGATGTTAAACATTTTAAAGAACCCAGAGAATTCTCTTTGGAGTTATACTGGCCCATGGAATCAGTAACATATTATTAAATATTTAGTTAGTTTTTCATTTTCACTTGTACAATTATGGCAATTACTGAGAAACACTTTGTCACATTTCTTCCTGCATAACCAACTATTTCTTTAGAAGAAAGTCTTGCAGGGGGCGGGTGTGTGTGACTGTTGCACTGAAGAGAACATTTATTATAAAGTCTTTTAAGACATTCCAAAAAGATCATAGTGATTTATACTCAGACTAGCAGTTTCATGATCTCAGGCCTCTCTGAAGATAGTTAAGTAATTTACCATGCTGTGCTGGTCAGTTTTCTGTCAACTTGACATGAGCTAGAGTCATCTGAGAGGAGGGAATCCCAACTGAGAAAATGCCTTCACAAGATCTGGCTGTAGGCAAGCCTGTAGGGCATGTTTCTCATTAGTGATTGATGTGAGGGAGCCCAACTCACTGTGGGCAGTGCCAGAATCGGGTGATTCTGCTATGAGAAGGCAGGCTGAGCAAGTCGTGGGGAGAAAGTCAGTGAGCAGCACTCCTCCATGAGTTCCTGCCTCTAGGTTCTTGCTTGAGTTCCTGCCCAGACCTACCTCAGTGATGGACTATTTGTTATCTGGAAATGTAAGTGGAAATAAACCCATTCCTCCCCAAGTTGCTTTTGGTCATGGTGTTTTCCTACACGAGAAGGAACCCTAAGACACATGTTTTTCTTGACAAACTGTAAAACATGTTTGTGTCTTAATGCCAGCATACTTCCTGGCTCCCTCACTCCAGCTACGTTGATTTTACATCGGATGCATATTTTCATTGTGTTTAGATTGTGCAGGGTTGTCTCTCTAAAAGTTTTGCTGTATGCATTTGTCAGCTTGTTCTCTTGTTCTCTGTGAAATAGCCACACACTTAGAGGATTAAAGCAAGACACTTTGACGGCCTGGTGGTTTCTGCAGGTTGCGAATCTGGCATAGTTCAGCTATTACTCCACAGCAGTCTCTCACATAGAGCTGCTGGCCAGGGTTCAACTGGGAAAGCTAGCTTCTCATTCAGCCTCGTGGTTTGGTGGGGTCCAGATCCTTTTGGCCTTTGGGCTTAGGGTCTCAGTCCTCAGTGGACTACTAGGTAGAGCTGTCCTCCATTTGTTCTCATACAAACCTTTGAAAAATTGTGACTTCATCAAAGCCACTACTGGAGAGAGTCTGCCAGCAAGATGGAAGGTAAATGTTTGGTAATTAGGTTATTCCTCAAAGTTGAGCTTTCCTGTGGGTTGGAGAGAAGTTGCTCTAGGATTCTCTGGGAGAATTTCAGAATTTCAGAGGCAGAGGATGCATCATAGAAATCTTGTCACACAGTGCTCGGCACCATTTCACAGAGAACTTGGAATTCTGTGTTTACATCTGGTGTGCAGGGATAAATACTAACTGCTAACTCACAGAGCTGTTATAAAAATGAAAGGAAATAACATGCTATCCTTATGTCGGACACACAGCAGGCCTGGCCAGCCTCGGGAAGGTCCTCCTACCATCACCCCCCACCCTTATGTCACTATTCACACTGGTCAGAGGAGAAGCCTCGCTTAAGATGTACTGTGGTTTTCAGCGAATCACGTTTCTGTTTGTCAAGCAGGCTCCTGGGGGAGGTGGGAGGCGGAGCTCGGCTTGTTTATAGGTGATTTTAAGAGACTTCCTAGCACCATTTTTTCCCTTTTTTTTTTGTTTTATTTGTAGTACAGCTGTCCTACTATGCCAAAAACCTCAGAATAGTTACTCCCATATCTTTTGTGGGCCCACATTTAGTATGAGTCAGAGGACGTAAAAAGAAATCAATCCATTTAAGGCATTCCTTCATCAGGCATATTTCTGTCTGTCTGTCTGTCTAACTAACATCTCTCTATCATCAATCATTTATCTGTGATTTATTATCTAACAATTTTTGGTATCCTTTAAAATACTTTGATTCATTATTTAAATTTTTCATATAATGTGTTTCTATCACGTTTACTCTTGTTCCTCTCCATATCTCCTCACTTTCCCAACTTTGTGTCTTCTTTTCTTTTAATAACCCATTGAACCCCACTTCTAGATACTCAGGAATGGTGGAGGCACCCACTGGAGTATGTTGACCTACCAGGAAACACACTTGTTTTCTTTAAAACTGATGCTGCTTCCCCAGAATCCATCAGTTGTCCACAGCTTCTCAGTCAGGGTGGGAGCATGTCTACTTCTTCCCTCTCCATCTACATATAACATTTCTGAAGATATTTAATTCTTAGTACAATAGGCTTCATTAATTTTAGTCCACTCGCTGGATTGCATGACAATTTAGAGTCTAGATCAAAGATCATTTTAGTTTTTATGAGAAAATAAAGAATTCCCTACAAAAACCAACATTCTAAATGAGGTGGATTTTATCTGCTTAGCATAGGCAAACCGTTTTCCATCACCATGGAGAATCTATTCACATTAACATTAATTAATGTACTAATTAAAAGTCATTCTCATTAAGCTTATTAAATTTTTCTCATTGGTGAAAATTTCCTGGAGGGTCTCATGTAACTTGGAGTGGAGCTGGAGGCATTTTCATTGCATGACTCTGGAAATGTTGTGGAATTCAGACCCTGTTACCTTGTTTATCTAAACCCATATGGTTTCCTATTAATTTATATTTCTCTTCTAGGCATGGAAATAGATTAAGTATAATTCCTGTTCTTAAATCATTAGTATTTCAGAGTTTTTATTTCTCTAGGTTATAATTCTATAGGTGTGTCTTGGAAAACACAAATTTTAAAAAAATGGGGGAAAAAAACAAAAACAAACCAAAACCCTAAACTAAAAGACATGAGTTAAATTTAAAAAGGCAACAGAGGACTCCTTCCTTCCTTCCTTCCTTCCTTCCTTCCTTCCTTCCTTCCTTCCTTCCTTCCTTCCTTCCTTCCTTCCTCCCTCCCTCCCTCCCTCCCTCCCTCCCTCCCTCCCTCCCTCCCTACCTCCCTCCCTCCCTCTCTCCCTCCATCCCTTCCTTCCTTCCTTTCCTCTTATTGGTTCTTTGTGGATTTCACTTCCTCAGGTCCAGCTCACCTGCACCCCCACCAACGGGTCAGCTCTACTGTACTGCCCCAGGCAAGGTGCAGGCCCACTCTCCCAATGCTGCAGCCGTGAGGGGCAAGATCAGCTCTCCCACTCTCATGATTCCAGGACCAGCTTTCCTGCCTGCAGTGGGTGGCAATGGGTGAAGAGGCCATCCATCTCTCCTTCTCCCACACCACTGTGTGACATATAGATAGTGAGTCTAGCTCCTCCACTCTCCTACCTTCATGGCCAGCTCACGGCACCCCCACCAACAGGGTCGGCTCTACCATGCTGCTCATGCAGTGCCCGCTCTCCCAAGTGCTGCAGTTGGTAAGAGGCAAGGCCAGTCCTCCCGAGTGCTGCAGCCAGTTGGGGGATGAGGCCAACTCTGTGGAGCCCTATCCTCACTCTCTTTGGTGGTAACAGGACATCAATACAGACTGAGACTGCGGCAGGGCTATGAACCCAGACATGGCGCTTGGCAGCAGCCCAGGGCCAGATGATACCATGGCCCTGGGTGGCAGTGTGGGCTACTCAGATCTGTATGGCCCCATGGCACAGCCCTCAGACATTATCACGGCCCTAGGTGGCAGCCCAGACCCCAGACATCTGCATGGCCCTTGGTGGCAACAGCAGCCATGGATATCAACACAGACCGTGACTGCAACAGGGTCACAGACCCAGACATGGCCCCGGCTGCAGCTCAGCCCATATGTTACCATGGTCCTGGTGAGCAGTGCATGTCACTCAGGTCTGTATGGCCCCAGTATTGGCATGGACCTTGGACACAAACATGGTCACAGGTGGTGGCCCAGGTCCTGGGCATCCATGTGGCCTTTAGTGGCAACACAGACTGAAGATGCAGTAGGACCACGAACCTCAACTTGGTCCCTGGCAGCAGCCTGGGCCTGGATGTTTTTATTTCTGTCCTTTATTATTCATTTTTAAAAAGATTTATTTATTTTTATTTTATGTGCTTTAGGGTTTTGTCTGTCCATATATAAGTTTAGCACATGCATGCAGTGTCCATAAAGACTGGAAGAGATGGTTGTGAACCACCATGTGGGTGCTAAGAACTGTGTGTGGGTCCTCTGGAAAAGCAGTAGTGCTTTTAATGGCTGCGGTGATTTGAATAGGAATGGCCCCCATAGGCTCATAATTTGAATGCCTGGTCATTATGGAGTAGTGCTATTTGACATGGATTAGGCGGTGTGGCCTTGCTGGAGTAGGCGTGGCCTTGTTGGCAGTGTGTCACTGGGGGTGGGCTTTGGGGTTTTGAAAAGCTGGAGCCAGTCCTAGTGTCTCTGTCTTCCTGCTGCCTGCCGATCCAGAAGTAGATCAATCAGCTCCTCCCTAGCACACATGTCTGCACACATGCTGCCATGCCCCTGCCATGCTGGTGGTGAACTAAACCTCTGAAACTGTAAGCCAGTCCCAGTTAAATGTTTTCTTTATAAGAGTGACCACAGTCATGATGGGTCTTTACAGCAATAGAACAATGGCTAAGACAAGGGTCGAGTCGACTCTCCAGCCTGTTCATTTTAGAGACACAGTCTTCTAGTGTAGCTCAAGCTGGTCTTGAACTCAGAGTGATCCTCCTGCATCAGTGACTAATGCACTCTTTAGTCATGTTTTTTCATTCTCTTTCTCCCTGGCATCCAGGAAGAAATGAACACTGAAGGTGATAGAGATGCCAGCCGGGGCTCATGGGTGGTAAGATGCCCTCTTCATCATGAGGTCTTTCTGAATAAGCTGACACAGAGTACCCCACTGTTTAGAAGCCAGCTTCATGGCTACACTCAGCTTGGTTATATCCTTTGAAAAGGAAAAAAAACTGAAAAATAAATCTGAAAAATACCACATGAAAGTGGGCGTATAGTGAAACGTTCTCTTAATCTTGGGCAGAGCAACACTGCCTTGGAGCAATTCACTGGCCATCTCTTCTGCTTGCCAGATTGCAGGATAATAAATCTTCCTCCCTCTATTTGGGCAGAATTTTCCATGTTGGTCTTGAACTCACTATGTAGCCCAGGCTGCCCTCAAACTCACTGTGATACTCCTGCTTCAGCCTCCCAGGTGTCAGAATGATAGTCCTGTGCCACCAAGCCTGCCTTGTGTGGATCCACCATGTGGATCTAGACAATTTGGCAGGTTCTTTCCTCGGAGAGAAGTAGACTTTGCTGAGTCTCATAGCATCCAGTCAATCCCTGCAGACACAGAGGTACAGTGACAGGTGGTTTCAGATTTCAGTGTCTTACAACTTAGAATGACTTGAACAGGGAGTCTCAATTGAAGAATTGTCTACATAAGATTGGCCTGTGGGCACAATTGTAGATAATTGTCTTGATTGCCTTAATCGATATGAGAAGACCCACCCCAAATATAGGCAGTACCTTCTGGTAGCTGCCTAGATAAAAAGGACTCAAAGAAGGAAACTATTCTCCTTCTGCTTGGTGGTCTCTTTCCCTGCTAAGTCAGTTTTTCCTGTTGCTACTGCAGCGGCTGATTGCATCACTGATGTTAGAACCAGAGTTTCCAGGCTTCCAGTGTGGACTGAAGACTACTGGCTCTAGGAACTCTCCCAGCCATCAGGGCCAGATTGAGATTGCTGAGGCACCCTGCCTCATGGACTGAACTGTTCTCAGGTTGTCAGCCTCTTTGTGAGAAAGCCATTGCTGGATTATTTCAACTGTGTGGTGTAAGCTGATTTAATAAATTCTTCGTGCACACACACAGGTGCATGTACATACACACACACACACACACACACACACACACACACACACACACACACACATCCATTCTTTCTACTGTTCTGCTCGTCTAAAAAAATAGGTATTATTTCTGTTTACAGTAGTATCTTGAGAGACACATAGTAATATTAGTTTAAGTATTTTCTAGAGCATATTAATTGAGGTGGGAGTAACTACCCTAACTTTGGGAGATGCCACTGCCTGTAATTGAGTCCTAGATGGAATAAAAAGGAGTACCATATAGCATTCTTTTTTTTCTGTTTCCTGACTGCATATGTAAAGTGATCAGCTCCTCCTGCTCCTCCTGCCTTGACTTCCGAGCCTTGCTACACTATGTTCTTGAACTGTTGGACCAAATAAACCCTTCTATCTTTAAATTGCTTTTGTTAAGGTTTTTTTTTTTCCAGCAGAAAAACAAGTAACTAATACAGAAAATTTGTACCAGAAAGAGGGTTGTTGATATACTTAATCATGTAGTTCAAAGGTCTTTGGAAGTGATTGGTAGAATGTGAGAGTTTAGGAACTCAGGCTGTAAAGCCCTAGAAAGCTGTAATCATGATTTCATGGATCATTCTGGCAGAGAAGACCAGAATGCTGATAGAATATGATAGAATGTGACACACTTGCACAATTAATTTCAGGTGACTTAGAAATTGCAGCATCTTTGAAATTAGTTCTTTTATTTCATAGAGACCATCAAAGTAAATATAAGGGATTGTAAATACTCTGCACTGTGCATTTGCACATACATCTGCTCACTGGTAATATCTAGGCTTTCCAGAGAGCCTAAAGATCCAAATTTATTTTGTTGTGACTATGATAGGCAGTGTCTCCACAAAGGTTCAGTGCGTTGTAGAGGTTGGTGTGGCCATGGCCTGCCCTCTTGTCTTCAATGTGTTGCTCTTCTGAATTCATCTCTGGCTTAGTGTTCTCTACAGGTAGATGAGATGTCTGGATCAAACATACCACAACTCAAATTCTCCTCGGCCCAATCTATTTTGCTGTCTTCTCCCACAGAAGACCACACCCAAAATGCTTACTGTAAAAAAAAAAATAATAACTATCTCAGAGTGTATTTCCTGAGACCTACATTGTGACCATTTCCAAGCACTGCCTTACTGTGTACTTCCTAGATTGTTTTCTTCTTTCCAAACAACACAAGCATCTTCTCCTGCTTCTGGCTTCCCAGCATCTGTCCTGCTCACATGCACCTCCCTATTGTGCAGTCAACCACATACAAGGGAACATACTCAACCACCATCTAACTTAGAGCATGCACAAGAGCTAAATTTCTCAACTCCTCCTGTTAAGGCCATTTTAAACTAATACTTTTTGAAAGAGCTTATTTACAGTGGGATTTGATTTTAGAATCATGAGAAGTTATTTGGTTTTGCTGTGATAACAGAACTCCCCCATGTCTCAATGCCTTTCCCAAGGCTCCTTCCTGTCACACATCTTTTCTACAGCTCTGCATACTGTTTCTTCTTGCTGGATTCAGCTGGAGGGACCTGGATGTAGAACACCTTGTTCTGACAAGAGAGGAAAGAGCCCGAACATCAGCTGTAACTCACATAACTGCTTTCCAGCGAGGCAAGTGTCCAGCACATCTGTTTTGATTTTATTGGCCAAGCCAAGTGGCATGATCTAGCCTTAGAGTGGGATGACAGATCATTATCATAAGCATAGGCAGTGACTAAGTTGTACAGTCCTTACCCAACATGTATGGTTGATCACAGCAACATGAGATGGCTCCTGTCAGTCCAAAATGTTTGTTCCACCAGTCTGCCACTGTCACCAAAATTCCATGGCTGTGTGAAGGCACCACCCTTCCTGAAGGGTCTCATTTGAATAAATAAATAAATGACTTTCCCCCCCCCCCAATAGTAGTATACTTGCCCAGCACCTTATATACATTGTCTTAACCTCTTAATTCTATTGCTGCATAATAGAAAGTAAGGATTTGAGGATAAGAGGTGGAGGGTGAAATATAAATATCCGATCTGACTACCTTCTGCCTGCTTATGTGACCTGCCTCTTCAAGGAAGATGAGAAGGAATGGGTCACATTAAAGTTCTCAGGCTCTGGCTGGACAGTCACTAAGATACTAGGTACTAGATGCTATTGTATTCTTTTCCTCACATTTAATTCTCATATCTAGAAGACAGATAGTAGCGTTTTCATTAATCTTCAGATACTTTTTTTTCAGTTTTAGAAATGTTAGAAATTGCCTGCCTTGTCCTTGCTCTTGGTGATGTGGCTAGTATCTCTGCTGTCCCTGCGCGACGAGCCAGTCAGGGATCCTAGAGACTATTTCATGGTCTGTGGCAACAGTTACACCCTTGAGTATAAAAAAAAAAATGGGAGCATCAGAAAGATTCAGAAAGCCAAACTTGAAATGTGGTGACCTTGTAGGAACGCTTGGGCCTCTTAATTCCATTTATAATTTCCCTTTAATCTCTGCACAGCTATAATGATAAATTTCACTCCCCAAGTAGGCTTCAAAGTACTTTCTAAAATTTATAAAATTAAAATTCAAGCTATTTAGCATAGCATCACATCACAATGTAATTACTGGGGTTTCTTCTTTTTTTTTTTTTAAATTAGAAACTAAGTGGCAAACTTTCTAATTATAATCTCTTAATTAGATTGGCCAGAAACACTCAGTTGAGCCAGCCAAAGCACACAGACACTAGCAAGAACATCAGTGCCATCGACTCAGGGCCCTGCATTGAGACTCTGCTCTTCCTGAACACTAGGGCTGAGGGTGAAATATAAAAATTATATTCCCAGAAGCACCTTCTTTGAAATGGGATTTGAGAAACTGATCAAGGGCTGGGGCTGACTTACATAGATCTGTCTGCTCCTGTCACACTGGTAAGAATTAAGAGGAGACAAAATACTGTCTTGTTGATGCTATGAAACTGGGATGCACCCAGTACAAAGACAGTGCTCTGTGAACGAGTTCCAGCCGCCCCTTTCTTCCACCTGGTCACCAGATGTGTGTAGAGGGTAAGGTGGGGGAAAGTCAAAGATGTTATGAAGGAAAAGACAGATGTTGCTTTTAATGTGAGAGCAAATCCCTCCCCTGCCCTGTAGCTCCTCACCAGAGGAGTCACTGCAGGGTCACAGCACACAGGTTATCTTCCAGTGAAAATACACTGTGTTCTGTGTGGCTGGAGTGTCAAACATCCAAGTGAAGGTAAAGGCCACAAACGGAGGGGCTGGAAAGGCTTCACCACAATTTACAAATATGATTGCTGCCCTTCTGGGAATCAGACCATCTGAGGACAGGTTGCTGTCCTCATTTATTGGTGACAGAGTGTGCCAGTGAGTGTCAGCTAAGTATATCACATCTATACTTTGTGGTGACTTCAAGCTGAGTCCCGAGGAACCTACTTTCAAAGTATAAAAAACAGACCATCATATAAGGCAAATTTATATGTGTGTTAATGCTTAGATATGTATTTTTTCCTACCATTTGCTGATTTATTAAGTCAAAATTTTTTTTAAATGTGCAAGTTGTCATAGGAAAGCTAATTAGCTAAGGAATCCTCAAAATATCCCGGGAGGATCAATAGTGCTTATAAAGATTGAAAGCATGGGGAAGGCCATGGGATCAGGTGAGGCTGGGCCAGGCTTCCAGAGGGCAATAGGAATCCAGATGGTTCTCTATGACATTCCCTCAGTTTAGCTTCCTTACAGATCACTTGATTCTCCCTGACAGTATGATGAACTCAAGGCAGTAGACAATCACTAAGCCACAGCCCAAATGTCTGCTTAGATACAGGCATACACACAAGATGGGAAGGAGCTAGGGGGTGTCTTATTCTCCATGCACACTAGGAGTTACTCTTAGGGCTGGGTACCACAAGGGCAGATGCTGTAGAGACACATGCTCAAATGTGGTCCCCTCAGGAAACTCCAGACCCAGAGGAAATGTTCTCATGTGCGCCCATTGTTCCTTTTGACACTTTCTTCCGGCTGTTGCTTGCTGTCCTTTCATCGCTGCCCTGGCCCCTGAAGGTGACATCTCCCAGCTGGAGATGTTTGTAGCTTCCTGTGGCTTTGTTCTGTTCTGATGAGAGACAAGGTCTCACCATGTTACCCAGCCTGGTCCTGAACTCCTACTTCCAAGCCACCTCCCTGCCTCAGCTAGGGCTAATGACACTGGGGTATCACCACGTCCGTGTTCTATTTTCTGCTTACTGAGGCAAACCTGTTGGACAAACTCTGAGACTTACATGTCAGGTAAAATCACCACCTGTTTTTCCTGGTGTTTGGTTTTATTCTAACAATGACTTCCAGGGTGCTAGACAAAGGGCTGACTGGGGTGTCAGGGCACTGGTATGTCAGTGTAAACAGACAAGGCTCCCCAGGACCTCTGTCCCTTTGTCCCTGCCTAGCCTGTGATATTTCTGCTTCTGCAGAGAAGGTACTAGAAATGCTCTGCTCTTTTAATTTCCTTTTGCTGCACTGGGGAGAAAAATTATAATTAAAGACTGAAACTGGAGTCGCTGATAATCTGGACATGGCTGATACTTCTTCCATACATTTCATAAGTGATGATGCTTCAGAGAACATTCTGTGGACTTTCTGATCATGATGTGGTTGCCTTCCAAGGGAAATCATGTCAGACTGTAAAGTGTTCTTGGGTCATACTGAGCAGACTGTGGGTTTCTTCAGGGAGTGGCCCTGCATCTTCTGTGGCCTTCAAAGAGGCAATTAGGTGAGTGTGTTGGGGCTTCCAGGTGTGTTTTGGGGACACCTGTGTTAGGTGCTTTTGTCATTACTGTATCAGAACACCTGACAAAGCTGTGTTTTTACTACATTTTATTCATCTGTTTAACATGTATTTCCTCTCTCTCCTGTGTGTGTGTGTGTGTGTGTGTGTGTGTGTGTGTGTATGTGTCGGTCCATATCTCTCTCTCTTCTCTCTCTCTCTCTCTCTCTCTCTCTCTCTCTCTCTCTCTCTCTCTCTCTCTCTCTCTCTCTCTGTGTGTGTGTGTGTGTGTGTAGGGGCACATGCATGCCATGGGCATGTGGTCCAAAGAGAACTTACAAGGACAACTTCTTGCCTTCTACCACGAGGGTGCTGAGGACTGAACTCAGGTGGTCAGGCTCCGCTGGTGGTATGTGCTTCCCTCATTATCTAGAGATCTGCTGTGGCTATCGCTCTGTATGCTCTGAATGTGTTGCTCTGATTGGTTGATATGCTGATTGGCCAGTAGCCAGGCAGGAGGTGTGGGCGGGATACGCAGACAAGGAGAATTCTGGGAAGAGGAAGGCTGAGTGCGTCAGAGGAGATACCAGCCCACCGTCCAGGGAGCAGCATGTAATGGCACACAGGTAAAGCCTCGGAACACGTGGCACGTATCGATTAAGGGAAATGGGCTGAGTTTAAGTGTAAGAGCTTGTCAGTGGTAGGCCTGAGCTAATGGCCAAGTAGTTTTAATTAATATAAGCTTCTGAGTGATTATTTTATAAGCAGCTGTGAACTGTGGGGCCAGGCGGGACTGGAGGAAAACTTCAGCTACAGAGATCAAGGTTGGGTTTGATTTCTCTGCCAGTCAAAAAATTCAAAGGCAGGAAAAAAGTCTCACGCACAACAGGAAGCAGCAGTGAAGTTGACACACACAGCAGCAGACTCAGCAGATGAGCACACTTCTACTAAAGGGGAAGGAGCACACATGTGTGAGCACATGGGTGTGTACACACAAGGGGAGGGGAGACAGACAGCAGGCAGGCAGGTACAGCAGCACAATCAATATATGAACACACTTATATTAAAAGGGAAGAAGCATACATGTGCTCACATGTATAGACACAAGTGGGGGGGCAGAGTCCAGAGATGGACTGTATTTGCATTAAAGAAGGAACACACACAGAGACACAGACACAGACATACAAACACATACACACACATACACACAGACATGGGGTGGGGGACAGGCAGATACTGCAGCAGAGTCAACAGAAAGAATGCACATTTATTGAAGAGGAAGCACACATACAGAGATAAAGATAGACAGACAGATAGATAAATAGATGATAGATAGATAGATAGGCAGGTAGATAGACTGATTGATTGACAGAACAAGATGTACAAAGAGAAAAATGCCTGACAGTGTAGAGTAGTGGACCTAGAAGGCTGGAGTCCAGCCGTTCTTGAAGGACTGGGGCTTTTGAAGGTCTTTGGTGGGCTTGAGTGGGTCTCCTCTAATTTACAGTTGGTCAGTTTAGACCAATAAAGGGAAGCTGATGAATCCACAGCTTTGGGTAAACATGTTTAAGTCTGACCTTGAGTTTATGTGACCAGCCTGAACTGGCCAGGCAGTAGATAACTCTACCTGTGAGAGAAGAACGCTCCCAGGACCTTGTCTGAGGTCAGAAGGATGAGGCAGAAGCCTGAAGTTTTTCATCTTTATTATTTATCTGTGTCCCATTTCCCTGCTTGCCTGTCCATCAGGGATCTGTCTTAACTCCTAGTTCCTCACCTCTGCCTATGGAGCCATTTCACACACCCAATGAAAACATTTTAGGGAAGAAAGCGTCTTCACATAAGGCAGCAGGCCACACTGCATCCACAGTCAGGAAGCAGAGGCCAAAGGCCTTCTTCACCTCGCGTCTACCTTTCATGCAGTCTGGGCTGGATGACACGGAACAAGGCTGCCTACATCATATCCAGAGTGGGTCATCCTATTGCAATTAATCCAACCTAGTAATGCCCCATAGATGTCCCCAGAAGAAGTCTGTCAATATTAACATCACAGCCAAGTGCCACACTCTGCTCAAGGGAACATACACTCTGTGGCTCAGTGGATTTTCTCCTGTTTGCTGGTCATGGGGTGTGACTTGGTAGAAAGCTGAGGCCCCTCTAGGAAAGGCAGAATATAAGCAAAGCAAAGGGGGGCAGCATTCTTGTAAGAGAGGCCCAAAGGGCTTTTAGGGGGTAGGGGTAGGAAGCAAAAGGTGACTTCTTCCCCAAGCTGTGCTGAAGCTTTGGAGGTGATATGGTTCCAGCAAGCAGGCTTGAAGAGCTGAATAAATAATTGGTCATCTTAAATTATTTAGACCAGTGACTTCTCAACCTCCTTTAGCTATTAGGTCCCTTTGAGAAAGTGAGGAAAGCCACAGACCATATCATGAAGTAAACATACACACAAACTTTTGCAAATAAATCCAAAGGCTCAATGCTAATTAATGCATTTAATGGCTATCCTCAGCCCCAGGTCTTGAGGGCATCAGACACTAGGCTCATTTCCAACCCCAACGGCATTCACAACAGCAGACTGAGAATTAAGCCACTGGAATGAACAGCCTGCGCTAACACATAGGTAGGTGTCCCAGCTTGCAGGTGGTAGGCAGTTTCTCATCTGAAATGTGATTGTTCCTTTAGTGTGGAGGAGGGCCAGAAGATGCAGCCCACAGTTTCTAGTCATTAAAATCTCCAATGAAGATTTGGGAAAGGCACTCATTTCTCTCCAGGGTTGTAGAATGTTAAATCAAACAGATTTAAATCAATCTGGGACGAGTTTGTGGGCTGCTCATGCATGGATGGGTTTATTTCTCTTGGAGCATCAGAGTGAGTAACAGCAGTGATTCAACCTCAAAATCCCCATCTCCCAAGGAGGGGTTTTCTTTCTAGTTAATAATAAAATAAGAGATTTGTTCCCACTGGGGGTCAGGGAGGAGAAGAGTATGGAAAATGAGGCCAAGGTTGTCATTGGGATGAGGCCTGTGGGGCAGGAGGGGAGGAGAGAGAGAGAGAGAGAGAGAGAGAGAGAGAGAGAGAGAGAGAGAGAGAGATCCCTTTATTTCAAGTTAAGTCAATGGACACTCCTAGGGAAAATGAGAAAGACAGACACCACCTCAGGAAAACAGGAGTCCATGCTAAAGCAGGGCTCTGTTGTCCGAGGAAGAGAGAGGGTCCTCCTTCTAGTGGCTCTTGAGGACATGTGGCTAGCTGAATGCAGAGGCACAGTTCTTTAACCAAATGCTTGGTTTCAGTAGGCTGAAAGTCCCCAAGGAAACACAACCTTGTCTGAAGTCCCACCTGTCCATGATGCATTGCTGAGACCCAGGAGATCAAAGATGCCACTATGAGGAACTGCTTTCAGAACCTGTCCCACCTAGGGTTAGCTTGCTTCCTTTCCTGAAATTAATACCTTTTACACATATTATTTGCACATGGGTGGGTTTCATTTCCATACACATGAGATCCTTGCTTCATCCCTCTCCCTCCTAACTTCCCTCTTACCCCCTCTCCTCTTCCTCTTTCATCTGGTCACGCTATCCTTTCCTGACTCTATATTCATGTTGTCTTCATATTTCCCTTTATTCTAGTTTTCACGTATGATATGATGGCTCTGCTTACTTTACTTAACATGACCCCTAGGTCCATCAATTTTCCTGTGAATAACGTGATTTTATTCTTTTTCACTGTTGAATACTGCCCCATTGAGTATGCCCTACACTCTCTACCCATCTATTTATTGACAGACACCAAAGCCGGTTGCTGTGTGTGGCTATTGTGAATCAGGCTGCAGTATATGAGGCACACTGGTGTCTCTATTCCATGTTGACTTTGATCCCTCTGGTCACCTGCCCTGGAGATCTATAATGGAGGCATTGGTGGGTTTATTGTTATTGTTTCAGGGACATCTACATTGCTTCCCATCAGAGGCTGTGCTAACTCACTTTCTCCCACACCCTCACCAGCATTTTCTAATCAACAGACCACCCCTGTGTTTAAATATCACTGCATTACCTCTCCCTCCACACTTCCTCCAGTGTGATCAAGACTTTCTGATTTCCTGTTTGCTTTTGAATTTCATTTCTAACTGTGGTGAGATGGAAGCTCAGGGTGATTCTAATTTTCATTTCCCTGATGGATGGAGATGGAAGCTTGCCTTCTATGCAGTGTGGTTAAAGAATGCTCAGGGTTAAATGATTGTCCAGGAACATTCTGTATCTGAATATTGATGGTGATAAGGCCATGGGCTAGTCAGTCTCTGTGAATCAACTGACTGAAGAAGTGATCAAGGGAGGTTCTAAGGACTGACAATCTTTGTCAGAGCTCTACTAGTCTAAGCACCTCTAGAAACACTCTCCTGCCACAGGGACATGCGTTCCTAATCTCTTAGTGGTCTCTTAAGCAACTTGACTGTCAGACTTAACCATCCCATTCATATATTCTAGTGCCTGCTTGTCAAATTACACTGAAGTACACGAGGGTTTCAGCCTCAAAAAGAAGAGCCCTTGTAACATACATAATAAATGACTACAATCTCATATATACATACATATATTCTATATATGCAGCAAATGTCTATTTGAAATAATATTTGCATTAATTATTTAAGACCTTATGCAGTGTAATTTGTTCTTATTCACCCTCCTCCCCACTGCCCTCCTCACCTCCCTACCCACCCAACCTCATGTTCCCTTTTTAAAAATAGTTTTAAAGAGGGTCTGACTCCTTTTACATATTTACTTTATAATTATGACAATACTTTCTATGCTCAATTTTCCCTGAGTTGATTCTCAAAAAGCAATGTAGGAGAGATGACCGCAGAGTGGAAGATATATCCACATTTCTAGAGCACTAAGAAGTTAGCCAAAGACTCATGGGAAACTGAAGGGGAAAAAAAAAAGATGAATCTCAGCAAACCCATCTGGTTCTGTGCAGTCTCTGTTTACTACCTCCACGTCACTTTCTCTGGATCCTCAGCTCTGAGGGTTAGTAGGCCAGCTCTGGAGGAAGCAAGCAACCTAGAAGCCAGAAGAGCCAGCAATCTAGGCTTGAAGGCTTTCAAAGCCTCATTCCCAAGAGACCGACAGCATTTGTCATGAACAGTGATCTCCTGAGAGACAGCACTTGGGTGGCTTATTTCATTTGACCATCTGATTTAGAGCTGGCCCAGGGCAACAAGCCTTTTCCCAGAGGTCATCTGTCAGAACTGTTCAGAGGCAATTTACAGATGGCTCTTCTGGAAGCTGCTGATGGCAGATGAATAAACAATGGGATAATGCCTCCATTCAAGACAAATCCAGAGAATCAGCTGCTGACAGTCTTTCTGGAGCTCTGACATGCTCTTGGGGGTCTAAAAACACATGCAAAGAACTGTGAACATGTGGAAGGTCGTGAGCATGCTCACAGAGACCCAGGGAGGGCTGGAGTGCTCACTCTTGGCTGACTTGGGGCTGCCCCTTGTGAGTTCTTTTGCATGTCTCCTGGTTTCTTGTTGAAACCCAATCTTTTGAATGATACAATGAAGTAAGGCTGGGAGTTGGATCTTCCAATCCCAGGGCTTAATTTTCATGCTGTTTGTGGTTGTTTGCTCTTTGTTTGATTAGTCACTCTTCTACAAAGGGCTGTTCTTGTCTGTGTTCTTTTCTCTGGATGCCCACTGAGGCTCTATTCAGTTGGTTTATGGGCATATTATGATTTGGGAAAGATTTCCCTAAATACAGAGAACCATTAAGTTTTCCAGTTCCTGATGCATCTTTCCAAATACACACACACACACACACACACACACACACACACACACACACACACACAGAGAGAGAGAGAGAGACAGACAGACAGACAGACAGAAAGAGACACACACACATACACATGATATGATATATATGGTATATCATTATATATCTATCTTTATATAGTTATAGCTCTCTTCTACTATATTCAGCATTCTACTTTTGAGGGAAACAGTTTCTCAGAGCCTATGCTATCACATAATAAATGGCTTTCTGCACAAAGGTGCTGGTGTCCCGTTTCCCTGATTGGAAAGCCTACAACAAGCAGAGAGCAGGAGCCCTGGAACTGAAGTTTCAGATGATTGTGAGCTGCCATGTTGGTGCTGAAACTGAGCCAAGGTCTTCTTGAGATCAGCAAGTGTTTCATAACCCCCAGCCTCTCCAGCCCCAGAGACACATTTGAAATAGCCAGGAAGTTGTCAGTTCTACTTTAGCTTTGATCATCTACTGAGAGAAGCTAGACACAAAAGAACACTTACCATATGAGCCAACTTATATGACATGTCCAGAATATCCATCCCTAGAGCCAGAAGGTAGGTGCCTGGGTTTTTACCACTGAAGGATGATGGATAGAATTAACTCTGATGGGCACAGACAATGATGGGAACATTCTGGAATTAGAGGTCTATCTGTAATGATGTCATTTTGAATGAGCTGAAAACCAGAGAACTGTACATTGTTGGAGAGTGGGATTTATGGTTTATTCATGCCTCGATTTTAAGGTGGCTGCATGAGGCAGTGAGATCTGCTTTGGGTTCTGATAGTTTAATAGAGACTGGCTTTACTATTATGCCCAGGTCAACAAATAACAGGAAAAGGTTGCAAGAAAATAGTTTTAACTATTTCACATTGAAGACTGGTGAAGACAGATCCTGAGCGATGGAAGCAACTTTTCAGTTGCTGTGGGATGGTCTGTATGTCAAATTGCTCTGATTGGTCAATAAATAAAACACTAATTGGCCAGTGGCTAGGCAGGAATTATAGGCGGGACTAACAGAGAGGAGAAAAGAAAGAACAGGAAGGCAGAAGGAATCACTGCCAGCCACCACTATGACAAGCAGCCTGTGAAGATGCCAGTAAGTCACGAGCCATGTGGCAAGGTATAGATTTATGGAAATGGATTAATTTAAGTTATGAGAACAGTTAGCATCGGTTTTACTCAATTATTGAAAAAAATAGCCAAATGAATGGAAACACATGAACTGTGAACCAAAGGCTGAGGGGCCCCCAGCTGGATCAGGCCCTCTGAATAGGTGAGACAGTTGATTGGCTTGATCAGTTTGGGAGGCAACTAGGCAGTGGGACCAAGTCCTGTGCTCATTGCATGAGTTGGCTGTTTGAAACCTGGAGCTTATGCAGGGACACTTGGCTCAGTCTGCGAGGAGGGGACTGGACCTGCCTGGACTGAGTCTACCAGGTTGATTGCAGTCCTTGGGGGAAGATTTGCCCTGAAGGAGGTGGGAATGGGGGGTAGGCTGGGGGTAAGGGGAGGGTGTGGGAGGGGGGAGAATAGGGGAACCTGTGGCTGATATGTAGAACTGAATGGTATTGTAAAATAAAATAAAAAAAAATAACAGTTAGCAAGAAGCCTGCCATGACCATACAGTTTGTAAGAAATAAAAGTTTCTGTGTTTACTTGGTTGGGTCTGATCGGCTGTGGGACTGGCGGGTGACAGAGATTTGTCCTGACTGTGGTCAAGGCAGGAAAACTCTAGTTACATTTCAGTCATCCTGAATATTTGCCTTGTGGTACCTGAACACACAGAAGGCAGGTGTAGCTGGCATAGAGCTGCTAACTTCCTAAACTGGGAGAAAGAACAAGACCTCAGGGATCAGGGGTCAGTTTGCTTGGTAGAATGTTTGAAGTAAGGGGGCTGCATAGGGGGAGAAATCCAGACACATCACGATGGACCTATCCTGTGCAGACATATGAGGGATCCACCAAGGCCATGATAGAGACTGTGGAGCTCACAGTGACCAGGACTCACTCAGTACTTGGGTTAGAGCTGCCCCCCACAAGACTAGATTGTTTTGGTTAATGGTGTGTTGGATATAGTACTCTGAATGGTCATTCCCTGAGAGTCTGGAATAATTATTCCCTGATCTTAGCATGAACAATAAAGTTTCAACACAAAAGCAAAAATACTGAAAGACTTAACCACAGTGCAGGAACTTTGGTGGTAGATACATACATCAACACTATTTATATGAATACAAACATATTTAACATCCAGTAAGCTAAAATTCCTCAAGCCTGTCATCCATCAGGGATTACCAAACACAAAGCAGAAAGTCACTGTTTATAACAGCAACAATAAATTGAAAAATCCCAGAATAGATATTCTTGTTGGAATTAGCAGAGCAGGAGTAAACATTTTCATTATGTTATTTCACGTACTCAGAAGCTGAGGAGAAGCATGACAGTTATTTTAAAAACAGAAATCAAATTTCTAGAAATGAAAACTACCACATCTGAAATGCAAAATTCACCAAATGGGATTAGTGCTGGACAAGACATCCCCCAAAACACTTCAGACATTGAAGATGCTACAATAGAATCTGTGCGAATGAAACTTGGAGAAAAGATTCAAAAGAGTAAACAGCATTATTGAGCTGTGGGACAATTAAGTCATCTGGATGTGGGTGTGGGCAGAGTGCCTGCAGGAGCGGATTATGGGAAAGAGAAGAAGAAAGGATGGGTGACCATTTTAATAAAGATAAAGGGGGTTTTTGCTGAGACATAGGGGAGTCACATGCACATGAGGACCAGTGCACAGAGTGTGAAGCCCTTTCCTGGCTGTCATATAACAGCTTTGAGTGCTCAGGACAAGATTGAAGAATTGGGGAAAAAGGGCTGAGTCATTTATTAAAATTTTACAGGGCCCCAAAGGAGCCTTCACTGATTGTTTTAAACAAAGTCTGACTTCTGCTGTAATAGAATGATATCAGATCTAGAAGTTAGACAAATATTACTCGAATCTTTGGATTTTGAAAATCCAAATAGTGATCAGGCCTTTAAAGGCAAGATCAGCACCATTAAGTGAAGGTTTAGAAATATGGCTAATATTGGATCTCATGCTTATGATTCTGTTTTGATAGAAGTAATTTCTCAAAATTAAAAAAAATCAAAATGTCAGATGTTCTAATTGTAGTAAACAGGGTCCTTTGAAAAGGGATTGTAGACAAGATGTTTCTAGAAACAATGTTTTTTTCTAGAGACAATCCAAAGCAAAGCCCCTGGCCTTCTGAAGTATGTGGAAGGTATGACAAAGGCCAGCATTGGACTAATGAATACTGTTCAACAATGACAGGCAAGGTAAACTTTTGCCGTCAGGAAATGCCCTGAGGGGCCTCCCACAGGTCCTGATATTAAATTTTGTTCAACCATTCCCTGTCATCATTGGAGCAACTTATCCATATAGCAATTAAAAGACTCAGTACCTGTTGTTAAAAACCACACCACTTGGATGTGACCAAACACACAACAACTTCTATAGATCCAACAAAAATTTAAGGAGAGATCAGATGGCAAGCATTTTGGCAACTTGCTATAACTGATTAGAGACCAAATCTAAAAATACATATAAATGGTATTAAAATTGAGAATTTGGTAGACAGAATATAGATGTAACAATATTTTGGCCAAAATCTTGACATCTATATTGGCCTTTTCAAAAGGTAAATGTTCAGCTTCTAAGGATTTAAACTTTATCTCAGGTAAAACAAAGTGCAAAATGGGTTGAGTGTATAGGACCAGAACGACAAATAAGAAAATTAAAACCACATGTGGCTAACATAGCAATGAATTTATGGGGACCTGATTTGTTGCAGCATGGAAAACCCAGGTTAGCTTTCCTCCAATCTTATAAATGAACCATACAATAAAGAATGCTTCTGAGAGAAATATTAAAAGGTATTAACAAGAACAGTCACAGACCATTCAGGTTATACATAAGCATGGTACAACAGCTGGTTGTCTTTTAAGGATACCAACAGCAGTGCCTTTAAAATGGTTAACTGACAAACCTGTAAGGATGGAACACTGGCCTTTGACATCAGAAGCATTACAGGCAATAGAACAATTGGTACAGGAGCAGCTAGATGCTAAACATATAGAAGAATCAACCAGTCCTTGAAATTGTTCTATATTTGTCATTAAAAAAAATCTAGAAAGTGGAGAATATTAGATTTAGGAGTCACAAAAAAGGTGTTCAGCCAATGGGCTCTTTACATTCTGAAATTCTCTTGCCTTCTTTATTACCTAAAGGATGGTCTACTACAGTGATTGATTTAAAAGAGTGGTTTTTTTTTGTTTTTTACAACAACAGGATAAAGAAAAAATTCACAATTACAGTAATTTCCAGACTGTGAAAAAGTATCAGTGGAAAGTTCTTTCATGAGGGATGTTAAACATCACCACCTTGTGTCATTATTTTGTACAACAGCCATTGGGAATAATTTGTAAACAGTTCTATCAATCTATATCAGCCTCAGATACCTTAGAAAAATTGTTTGAAGGGGTAAAGAAAATTTTGCCTTGTTGGGGATTACAAATTGCTCCTGAAAAAATACAAAGAGGAGAATCTACTAATTACTTAGAATGTAAGATAGGTTTACCAAAAAATCAACCACAGAAAGTACAAATCAAGAGAGATCAATTATGAACTCAATGATTTTCAAAAACTGCTGGGAAATATTAACTGGCTATGGCCCACAATTTGATTACCAGCTCAAGAACTAAGTAATTTATTTTAAACCTTATAAGGTGATAAGGATATAAATTGCCCAAGAAAATTGTCAGCTGAGGCTTAGAGAGAATTGGCTTTGGTAGAAGAGAAATTATAGGATGCACATATGGATCACTTTAATCCAGAGCTTGATTGTATCCTGGTCATACTATCTTCTACACATTTTTCTACAGGAATTCTTATGCAGAGAGAAGATAATGTATCAGAATGGATATTTTTACCACACAAACAGAGTAAAAAACTAAAAACCTATGTAGAAAAGTTTTCTGAATTGATTCTGAAAGGAAAGTTAAGACTTCATCAATTAATAGACGTAGACACAACAGAAATTGTGGTAATTTCTTTTACTAATGCTGAAATTGCCTCATTACAGGTAGAAAATGAACATTGGCAAAGAGCTTGTCATAATTTTTGGGAGGAGATTAGCAACAAATATCCCAAAAGAAAGAGATGTCAGTTTATAAAGAGAACTAATTGGATCCTTCCTCACATTGTATGGGGAACACCAATTTCTGGAGCCCCTACATTCTATACTTATACAAATAAATCAGGAAAGGAGGGCTATAAGTCAAGAAAAATAAGTAAAGTGTCTCAAAGCCATTATGATTCCATTCAAAAATAAAAAATTAGAATTATAAGCTATTCTCATGGTATTATTAGATTTTCTATACATCTTATTATAGTTACTGACTCTCAATATGCAGAAAGAATTTTACATATTGAAACCACTGTACTTGTTCCAGATTATTCAGAATTAACTTTTTATTTATTCAGTTGCAGGAAATAATCAGGAATATGAATCATCCATTATATATAACACATATCAGATCCCATATAGGCCTAACAGGCCCTTTAATACAAGGTAATGATAAAATTCATCAGCTATTGGTAGGAAATGTGCTAGAATCCTCCGAATTTCATAAGAAACACCACATTAATAGCAAAGATTTGAAGAAATATTTCTCTAACACTTGGCAAGGAAATTATAAGGAAATGTCCTACTTGTTCTTTGTATAACCAAACTTCACTACCTGCACATAGTAATCCAAAGGGTACTCAAAAAAATGAAATTTGGTAAATGGATGTGTTTTATTTTGTAGAGTTTGGAAAATTAAAGTATGTATACCATACTACAGATAATTTTTCACGATTTCAATGGGTGACTGCTTTGGGTTCTGAAAAGGCTGATTCTATAATTACACATTTATTAAACATTATGGTCATCATGGGTATAACTGTGCAAATTAAGACTGGCAATGCTCCAACATATGTTTCTAGTAAAATGAAACAGTTTTTTTGCATATTATAATATAAAGCATATGACAGATATACCACATAATCCTACAGGACAAGCAATTATAGAAATATCTAATCACATTTTAATAGATATGCTTAATAAGCAGAAAGGGGTAATAAAGACCCCCAGAGATAGTTTGCACAATGAGAAAGGAATGGCAGCTGTAGAGACATTGGATAATGGAAAAAACTGCTGAATCTAATCAGCCTGTATACTTTAAAGATATGATGACCTTAGAATAGAAGCCAGGATATGTGTTATATTGGGGAAGAGGTTTTGCTTTTGTTTCCACAGGAGAAGAAAAGTATGGATATCATCAAGATGGATAAAAATTAAATTTGAACAGGAGACACTTCTTGATGAGGAGAGGCAATATTTCATTAACTACATGGCTAGTCCATCTAAATTAACTTATAAGACTGATAGATGTCTTTCATTTGGTTAGACATAACCTGCCTAAAAAGGGAAACTCCCTGAAGTTAGGTGTGGGGCAAAGTTTTGTTTTTGTCTTTCCAGGAGATTAAAAGCATCTAGCTAAAGAATCTGAAGACCACTGAACAGATAAGACATCTGAAGAAGAAAAAAAAATCATTCAGAGAAAATGTCCCAAGAAAATAAGTAAATTGGCTTAATGGTATAACACATTTCCAACAGGAAAAAATTTAATTAATCTTCCCAAATATTTGTTCCTACTGTTCTCTACAGACTTATAAAGCAAATGATTTTTTTTCTAGTTCCAACTCAATTAAAATTTAAAGCTGTTTTGGCATTGGAACATGGCTCTCTCTTTCTCTAAACCTAAGCATGCTTGTTAGAGGAAAATCAAAGGTCTCTGTCTCATGTCAGAAGAACCATTTGGTATAGGACAGAGGAAAACCAAAATTAAGGGAGTATTCTATTGCCACTAATCTTATAATTCTTTTGTTTTATTTCAACTCCTTAAAACTTTTCTTAAGGTATAACTATTATCTCAAAATTTATAATATATATTTAAATTTTCTGTCCTGATATTGATGGTCATATAGACTACTACTTCTAGAAATAGGCTTCATCTAGTTTCCTATATGGGATTTTGGGCTAGAGTCTGAAGCAGATAATTAGTAATTAAGCTTGTAAACCCTGGATGTATTTAATAGATTGTGGTCCTATAACCTCTCAGAGATCTGTTGCATATGACATTTAAAATGCTTAATTTCTCTGCAGTGACCTTTGATGTTTCCAAAGGGATGTTGGGGCACCACAATGATTAACCTACTTGGATTGTGGTAATGCCACTAAGTTGACAAATACCACCCAAAGATTAGCTTTGGACTACTAGCTGCTTAAGACAATTTCAAGGTAGTTAGCTAAGACAGTCCAGCATCATAGACTACTCCAGCCAGAGCTTCAGGTAAGCCTTGGACTTTCTCATCACACTGGGACTGGAAAACAGCTAGTTTTCCCAGGACTTGATTTTTATCTCAATTTTTCAAGGTTCCCTAAAGATGCCATCATCCCCATACAACAGGAAATTATATTAAGAACATGATGTCCACATTCCTAAGAGGTGTGGTGGGTGGTTCTTGCTTCTTTGGGGGGATGTTTGTCATTGTTTAGGAGGGTTGGTTACAAGTTGTTATTGGTCATGGTCAGGGAGGAAATTAAGCAAAGGAAATTAGATTCAGGAAACTCATTTTAAAAAGAAAAAAGAGGATATAGAAATAATAGGATAAAAGGGTAGATTATTGAATGTACTTTCAAACAACTACTACTGTCAAATATTTTACATTGGTATGGATTTTTGTAAATTGATACACATTTAAGGTTATTTTTGTTGTACTGTATTATATGTTTTTATTTCTTGTTTAAGGTATTGTACTTATGCAGCTCAATTAAAGATGTAATGTAAAGTTCTAGTCCTTGAGAACTATTTAGGTAATAAAGAAATACAAATTATTAGTTAGTCATCTATAACAATCAAACTTACAGTCTTGTTAGCTATGTTTTCAAGTTCAAACAGAAAAATATTTACATAGATAGATAATCTTCAAACACTTCATAGACTTACAGAATGTAGCATTTAAAATGTTTAAATAACCTAAGGCTTTTCATGACAGTGAGACACATCTGCTCTTGGCAGCAGCAATTTACTTCAAAAGAGGATGATGAGCATTGAAGAACCTCCATATGGTGTTTGCTTTCATTTCTGGCTAGGTTAGCCACTGGGCAAAGAAACTTCCTTTGCCTTAACTGCTGACAGAATGCTGTATAAACTGGACAAGCAGAACACAAAAGAAGGCAACTGATGAACTTTGCCAAGACAAGGTAGGACAATCCTTCAAAATTCCTGCTTAACAGAAAAGTCTGTCAGATATTCTAGGCCTATAAGCTGAAGATGGATATCCCAATGTTGCAAAGAAACCTTGGGGTGACTGTTCAGGCAGCCATATGTCGCTGTCATTTCTTAATTTTAGAAGTTACTTGTTCTGTACTTCCTGTTTACTCATATAATATTATATCCTTGGTCTCTGATGGTGTTGAAGATTGGATATTATAGTTACAGTTTTCCATAGCTTTGATAGGAAGTAAATAAGGTACAAAACTTTGGACTCACCAAGATAGGATAGATAATGAAGTATTTTTTTTTTTAATTTGCCAAATACTAATGAACTGAACATTGTGAATGTGTTTCTTACTTGGTAATCATTCTCATTGTATATAGCTTTACTATGTTAGAGCTAAAACCTTTTTTTTAGACAAAAAAGGGGAAATGTTGTGAGAGAGTTGTTCTCAATCACACCACAATGCCAATAAAGCCACCTTGAATCAAGGACAGAGTCAGCAATTAGCTGATCAGGATTATCCATAGAGTTGTTGGAGGACTAATGAAGTCTGATAGGGACAGGAAGAGAGAAGGAGGGACTAGGTAGACTTCCAAGGGTTTTGGATCAGGAAAATGTATCAGCTGATTACCCCTACAATGTTACTTGAATTTATCAAGTTTTTAATCTCAATTTCTGACTCCTGAGTTTTTATTAATACTAGTACAATTTAGGTAAACATTACAAAGTAGCAACAAACTCAACAGAGCATGAAGCTTACATAGGGTTTGGGGAGAGCCTTTCAAAGGTGGCTTGAAATTTGTGGGTTTTTGTGGCCCATTTCTTGGGCAAGCTCAGGGTTTGGTAGGATTTCATGCTCAGAGATTAGTGGAATTTCATGTTCAGAGATCGAAGGGATTGGTGGTATTTAAAGCTCTGTTCCTGGGGTCAAGTCAAGGTCAGGGTATTTTTCCTTGGCCCTTGTATTGGGGGTCAAGTCACAGTTAATATGTTATTTCCTTGGCCCTGGTATTGGGGGCCCAACTCAGGGTCAGGGTGTTCTTTCCTTGTCCCTGGTCTTGAGGTCAAGTCAGTGTCAGGATATGTTTTCCTTGGCCTTGGTATTGGAGGTCAAGTCATAGTCAGGGTGTTCTTTCTTGGCCCCCTTTAACCCTACAATTTCTGTGAAGATGTTTTGGATCCAGTTAACCTTTGAACTGGTAGAATGAGTGACATAAATAGTCCTTCCCTGAATGATGGGCTATGGCCCTTCCCAATGTGATGGGTCTTTGTCTTCCCTGAATGGTGAGCTGTGATCTTCCCCAGAGTGATTGGTTATTGTTTTCCCAAAGTGACAGGCTATGGTCCTCCACAGAGTAATGGGTTATTTTCCTCCCCAGTGTGACAAAGCATAGTCCTCCTCATATGATGGTCCCTGATTCTCTGCCTTGAGAGCTGATTGTAAGTGTTACAGCTCTAAGAGGAAAGGCTTCCCCAATGTAGGCATTCCAGCTCTGTTCCAGCTAGGGGAAGGTTTCCCCCAATGTAAATGTAACAGCTCTGCTCCTGTGGGAGAAGGATTCCCCTGTGGAAGTGTTTCAGTTCTGCTCAGGCTTAGGGAGAGTTTCCCCAATGCAAATGTTATAGCTCTGAAGGGAAAAGTATCCTGGCCATCAGGAGTCAATGAATACCACAAAGTCACACCATACAACAAACCTTACACAAGAGATTTATTGGGAGGGAAAACCCCAAGAGTGTGGCTGCCTATACTCAGGCAAGAAGCAGCAGAGAACTTGGCAGAATATAGGGTTTGTATAGGGTTTCTTTGGGGGTGGATATTTCTAGGGTGGCCTGGGATTGAAGGGATTATATGGGTTGATGTTGGGGTAATGTCAGGGATTGGTGAGATTTTTTTTCTTGTAGGGTAAGGCCTGGCCAATTTCCTGGCTTGAGGGGCTGGGAACAGTCATTAGGGAAGTCTAGGGGGTAGGACCTGGGTGCTGGAGCTCCTCAGGCAGGGGCCTGGCCACTTGTGTGCCTTGAGGGTTTACAAAGTTTACAAAGGGAGTATCTGGCTTAATTTGGCATGACTAGCCAACACTGGTCTTCCCCAATGTGACAGGCCATACTCTTCCCCACAGTGATGGAGCATAATCCTTCCTACTGCAATGAACCCTGTTTAGTCACTTCAAGGGCAAGAAAGGCAGACCATTCTCCCTCAAGTAAGAGGATTCTTCCTGCATGATGGCTTCCACACAATGATATTGGCTTTCTTCTACTTTCATTCTCAAGTTGAGATACTGAATCTTCTTGGTTAGGAGCCTGCTGGATTTTAGCCTGGGACTTGTACTGTCAGCTCCATCTTCAGGGAATTGAGCTTGCTGACTCACTCATTTAGTCTTTGGGATTACCTAGCTCCATAGTTGTGTGGGTGAATTCTTCTGTCTTTCTGCTCTACCTCTTCCCACCACTCAACTATTTAATTGGTAGCTTGCTTTTTTCACATTTTAATTTATTCCCGGGAGAGAACTCTGGAGCTGGGGTGTCTGCATTTTCTGAGAAACAAGGATTTAATTAAGGATGTGAATAGAAATAAAATGGAGTTTCTCTCTCTCTCTCTCTCTCTCTCTCTCTCTCTCTCTCTCTCTCTCTCCTCCTCCTCCTCCTCCTCCTCCTCCTCCTCCTCCTCTTCCTCTTCCTCTCTTCCTCTCTCCCTCTCTCCTCTCTTCTCTTCATGGTCTTGTATAACTGGGTCGAACCCAAACTTCCTATGTATTTAAGGATACCCTTGAACTTCTATTCCTCCTGCAGCTACCTCCCAAGTGCTGGTTATGGTGGCACATGCCTCTGATCCCTGCACTCATATCAACTAGGCTATACTGCTATACCCCTAGTCCAAGGCTCTTATTCTTTTTTTTTTTTTTGGTTTGTTGAGTCAGGGTTTCTCTGTGTAGTTTTGGTGCCTGTCCTGGAACTCACTCTGTAGACCAGACTGTCCTCGAACTCACAGAGATCCACCTGGCTCTGCCTCCTAAGTGCTGAGATTAAAGGTGTGCGCCACCACCACCTGGCGAAGGCTCTTATTCTTATTATGGCCACAGAGCTATTGAAAAATTGTATTTCTCAGTGATTATTTCATAAACTTACTATTGTACTGAAATCAAATGTATCCAAAGAAATTCACATCCCTGTCTGAGAAATGTTCCCATCTTTGGAGCTGGCTTTGTGTACTTACACTGGGTTGGAATATTCTTCCTTCCTCAGTGTGGTGGTTTGAAACAAAATGGTCCCCAAAGGGAATGGCACTATTAGGAGATGTGGCCTTGTTGGGGTAGGTGTGGTCTTGTTGGAGGAAGTGTGTCACTGTGCGGGTGGGTTTTGAGGTCTCATATATGCTCAAGTCATACCCAGTGAAACAGTTCACTTACTGTTGCCAGCAAGATCTCAGCTGTGTGTGCAGGTGCTGTGGAGGCAAGAGGGTGTTGGAGCCCCTAGAGCTAGAGTTGTTGACAATTGTGAGCCACATAACAGGGTGTCTGGGAACTGAACTCTAGTCCTTTGGAAGAGCAGCAAGCATTCTTAACTACTGAGACATATCTCTGACCCCATCACTTTCCATTTCTCAAATGTAGAGATACAACTTGATTGTTAAAATTAAAGAATGATTTGACCACGTCTGTATCTAAGCCTTGACTAAGATCACATTTATTTTGGATATCTCATGTGCTGGTTGGTCACAAAATGTAGAATTGCAAAGTCTCTGTGATTGCTCTGCAGATTTCTTGGGTTGTCTGAGATTCTCTGAGCATTCCATGGTGACTTTTTCATGAAAGCATAAAAAAAGAGCTGAACACCTGGCATTAAAAATCCAGCCTTCTCCATAAATCAGTTTTTACTTTTGTACTATCATTGCAGAGAGAACATTACTGACTTTCATGAAGCAGGTGGGAGTAGCTGAGCAATTTGATTTGCAGATAGCAGCACAAAGCTCAGTGTATAAATCTTTATGGGCAAACAGGTAGAGATTCATTAGTCACACCATTCTCCTTCATCCTGATACTCATAAAAAAGGAAGAAAGGGTACTTGGAGAAAATCTCTAACTCTCTTCTTACAACCTACTCCCTCTCTTAAACTCGGTGTGAAAATGTCACAGGCTCTTGGAAAGAGGTTTAATAGTCATTGCAAACTCAGGAAGAACAAAGCATTAAGAATTGTTCCCCATCATTACCACGTTGTGCAGATAAAATCAATGTCTTACTTTGGCTCTCCATTGTTAGAAGACAGTGACAGAAGCGACTTGAGGAAAAAAGTGTTTATTTGGCTTACGTGTCTAAATCATCATCCATCCTTGGGAAGTCAAGGCAAGAGCCCAAGGCAGGAAACTGGAGACAAGATCTGAAGCAGAGGCCATGGAGGAACACTGCTTATGGCTGGCTGGCTCTTCATGGATTGCTCACTTTGCTTTCTTATACAGCCCAGAACCATCTCCCTAGTGATGGGATTACTCACAGTGGAGTGTCCCTCCCACATCAATCATTAATAATATTTTTAAATGCCCTATAAATTGTCTAGAGGCCAATCTGGTGGAGGCATTTTCTCAATTGAGTCATTTCTCAATTCTCTTCCTAGATGACTCTTTCTAGAAACCTGTATCAAGTAGATAAGAAAAAAAGTTAAGGAGAATAATCAGGAAAGAAATTCATGACATAAAAAGAGAATATTTAGCTCTAATTACTAGGCAGAAATGAAGCAATACTGTTTTAGAAACTTTATCCTATTGAGGAAAATGCCTTTTAAAAATGATTCATTTTTATTTTATGTGTATGAGTGTTTTGCTTACATGTATGTATATATACCATGTGTATAGTACTCAGAGACCATAGATGAAGGAATAGAATTTCATAGGACTGTAGTTAAAGACAGTCATGAAATACCAAGTGGATGCCGGGAACAAAAGCCTGGTCCTCGACAAGATCAGTAAGAGCTTTTAACCACTGAGCCATCTCTCCAGCGTCCTCCAAATGCCTTCCCTTCATGCTGAATGACACAGAGTCTGTGTTGAATGAAGTGCTGGGGAGATGGATGGAGTCATTAGTAAGCACTGTACTCCTGAGGCCTGTATCCTCCTTAAAGCAATAATTCTCTCATGGAAACATCATAGAACCAATGCCAGGGAATATATAAATGTTAGCTGACATATGAAATAGATTAATAAAAATTCAGGGTTTGTGAGATCAGTTAGAATTTGTTTGAACAACACTAAGTCCATAGAATTGAGTTTGGACTAGGTTTATTTGTAAGACAGGAGAATGTGACATATGGGAAAAAGAATCTTGAGGTTTAATGAAAACGTTAAGAGAGAGAGGGAAAAAAAAGAATCTGAACTCTGCTGCTGACTTGGGAGGCCATGGGGAAATCGCTTTTGTATCCTCAGTTCCAGTCTGTTCATCCGCAAAATCATTCTAGGGAATGATAAAATGCAGAGAGTTTGCACATCAGTCAAGAGGGGCTAAAGACACTGTCATAATTGAAGAGCCTCTGGCTCCATAGGTTTACATGGAGCATTATTCTTCCTTTAAGCCATCTTTTCACAGGGGCAGCAGGGTAGGCCAGTCCTGTCCTTGCTCTGGTGTCCCCCTGTCAATGTGTTTTGTCTCCAAGATGAGAGCCCCAAAGGAAGGTCTCATGTCAGCAACTAAACATTCAGATTGGAGTAGTGGGACCACAACTCATTGGCCAGAAGTTATCCCATCACCACATGGTCCAGAAGTGCAATAATGTCTGATGTATGCCATACAGGAAAACAATTTTTAATCAGTCTTGATGCTCACCACAGGAAAGTTCTATGAGAACTGAAAAACAACACATGTACAGTACTCACTCACGAGTCCCAGTAGATATCAGCTCTTGGAGTCACTAAGAAAACCATGAATTTTCCAGTAAACACCAAACACTCTCTAGCAATTACTTTAACATGTGTAAAATGTAAATTCTTCTAGCATGTTATTATTGCTATTTTATATGTAAGGAAACACACCAAGGAAACTCAGTTATCTTTCAACCTGCATAACTTGTGGTCATCTTGGTAGATGATCGTTAAGATACATTTAACTCCAGGGCCAGAGTTACTGTGCAGCCTTACACAATTCTCCTTTTAAGATGATGTTCTGTATGAAAACATGGTTTAGTTAGTTCTTAATTGTTCTCACTCTTCATTTAAAAAAACCAGTATTTTAGTGTATGTTTATAAACTAAATTTACAGCCTGTGTTGGTATAATATGTTTCTGTCTACCTATTACCTTCAGATAAGTTCTATAGACTGAGAGATACACAGCCAAACTAGCAGCAGGATGTGGTATAGTGCTTCAACTGTTACTCATGTGACACTGGTTTTGAAGGCATGACAGATGCAAGGTTGAGGGGGTCATGGAGAATAACCGGGCTCAGGCAATGTGTGGCAGGATTAAGGCACTGTGAAGAAGTTCCCGAGAGGACATTGTGTGAGGTTTTAGTTACAGTGGAGATTCTAGGATATTGGAGATATCAGGATTGTGGGACATCTGTTGAGGAGAGCTGAAAGTGGAGAATGGAGCAGGCCTAAGACAGACATTGCATGTAGGGTGGCAGAGCTGGTGAGGTAAGTCTGCCCAAGCCTCTTGGATCCAGCTGATTTTTTGACAAGCTCCTGATGCTGGACATGGAATTGCAGGATTTGGTCTTTACTCTTCTGGACTTTGAGTTTTGATTTGATCATTACCTGCTCTGCTCCATTTCTTCCATTTTTAAGTAGAAAAGTTTACTCTGTGCTATTACATTTTGGAAGTATGTAATTTGAATTTTCATTTCATAGTAGCTTATGGTTAAGAGTCTTTGGACTTTAAAATGTGAGAAATTTAAAGATTTTGGAGATTTTTTTAAAGTTGAAATTACTCTTTATTCTTTGAGAAACATGAGACCTTAAGGACAAGGAATATAAGACCTTAAGGACAAGGAATATAAGACCTTAAGGACAAGGTTTAAAGTGATATATTTATGTGCAAAATTGAGAAGGGGTGTAAGAGTGATGAATAGTTTGCTTGTCAACTTAGCATAATAGAGAATTATTTGTGAAGAAAGTACCAATGGAGGCTTATCTAAAGGTTGGCTTATAAGCATGTCTGTAGCAGCTTGTCTTAATTACTTAAACTGGCATGGAAAGGCCTGTCCACTCTGGGGGGCACCATTCCCTATTAGGAGTAGAGAAAGAGCTGAGTATGGCATTCATTGATAGTTCTCTTCTGACTATGGGCAGGTGAACAGTAGTTCTCTGAAGCTCCTACTGCTGTGACTTTCTTGCCATGGTGGCCTGAAACATGGAATTATGAGTCAAATAAGCCAGCTCCACCTAAGCTGCTTTTGTCGGGGTGTTTTTTCATGAGAGAAAAGAAAACTAAGGCTGTTTTCCTGAGAATTTTGATTGTAGAAGGCAGGGAGGATGCCATGGATAGATTCACTGTTTTGATTGGTGTCTTGGAGAGATTGCTACTTTTTTAAAAAAGGTAAATTTATATTAGCAGAGAACTGGAGACAAATAATATAGGCCAGGAAGATTTAAATTAATTTTAGTAAATTATGATTAAGAGTTGGCATAAATAATAATATAGTAAAGTGAATAAAGATGTGAACTATGTCAATGATCTCTTATCTCGTAATTTCTGTTTTCCTTTTTCTCTCTAATAGGTCTTGTTTTCCTTAGGACACTTTCAGAGTTAACTCCCTCTGTTAATTGTCTTTGGGTTTCTATTACTGTGGTGAAACACCACGACCCAAAACAACTTAGGGAATAAATGGCTTATTTTATCTTACACTTGTAGGTAAAAGTCCATCACCTGAGGGAAGTTATAGTAGAAACTCAAGTCAGGAACCTGGAAACAGGAGCTGTTCAAAGGTTGTAGAAATGCTGTTTACTAGTTTGCTCCTCATGATTTGCTCACCCTGACTTATTTAGCATTCCTGAGCACATACCCAAGGGTTGCACCACCCAAAGTGAGCTGGACCCTCCCATATCAATCATTAAGAAAATGTACCACATGCATACCCACAGGCTAATCTGGTGGAATAGAGTACAATTGAGTCTGCCTATCTATCTATCTATCTATCTATCTATCTATCTATCTATCTATCTATATGGAGTGAGAGAGAGAAAGGGGATTTATTAGAATGACTTACAGTCCAGCTAGTCCCACAATGGCTACCTACCAAGGGAAGTTCCAATAATTCAGTAGTTATTCAGTTCATGAGGCTGAATGTTTTAGCTGATCTGCAGTATACACTGGAATCCGGAAGAAATGGGCTCTAATGCTAGTGAAGGAATGGACTTGCCAATGACATTGAGAGCAAGCAGGCAAGGACAGTAAGCTTTTTTTCTTCCATGTCTTCCATGTGCTTTACATAGGCTGCCAGTAGAAAGTGTGGCCCAGACTAAAGATGGAACTTCCCACCTCAAAGGATCCAGAATAAAAGTGTATTTTCCCACCTCAAATTATGTAGATTAACAGTGGATCTTCTCACTTTAAATGATTTAGTTAAAAAAAAAAAAAACTCCCTCACAGGAGTGTCCAGCTTCTAGGGTTTTAGTTAATTCTAGATGTAGTCAAGTTGACAACCAAGAATAGCCATCACAAGTCCATCCATGTCAACTTGACACACAATCATGTCTCCTTAAGTCAAACTGACTTTCCAACTGAAAACAATAACCAGGACATAATTATGACTAAAGCGACATAGTATCACATACACAATAGCAAGCACATTATGTATTAAACCAAGGAATAATTATGCCTTATATGATATAACTATTCCTCATACAACTGAGAACACATGAATTTTAGAATAGGTGACAATGTCCCTTGAGGGACAGTCTTTTAGTATCTCAAACTTAACTATGGTAATTCAGATAGTCTCTTAATTGATGTTATATTACATGATAAAGAAATCAAAGAAAAAACAAATACATGTACAAATATATTCTTGACAAAATATGACAGAAACACTCATGTCAATTTCAATCCTCATTTCTAAAACTGGTCACATGGCTTTAACTGGTATTTATAACTACCTTCCTCTACTACCCACTCTGTATTTCCTCCACCCTCAGCAAGCACCTCAGCAAATCTTGACTCTTTTCCTGGAGGAGTGACCCACAAGTTCAATACTAAAGGGTCTCTGCCCTTTGTCATCTTGCCTGGATTAGGTTGTTGTAGTTTCCCATTGACTTTAATCACAGGCCATGGTAGCACCAAGAGATACCCCAAAGGATCTGCACTCCAGACATAATCCTTCTTAACTCCATTGTGAAGAAACAATCCAATTTCCCCTTGGTAATCTGGATTATTCACTCCTTCTAACATTGTTATTCCTTTTTTCCAGCCTATTGGCTTAAGGGCAGTAGAAGGTCAAAGTGGCCAGGGGAGCATCTGAGCTTTCAATTCAGTGGAATGTTTGTTCTCTCTTCTGGCAAGAGCACCTCCCCCTTGAACCAAAGCTTCTAGGTCATGGGAACACAGAAGCAAAATTGTCCTAGTGGGTCACTATGGGTGACAGTGTTTGGAGCTATTCTTTTTTCCATTTCTCTATTTCTGGACCTGTGGATCCTGGCTAAGGGAGAAACCATACCGTGTAGCTGATGCATATTGAAAGCACATACTACCTTCTGGAGAATCTGCCAGGCTGCTGCCACCTCATAGGCATTGTTACTGTGTCTTCAAAAGGCCCTTCTGTCTTTATATCAGACCAAATGCTTCAATACTGTGGGGAACATGGTAAGACTCCATGACTGAGGGCCTACTGTCACACTTCTCTGGCTGTTAGGTGAGTTCCGTGACAGATCAACACTGTGTGGAATGCTATGACAGTGGATAAGGCCTTTCATAAGTCCACTGATGGTATTATTGACAGAAACACCATGTGCAGGAAAGGCAAATACATATCCAGAGAAAGTATCTACTCCAGTAAGTGCAGCTGAAGTTTTCTCCAGTCTTGCCTGGCCTATGATCAGGACAAATCTCTCTCACCTGCCAGTCTCACAGCTGCTCAGACCCAACTGAGTAAACATACAGAGACTTATATTGCTTTCAAACTATATGGCTGCAGCAGGTTTCTTGTTATCTAGTTCTTATATCTTTTTTTTTTTTTTTTTTTTCGGTTTTTCGAGACAGGGTTTCTCTGTGTAGCTTTGCGCCTTTCCTGGAACTCACTTGGTAGCCCAGGCTGGCCTCGAACTCACAGAGATCCACCTGGCTCTGCCTCCCGAGTGCTGGGATTAAAGGCGTGCGCCACCACCGCCCGGCTAGTTCTTATATCTTAAATTAACCCATATCTATTAGTCTATAAGTTGCCACGTGGCTTGTGGCTTACTGAAACCTTACATCTCACTTTCCATGGTGGTTGCTGGCAGTGTCTCTCTGCCTCAGCCTTCCACTTCCCAGAATTCTCCTCTCTCCTTGTTCCACCTACATTTCCTGCCTGGCTACTGGCCAATCAGTGCTTTATTTATTAACCAATCAGAGCAACACAGTTAACATACAGAACATCCCACAGTAAGGACAAACAGTAGTCCTTTCCATGGAGAAAGTGGTCCAATGTAGTCAACCTACCATCAGGTCGCTGGCTGGTTACCCCAGGGAAAGTTGCCATATCTGGGGCTCAGTGTTGGTTTCTGCTGTTGGCAGATTTGGCACTCAGCAACAGTTGTAGCCAGATCAGCCTTAGTGAGTGGCAGTTCATGTTGTTGAGCCCATACATAAACCCTATATCTGCTACCATGGCCACTTTGTTCATAAGCCCATTGGCCAGTGTCAGGGATGGCTTGGGTAACTTGATGACTGCTCCCAGAATGAGTCATCCTATCTACTTGTCCTCAGCTGAAGCCACCTTTTGATGAGCATTGTGTGATTTTGTGTAAGAATTTCAGACATGGGTGGATGGATGGATGGATGGATGGATGGATGGATGGATGGATAGATAGATAGATAGATAGATGGAGATAGAGAGATAGATACAGAGATAGGTAGGTAGATAGATATAGAGGTAGCTAGATAATGCCCAGTTAATTAAAGAATAAAATTAGGGATCAGGGGTCTGGATCTACTTCTCTGTGATTGGCACATGGTTTTCAAATATGGCTGTCCTGAGTTTCTTCTCTTCACTCTACATAGACACTCACACCATTTCACATAAACAATCATAGTCTACTTCTCTTTCCCTTGAATTAAGGTTTCCTCCAAATTTGTTTTGATTAGGAAAATGTAGATAGAATTGGTGCAGAGCCATTTCCGCCTATATTTTAAGAGGACTCCCCACTTGTGCTTCCTCCCTTTTGGGAAGAGGCCTCTGGGTAAGAAGTCTGGTTTCTCTAAGGCCTCAGTATTCTGAAAACCTAGAGACAGCGGTGTGCAGAGGCTACATGGAAGCTTGGTCCAGCCCCTAGCTATACTACATACAATCAAGGCACTGGGAATTTGAGCAAAGAAGTCATCTGAATGTCTCAGCCCCAGAAAATCTTATGTGGGACAGAAGAACCCCCAGTCTGAGCACAGCCTGGATTGTGGCACTTGAGAAGTGATGAATTATACCACATTCATTTTAGAGTGGTTAATATTCAATATGCAACAAGTGTGTCCTCGCATCCTATGGCAATGTGCAGAGACAAAGAGATGGCCTCTCCCTCTGGCGAGTGATTCTTTCTAGGATTCCCTTACTTACTTAGAGGATTTCTCTTTGAGTATCTTAGGTTATGACTGGAGCCCAGAACACAGGTCAGTTCTAGGAGTAGCTGGAAAAAAATGTTCTGATACTTTCTGTGCTTACATAGGAGGTAGATCTTCCAACAATAGAGAAGAATGGGAAGGCAGGACTTCACAGTTTCTGAGTGAAAAACGGATGGTGTGGCCTCATCTGGGAACAGCACGCTGAGATTCAGGGTGAGGTGGAACTCTACAGTGATGTGAAGCGCAGTGGAGAAGCCTAGAACACACAGCTGCCCGTGAGTTCCAGGAAGACAGTTGCAGAGGGTTAGCTCTTGGCTAGCAAGCACTGCAGAGTCTTTCAGTAAGTTAAAGCCTGCAGTGCCCATTGGCTTTAACAATCAAGGAGGCACCGATGGCCTGGGAAATAAATGTAATGATCTAGTAAAGCTGGAAATCGCATCATCGTGAGAGGTGGATGGGTGACAGAGGAGAGCGGAGCGGCGGTGGTTTGGAGCATAAACCTCAGACAGGGTTGGCTGCTCAGCTTGGAGATAAAAAGAGACTTTAAAAGTGCAAGAGAGCAGGCTCTGCTTTTATGCAACTGAATTCTAAGTAGTTTGTCCATTAAGTGCTCACCCTGCGTGGATCATGAGTTCCTTCACAGTGTGGCGCTCAGAACAGAGTTTTGGCCTGGCACACCTGAAGTACCTGCTAGGGGAGGGTTGTCAACTTGCATACTAATAGGAAGAAAGCGAAGCAGGGGAGACAGAGTGGAGTGATGCAGGAGTGATGCAGAGTGGAGTGAAATGGGGAGAGGTGATGGGACACGGGGGCGGGGGATTTTGTTTGAACCGACATGCCCAGAGAACGGCTCGTGATCTGAAACCACTGGAAGGATGGGATGCATCTGCAGAGGAACAAGCAGTAGCAAAGGCGCAGATGTTGGGGAGCATGGATGCAGTCTGGACTGTGGATGAAAACCGTGCCCTCTTTCCAGCCCCACACCACCCATGCAGCAGAGACTGAGAAGTGGCCAATTCCTGGAGGTAGAAAGGCTGCCACGTGTACATTTATTGGTGTGAATTGAGACTGCAGAGGCACATGGGTGTTTTAAAAATCACACCAACGACACTGGGCCTGAGAACTTACTTATTACACCAGGGGATATTTGACAGAGGAGCTGAGAGAATATGGGTGGGAGAAGACACAGCCAAAGACTTATTTTGGGAGCAGTGGGGATGCTGGGTGACAGAAATCTTAACAGGGCCGCATTGAAGGCAGTATGAGAACAGACTGAAAGAGGTAAGACAAAAGCCAGGAGAGCAGTTAGGGGCCACAGAGCGAGCTATAGGTGAGGGAGGTGCGGCAGCAGTGAGTGAAACAGGAGACATGGGTGGCAGACTTACCCAGACGTGGGTGCTATCTTACATCATGCTCCCCAGGAAGCAGGAGACAGAGGACAGGGTGGGAATTTAGGGGGTGATTACTGTGCAAGAATGTAGAAAGCAGGATTGATCACGGGAGGCACTGGCTGCCCTCCTGTTTGCCCATCTAGACCTCTGACCACCCATCCACACAAGCCTTCACCTGGACCCAGCCTCTCCCCTTCACGTCTGAGCTGGATTGAACTCTACAGCACCTTCTCTGTCCTGTGACACTCAGCTACCTGCTCCTGGTACCTTCTCTCCTGTCTGCAGCTGATTTCTGTTCCTTACCTTTTCAATACATTCAATTCATATAGAGCCTTATCCACCCAATTCTGAAACCTCTTGAGCTCTGCTGTAGTCTCCTTAACACTTGGTCCCCATTCTGTGACCCACATATATACATATGTACAGATGTATTTTCTGTGTGCTATGTGATGTGCTAGTTAGTATTAATTATTAAGGTTGAAATAAAAGAAGTTGTCTTTACCTAGGCAGGGTGACCAAGAAAGCAGGATTGCCTGCAAATGGCTTCCCTTGAAAGGAGCACAACGTGGAGAGGAACTCAATAGGTCTGACACTGGGGGAAATCCCAAGCACTCCTGTTTCTCACATGGCCTTTTCATAAGGTAACTTGCTCAAATAAGGTACTTTGCTCAAAACCACAAGCTAGAAATAGCATCAGAGCCTACACCCATGTTCGCAGGCTCTCAAAATTCTAGTCTGTCCTGGAACAGGGTGAGAACTCCTGCCCTTGGCTGTCTCTGTAAAGACAACACAGAAGACTGGAGCACGTGATGGTGCTACTGCAGCCCCCATGTCTCATGAGGAAGCTGCTCCACTATGATAGCATTACCATTTCTAGGGTGTGTACTTTAAACTTCATGAGCAAACTCAGGACATCTTCAGTATTATTAGCTAATCATGAGTGTGTCTTGAGGCTGGATTATTGCATCAGCCAAAAAAGTATATACCAATCAAACATGAGGACCAGGGTTCAAATCCCCTGCACCCATGGGAAATTACATCTGCCATCCTAGCACTGGGAAAGTAGATAGAAAAGGATCCCTGAGATGGGCGGACTGGGCATCCTGGCCCAAGAGTGAGCTCTAGGGATAGTGAGAGACCCTGTCTCCGAAAGTAAGGGGGGCAGGGAGGGCTTGGGAGACAGCACAGTGGGGAAGAGCACATAATGCCCTGGCAGAGAACCCGAGTTCCCAGCACCCAGGTCAGGTAGCTCACAACCTTCTGTAACTACAGCACTATAGGATCCAGTGCCCTCTTCTGGCCTCAACAGGCATTGCACCCACATGTATATAACCACACATGTCTAAATAAAAATAAAGTAAATCTTAAAACCCAAAAGAGGAACTTACTGCATTGCCCTCCTCTCTGGTCTGCAGTGAGGCAGTTGCCTGAACATTCTGGCAAAGAGCAAATGATCTATCTAAAATGACCCAGAGACCAAAGAAAAATATTTAACACCAAGACTGCTCCCAAACTCCAAGCATCACAGTCTGTGGCAGGGCAAGCTATGAAATCCACAATTTCATTCTGTCCTTATCTGTTTTTTGGCTGCTGTTGGCACTAATGGAAGCACCAAACTGCTAACAAGTGTCAAATGCCTTAGGAACCAGAGGTTACAGTATTTGGAAAACACAACATAGCTACAAATAATTTGTGTGTTATAGGATTTAAGCATTTTTATTGTTTCCAAGTAAGAATGAAGTAATCATAGACCTACCAGCCACTCCCTGCCCAGTGCTTTCGCTTCCTTAATGCAAGAAGGAAAACATTCTGAAAAATATATGAGCAGATATGGTTTTCTGCATATTTAAAATGAAATTGCTCAATCCATCAAGATATTTTCCCTAAGAGAACTGATTGGAAGGGGTGACGTGTGTCTCTTGCTTTTGAGAGAAGCCAGAGTGGTACTGTAAATTGACTCTCATTTTCTGAGCTGTCTGTTTGGGAGGAAGTTTTTAGTACTCCCCCCTCAGGGATGCTTTGGTGATTTTCCATTCTATAGGATTTCTCCCCTTACCCAGCGGCTCAGTGCCCCTTCTTCCATATGTCTGCTCCTCTCTTCAGTACCAAGTGTTTGCCTGCTCTCCCTTCCCAGGCTGTGTTCCTGCCACACCCATGCTATTCATTCTGAGTCTCCTGTGATACTGTCATTAGGTTGACTTACTGGAACTTTCCATCCTCCTTCTCTGTCTACATAGAAACAAGCTTCCATTTTGAAATATACCACAAGGTCTGGGGTGATGGCTGAGCAGTTAAGAGCACTTGCTGCTCTTCCAGAGGACCAGACTTTGGTTTCTAGTACCCATGTCAAGCAGCTCACAACCTCCTGTAACTCCAGCTCCAGGAGATCTAATGCCCTCTTCTGGCCTTTGCAATCGCCTGTGCACACATGACTGCATCCACACAGATTCATACATACACATAAATAAAATTCATAATAAAAAAACAATGGACTCTCCAAATGAGAGGCCAGCAAAATGGCGCAGTGTGCAAAGGCACTTACCAGTTCTCACAGGTTGTCCTCTTACCCCCACATGCTGACCATAACATGCACACGTTCACCAGTGGGTGCATAATAAGGAAATAAAACGCAGTACACTTTTTCTGATTTCCCAACAAGAACATGAAGCTATGAAAGGCATCTTTGCAACCCTAACACCACTTTCCTTGCCTCCATGCAAAAGCTAAAATGGGTAGAATTCCTGAAGGGTAGCAATGACAACTTGAACCTCAATATTCAATGAAATGTCAACATGCATGCATCTACCTAAAAATCACAAGATGAGTCTGAATAACTAGTGAGGTTAGGAAGTAAGAGAGTGGGCAAAAGAAGCCCAGATAGAAGCTTGTAGAAAGATGATGGGCACCGGCCCCAAGGAGACCCTCCCCACCCCCACCCTCACTCTACCCTACCCCACCCCAGGACCAAACCAGGACAACCTGAGAAGAGAAGTACATGCTGAGAGTCTTCAGTCATAACCCAAATTATACGTAAACCTTCATGAATCCTTGGTGACAAAAATAAAGGACTGAATAGACAAGTGAATAGTGAAGAAAGCAGAATTCTTCCTCACAGAAGAGTTAAAATTAATAAGGAAGGGATGACAGGGACAGAAAAAGAAACCATTGGAGACATGGGGTGATGGGTGCTGCGGGCCTCCTCCGTGTATGCATGTGGAAATGAGTGAGTAGAAGCTCACAGTGAAAGGGAGCTGGCATAGCTGTGGGGTGTCTCGATGGAGAGTTAATCAGGGGCTCGGGACAGCTTGCAGTCAGTCAAGCGCTTGCTGTGCAGCATGAAAACTGATTTTTAGTTCTAGGCGTGGTGTTGCCCATCTATAATCCCAACCCTGGAAAAGAGACAGGATCCCTGGGGTCTGCTGGCCAGCCTACCCTACCTACTAGCTAGTTCTAGATCCAATGAGAGACCCTATCCTAAAAAATCAAGATGCGGAGTCCCTCAGAAAAGACAATTGAGGTTGGCCTCTGGCCTCCACATATGAGCACAAAATGTGCATGCATACCTACTTGTACACACAAGCACCTGCACACTGCATGTACACACACACACACACACACACACACACACTATTAATTACAAAGGAAGTGCCCCTGATGATAACTCTTTAACCAAGTGACCCCTTCAGCTACTTACTCAGCAAAGAGATAGTGTCTTGACTCCAACTAAGACAAAGCACAGGCTAGTTACATGATAACACTGACACATTGTCTTTAAGACATTTCCTCCCAAATCTGCAACCTCAATTTGAAGAATATTTTTTTTTCCTAATTTTTTGAGACATGATTTCTCTATGTAGCCCTGGCTGTACTGGAACTCACTTTGCAGACCAGGCTGACCTCAAATTCACAGAGATCCACCTGCCTCTGCCTCTTGAGTGTGGGGATTAAAGGCGTGTGCCACCACCTCCCGACTAAACTGAAGAATATTCTATGAGCTACTTGGCCATTATTCTTCCAAAGTGCAAGGGAGAGAAAAGTAGGGGAAAGAGGGGCCATCTAGATGGAGAAGCCTATGGTGACACACAGTTCACAGTCAACATAAGGCCTGGACTGGCTCCTGGACCAGAAGAAAGCCATTGGCAGAAAAACTACTAATACTTGAAATAAGTGCAAGGCATGACTTCAAGTCCTTATGTGTACCTAACACTTGTTTTGTTTTTCTCTCCCATTTCTTATTATAATAAAATGTATTTATTCTATGTGTTTTTCAAATCATGTATCTTGATCCCACTCATTCCCTGTCCCATTGCATTGCTCTCTGCCCAGGCACCCCACCCCCCAAATAAAACAAAATTCAAGAGAAAAATGATGAAGAAAATAAAATGGGAAAGATTTTTTTAAAGGGGGGAAGAAATTAAGAAAATATCATCATGGAAGCTTCAGTGTGACCCAATAAGTCACACCATATACCCTTGTCCATACATCTCTACTTGCAAAGTGTTCATTGGTCTGGTTTGAGACCCCTGGTCTCCACTACTTGTTTGATGCTGGGTCCCCACTAGGAATCTTCCTGGACATCCTGCTGGCACTCTCTGTTGTGGAGATCCTGCAACTTTGGGTCTGTGGGTCAGGTCCTTTCACATGCTCCAGCAGATCATAGAGGGGGTGGATATTGGGGCAGGACAAGTCATAACCCTGGGTCTGGGCCTGGGCAGCTATAGGCTTGGTCCTCCAGATGGGAAATAGGGACCGCTCTCTCTGGGTCGCAATTTCAGGTGTGGCTCACCTATACCTGTGCTAACAATGTTGGCTCTATTGTGTTGCCCTGACAAGGTGCAGGGCCTGCTCTCCTGAATGTTGCAGCTGATGGGAGTCAGGAATGGCTCTCCCACTGTTATGACCACAGGGCCATCTCTCTCACCTGCCTCCAGTGTTGATGGGGGAGGAGGGAGGAAGACACTTCTTCCCTGCCCATGTCACCACAAGACAGATGGGTATGGGGACAGCTCTCCCCGGCCACAGTTTTAGGGCTGGCTCTCCCACACTTGTGATACTTGAACACTTGTACACAGCATGCTGGCTTCCTAGCTTAGACAATTGTACCATTGTCCTGGATGATAGTAACAACAGGAAAAGATGACAGGCATTCAGGAAACATGTGCAGTCTTAAAATCTTTGCTGTAACTTTAGAATGATTAAAGAGCAGGTTGTGTTGAATTTCAGGGCTTCAATGAGATTAGAATGCTGTATTTAGCACCTAGATAACATGGTTGAGTCTTATGATTTTAAGCCTGTTTTTATTTTGCTATGAGTGGGGCCATTGTCCAAGGCCGTGGTATGCTTCACCTGAAGCCTGTACACAGCTGCCACCTAAATTTGCAAGTTCAAATCTGTCACTGTGAATTCTCTTTGCCTTATTTCCCCAGTTAGCCTTTGCTGCATAACAAATCACCCCCAAACTCAGTGGCTTAAAGTAAGAGTGGACACTCACTATTGTGACTCTGGTGGCCCATGGCTTAGGTCTTTTGTAAAGTAGTGATCAAGGTGTCCTCTGGGCAGGAAGATCTGAAACTCCCTTGAGACTGGCAGGTTGACTTCTAAGATGGTTGCAGATTGCACATCTGCAAGAGGTTGGAGCTAATGCTAGGAGAGTTCACCTCTCCACAGTGAAGCTTGAGTGATTTCAAGAGAAGGCAGCTATCATGTCACAGGCCTGGAATATCACAGATCTGAAAGCCAGGAAGATGGGCTATCACCAGGCCCAATGTGGAGCCTGCCACCTGCCTCAGCAGATAGGTCCTGCCCACCTGTCCTCCTGTTGTTGACCAATCCATCTTATCTACTCATGTGAAGCACAGAGCTGCAAGAGCTTCAGATACAGAGGATGCCCCCCACACTTGTCTTCTCAAGGGGCCCTCCTAATGGTCATGGTGCTTCTAGTATGGTGAGGCAAATGGTGTTAGTTGCCTTCCCCCCCCATGGTTATCTGAAAGAAAATGGCTCCTAAAGGGAGTGGCACTATCAGGAGGTGTGGCCTTGTTGGAGGAAGTGTATCATTGTGGGGGCGGACTTTGAGGTCTCTTTTGCTCAAGTTTACATCAGTGTGACTGTCAGTCAACTTTCTGTTGCCTCTGAGTCAAGATGTAGGACTCTCAGCTCCAGCACCACATCTGACTTCATGCTGCCATGCTCCCCACCATGATGATAATGGACTGAATCTCTGAAACTGTAAGGGAGCCACCACAATTAAATGTTTCCTTTATAAGAGTTGTCATGGTCATGGTGCCTCTTCACAGCAATAGAAACCCCAAGACATCCACATACTGTTCTTGTCTGATATTTCATTGGTATTGCTTTAACCTAGTTGTTTCCATGACCATGTCTAAGCAGCTGTCTAATGTTCATGATCTGCTGCATCAGAATCATCTGGAATGCTTTGTTTAGACAAAGACTCCATGAGATTTTACATTTCTAAAAGAATTTTGGGGTGCTGCTCATGGCCACCTGCTCTGTCCCTTTGCATTTGGGTCTTAATAACAAGAACTCTGCCTGTGGCAGCAGATGGGAGGGTTTGAGGGATGCAGGAAGAAAATGTGAAGAACATGTGTGACACAGTTGTAAATCACACCAGGCTCATCATGGGCATTTACTGTCCTTTTTTCAGCCTACCTGATGGGCAGTTGTCTAAAACCATGAAACACACTGCAATGAAGAACTAGAAATCAGGCTACATGTGTCTCTTGGCTGAGATCGTATTTCACACTGGGCTGCCCTGCCATGCCTAGGCCAGGTCTGGGTCTGCACAGTTGCCTGGAAAGCAGCTGCCTTCCCAGAGATTGTGCCTGACAGGGGAAGGTGCAATCCAGGACCAGGGAAATCATCTTAGTTGTAGAAGCTGATGATACAGGATGACCACGAAGACTGGCAGAACCATTCATGCTCCCTGCTGTCATTGTCCATTGAAAAGGTCCTCTACATGCTGTGGCATTTAAAATGGAAAGGATGGCAGGACAGAGAGCCAGAGGCTATGTGAGCTCTTAGGGTTGGGTATTGCTGAGCTTCCATTTGCTTGCATTCTCACAAAAGATCAAGGACCAAGACAGAGTGTGGGTGCTAGGCAAAATGGGTGAGTGTTTCCTATTCATGGAGGGGAGGGAGGAAGGAAGGGAGGAAGGGAGATAGACATATAGGAAGACAGACAGACAGACAGACTGACTGACAGACAGAGATGTATATTGAGAGGGGAGAGAGAGGAAAGAGCAAACAAAGAGAGGAGAGAGACAGGAAGGGAGAATTAGTGCTCCTCTCCCCACTTTCCCAGCACAGCCACCTCAGAGGTGATTTTCATTGTAACGAATTATCTTTGAAGACAAGAGCACATTCTAAATCTGTGACAGTTCAGAACCATGTAAAAGGAATTACTTTTCTGTCTCATTAAAATAAGAGAATTAATTTAAGCTATTCAGTTATGTTCAGTTACATCTAAAGACCTGGAACAATTTTTCTTGTTTTTCTTTAAGAAAATATAATGAAAGAAAAAATAATGAGCTCTTCTTGATATCAGTGTGTGTCGTGGGGTGGTATTGCTTTGTTTTTTAATTACTCATTTTTAAAGGCAGTAAGAGGAGAGATATGAGTTTTGAGAAGTGAAACACAATGTTCCTAACATTTCCTCTTTAGATAAGAATTTGTACAAGATTACTGAAACAAATATGGCCGGCATACATGTAACTATCTGCTGAGTATGTGGAGCTATGACCATAGGGGTGGGGCTCACAGAGTGAGGAAGTCACAGGCCCCTGGCCGTCTGGAGCCTTCATCTACAACCATAATTAAATTGAGTTGTGGTAAGCAAACAAAGTAATAAGATAAAATAGTTTTAGGTAGATGAATGAATGGATAGACAGACAGACAGGTAGGTAGGTTTAACTTTAGCTTTGGTAGACATTCCTTGGAGAAGCCTGTGAGCCACAGCCTCCAAGGGGTTCATGCCTATTTGTCTGGTTATTTTCATAATCAGGCTCATGTTTGTGCATATGTGTGCTGGTGAGTACTGGATTATGTGTGAGGAATGCTCTAGAAAGAAACAGCAGCGTTGGCACCGGCTCTGATGAAAGAAGGGATGATCTGAGGAACTGAGGTGGGTGGACTGAGAGGCAGAGCAATTGTGCTTTGATATGACCTTGAATCTCTGAAGAGGCTTTGTTTTTATTATGCTTTGAAAAGGGAAACTCGCTATTTTATTACTTTTCCATCCATCTTTCCTCTTTGCAGTTTTTAAAAGCTGACAGTATTTAGCATTAAGGTCAGGTTTCCTCTGTCAATGAACTCAACATCACTTTGTCCTGGTTTGATTATCTGTTGCTGTGACACTGCCCAAAACCAACTCAGGAGAAGTGTTTATTTTAGTTTACAGATTACAGCTCCTTATCAAGGTAATCCAAGGTGGTAACTCAAGGCAGGAACCTGGAGACAGGAACCTGGAGGCAGGAACCTGGAGGCAGGAACCTGAAGGCAGGAACCTGAAGGCAGGAACCTGGAGACAGGAAACTGGAGACAGGATCCTGGAGGTGGAAGCTGATGCAGAAGACATCAAAGGGTGCTGCTTACTGGCTTGCTTCCTGTGGTTTGCTTAGATTGCTCCCTTATAGTACCTGGGACTTCCCAGGGATGGCATCATCCACCATTAATCAAGAAAATGCCCCCCACAGACTTGCTTACAGGTCAGTCTGATGGAGGCAATTCCTTAACTGAGATTCTCTCTTTCTCCAGGCAACTCTATTTTGTGTTGTTTTAAAAACAAACAAGCAACAATCCACTAGCCAATCCAGCTTTCCCTCCAAAAGCTATGAGGCCATTAGTTTTTTCTCACTCTTATTTTCTTGTGAGTATACAGTTAAACTTATTAAATGCGGCTTCCATTTCCACATTACAACTGATTTTAGCAAATTATCACTTGTCTCTTGCTGCTGTCAAATCAAGGAAGAATACTCGCTTTTCTTGGGAGAGTATTAGCACCACGCCCCCCCTTCCCCAGCACTGATTGTTCCTCTCTGTGAGGTCCTGTCTCTTCATGTCCGTTAGTCAAAACAAAAAGCTGAAAGAGCTTGAGCAGATGTGAGAACCAGGCTGTTTCTTCAGCCAGCTGCTAAAAACATTTGAAAAAATGTAATATGATACCAGCCCTCTCACTGTTTTCTTTTTGTTTTGGAAAATGTAGTTACTTGATCAAGTTATTCCTCTTACCAAGACATGGCTACTTAGTTATTATCATTTTAAATAATACCTTCCCAGGGATGGCACTTTAAATCAACTAATGACCAGATGTTTCTGTTGCTCTTATTTTAATCTTAATAAGGTAAATAACAATTAATATTTAAAGATCTCTTCATAGGTCATGAGGCCATGATGTTTTACAAGACCAGAAAGAAATGGAAAGTAATGTGGATCCATTGAACCTGGAAGAAAAGGGGGCCCTTGATGTTGTGATGTGAGGAGGCTTTGCAAGAATCTCAACACTCTGCCTTCTGGATGGACTTGTGTTGAATCCATATCTCTGATTGTCAGCACTATCCTTGGGTTAGAATAATTTCATTAAAATTCTCCTCCAGCTAGGCCACCAGCACAACATCACCTTCATCTGTCTTGATTTTTCTGTTCACTGTACATGCATGCACAAGCCAGTCCTGAAATGACAATTGTCACTTACGTTTGAAGGATAAAGAAAGACTCAAATGGCCTCTCCACAATGAGAGTGGTGAGGGGGGGAATGGAAGGCAGGGCTGTAAATACAGATGTCATTGTCTTGGTCTTTTCGCCCAATTGCAATACCTGAGTGCTTACTGTATTTAAATGATGTGCAGTATGCCCAGATAAATCTCAATTTCAGATAAACAGCAAATACTTTGTGTTGCATAATTATGTTGCCACTATTGCATTCTTCTCTGACTGGGTTCACTGAATCTCAAAATTCTAACTCCTTGAGAATAAACATTTTGTGGCTCAGTGAGGAATTTTTGTTTCATTCATTGCTTTTCAAAGTATCTATTTAGTGCTTTGCATTTTGAAGAGATATGAAGAGATCAGTATAGTTTTAAAAGATTATAAAAAGACACTTTATCCTAATGAAATCGGGTGGTATTTGATAAATGTATTCATTGAAATGTGGTGGTATTTGATACATACTTTCAAAAACTCCCCGGGGAAGATGTTTCCCATGCTGCAGCTTTTCTCCTAAGGATATAGCTTCTAGCCTTGCATGCCCATCTCCGTGACAGTCTTTGTCTTTCATTTAGGTGACATGTCTGCATTCCTTTAGAATAAATTAAGCAGTTATGAGCGCTACCTTTTCATCCATTCACTCTGTTCAATTCCCAGTTGCTGGGTGTTGTCCAGGGTGCTGAAACAGCAGCCTTTCTCGAAGACACTGTCCCGAGGAGACAGATGATAGACATGCATGAAGGATCTGCTGGTCCAGAGAGTTCTGAGGCGAAGCAAAGTATGAGGCAGTGCAAGGATCCACTGAGGTTGATATTAGCTGTGGCACTTGGGGAAGGGCTCTTCAATGTTGTTGTTCCTCAGCAACAAATCGAAGAAAGAAAGGGGAGGGGCGCTGAGGATATCCTGAGAAGAACTTTGCAGGCAGTGGGGAAAACAAGCAGAAGACTCTCAGATAAGAAAATGATGTATATATGTAACAATAATAAAGAAGAGGTTATGATTTTGACAGAGAGTTGAGGGGGCATGGGAGAAATTTGGGGGGGGGGAAAGTGGGGAGAGAAAATGATGTAAATATAGTACTCATGTGTTAAATTCTCAAAAAATTAATTTTCTTCAATTGAACAAAGGATGATCTTTGATCATTTGGAGAGGTGGTAGGAACGTCAATGTGGCCGGAGCCCAGTAAGTGAGGAAGAGGGCAGTAAGGGGGTCTGTTTGTTCTTAAGGGACAGTGGAGTACAGCCAGAGTCTTGCCGACTCCCCTCCTTAATCTGTAGTTCACAGCCCCATATGAGGGTATAACTAAGTATGGAGGTTGGGGAAACAACTGGCAACAGGAAACCATTTCTGACCAGTGCAATAACCAAAAATGAATTTAAAATAGAACATCCTAAGTCAGAGATGTTCCTGGCAGCACACACCTGTGTTGTTCATCACTGCAGCCCTGCTTCTGAACTCCCAGCATGCAGACATTGCATTTTGCATAATGTCACATTAGGCAATGCCAGCCTGCACTGTCTAGAACCCCTTGGTGCAGGTTGAAGACTAGTGTGTATGATAAATGCCAATATTTTACTGTGCAGAGAAAAAATTCCTCTCTTATAGAAACACAATGGTTCCATTACACAAAAGAGACTTTGATATATTTTATTGTTTGAAAATTTCATATATAAATTTTAGTCATTTGTTGTGGGATATCTTTCTGTACCCTGTGAATATATGTTATTCCCATTGGTTAATAAATAAGCTGCTTTGGCCTATGGCAAGGCAGCTTAGAGGCAGGCAGGAAATCCAAGCAGGGAGACAGGAAAGAGAGAGGCAGGAAGGAGAGACACCAGCCCGCAGTCCAAGGAACAACAAGATGCTAGCAGACCGTAACGCCACGGCCACATGGCAACACATAGATGAATAGAAATTGGTTAATTTCAGATGAAAGAACTAGCTAGTAAGGAGCCCAAGCCATAGGCCATACAGTTTGTAATTAATATAAGCCTCTGAGTGATTATTTTATAAGTGACTATGAGAGCTTGGGTGGGAGAGATTTGTCCGGACTGTGGAGCTAGGCGGGACTGAGAAACATCCCTCTTTGGTCATTTCCCCCTTTCATTCTTATATCTCTGTCCCCTCCCTTTCTCTCTGCAGCCCTTCTCCTCAGCAAACTCCCCTTCCCACTTTCATGTCCTCACTTTACGTGTGGCCCCCTGGGTTTAATGAGAGTTTCATGCCTGTGCACAGGTCATTTCCTAAGCAAGGGGAACTACAGAACAGGACACACAACTGTTTCTTCCCAGTAGCCCCTCATGGCGGTGGGGTCTCATGTCCTCCCTCTACTCATGAAGAAGTGCTGAGAGGCCCAGTCTTTGGGAGATCTTGTGCAGGTAACCACAGTGGGTTCATTACAGTGGCTATGCTGTGTTCAGATGACATCTTTTTACTGCACATCTCCCTGCTCTCAAGCTCTTACATTTTTCCACCCCTTCTTCTGCAATGACCCCTGAGCCTTGGAGGGGGTGACACAGCTGTTTCATTAAGGTTGAATGCTTTCACTCGCAGCACTTAGGCCAGTTATAAGAAAACAAAGACTTCTAATATTCTCCCCACCATTCCTCAGCAAAACACTGAGGGCACTAGCTGAGTTACTTTACCAGAATAAGAAAACTTTAAAATGTGAAGGAATAAGATACACCACTTTTCAAGAAGTCAGGGATGCATCTTAGTGTTTCGATGTTTTAATAAATCCATATATCATGTTTATCTTTCAGCTATATTACCATAGAATTATTCTTCCCACTAGTTCTACATAGTTAAATACTGTGTTGGTCAGATCTCAGACACTAATACAAAATACTAGAGATATAATCAACCTTATAATGAGAAAAATTTCCCTGTGAGTCAGTTTTGGAGGTCCCGGTACATGTTTTGTTGGTAGGGTCAAACTGTCTACCATGACTGGGAAGAAAAAAATGCCAAAGAATAGGAAGGGCTCAGGTCCTACCATCAGCTTCAGGGCATGCCCCCAGTGATCTGAGGACCTCCCACTAGGCCTCAAGTCCCCAGAGTTCTAGCTATTCCCAAGCATCTAATGTGTGAATGCCCCTTGAAATAGCAAGATCCAAACCACAGGAGGTAGTTTGGGACTGGGGGGAAAACTGGGCCATGATGTGGTTAAAGCCGGCATTCTCTAGGACAGTTAGCAGATCAGCCCTGGGAATCTGAACAGGAGCCAGTTACCTGCCCTGGTGAGCAGCAGCTGCTGACAGGCTGCTCCTATGGTGAGGGGAGGGTGATCGAGAAAACAGTTCAGCTCCAAGGCTCACAAAGGCACGCACATCACAAGCCATTCACCCTCCAAGAGCCACAAGTAAAACTTAGCCATTTTCTTCTTAGTGAACAGTCAGACATTTAAAAGTGTAGCTCATGATAGGCTGAAAAGGATTCTGTAGAACACTTGCTCTGTAGGTGTGCAGATTTCATAGATGTGTGTTGTGATCATGGCTAAGAACAAGAGCTGGAACTCCAGGATTCAGGCCTTTAGTTAACCTTCTACCTATTACAAATGAGCTTGTTACATGCTTGTAAATTAACTGTCTGCTGTCAACCTTTCTAGAAATTAAGAAGGTGCTTGGGGACTGCAATTATATGTAGTATGTATGTACATATATGTACTTACATGTATGTATTTAAGAGATAGGCTTGTTTGAGGAATACCAGCCATGCATAAATATACAGCAGTGGCTGTCAGATGCCCAGCAGTGATGCTCTGGAAATCTGTTCTGTGCCTCCCAATGCATAGTGTTTCAATGGTGGATATGATAGAAGCACATGAAATTCTTGCTGTGACATTTAGGTTTTTAGCTCTTGGACACAGATTAAGTTTTAGACACCTGCTGTATCACCATAGGGCCTATAGTTAGCCATACATTATTATACACTTAAATTGTGATTTTTTTTTGGGGGGGGGATAGATTTTATGTTTGTGTTTTTTTTATCACAAACAGACACAAGCCCACAAAGGTGTGTGTGTGTGTGTGTGTGTGTGTGTGTGTGTGCGCGCGCGCGCGCGCACATGTGCATGTTTCAGTGTTTCAGATTATATCACAAACCTTTACACTCCCAAACTCATTAAAATATATTTATTAATGAGTTGTAATCTCAATGGTGGGGAGGAACAGACAGGAGGATCCCTGGGGCTCACTGGCCAGCCAATTTAGCCAAGTTGGTTAGCTCCAGGCTCCATGAGAACCTATCTCAAAACATAAAGTGGAAAGCCATTGAGGAAGACATGTTATGCTAACCTCTGGCCTCCACACACATGTACACATGGGTGCTCACATATAAATATACATACATGTAGACTCACATACATACACAAACAAAAGAAGATTGTCTACCTTTGGTTAGATACCCAAACCAGAAATTTCAGCAAATTAATACTTGGGTGTGAATGAGAATGTCTCCCATTTACTCAGATATTTGAACCCTTAATCCCAAGTTAGTGACACTGGGAAAGTTTAGAAAGTACGACCTTGCTGGAGGAAGTGTGACCCTGGGAGCAGGCTTTGGGTATTTCTCATTTCACCCCCATGCAGGTTACTCTCTGTTTTGTGCTTACTGTTGAAGATGTGAGCTCTCAGCCTCCTGGTCTTGCTTCCTCATGTACTTGCTACCATGCCTCCCTGCCATGATGGACTCTGCGGTGGTAGAGAGTCCATCTAAGGCCTCTCTCTATAAGTGGCCTTGTCACAGTGTGTTATCACAGTAGCAGCCAAGTAACTAATACAGCAGCAGAGGGTTCTTATAGTCATTAACATACTGAAATGTGGCAGTCAGAGTGGTGGGCACATTATGAAGAATTTAATCTGTGCCCAGCACCTGTTGCTCACTGTCTAGATGCCTTCTTCACATACATAGACACCAGGCTGAGGTGGGTGCTATTGCTGTGTCTCTCAGATGGAAAGACTAGACTGTAATTAAATACTGAAGAGAATATTCTGCCTCAGTCACATGCTTCATGCTCAGTTCACCAGGGAGACAGATCCTCATTAAAGAAATATGCAGTTAATAGTGAAGGAGGACACTAAAGACATCTCTGTGGAAATGAAGCCCCCTCTTTTTCTCAGTCAGAAGTTTCTTTTAGGGGACCATCTGGTCCACTGAAGTGATTCTCATGAGCATTGTATAGGCAGGTATGAGGCCAAAGCACAATTGCCATGGAGAACTAAACTCTCGAGGAGTCTTGAGCTTTTTCAATGTTTAGCTGTTGGTGTGAATTGAGGCTCATTTTAAACATCATTACTGTACCTTTTGCAAGCCAACCCCAATCCTCCTGCCTACACAGCATCCACTTGGGAAATGAGAGCCCAGGAAGAACGGAGGAGCACAATGAGGATGTGGAAATGTTCCCTGTCTCACCCACTCAGCAATCTGAAGGCAGCTCTCATATGTTTCTATCAGTGAATTCGTCCTTGCTTGCATTAGAACTAAAGCTATATGAGCCCCAGATCACAGGGGTGCCAGCTCAAAACCATGCAACGTAAGAAACTTGTGAAAGGAGAGTGGCTCCAGCAACATGGTCCAGGAACTAGTGGGCACTCATGAATACGGTGAAGTGCATAGTCTGCCTATGCATAGTCTGATGAAATGGAATGATCAAAATCTACAAATGCCAGGTGGTTCTGTGGGTGCTAGCAGATCTATACCAGCATCCATCGAGTTTAATAGCTCTCTGCAAGTCTCTGTCAGGTCCAACGGGGAGCAGCCACTTCTCCTCAGACACTGGGCTGTGAGTGTCCTGACAGCGCATTCACACTGCCAGAAATATTTCTGTCCGTGACTTTCATTCATGTGTGTATGTTTGCTGAAAACATAGGTGTCTGAATTTGAAGGAACTTTTTTTCAGTATGGAGGCTGGAGCAAGACTCTCCGGGTTGGGAATTCAGAGCTGCCCCATGTCTGTTATAGACCTTGGTAGCTCTGTAACCCATGTGCTTGAGTTTCTGCATATATAAGACAAGAATGGAAGTAATATTTACATTAACATGCACAGTGGCCTTAAACTAGTCATTGCCTATGAGTCATTTCTAGACTTATTTATTTTATATGCATGAATGTTTTGCCTGCATGTATGTATGTACACCACATGCAGGCTTGTACCGACAGAGGTCAGAAGAGGGCATTGGATACCCCAGAACTGGAGTTATAGGTGGTTGTGAGCTATCATATACCCATAGGATATGGGAACTGAATCTAGATCTTCTGAAAGAACAGGCAGTTCTTTTACCCAATGAACCATCTTTCCAGTCTCTATGAATAATTTTAAACAGTGGCATATAATAAGTACTCTAGAACTTTAGCAATTATTGTAACTACTACTATCTAAAACATTAGTACATTGCAATGAGTTCTATATAGTTATAATTAATCATTGTAATATATTATAATTATTAGATTATGAACAACTATAACTATATGTTATATAGTAATATAATTAAAGTAATTCTGAAATTCTCTAACACTAATTACATGTCATGCAGTAATTAATATTAAATAAATATATATTTATGCAAACAAAAGCACTGACTCTTAAAGGATGAGATCAAGTTTAATGTAATTTATGATGCTTTCTTCTAGCACCTCAGCATATAGTGTACAAACTCACTGGGAATGTGCACACTCCAGTTTGGATACCATTTCTATCAGAGTGCATAAATATAGGGCCATGTACTAGAGCATGGGAAGCCTCTCAGGCACCACATTCCTGCAGAAAACTGACTCTCTCTCCCTCAGACACCACTGATTACCAATAGAGCCTCAACTAGGGGTCAGACAATAAATGTCTTAAGTTCTTTTGGCTATCACAGTCTCTCTGAAAGATAGCACAAAGGCAGCAGTTAGTTTCAAAATGAGTATAGATGTGTAACTATAAAACTTTATTGACAATAAGAATTGGAAAGGTTGTAGTTTGCCTATACTTTCTTAGAGGAAGGAGGCTGGGTGAGCAGGGGAAGATGGCAGGGCTAGAGAGCCCTGTCAGTGGCCTTGACAGTGCACTTCCAAGCACGGGGGGCTAAGCAGAGCCCCGGGAACTCTCACTGACAGCTTTTAAGGCTCCTCAGCCATGTGGGTGAAGCTCAGACTCACAGTATTTCCTGAAGCTCAGATCTGACTACCAGTGTTCTATCTATTGGTGAATGTAGGTCAACATGTTTATTCTGTAGGCCTAGAAGGGAACTTGAAAGCCATGGTGACGTCAGCAATTATAGAAGAAATTAGAGCAGGGAGAAAGCACAGCACTGGGGTGGGGATTCACAGTAAATATTCTACTTCTAATAAAGAGCACTGAGCCTTTACAGAGGGCAGTGATGTGGCTACGTTTATCACCTCAGGTGGGCGAGCCCAGGAATGTACCTGCCATGCTGAGATTTGTGTGTATGATTGTGTGTATGATTCCCGTACTGCCTTTCCAGCCAGTCCTGATGACCCTCTAGCAAACAGCATCAGCAGTCAGACACCGTCAAAAGGGATGCTAGTCCTTAATAAATCACCCTGTCATTCTTTATAAATAAGCATCAGCCTTCCTTCAGGTCACCCCTCAAACTCCACAGATCTGGCAGAGAAAAATGACGAGATCGTTTACCTGGGGGTGAAACATTCTTTGCCATTGCACCTCACCAATAATCCTGTTATTTCCAGGCATAGAAGCAGCATTGGGTCACCAGGGACCTGTTGAGAGTTTAGGATGTCTTTGGACCCACCCAGTGCATTGTGGGACACATTATCCTCATTACACACCTGGATGCATGATGGTCCCTTAGGAAGTAGACAATGGCAGGTGACTCTAAAGCAAGATCCAAACAAGGCAGCAATGAGTTTCCAATCCTCTCCCTCTCCCCCTCCCCCTCCCCCTCCCCCTCCCCCTCTCCCTCTCCCTCTCTCTCTTAGGCTGTTGTCCCAGATGCTCAGACACCATTCATTCTAGCGCAGGCTGGAGAGCTTTCTGCTTAACAGTGAGGATGTTGAGTCAGGGCTTCAGTGAATCACACTTCCTCCCACCATGGCATCCAGAGGAGCACTCACTCTGCCCACGGTGACAGAGTGTCCAGAGCAGCTCCTTTGCTTCAGCCTCTTCCTGCTGTATCTTACCCAGGGTTGGTAGAACTAATGCTGAAGGTGTAGCCATGACCGTAAAATCATGGGATCCACTTCTGTACATCCTGAAACCTGTTCTAAGTTCTCTGTACCTGGCTCTCAGGTTATTCACTTGGACTGAAGCTTGCAGGGTTGCCTCCATGGTAGATGAGCAATTCTCCCTCACAACAGAATTGTGTTTTCTGGTCTAAAGGTGTTGGGTACCCTCTTAGCCACGGATAACTTCTCTCAACCCGCCTCCACCTCAAATCACCCCCAGAGAAACACATCTCAGTTCCCTTGCTGTGTCTAGATGGTGTGTATGCTATGAGTGTGTCTCCCTCTGACTATACACTTGTGCTATTGAGGTAAAGTGCCAGGGTGACATGAGTTTCCTTTGATAAATATTGACCTCCCCAGTCCTGTCCTACAAACAACACCTGGAATTCATCAATTATCACATCTGCCAGACACAGTAATTTCTGTCCGACTCACAATATTTCAAAAACATGTTTCAACCTCCAATTTATGTTGAGAAAATTGAAGTTTAGGGTTTAAGTGGCATGATCACAGTCGTGAGGCTGGTAGAGGGCAGAGTTGTGAGTTTTGCTTCCGTAGCCTAGAGCTCCACCGTATTAAATCTGTAGTCTGGAGAGAAGGAGGAGAGACCCAGGGAGGCAGGTGCAGGAAATCCATCTTCCATGCTGTGGAGTGAGGACAAGGTGCTGGGACGTGGGACCATTCACTCTCTCCTTTCCTCAGCTGGCCACAGGAGGAAGTTATGTCATGAAAGATTTACCATCAGACCGCATTCTGAGAATAACCATAGTCCCAGCTTCACCATTCAGCAAAAAGGCTTTTAAAGGGAATAAATGGTTGAAACTTGCAACTTCTGTTGCGGGGTGAATGAGAACCATCTCCATAGACTGACATGTCTGAACACTTGGTCCCTAGCTGATGTGGTGTTTGGGGACATGTAGAAGCTTTGGGAGTATAGCTATATCAGCAAATGTGGATCAGTGTGGCCATCCAGAACCCATATTTGTGCAAAGTAAACACAACAACAAGATACAGACAGACCAATAAAGATCCCAACTTTTTTCTTCATTTTAATTTTTATTAATTCTTTGAAATTTTCATACATATATACTGTAGATTTGATCATATACACCCCAGTCTCCCCTCCAGCTCTTTCCAGGTCCTTCCTATCATATCTCCTTCCCAAGTTCATATTCACATTCAATAATTAAAAAAAATCTGCTGTCCCAGTAGTGCTGACAGTATGAGCATGGGTGTGGGGTCATACATCGATTATGAAGACTCTGTCAGTGGACACACTACTAAACCAAAGTAACTCTCTCTCCTCAGAAGCCACCAGGTGCTGTTTGGAAAGTGTGGCGTGTACAGTGCTTTGCTGACTTACTTGGTCTCTGTTTCACAGCTCGACTTCCATCCTCTCAGACTTGATTTTCTACCCCTTCTGCCATGCCCACCAGAATGACCAGCATCTCGCCATTTGTCACTTGAGTGTGCATTTGTTTACTCATCCTTCAGGCCCCTCTGTCACAGCTCGGATCCTGCCGTGCCTCTGCTCCTAGTGAGGTGGGACAGGAAGCTACCAACAGCCAGATGTGCTCTAGCCCCCACAGCTAGGCCACATGGGATTCGGAAACCTTTTCCAACGTTAACATTTATGATCTCAGCTCAAACACCTCATATCTTGCATGTTTACTTCGTTTCAAGTTTGGAAAGCCCATCACTGTTGACTGTAGCTTGTAATGTTTATGACTCCTGGATGTGCTTGGTAGAGAGGATACTTTGCCACGTGATCATGGCAAGATGAGCCAGGTGACACTGTAGACTGAGATAACACAGACAATATTTATATATTTTACTAAAAATATTTTATAAATGACCAAACTTTGAATGACTTGCACTGATGTAATTGAGTCTAGTCTGGTTTATACCAACAACACAGCCTGTATAGCCCTGGGTAAATGTTGATGGCATTGTGCTCGACATTAATTCTTCCCTGCAGCATTGGAAGCTGGTTTGTCTTAGTTGCCTGTAAGCCCCAGGTCTAACCTTCTATATTAGTTACTTTTCTGTTGCTGTGATAAAATGTCACGGCCAAGGCAACTTATCGAAAATGAGTTTATCTGGGTATATGGTTCAGGGGTTAGAGTCCATCATGGGAAGAGGCATGAGAGTAGCAACAGAAAGTTATTAGCTCACATCTTGAACTGTAATCATGAAGCAGAGAATGAACTGGAAGTGTCACAAGGATTTTAACCTCAAGGTCCATGTCTGGCGATGTCCTTCCTCCAGTAAGGCTGTGCCACCTAAATACACACACACAGCGCCACCAACTGGCAGCAAGCAGAGGCCCAAGACTATGGGGAACATTTCTCATTCAAATCACCACATCTTTGAAACAGGCATCTCAACCCTTTGAACCCCTGTTTCCTTATCAGTGAGACACTGAAACTGAACCGTGGCAGTACTGTGGCTTGGCTATGGTTTGGGGGGAAATCCTTTGTTTTCTATTCTAGCCAATGCAATGCACAACAGCTTTCACTATATCAATTTCAGAGCTTGCACCCACCCTGTGAAGGTAGACTCTTTGGAAGGCAAGCCCTACAATCTCAATTTATAGCTGATTACACCTTTCACATGTCCCCATTAACAGAGTTACCAGCCCATGGGTAGGGAATATGCTTCCCTCACTGATGTAGGCAAACACACCAGAGGCTGGTAGACATAGCACCAACTAAATAGCACATTCTGAAAATCCAGTTGTGTCAAATGGTTACAATCTCATTCTGACTAGAGAAAGGAAATAAAATGTCACTTCAGTAGAAAAAAAATCTCTTAAAAAATCCTTTCTAATGCCGGGCGGTGGTGGCGCACGCCTTTAATCCCAGCACTTGGGAGGCAGAGGCAGGCGGATCTCTGTGAGTTCAAGGCCAGCCTGGGCTACCAAGTGAGTTCCAGGAAAGGCGCAAAGCTACATAGAGAAACCCTGTCTCAAAAAACCAAAAAAAAAAAAAATCCTTTCTATTTTCTGTACAATTATATTGTTGCCAACATAATAGTTTTTAACATAATTTTTTATTGATTCTTTGAGAATTTCATATCTTGCACCCCATCCCATTCACTTCCTAGTCCCTCCGTATCTGCCCTTTACCCTTGTAGTGCCCCCAGCAAGGAAAACTAAACATAAATAAATAAAAATAAGATAAAAATTAAAAATACAAATGGAATATTACAAACTAACAGAAAGCAAACAACAACAACAACAAAAAAAACCCACACTTTGCTCTTCCATATCTCCTGCCTGTCCTTTGCCTCTTCATCTTAGTGGCATTGGGAGCTGTTGCATATCGTGCAGTATACATGCAGTCCACACAGCTTTACTTGCAGATTTTCATTGTGCAGTGTGTTGTTGGTCAGGTTGAAGGCCTCTGGCTTCTGGCATACCATCAATACTGGACCCTCACCGAAACTTCTCTCCAATATTCTGCGGTTGCCCTGATCATGGAAATCCCACAGCTGTGCTTGCACTGGACTAGTCCCTTGTGCACTTCAGTAGGTCATAGCTAGGGTGGATGTTGGGGATTGCCAACTCAGATCCCTGGATGTGTGTCTGGGTAGTAGCTGAGTTGATCTGACTTGGCTGCTGGGACCACTCCTTCAGGTGATGACTGGATCCAGCTCTCTTTCCCAAGTATGGGGTTACAGGGCAGCTCTCTCTTGCATGGGGGGGGGGGGGTTTACTGGGTCCTTTATCTCAGGGCTGCTGAGGGGCCGGGTCAGCTCTCTGATAAGAAGGGGAGGCTTTCCCTGGGGCAGTGAGGGGTGGGGCCAGCTCAGCATTGCCCTCATGCTTCAATACATGGTTCAACACGTGGGCTCCTGTGGTAATATAGGCAAGGGACATCAACACAGACCCCAGCTATGGCAGGACCACAGATCCTGACATGGCCATCAGCAGCAGCCTCAGCCCAGATGTCACCATGACCCTGGCCTCTCAGACTGATCGGCTTGAACCTAGAAGCAGCATGGTCCCCGGACTCCAACAGCCAACATATCAGTTAAAGTTGGCTTACAAATGTGTTGTCTAAGACATGTTAACACAATTGGCATGGATAGTTTAAGAAAACATAATTTTCCATTTACTTAGGTCATCTGTAGGAGATCTCTGTGGGGAGGGCTAATAACAGATCATGCCACAGCTCTCAAGATGAAGTACCCCCCCCCCAGTATCCATCGACTGCCAATAGCTCCTTAGCTAGGGTTGGGGCCTCACAAGCCCCTCCTCTATCCATATCTGAGTGTTGACTGGCTTGATCTTGTGTAGGTCTAGTTCGGATAACCACGACTGCTATGAGGTCATAGGTGCAATAACAATGTCATGTCCAGAAGACAGCATTGCCCAGCACCCCCAACCCCACCCCATCCTTCAGCTCTTAAATTCTTTCTTCTTCTTCTAAGGTATTTACATGGTTTTTATACAGTCTTAATTTGTTGCTGCCCTTTTTTCTGCCACTACTCCCATCTCCATCCTTACTTAAAATTTTTCATCACCAATATCTTCCCTCATCCTTCCTCTTTCCAACCCTATCCTCCATTAAACCGTTCTACCCTCAGTATCCCCATCACCTCTTCCTCTCCCCTACCCCCACTCCACCCCACTAAAACATTCCCACCCCCATTATTCCCCCATCACTCCTATTCCACTTAAAATGTTACCCCTGGTACTGCCCTTCCCCCATCTGGAACTTTTTCTTTGACTTAATTTGATGCAGAAATGAAGATTGAAGGGCGGGCTTCATATTTTCTTAGTCTTTGCATGAAAAGAGAAAGCTTGGTCCTGGTTACTAACCAGTATCTGGAGGAGAGATGATGCAGATACTTCGTCTCTACAGCCAGTGTGATACCATGTGTGCCAGCAGCTTGTTAGGGATCCTTTGAATTTCACTGTCACTTAATAAAAGCAACTACATTGAAATCACACAGACAACACAATATTGGGGCAATTCATTCTGCTTTAGGACAAAATTTCTTTGTGTCAAATTAAAGTAATTTGAAGGATGAAGGCACACAGTATTAGCTGAGTCCCAGAAATTCAAATTAATGTTACACACAGCATGAAATCGTAGAACCTAGAAGCAGAGGTTCCAAAATCTGGGGAAGGTATTCAAGATTATACATTCAGTCCCCAAACTCCCAGACATTTCAATACTCCTGTACTCAGGTCCCACAGCCAGGACAAGGACAGACACCCGGCCTGAGAACTTTCTGTATAGGTGATCTTCCTTTCCAAGTAAGAGCAGATCTCCCCACTGGTTCCATGGGAGCCTTGGCACAGGGTGGTACACTGTTATTGCTTACATTAATGAGGTGAATCATGATACTTAAAGCAAAAAATTTCCTCGTTGGTAAATTACACTAAAGAGTGTAACTCAGCAAAGAATAAAGACAGGAGTGGAAAAGCAACCCAGAAGCATGCCTTCAGGGTGTGAGGTGCAATTAAACACAGCTCTAACAACTTGCTACTAAATAAAAATGGAAAATAATTTTTCTTGCAACATATCCAGTAAAAATCCCTTAGCAAAATTTCTCATTTTATGGATGAAAACCAAACCCTCACTGCTATGATTCTGAAATGCCCTTTATTGTCCATTCCACTGGATTTGGAATTACCTAGGAGACACACAATTTGAGGATATTGGGTTGATGGAAAATTCCTTATGAATCATTTATGCCTTCTCCCAGGAATGCTGCTTCTAAGCTTACCCAGGAAAGTCCTGAACATGCTATTCCCACCCCCACTTTGAGGGAAATGTCCTTATCTACTTGAAGGACTTCCTTATGCCTTGGAGGTTGTGACACATAAAGAAGAAACCAGAAGTCTCTTCATGAGGCTATGAGACATTCTTGAAACATCTGTCCCTGTACTTACACTGGAACAAGATATTCAAAACAAGGTAAAATTAAAAAGGTCAACAAGATTCAGCGGGCTAGAGGAATTGTCCACAGTTCAGATTACAAGACTATTCCCACTGTACACTCAGACAATTACGTGGCATACAACTCTGCCCTACATAGAGACATATTGGTGAGCAAAGTAAGAAGTGGAAAGATGATGGAAGTATGAAGTGTTAAGACCTCCCTCTCTTAGAAGTTAGCTCATATAGAGCCACTATAATGTCATATGATTAAGGAACAACAGAATGCCAGGATTAGATATATAGATAAATTCTATAAAGATATAAATGTGAACATTGATTTTATTGCCAGAATTTGAATAATAACTGCAGCAGCTTTAGACTGAGGATTTTTCCTGGCCACCCTGACCACTAAGAGTTAATAATACATTGCTTGAGACATGGCAAAATGCCCAGGGTAGTTGAAGATTTTGTTTTGGTCTAGTGTCCTTGAAGTAACCAAAGCAACCAGCCTGAGCACAGGCTGTCATATGCCTCTAGATTCTCAAAAATTGGATTATGGGGTTTATGAGTAAGAATGATAACTCTGTTTATTAATGATGTCAAAACTTGATGGAAAATGATTGGAAATGATAACTCTGTTTTGTCATAGTTTATTAATGGTGACAAAAAGATGAGCAAAAGGAAGTGAAACACATGTCCAAAACCAAAAAATGATATGATCTATGTTTTGGAACATCATGAATGTATCCCTGCTAACTAAATTCTGTATAAATAAAGAAACACTCTGGCTGCTAGTCAGTCGGGCTGCAAGATTCTCTGGACCACCATGGCCTGGCTCACTTCCTCTCCCACTGACTCCTTACACCCTCTGCAGGACCCATTCACCGCCAGGAATGGCTCCCGGCATGTATTAGTCACTTTTTGGTTTCTGTGACAAAATCCCTGGGGAAAACAATCTAAGAAATGGTTTATTTGGGCTCCTTGCTTGGAGATGCCATCTATCATGGAGGAGAAGGCAGGGAAGCAGGGGCCTGAGGCAGGCGGCAGATGGCATAGCATCCACAGTCAGGAAGGAGAGAGTGAAGGATGCTGGTCCTCAGTTTGCTTTCTGTTTTATACCCAGTCCAGGCCTCCAGCCCAAGGAATCGAGCTGCCTGCAGTTTAGATGCTTTCCACTTCAATGCACCCAATGTGGAAAACCCCTCACAGATGAACACAAAGGTTTGTCTCCCTGTGATTGAATAAATCATTAAATTGACAGTATTAGTCACCACATACACTATTCCAATTGGGAACAGAATTAGTTTCTCGGGTTTTTGTGTTATTCATTGACTTTCCAAGCTTCTAACTGCATTCATCAAAGCCACAAAGCACCAAGACATTATTGGAAACACAGGCTTCAGAAGACAAGGCCCCCGAGGCCGCACTGAGTCACCCAATGGTTTCATGGTGTACCCAGTCATTCTGAGCCCCAATCTCAGCAGATGCAATGGGATTAGATGAGAGAGTCAGGGAAGCCCCCTAATGTTGAGTTGGTGATGCTGGTGTAATCTGGAACGGCATGTGTGCTCCCACAGATTGCCCTGCTTGCATGGCCTTTGCAGGAATGAGTTTGCTTCCCCTCTGGATGCTAATTGCCTTTTCAGATTATGTATCTCATTAAGCTCTACATATCTTCATTTTCTGGGCTCAGTAGTAATTGAGTGCTCTGTCATTGTTATGTTCACTATCCTGACAACATTTATTAAAATGAAGCAATTAACTATTGTCTTAAATGGAGTTTAGAGGTAAGACTCATTAGACTCTGGCTCATTACAATTAACTTAAATGATAAATGCAAAATTATTTTATCCCAGCCTTACCCTGAAAATTTGTTCAATTGGATTTCTCCAGAGCTGGCTTTCCTGACTCACGAAACAGCAAAACTAGTTAGGAATATTTTAGTGAAACACAATATTCATTAAAGGGATATTATTAAAAAATGTAAAGGCATAAATTGGCTCACAGGGCTCCCTGCACTGTTAGCATCTGAACCCAAGCTCACCTGGCCCCACGGGGTGCTGTGTAATTGGACTCAGAGGCTCTCTGAAGTCCAGGAGGAGGAAACTGGCCCAGGTTTCAAACACTGAAGCCTTTGTTTGCATTCATTTTCACAGAAGATGCCAGCCCTCTGCATGGGCAATGGGGAGAATGGCCACACAGGATAGAGGTTCCTCTCTGGTCACTTGCTTCAAGCAGGTTAGGGCACTTGGTGTGAAGTGATTTTCTACTGTGCTAACCAGTTATACAAAACTGTTTTCACTGTCTCTTTCTGGATGGCAGACATTACAGGGAATAGTTAGAAACCCATCCCTCCTCAAGTCTTAGGAAGAGGAAGTGGAAGTGTAATTTCATCAGTCACGGAACTGGAACATTTTGGATTTTCTCATCTAAAAGGGTTCTGGTGGAATTAGAAAAGAATCCTGCTGTCTTAGTCTCTTCTCTGTTGCTGAGATAAAACACACTGACAAAAGCAACTTAAGGAAAGAAGCATTTATTTAGCTCATAGTCTATCACAGAAGAGAAGTCACAGTAGCAGGGACTGTAGTCTGAAGAAGAGAGTCATGGATGCATGGATGCAAGTGCCCGGCTTTCTTTCTCCACTCTTCTTACACAGTTCAGGATCAGCTGCCTAGGGAATGGTGCCACCTACAGTGGGTGAGTCTTCCCACCTGACTGATGCAATCAAGATCACCCCCCACAGACATACTCAAGTCAAGTTTACAGCTATCTTCCACCACCACACTTGTCAAACTGTAGAATGTATTGCGTCCTGACTGATAGTGATTATCTATGTGTTCTTGTAGCTGCAAAGAGCCTGGCAAATATCACTTTTGTGCTCTGAAAAAATGGAGATGTTTAATCTTCCAAGCTGTGGAAAGAAATGAGATAATGCATAAAAACACTAAACTCCACCTCAGGCATAACAGACATGCAGTGGAAGAATGCTCCTCTCACCCTTGGCCCAAAGGGATTATGTCAACTGGTACAATTGGAAAGATATGACACTCTTTGCTCAGATATGGTTTGAGAGTGAGTGTGTGTGTGTATGTGTGTGTATGTATGTGTGTGTATGTGTGTGTGTGTGTGTGTGTGTGTTTGTGTGTGTGTGTTTTCAGGCAGGACCTCACATAACCTAAGACGGCTCCAAACTTGCCATGTAGCTAAGGATGTTTTTCTACTTCTCATACTCCAGTCTCCACCACCCAAGGGCCAGGATTCCAGGTATGTGCCACCACCTATTTTAGGAATTTAAATTGGGCCAGCCACTATTAAAATTAGTATGGAGGCTTCTCAAAATTTAAAAACAGAACTTGCATGTTGTCTAGAATATCATTGTATATTCACTATCTCATCACTGTGGCAAAATTCCTGTTGAAAATGACTTACAGGAGGCAAGTTTTATTTTGTGGTACAGTCCGTGGTAGTGAGAGTGTGGGAGACCCAGAACTCTCCAAGATATAAGCCGAAGGTCTCCCATTTAGTGACCCAGCTCTTCTTCCTACAACCTTCACAGACCTAGTCACCAGTTGCGGACCTTGGTGTGAACGTGTGAGCCTATGGGGGATATTTAACTTTCAGACCATCACACTCCATCTTGATCCCCACCTGCAGGCTTGGGGTCATGTCATTCTGAGAAATGCACCCCAGCACCAGGGGTCCTGCCAATGCTCCTCCCTCTTCTCCCGTCTGACAACAGTAGATGCCTGAGCTTCATCTTGCATATTTCCCACCCTCTGAGATGTGTCCAGTGGTCCTGGTTCCTTACACAGTGTAAGTGCTGTTAGAAGCTGAGTTCTAAGCATTGGTTATTGGCAGGGCAAGGGGCAATTAAATTTCTTTAGGCAATTTGCATAATGCCTCTATCAGAATTTATCAGATATTTTTCTCATGATTGAATTTTAATTATATGTTCAAAGACAGCTTATAGGAGATGTATGTTTATACTCACTAGTACACATACATATAGAGCACACGTGGAGGTCAGAGGGCAACTTAGTAGAATCAGTTATCTCCTGTTACCCTTACCTCTGCCTCGGGGATTGAGTTTGGATCACCAGGTTTGCATGGCAAATGAAGCCATCACACCAGCCCCCCAATCCATATTGGGTTACTTGCGTTCTGTAGTCAGCTAAACATGAGGCCATATAATGTCTCCAATTCTAATCCCTCTCCACACAGATCAATCTAATCTGAGGACAGGGTTTTTAAAAATGCAATAAGGAAATGAATATTCTCTGTGGCTGGGGGAATCATGTTTTCTTGGCTACACATAAAAACTTATCTACAGCATGAGTCTACCAACATCCAGGGTAACTGGACCCTGAGCCTCAGCTGTTTGCCTGGATAAGAAAAGGATAGGTAAGGCTCTGTGAAGAGCAATGTCAGTAGCTTGTGACCTCACACTGGCCTCTGGTTGGGGTGGCATATCTGCTGAGGCCCAGAAAGAGGGATCTTCCCACAGGAGGTAGCATTTTGACATGTGCTTCTATGTCGGAGGGGGGAGTACAGTAGTGTGGAACATTGGCACCTACAGCTTCCATGGAGAGTGAGTGACAGTGGTGGTACAGTCACTTCTTCACAGGATGCTCTTGGCCAAAACAGGCCAAGTGGCCTTGCCTAACTTGAAGGAGATCGAGGAAGTGAAACACCACTAGAGGAGCAAGGAAAGGAAAACTCAGAATTTTTATAAATAGCCTTAACAAGTACCAGTGAAGATAAAAGCTGCATATTTTAAATGTTTAAAAATGTGTGTGTGTGTGTGTGTGTGTGTGTGTGTGTGTGTGTGTGTGTGAGAGAGAGAGAGAGAGAGAGAGAGAGAGAGAGAGAGAGAGAGAGAGAGAGAGAGGTGGAGGGGGTAGGGAATACTTGTGAGTACAGGTGTCCTCTGAGATGGAAATGGGGTGTCAGATGCCCTGCACCTGGAGTTCCAGGTAGTTGTGAGCCGCCTGATATAGCTGTTGGGAACAGAGCTTGGGTCCTCTGCATGGAACCATCTCTCCAGCCACTGTATCTTTCACATATTTACATGTGATCATTTGGGCACTGTTTAAACACTTCACTATACTTGGGCATGATTGATATAGGAAAGCTGTACATGTCTAAGGCATATAGCTTGATGGGCTTGAACATATCACCCATGTTCATCACTATAACCTATCCCTGCCTGTCACCTGCAGATGGTTCCTTTGCCCTTTTTATTAATACTGGGCTGAGAAAAAGAGCACATTTTTTTTTACCCTCTGGGCACATTTCCCTTCAGATTGTACTGGGCATTATATTGGTAATTTGTTGTGTGCTGTTTGAACTCACGAAGAAGCTAGCTCAGAAAGTGGAGTTGCCCCCCACCTTCAGATCCAAGCTTGTTTGTATCATGTGTTCTCTAAGCCCTTTGTCTAGGGATGAGCTGGCTTCCCTAACTCTGTGACAGGGAGGGTGAGATGGCACAACAGTTAAAACACTGCATCCTTGATAATAGTTAGAAGGGAACACATTTCCATCCGATGTTACTCTTACTTATCCCATGACATAAAAGTGCCTGTGGAGGGAAAGGGGAGCCAAACCCTCAGCTATGGGAAGCACAGCTTTGTGAAGTCTGGCCATGGAGAGAGAGCTCATTGGAAATACCTCAGTTTCTTTAGTCAGTTTCTGCTGGAGGTTGTGGGCTCCTGACTTGATGATGTCATTTCTGTCTGTTGCTATTTGTTCTTCGTCATGGAAGCATCATCAGAGTGGGAGCTCTGCTCTGCCATGGACTTTCAATGGGGAACTCCATTTGGCTGTGTTGAAGGGGGTTCTTTATTGGTTTCTGCCAGATGTTTTAAGCACCCATTTGATATTGTGCTGCTATCATAAATTATCTATCTAGTATCTATGTATCTATATGTATGTATGTATGTATGTATGTATATGTCTGTCTATCTATCTATCTATCTATCTATCTATCTACCTATCTATCATCTATCTACCTATCATCTAACTATTCATCTACTACTACTTGCTATTTTTCTTTTACTTACACTTGCTATTTATTTAATAAACTCACTCATTAAGATCTAAAAACATGGCTATCATAGATCATCTTGCAGACCCACAGTGTTCTTGACAGGGAACCTGAACTCTCATGTCAATTGCTGACTTGCTAACAGTAGCCAAGATTTGGAAACAACATGTGTCCACTGATGAGTATGTGGATAAAAACATGTGGTACATAGTGGAAGACTACTCTCCCTTGAAACCTCAAAGCAGTCCTGCCACTATGACAATGAATGTGATCAGGAAGGATGCCATACTAAGTTAAATAAGCCAGGTATTGGGGGACAAACACCTATGACCTCACTTAAATGGGGAACCCAATGTACTCAAAGTTTGCAGGATCAGAGATGAAGAGTGCTTTCCAGAGACTGGGGAGAGTAAGAGCACAGGGTTTCTAAGCTAAGATCACTGAGCACAGTCTTCCCGAGACCCAGGCACCGAGATGTTTCATTGCATTGACTTTTCTGAGCAAGAAAAACAAACAGTTGTTCTTTCTCTCCTGCTACTCCCTGGGCAAAAATGTAAAATGCAAAGTGGAGCTGCAGGGCTGCATCAGCCTCTTGCATGTTACTTACTGAGTGTATTTAGAATGAGATAACATTATGCATTTGTCTTCTGGCAATTGTGTGTAAACCAGTTCTCACTGTCTCCTTTGCTGTCCCATGGTGTGTATACCTTGAAGGGACCTTTCTTTCACACAACAGAAACCCTTTGGGTCCTTACACAGATGGTGACCTGAACCTGCAGGGGGAGAAGGAAGGAAGTCACCTTCCAGACCTCTGACACTGCTCAGTTCCTGTTGTGCTTCCCCCGATCCTCACAGGCCCAGGCTTCCTCAGGCTCAGTGTAAATTAGCTCTTGGTAATCTGTTATGTACTAATGTCTTCCAAGTGTTTGCACATGAAGAAGAACTAAGAGAGCTTACAGGAAGCATAACTAGCCCCTGTAAACTCTACAAAACAAAGAGTGCCTGATGGATGTCATGAGGGCAGGTATCAGGGCCAGAACACAGGGTGGCCTTGGGGAGTGACTGCTGGCTTTGCAGAGTGTCCACAGAGCAGAGTGCAGGAACATGGTGAGGTGGTACTGTCAGAGTATGATCCCCCAGTATTTTGTTTATGTATGTAGAGATCTTAGAACTGCAAGTGATCTCCAAACTCAGAGAAAATGAATGTAGAAAACTCAAAATAAACTCATTAGGTTAGAACCAGCCAAGAAGATCTAGGTTTCTGCCCACCCTGAGCCTTTGGGCAGGCTCTTGTGCCTCAGTGGCAATCCCATGCAAGGGGCCAACTGGTCCTGTGAGAAAGAGCAAGGGAGCTGGAGGTGACTGGCATCTTCTCACTCATGGCTGTAGTGAGGGATGCAACCTCACCTGTGAACACAGTGCAGGCACAATCTTCCTTCACCACCGTCACCCTTGACGCTATTTGGGGTGCAATTCTTTCATTTGCATTAATGATTCCTTTGTGGATGGAGCTACTAACCAAAGTGTGTGTCAGTTGTATATGTATTTTTAGCAAAGAGACCATTTACTGAGTAAGCGGTATGTGCAACTCTTGATATACTAACCCACACAGTCCTTGGAGCCTTGGGAGGATTATGAGGCAGGGAGATACATATTCCTCCAAGAATCTAGAATGAAATGCAGGAAGCCTATGTTTGGGAGCTCACAGTCAGACACCCTCTAACATTCACTGGGACCTGCAGCCCTGGAGGTGAGCTTGATCTTCTTATTGATTTCAAACTGATCTTCTACAATAGCTCAGAACCTGTCTCCAGCCTCATCAGAGATATTTCAACTTACTCTATATATTCTCAATCTCTGTATGTGGTATAGAAAAGGGGCCAAGACCAGAGTCTAGTAAGCTGGGATGTATCTCAGTGGCAGGATGCTTGTCTGCCATGAGAAAGATCCTAGGTTCCATGCCCAGGATGGCAGATATGAAAGGGCTTACCCCTAACTTGATTCTGACCTTACTGCACAGCGGCCTTCAGTTTTCAGCCTTTGACCTTTTAGTTCTTAGTGCAATTCTGTGTCCAGAGAAATACCTTATCCCTCCTTAATTATTCCTCTGACTGGCATGACAGCATAGGATCACAAGGGTCTGAGGATAGACCAGTGAAGAAAGAGAAAACCCCCCAGAACAGGGGCAAGCTCTTCCAGACTCAAGCTCATATGACGTCAGTTTTCAGGGGTGTAGATGTTTACCCTTCCTACAATTTTGGGGAGTGTGTGAGCTTCCCACAGGTAACTGTGTAAGAGGCAAGGCATACCTGTGCAGGGTGAAGGAACTAGGAACAGACCCGATTTAGGTCTCTCTTCTTTCCAGTACCATCCAAACATCACAGGTATTGCTAAAATTCCTTCCCAGAGGAGACATAAGCAATGTCTACCCCTCTTCACAAGGCCCCAACTATATTCCTCCTAAGTTCACCCTGGGGAAACAATGAGTTTGTTGGGCTTTCTTCCAGAGTATAGATGTAGGGTTACTTACTGGAGTATGGGTGGTCTTCCCCAAAAGCTCACACTAGAAAGCAAGGATGATGTCTTCTTCATAGCTGCATAGATGAAGTCTCCCTCCCCTAGGCTTCTCTGGTCTATGTACTATACCTCTCACCCCCAGGCAATTAGGGCAGAGTTGCACACAATGGGTGGTGTGGAGAAGCTGAATACTCAGCTGAGGGTCTCCTGACTCTCCCTTTCCCTCTATGAAAGGATCTGACAGTCAGCAAGCCTAGCTGGGATGATCTTTTGCAAGTGGACACAGCTGAGAGCCTGGAGACCAAATTTTTGTCCTTGAATGAAAACTTCACTGTTTCCTAAAGCAGGCCTTTAAGAGGGAGCCCTCCGCAGTGACCATGCAACAAATATGATGTCCCATCAGGGTCATTTTGTCGGAGATTAGTAGATCAAGCAGTAACTGATTCTGATGGAAAGAGTGTCTCCCTTTCTGAGAAGGACAGGCCTTCCATCAAGAAGACTGTAGAAAAGGGAATATAATCTAAAGTGAGAGTCTAGTATTGTTGGGATAGGGTCAGGGTAGATGGTCTATGCAGGAACAGCTAAGCCAGACCATCTAGCATCAACCCTTTGTCTCTCCTATGAACCTTTAAACTGAATGATTCACACCTCTATTCCTGGTTCTTAGAAATACATTCTGTGTCCTGAACACCAAGGTTATCATACTACCTCCAAGAGATATTGCTGACTTTGATTAATAAACTGAGTCCTGAAGAAATCAAGTGGCTTGTCCAAGGCCACATAAGGAGCAAATTTCAAGCTACACATCAGCTTAGATCCTTATGATCAACCTGAAGGTATAAAAGATTCCAGAACTGTTAACATGACATAAATGGTGTAAACAACCACACCATACAAGCACCTGCCTGTTGTAGGGAGCTGTATGAATCCCATGTGTGAGGTAGCTAAAATGTGAGACAGATGTCATTATATCTCCTTGAGGAATTTCCATCTTAATTAGGAAGAGAAGATGAGTCCCCAGGAAGTTAGGGTTCTTATTATTCAACCTGACCTTGGCTTCTGTGACAGGCTTTGCAATGTTTTCAAAACTATGCAAATATTATCTTGAGTTACTCATAAAATATACGATTCCATACACTTCTGTTTTTACTTAATCCTAAAGAGACATTTTAGGCTTTGACCAATAAGTGAGTTGTGAATGATTATTAAAGTTAACACATATCAGTGGCAATATAGCCAAGGAGCTCCTGACACCCTTCATAGATTTCTGGGCAGAAGTCTGCAATGTCATGTCTGCCACCATGGAAGCATCAAGCAGGCATGCCTCCTTGTGAATAGGCATGCTTTTTCACTTGTTGTTTTGGAGAAGGAATCTGTTGTTATTGTAAAGGCATTTATGGCATCCCATTTCTTTAAAAGAAAGACTTACTTTTATTTTTTATATATAACATAATTGTATATTATATAATGTGTGCCACAATATATATATTATATATATACATATATATGTAATATATATATATATTTGCCAGTATGAGTGTATGCAAGTGTGTGTGTGTGTGTGTGTGTGTGTGTGTGTGTGTATGTGTGTACCTGCAGAGGCCTGAAGAGGGTATCGAATTCCCTTGGAACTAGAGTTATAGATAATTCTGAGCCTCCTAACCTGGGTTTGATTTGGACTCCTATTCTCTGAAAAGGTAACATGTGCTCTTAACTGTTGAGCCATTTCTCCATCCCAATGTTTTATATTAGTCTATTTAATTTATTTATGTTTGTGTGTACTTGTGCTTGCTGAGATCATAAGAGGGCATTGGATCCCTTGGAACTGGAGTTACAGGCATTTATGGATTGCCTAATATAGATGCTAGGATCTGAACTCTGGTCCTCATGATTGAACAGCAAGCATGCTTAAATGCCAATCTTCTTCTCCAGCCCCGCCCCCCACTTATTACTTTTGAAGTTAGAAATTCCAGTTAGTTTACAATATAGTTACCATTTCTGTCTTTAAGTAATAAATAGCCAATCAACCTGAAGTGAGGTAAGTGAATATTTGCATCCTCTGTATTTGTGCTTGTCGTTCTGCTAATTAAAATGGCCATATTGTGACTCAGTCAGTCACCACCACCTTATACTGCCAGCAATAAACAATACACTGACTTACTCGGGTGCAGAGGACTTCGTGTTTTCCCACACGAGGTTGGGGCAGAGCTAGTCAGTCATCTCTGAAGACTTCCTTGTTCTACTGAACTTTAGTTCAGTGTGTGTTAGCTATTTGGTTGTTGCTGCTGTTATCAAATATTTGATAAAACATAGCTTAAGAGAGTCTGGTGGTTTGAATGGGAATGTCCCCGACAGTCTCAGGCATTTTAATGCTTTATCTTTAGTTGGTATTGCTGTTTGGCTAGATTTAGGAGGCGTGGTCTGGCTGGAAGAAGTACATCACTAGAGGCGGGCTTTGGGAGCTTGGAATTGCATACCATTTCCAGTTTGCTCTCTTTGCTTTGTGCTGTGGTTCATGATGTGAGCTCCCAGCACCATGACTTGGCACCATCCCTGCTGCTTCTTATCATGCTCTCTGCTGTGATAGACTCCTATCTCTTTGGAACCTTAAGCCTCCTAAAACTCTCTCTTCTATGAGTTGCCTTGGTCATGATGTTTTATTAGAGCCATAGAAAAATAACTAAGACAGAGAAAAAAGGTTTATTCTGCTTCACAGGTCCAGGGGATACAGCCTACCATGGTGGGGATGGTAGGACATCAGGAAAGCAAAGTAGCTAGTCATATCCTGCCTGTAGCCAGGAAGCAGAAAGAAAACAGGAAGTGGAGCCAGGCTAAGGCAGTGTGAGGTCCATCTCCTGTGATCTACTTCCTCTAGGTGGGCCCCTAGCCCTCTTCCAGCTGGGGACCAAGTATTCCAGCATGTGAGCCTAGAGGGGTATTTCATATTCTAACCACAGCAGGCCATGAATAAAAGCATTTGATGATTATTGCATTGAAATGTAAGGCAACAAGGGCTGGGGAGATTGTTCAGTTTATAACATACTTGTCTGGCAAGCATGAGGATTGATATTGATTCCTAACACCCATATAAAGCCCCGATGTGCTGGTGCGTGCCTTTAATTCCAGTGCTGGAAAGGCAGAGGCAAGTGGATCCCTGGGCTTACCAGCCAATCGACCTGCCTTAATCTACAAGTTCCAGGCCAAGTGGGAGAGCCGACAGGATGGATGAGACCTGAAGAATGACACTCAAGGTTGACCTCTGGCCTCCACATGTACTTGCACACACACACACACACACACACACACACACACTCACACACTCACACACACTGCACATACGTGTGCACCCCACACACAAACATGTACACACTGATACACAAATACACATGCACACAATAAGACAGCCTAATTGGCCATATTCACTGTTACCTAAATGTGTGCATAGTAATGAAGTCATTGTAGACTGTGGCTGTCTGAGATGGTTTCACAGAGGCAGTAAGTTTGAGTGCTGTACTTCAAGAAATAGGTTGTTTAATTAATTGGTGGTTGACTGGTTTGGCTAAGGATCTAGAATAGTCTGAGCCCAGCGTAGAGAAAAGATACTTTAAACCAAGGAAGGACTTGAACAATGGATCTGTGCAGAACAGTTGTGGTCTCTGCAGAATGGAAAGAAGATGTGTCCATCAGTAAGAGACCACAGAGAGTCACAGAGACAAGATTGGGTAGTAATGAGAGACTGTGCACTCCAGCGTCGGAGCAGTGGGGTGTTTCTTGGAAATAGTGTCTGTCTCCACCCCTGATTGTCTCTGCGGACCTCTCCTCACCATCACTGATGCTGTGTGCAGGATTTTCATGCATTGCTGGGTTCCCTAGTATAGAGATGAGCCTAGAGAAAGGGAGAGTCACCCCAGCGAAGGTCAGCCCAGCCCAGGGAGTCACCCTAGCGAAGGTCAGCCCAGCCCAGCAAACTCAAGCATGTTCTTGGCACCGTGGACAGGGTCCCCCTCCAAGGGCAGGTTCTGTGTGGTCCTCTCTTCTTAGACTGAGATCTGTCTGAGGAATGCCACTGTCCCAGGAAGTTTAGGTTTCCCACTAAAACGGTATTTGGAATCCACTTCCTCTGTAGACTCCAAATTCCATTGAGAATTCTCCTGTGCTGTTTAATTATAGCGAACACATTGTTAATAAGGCAGAGTCAACTTTTATGAATTACTTTTAAAAATATTATTAAAATGAGGCAATAAGAGCTATAAAAAATCATTGCACAAACCAGTGAACCCTAAAATAGAATGTTATTAGTCAAGTTCATGAGCTAACCAGAGCCCTTCCCCTGAGCCTCTCTTACACCTGTGAAGTTAGGCACACTTGCAAGATGAGTGCTTCTTGGTATCTGGCTCTTCCTGGTAGTTTTTCTAAGTCTATGTTTATCCCTAAAAATACATCTATGAGCTCAATTTGTCATGGAGTTTTTAAAGTACCTTTATAATACATTTTTGTGATTTTTTCCTCCAAAAGTCATGTGTAAAATCGTACCTGGTAGTGCATATTCATATTGATCAATTTTATTTGTGTTTACTATTTTTAAACTTTCTGTATAAATGTGAGTATTCTGTAATGTTTATTAGTTTTTGAACTAATGGAATCTGTGTTTGTCCTGTTTGGAGGTTCATTAATATTTGCTAACATGACCTTCACTGCTGGAGTCCCTGCAATAAAGACATTTGAGGATGGAGACCCCAGAATTTCAGCATGCATGTGCCTGTGGATGGGGAACATCAGCCAACAGCAGTCTCTGGGGGCTCATTGTCCAGGAAAAACAGCATAGGAGGATGTGGTGGTGCACACCACTCAGGAGGCAGAGCAGAGACAGGTGGAGCTCTGTGAGTTCAAGGCCAGCTTATCTACATAGTGAGACCCTGTCTAAAACCAACCAACCAACAAACAAACAATAAAACCCAAACCCCACAAAGGATAAAAAGACAGAAGAGTAAGGCCAGGCCGACAGCGTTCTGGATAGCCTCTCCCGCTCGGGAAAGAGTTTCCCTCTGACAGACTCACTGCTGCAGTGAGCATTTCCCTCTTCTAGGCTTTCCCTTGAGGAAAAAGGGAGTCAGGTGAGCACTGAGTGACACACAGCAGTGTGGACAGAGGAGGTCCTGTCTCAAGAAGGGGGGGGGTGAGGGGGAAATGTCATCAGAAGGACGCCAGTCCAGAAGAGGTTGCTCCACCACCACCACCACCACCACCATGTGCCTATAGCTTCTTACTGAATGTCTCTGGGGTAAGAGGCAGAAGTGAGTCCTTCTGGGATAGGAGGGGGCATAATAAGCCCCCTGCCTGCTCCCAGGTCTAGACTCAGGTCCCTAGCTTGTCAGAGAAGGAGCCATATCTCTTGTGCCCCCACATCCCTGCTCTGAAAGGCAAGGCTGCCCTGTGAGCCAGACCATTGTCACCCTCTGGATGGATCTCCCTTTAGCTCAAGTGCTCCTTCTGCTCTGTATGCTTTGAGAGATCCTCAGGAAGAGGAATTGAGACAGCCAGGCTAAGCTGCATCGCCCTGGCCCCTTCAGAAGGAATCTCAGGGAACACAGTCACACTGCCCGAAGCCGGGCCTCTGTGATGCCTTCTGTGCTGTTGACCAACAGAGCCTGGCCCTGGCAGAGACAGAAGAAACAGAAGAGGCAGGGTTGACTGCAAGTAGCAGAATGTGTGTGTGTGTGTGTGTGTGTGTGTGTGTGTGTGTGTGTGAGAGAGAGAGAGAGAGAGAGAGAGAGAGAGAGAGAGAGAGAGAGAGAGAGAGAGAATGTGGCTGAAGATACAGCAAGTCCAAAATATTGTTTAAAATAAAGATAGGAATTTAATTTTCTGTTCCTTTTCTTTTCTTCTCTCCCTTCCTTTCTTCCCTTGCCTCTCCTCCCTTCCCCTCCCCTTTTCTTCCCTCTCCTCCCCTCCCCTACCCTATCTTCCCTTCCCTTTCCTTTCCTCCCCTCCCTGGGTATTGCTCTGTATAAATAAAATACTGATTGGCCAGTAGCCAGGCAGGAAGTATAGGTGGGACAAGCAGAGAAGAGAATTCAAGGAACAGGAAGGCTGAGTCAGGAGATGCTGCCAGCTGCTGCCATGAGTACCAACATGTAAGATACTGGTAAGCCATGAGCCATGTGGCAAGGTATAGATTTATAGAAATGAGTTAATTTAAGATATAAGAACTAGATAGCTAGAAGCCTGAGACATTAGGCCAAGCAGTTTAAATAATATAAGTGTCTGTGTGTTTATTTTGTAAGTGGGCTATGGGACTGCCAGGGCTTGGTAGAACCTGGAGAGAAAAGCTCCAGCTACACCTCCCCTCCTCTCCCCTCCCCTCCCCTCCCCTCCCCTCTCCTCTTTTCTCCTCTCCTTTCCTTCCCCTCCCTTGCTTCCTTTCTCCCCTTTCTTTTCTGTTTAATTTGTTTGAGGTAGACTCTTACCCTGTAGCCCAAGCTAGCTTTGAATTCAGCTTTGATCTTTTTGTCTCTGCCCCCTGTCCTGGGTGCTGGGGTAAGTTCTGCACCCTACCCCCACTACCACCACGTGCCTATAGCTACTTACTGAATATTTTGATTGTTGCTAGTATTTCTCTATTTTTCTAATATATGCAACCAATGCCACACAGTCTAACCAGAGCATAACTTTAGACATATCACATGAGTTTTATGATATAGTGTTTTCATTGAAGATATTTTTTTTTTTTTTTGGTTTTTCGAGACAGGGTTTCTCTGTGTAGCTTTGCGCCTTTCCTGGAGCTCACTTGGTAGCCCAGGCTGGCCTCGAACTCACAGAGATCCGCCTGGCTCTGCCTCCCGAGTGCTGGGATTAAAGGCGTGCGCCACCATCGCCCGGCCATTGAAGATATTTTATTTACCATGGGGAGCTCTTATATTACCAATGGTTATTTTAGGCTTTGTGACTTATTTTTCAACATTAACTATGTAGATTCTCCTTGGTGTGTGGTAAGATTACACCCTGAGACATTTGTCCTAATATGATATTGGAAAAGATCAAAATACATTGCAAATCAAAAGTGCTGCAACTTGAAAGTGCATTGAACATGCCTAACCTAGTGAAGCCCGCATGTCCACAGTGCAGCACACAAGAGGTGGTTTCTTCACTCCGGTGGCAGTGTGGCCAACGTGGTGGTGCAAGGGGCAAGTTTGCATGCTTGCTACCGCTAACTCCAGAGAGTAGAGATTCACAGCACTAGCCTGTCAAAATATCAGAACACTGATTTCAAATACAGCCCGGCCTGTACTGCTTTCACGTCAGGAAAAAAAAAAGAGAGAGAGAGAGAGAAAAGAGAAAAAGAAAAGAAGGAAAAAAAACCCTCAACATGTAAGAACCATCAAAAGTCAGCGACTGTTTATACATTTTAATTTCATTAGCAATTTCTTTTGCCTTTTGAGGAAATGAATTTGTTTGAATTCAATCATTTTAATTTGTTAAGGTTAATGTTACAGCCAAATTATAGAACTTTTGAAAATTAGTTCATGTGCTGCTAGACAAAAGCAGGGGGGGGGTATTCTATAGTAACTCTGTATACCCAGGCAACTTAATCGAGTTTTGCAAACCTTTTAATTTTTTTTTGCTTCCTTATAGCAAGTCTTTGAGAAAGATCATGCAGTAAATTTTAGTAGCTTTATACGTATATTCTAATAGTTTATTTTGTTTATAGGTATATTCTAATAGTTGATTTGTTCATAAGTATATTCTAATAGTTGATTTGTTTATAGTTGTATTCTTATAGTTGATTCAGATTTATAGACTAGGATGCTCTACAGATATTTTTGATGGTTTTGTTTTATTTATTGTTTGATTTCATAACATAGTTTTTGATAAAATTTACCCCACATTCTGTCTTCTCAACTCCTTATACCCCTACCTCTTCTCCCTTCTGCTCTCATGAACTCATAGCAGCTGTACAAGGCCTGCACAAGATCACGCCGGTCAGCATTCCTGCCTGATCATGGAGGTGCTCACTGTGGGGTGATTATTCTGCAATGCCTCTTGTTGCTTGCCTTAGTAAATACAACTTTTGACCGATCTTGTAACCAAGTTAATTATTTGCTTTGAAATCGTTTAAAGTAATGTATTGTGTATTCAGCTTGTTTAATTTAACTTGACTTTAATAAAAGCAAATTAATCAATCGTATTATGCCTTGGACTCCTCATGTCAATTTTTATAAGCTAAACAGAATGCACAGCTTTAACCTTAAACTATGTTTCTTGTTATATGTTCTCCATGGCCCTGACTCAGAACAGTGTGTGTATGTGTGTGTGTGTGTGTGTGTGTGTGTGTGTGTGTGTGTGTGTGTGTGTGCAGTCCTGGACCTGGATCCTCAGGCTAGGGGATCAGGCTGCTCACACTGCTAGACATCCATCCTTGTCAGGTATATTGGGAAGTTTTGGTGTGTGATGAGACCCTGACTTCAGTGTTTTCTCCCAGAAGGTTTTGAGTGGGAATCAGCTTCTGTCGGGGGTGAAGAAGAGTGGCCTCACCTCGGTTCTCTTTCCTCCCTGACATGAGCCTTCACGGCTTTGCAGTTACAGCTCATTGATAATGCCTTCCAGTAGCCCCAGCCTCCTCCATGTTTTATTTAGATGGTGTGGATATCATTGCTCAGAAACATATCCTGATATTAGCCAGTGCATCCCAGCCAGATGCAAGCCTGCTGACTCCTCGGCTGCCTTGAGAGTTTCTCTTCGGCTTACTTCAGTTTCTCAGTTCTATCCCTTATCGTGTTGTAAACCCCAGTGTATTATGGTAAATTTAAAAACATTTCTGTGTAACATCATTTGTGTCTTGTAGTTGAAAACTCTTTGAGGAAAAGATGTAGTGTTTATTGGAAGCAGAGGTACAGATTAATCTTTATGTTTGTAGGTATATATTTCATAACTTACAAAATAAATGTATTTTTAACAGTGACAAGAATATAGTGATAAAATGGAAATAGTCTCCAGCCCAGAGGCATATCCAAAAGCTTTGGGGGCAATTCAGATAACACTTAAAGAGAAGGAATGAGCATTGTGGTAATTAAAATGGCAGGCTTTACACAAGGCAAACTTCTGAAACTGTATTAAGATAAGTTTGGTGATGAGTGAAGTTTTCCAAGCAAGTAGCCAGACAGCATCAGACAGCTGCAAGCCAGGCTGGAATGGAAAGTCAGTCAAGCTCACCATCCTCCTGCCTCAACCTCCCAAGTGCTGGCATTACAGGTGTGAACTATAGCATTTTGTGTGTGCATATGTGTGTATGCATGGACATATGTTGTGTGTGTAGTGTGTACCTATCTATATATATGCTTATGTGTATGTATATATACACATACATATATATGATATATGTATGCATGTGTGCTTATATGTGTATGCTTGTGTATGTCCTGTATACATGTATATATGTATATTGTGTATATACATGCATGTATGTATATTATACATGTGTTTATTTGTATATGTCTATCTGTACATGCATGTGTATATGTATAGGTATATGTGTTCATGGGTATATGTATGTGTGTTTGTATATACATATGTGTATGTGCTTATATATGCATGAGTATATATATATGTGTGTGTATATATGTATCTATATGTATGTATACATTTGTATGTGTATATATTTCTATGCTTGTGTATGTGTATGAAGCTATTGCTTTATTGTCTCCCTGTTTAAGTAGAAACAAAAACCCAAAACAAAACAAAAAGCCTAACAAAATTCTTCTTTTTCCTCTTCACTCTTACATTAACTTAACTATTTCCTCTTCATGTTTTTAGGACTTTCCCCTGAGAAATGTTGCAGGGGTAGATCACATAATCCTCAAACAGGAAGCATGGGAACTCAGTCACCTGCGTCACTGTGACCCAGCACAGCAGGTTCCTGAGGCCAGCATAGTGTCACTGAGTTCTGAAAGCCCAGACATAGCCTCTTCCTGGCGGCTGCATCCCTTACCTGGAGGACTGTGCTGGGGCAGCCCAGGTCCTGTGCAGGCGCCCAGGCTAGCGATAACCAGTGAGCAGCTGCTATGCCCATCTTCTTGTTCTTTTGATAAGGAGGTAGGAGGGAAAGTGTGATGGAGATGATCAATATCCACATATGAACTAATCAAGCCCTAACGACATCTCCAGACCCCTCCAGAGGCAGCCAGGGACAGGGCAGCCAGCATTGGTTTCTGCAGAGCAGGCCCTGCTCACTCTGTCCCTATTCTCAGTGTGCCTCTCAGCCGTGACTCTCCTTCCTTGCTGTAAGGCGAGCTGGAATGCTCTCACACTGCTTCCTTGTTCTTTGTGCTGTGGTTCAATGGGGCCCATACACTTCCTGTTCTGCAGGTTTAAAACCAGTTCTGGGTAATTTACACCCCAAAGCATTTATTCTAGAGTGGTTTTCTCTCCTGTGCTGGGCTGACAGAGGGGAACTGCCATCGAGTCCTCTTTTTCTCAGTTATTTGGGCAGCTCTTGGGTTCTGTTCTCCACTTTGCCTGTCTTTTCTTCTGCTTCATCTGATCAGCCATTTATCTGGCCTGTTGCCAGTTCCACTCTGAGGATGGCTGTTTCACTGTTAGAAACTTCACTTTTGTTACCTTTATCTTTCACGACTTTACCCAGGGGGCCCGGGGCTTTTCTCTGCTTTCTTGAACATCTGGAGTGTACTTACACTGACATCTCACTGACCTTGCCTGTGAATCATGCTTTCTGTGTTCACTAATGTTTAATGTGTGGATACCATCTCACATACCCACTGCAGATCAGTGTCAGCCTCCAGTCCCTTAGAGTTCAAAGATCACATTATTGAGACCAGACATGGCAGTAGATGCCCTCCAAGGCTCCCTGTGGCAGTCAGCCACTAAGAAGCCGCAATCTGGTCTTCCACTCACAGTGCTGTGGCCTGTTTGTTTGGAGCTGGCTGGTCTTGAACTCCTATGTAGATGAGGATGATTTTGAACCTCTGATCCTCATGCCTCTGCTTCCCAAGTCTGTGATTGCAGAAAAGCCCCAGAATGCCGTGTCTATGTGGTGTTGTAGAATGAGCTATTGGCTGACTTTACCTGAGTTTTACAGAGTGGTAGGTACCAGAATAATGATTAACCTGTCAGAAATTCTATTTTGCTGATGTAAATTGTGAGTTCATGTTCATGTGGAACTTGAGAGTTCTTGGTTTGGCAACCAACTATAGTGGGTAGCCATTCCAGCTTTGATCTGAAAGTTCCAACCCCCATTGAGGCTTCGGCAACTGTCACGCCTACAAAACAGGGCCAAGGGAGGACCCAGGAGACCCGAGATCTGGATGGGCCAGCTCTCTCTCTCTCTGTTCCTGGACCCTGGACGGTGGAGGTTCACCAAGCAGAGCTCCAGAGAATACCGCTGGACTTCGATACACCTTCTCCAGACCCCACAACCTACCTATCCCTTCATTTGTAAGTTACTCACTAAATAAATCTTTCTTTTAACTACATGGAGTGGCCTTAATAATTACACCAATAACCAAATATGTGATAGATTCTGGGCTCCATTAATGGTTGTTTTTTACTTTCTGCAACAACTTTGAAAACTGTGGAGTGATCTGGGATGTTATTACAATCACATCTCTAATGAACACTAGAAATCAAAGTTAAAACTTAGAGAATATATTCAGAGCTCCCAGCTGTTGCCAGTTCCAGAGAGTTGGGAGGACACTTGACAGCTGACCCAATTCCATTTCTACTTCCTGGACACTCCTGACAGAGATGTACCGAACCTATAAGGCCTCAAGAGCTATTGAAACCAATCATCAATGTGTATGTGTTTGTGTTTGTGTGTGCGCATGTGTGTGCACTTATATGTATGTGCATGTGTGTGCTAGTGCATGCATATCTGTGCAAGTACACATGTTCATGTATGTGTGCATGTACACATTGTATATGCATGTTTATGTGTGTTTGTGTGTGTACTTGTGTGTTCAAACAAAAGAAAGATGGCAGGTGCTGGACATTTGGTTCTCATTGTTATCCTCAGCCACTGTCCTACTTTTCTGTAGATTTTTCACTCCCTCTCAGCCACGTGGCTGCTTCTCAACTGGTGACATCCTGGGTCACTTTTAAAAGGTGCCTAGTATTGTGATTTAAATGAGAAATGTCCCCCATAGGCTCATGTGTTGGAATACTTGGTTCCTAGTAGGTGGTGCTATTTGGCTGTTTGGGGAGACTATGTAGAGAGATGGAGGCAGTACTTCACAGGGGATAGATTTGAGGGTTTGTTGTCTTCTTTTAAAAATGTGTCCTTTATTGAAAGGAGCCCTTTAAGTCTGTGTCCCCCGAGAACCTGAATCTCACTTGGAGATCAGTACAAACATAGATGTGCAATCACACAGGAAATCTTGTCAAAGGAAATGTTCAAGTTATGGTATGTTTGCAAAGATATCAGTGACATTTATTTTTAGTCATGCCATCTCTCTTCTTGCTTTACAATGAACCTATACAGCAGACATAAGAGAAAGGGTCCAGGGCTAATCTTCCAGGCTCCTGTGTGGCACTGACTAAGAAGAGAAAGAAAAGGAGTGGGCTGGGGTGGGGTTGAAAGGGCACAATAGAAATGGAGGGATGAGAGGAAGAAGAAGGACCCAGAAAGAGATTGGAAGAAGGTTTCCCAAGGAAGTTATCTTTTCCATGTTTCAGCACACCTTAAACTTAATTGAGGTAAGCAAGCTAAAATATTCTTATGTCTGGCAAAAATTGTCAGGATAATAATGAAAAAAAAAAAAAAAGAAACTTGAAACCCAGATCAAAGTACTAAGAATATATTGAAGTCAAGAGAATTGCAATTTAAAAAGTAATGTTTTCACCAGTGAACTAAAAATGTCCTTTTAGAAACAAAAGAATTCAGACAGGCAAGAGCTTAGTGTCGTGTTGTTTTCTGGCAGATGTGAATAAGCTTCTTTTCATCCCAGACCAGGTACTAACTATAGAACAGAGTAACAAATATACAGACGTACACCTTGGAGAAGCAGTGAGCTCATTGGATGACCTACAGGAGTAAGTATGGATGGTCGTGACAGGAGTGTGGATGGCTGACAGGCAGCTCTCATCACTGAGAAGTCCAGCCCAGCCTGGGTGCTGACTCCAAAGCTGCAGCCCTGCAGCTCCCTGCACACTTACAGAGGGTTCTACACTCAACAGGACAGACTGTCTCCTACAGGCCATCCTGTTACTCAAGTGTCGCCCATAGCAGGTGCTTACTCTTTGCATAATCTTGGTGAACCCTGATTTCCAGGACATGTGAGGTTCATTTACTCCGTGAGTCTCATGAGCCTCCCTTGCAGAAGAAGCAGAAGAAAATTACTACACAGCACTCCACCCCTTCATCTGGCTCTTCCTTCCTTTCTGCTTCCTTCTTTGGCATTATTTCCTGAGTCTTGCAGGGAGTGATGGAGATGTCCGTATATGGCTAAGCATTAAGCAATTTCGATGGCAGCATTTTGCCAGATTATTCCACTTTCTTTGGCCATGTGACCATGTGGTTTGGAATACAGATTCTTTATTTCTACCTCAATTAGCAACATTAACTCTCAAATCAGATGTCCATGTTGTAAATCTCTATATGTACATATATATGTATAGAGTACATGTGGGTTACAGAATATCCATTATACAAAGGATTAAAGAATCTGCAGCAATGTTTCTTGAGGTTTCAAAAATAGGCTTATAGAAATGCAAATAGATTGAATTTATAAGATAAAAACCTGAACCAGCTGCCAGGAAGAAGCCTCAACCACAGAGTCAGATGACTGTGGGCCACAGGATTGAGAGAGGAGCCCAACTGCAAAGATGAAAGGATATAACACAGTTGAGGCATGGGAGTAGGTGTACAGGTAACTGGAGGTCTAGACAGGTAGACAAGAGGATGGGCAGATAGCATTGGGTGGACCAAGTCAACATCAGGGAGCAAACTGACCTGGAGCCATGGGGATAGTAGAAAGTTCTCTCCCTGTCAATCTTTGATCACATGTCGGGTGTCAGATAACAGGTCTGTAGAAGTCCTCATTTTCTCAGTACTAGTGTCCACCTCCTTATGGGGTCCAGAAAAAAGAATTGCACCCTTCATCAGTCTGGTGTGTCTGATAAGTTTTTGGGCCTGGTTTCCATAATATGATTTTAATACACTCTACAATCTCAATTCACCTTAATAATTTGTAATAAAGTACCCTTTCTACTCCCAGGAATAAGTCATGCATTAGTCTGTGCTGTATGCAGATAGATAGCATTATTGGAGGCTCTGTCCAGGCATATAGTAATACTCAAAATGGAGGTAAAAGCTTCTTGTAAAATGGAGTCTCTTCGGGGGAGGCGCAGTTTGAAGATCACTGTTTGACACAGAGCGAGACAGCCTGATTTCAACACCAAATCCCTTGGTAACACCCATTCTTCTGTCTTCTAGTGCTTGATAGACACCTGATAGACTGTGTTATACCAGCTATTAGGTATATTTAGCTATCATCATCTGAGGGATGGGTAGTTATATTGCTTAATTTCTTTGCCTCCAAAGCACTCAGGCTGATTCCATCCACGCCCTTGTCCCACGGCCTCACAAGCCAGGCTGTGGCAGACTCTTTCTTTGCTTGTTAAAAGTATTTCCCAAATCAAACAGTTCAGAGATAGAACACTCTCTGATTATCACGGCTGCTTGTATCAGGCCCTGAAGTTCCCCATCTGCATGCTAAAACATGGATTTTTCTTTCTCTAATAAAGATGGGACCCGAAGGCTGTCTTCTGTCACCTCTACCTCATTCCCGTCCTGCTCCTTATCTGACTCTTCCCATTGCTTCCGAGCTTTTGGCTCTCAGTACAGGCTCTGCAGCACAGATCTTACCTGTACACACTTCCCGTTGCACCCTCAGCACTGTAAGAAACAGCAATCCGACACCCCCGTCTCACCCTCTCCTTCTCCACTTTTCTTTTGTCTTAATTTTTCCCATGGTCATGATGAGATAGCATGACCAAGGCAACTTATAAAATAAAGCATTTCATTGGGGGCTCTGTGGTGGTATTGTGTTCCCCAAAATATTGTGTACCTTAATAAACTTATCTGGGGTCAGAGAACAGAAAAGCCACTAGTTAGGCAGTGATAGCACACACCTTTAATCCTTGCATTCCAGAGACAGAAATCCATCTGGGATCTCTGAGTTCAAGGCCACATTGGAAACAGCCAGGCATGGTGACTCACTCCTTTAATCCCAGGAAGCCAGCCTTTAATCCTAGGGAGTGATGGTAGAAAGCAGAAAAGTATATAAGGCGTGAGAACCAGAAACTAGAGGCATTTGGCTGGTTAAGCTTTCAGGCTTTGAAGCAGCACAGTTCAGCTGAGATTCATTCTGGATGAGGACTCAGAGGCTTCCAGTCTGAGGAAACAGGACCAGCTGAGGAACTGGTGAGGTGAGATAGCTGTGGCTTGTTCTGTCTCTCTGACCTTCCAGTATTCACCCCAATAACTGGCCTCGGGTTTGATTTTATTAATAAGAACTTTTAATATTCCTGCTACAGGGCTCGCTTACAGTCTCAGAGGGTGACTCCATGATCATGATGGTGAAGAAGACGGCAGCAGGCAGGCATGGTGCTGGAGTAGTAGCTGAAAACTTACATCCTGATCCACAAGTTGGAAGGAGGGAGGGAGGAGGGAGGGAGGGGGAGAGAGAGAGAGAGAGCGAGAGCGAGAGAGAGAGAGGCAGAGAGAGAGAGAGAGAGAGAGAGAGAGAGAGAGAGAGAGAGAGAGAGAGGATAACTGGGCTTGGTATGGGCTTTTAATTACTCAAAGACCACCCTGAGTGGCACACCTCCTCCAACAAGGCCACACCTCCTCATCCTTTTCAAAACAGTTCTACCAACTAGGGACCAAGCATTCAAATATATGGGAGCCATTCTCAATCAAACCACCACAGCTTTCTAACTCAGAGGCTAACACAGAGGCTTGCTGTGGGATGTTCTGTATGGTAAATGTGTTGCTCTGATTGGTCAATAAATAAAATACTGATTGGCCCATGGCTAGGCAGGAAATATAGGCAGGACTAACAGAGAGGAGAAAAGAAAGAACAGGAAGGCAGAAGGAGTCACTGCCAGCCGCCGCCAGGACAAGCAGAATGTGAAGATGCCGGTAAGCCACAAGCCATATGGCAAGGTATAGATTTATGGAAATGGATTAATTTAAGCTATAAGAACAGTTAGCAAGAAGCCTGCCATGGCCAAACAGTTTGTAAGCAATATAAATCTCTGTGTTTACTTGGTTGGGTCTGAGCAGCTGTGGGACTGGCGGGTGACAAAGATTTGTCCTGACTGTGGGCAAGGCAGGAAAACTCTAGCTACAGAGGCTGGTAACCACATGTCCTTTACTCATTATAATTTCTCCATTACACTACTAGGTTCTTTCTGGAAAGGCACCTGAGCTTTGGTTGCTTGTCTTATTACCACAGGACAGGTTTTCATTCCAGGGAAGATCAACAAAGGCACAGGAGCAAGGAATTATGGGTTGAAATGTGATAATGTGATTTTTTTAAATAATGCAATTTTAAAAGAATATTTATGTTTTATTAACCTTGATTCTTCCTTTTCTAAAGATACTTCATTGTCTATCAATGGAGAAAAATTAATACATGTCCAAAATTTTCTTAAAATAGTCTGAGGCAGGGGTGGTAAAGTAAAAATAAAATTGACCTGGTCATAAAGTGGGTAAAAACACTTGAAGCCAAGCCTAGTGACCTGAGTTCAATTTTCAGGATCCACACAGTAGAAGAGAACCAATTCCCTCAGGTCGTCCTCTGACTTCCATACAGTCCCAATGGCATGTATATGTGATTATACAAATGCATTCACTGGCACACATGCATGTGCACACAAACACACAAATATGCACATGTGTGTGTGCGCACACACACACACACACACACACACACACACACACACACACACACCAGTAGTAAATAAATATAATAATGAAAGTTAAAATGACCCTTGAGATAATAAGAAAACCTTAAAGTTGTCATAAACTTCCTGTTCACATTTAAACATCCTGCACCTGCAACCAGGGGCTGGGCGTGTGTGAAAACAAGGACTTTGTGAGGATGTTCTGTGGAGGCAGCCAAGAGCGGGTCAGTGGATATTGAAAAGACTTTAGTGTATTTAGTACTTATTTACCTGGCACTTTCCACTTGCCTTGTGCTCAAAAGGCTGAGTGATGTTCCGGGTTCGTTCCCTCCAGGAGCCTTCATTGTAAACAAGCTTTCCAGGCAGTTGATGTTATTATTGTCGCACACGTCAACAACTCCGAATGGCTCGTTTATATTTCTCTGCAGTGATACCCAGGAAGCCCTATTAGGCTGCAGCTAAGTGACATTTTTCTCACCGTTTCTTCTTCCCACTCATATAATTGGCATGTTGTATTTTGTTCTGTATCATCCTTTTGTATTTTGCAGCAAAAATGTCCACATTTCTCATCCAGCCACCCCAAGGTGGTTCTTGTGTACCGATGACAAGGATCACTTTCTCTAATGAGAGGAGCCGCTTCCTGGCTCCTTCTGGGTCTGTGCCCATGGAGTGGCCCAGATTGTTTGACAGCAGAGACTTCAAAGTTGATTGCTAGGATGATTTAGAAAACTAAATAAGAATTGGACGGACTGAGAACAAATCTTTTCTTATGAAGTTAGTAACGGCTTTTACCTGTTAGAAATGCACAAATAGACTATCTGTTTTCACAGAGAGCTTGCGGAGTATAATGAAGTTTAAGAAATAGCTATAGAATTAAATTATTTCCAAATCAATTTCAAAACTCGCCTTTTTGGAATTCAGAACCTTTATCATAGGAGCATTGAATTTCCAAGCTGCAAGATTCTGAGTGATAGGATCTAATTCGTTTCGGTGTCTCCATCAATCCAACAGTGAATCCATCAAGCAGATTTCCCCCTTGTGACAGTGTAAAGGAAGCAATGATGATGGAGACAAAGCTCAGGAAGGTAGGCAGAGAGACCACAATAAGCTGTGTGCCTACGGGAGCCGTGCAGACCCTACGAAGGGAGCGGCCTTAACGGGAGGACTTCATTTCAAAGGTGGACATTTGACATTGGCTTTGAAAATTGCAGATTTGAAAACACAAAAATAACATGGGGGGGGAGTAAGCTGACAGTTAATGGTTAATGGGAAATACAGGATAGTCAGATATGGTATGGAGCTGAGTCGTGTCTTTGGGGACCTGGCACAAAAGAGTAGGTAGTAGGTAATGCGGAGACTGTTCAAAGTGCTGAGAACAGCGACTGGGGTGCTCAGGCCTAGGTGGGACACATATCAATCTGTCTCCCACATCAAAGTTCAAAAGACTGTAAGAGCCAGAAGATGGTCAGGAATGCTGTTTTTCGTACATGACAGGCCTATTGCACACGAGAACTCACAGGAACTGTGGTTATCTGCATAAGACCTGCAGAGGCAAGCCAGTTAAAAATTCCAGCAGAGATGGGAAAGGTGCTCACGAGGCCCCACCCCTAACTGAGACACTGTTGGCAATTAACAACTGCCAGGGGAGGGAGAATCATGGGATCTGGTGGGGGCTGGGCAGTGGTAGTTTACACATTTTCCCTCCCACACCCAAGTACATGTGGGCAGCACTAATTAGTTTGGTGGCTTAAAAAATAATATTAATAATAAAGATGATAATTAAAGTTTAAAAGAAGGCATGAACTAGGCAGCAAGATGTGTTTGAAAGGGCCCAGGGGGAGCTGGAAGAGGGGAGCAGAATAGTTGTGATCAAGAAACATTGCGTAGATGGATGAAATTTTCAAATAAACAAAGAATTGGTTTTAAAGGACCGAGGCCTTTAAGACAGAGTCCAAGGAGGGAAACCACCTTAGTGGCAGTGGCTCTGGGACAAGCTGAGCATGTCTTGCTCCTTCTTTCTCTGTGACTGGGGAGACACCACACTTGGCAAGCTGCTGAAGCAACTCCACTCGTTATGCTGACTGATGACATCTAAGGATTACCTGAGGCGCAGCCACTCCCAGGAGGAGCTGAAATGAAATTTGGAAGGATGCTTTGGAAATCCAGATATCAGATCAGTTCAGAGGGGCAAGTCAGGGCAACACTTCCAGTGTCTCTGGAAGTCACTGCTGTTCTGTGGTGCTCTGGTCCAGACAGGAAAGGCCAGATTGTTCGTGTTTGTCCAGCTACTGTAATCTTTCCTGCACTTCGCTTCTCAGCAGGATTTGTGCTCATTCTAGAACGTGTGCATATTTATGTGCTCTGCGTTTGAAGCTCCAGAACTAGGTAGATGCATTTAGAATTGCTGTACCTTCTTGCTGATGCAACCAATTAGCATGTAGTTACTTTATTTTAAAAAAGTATCATCGGGCAGTGGTGGCACATGTCTCTTTAATCCCAGCGCTCAGGGAGGCAGAGCCAGGCAGATCTCTGAGTTTGAGGCCAGCCTGGTCTACAGAGTGAGATCCAGGACAGGAACTAAAACTACATGGAGAAAGCCTGTCTCGAAAAACCAAAAAAATAAAAAAAAAAAAAACCTCTCCTTTTTAAATCTCAGATGCTCTATACAGCATCTCCACCAGAATATATAGAGGCACATCTACACACACACACACACACACACACACAGAGGCAGACAAAAGACACCCATGGGGCACCCTGAGTCCTCATGGTCTAGGCTGCCTGAAGGCATCCAAGGGCCACCAGGTACCCTGAGGCAGCAGGCAGGTGGGTGCCATTGTGATGAGCAAGTATGTGGTGGAGAAATGGGAGAAAAAGAGAGGTAGAATGGTCCATGTGCTGTGGAAAGAAACAGATCTGAAGAAGTGAGGGTGATGAGAAATGGGCTGATGTTGACAGCCTATGTGCCACCCAGGACAGGGTGACATCCAGGCCTGGGCTGCTGCCTAGGGCCATGTCTGAGTCTGTGGTCCTACCACAGCTGGCGTCTGTGTTGATGTCCATGACCCAAGTTGCCACCAAGGCCACAGAGATGCTGGGGGTCTGGTCTGCCATCTGTGACCATTTTAGTGTCCAAGGGCCATGCCACCACTGGGGACATGTTGATCTGAGTAGCCTGTGCTGCCTCTGGGGGACATGATGACATCTGGGCCCAAGCTGCTGCCAAGAACCATGTCTGGATCCATGGCCCTGGATCCAGCAGCCAGGGTCTATGTTGATGTCCATGGCTTCAGTAACCACTGAAGGCCATGCAGATGACCAGAGTCTGGTCAGACACCTGAGTTCATGATGGTGTCCATGGGCCACACTCTGCCATCAGGGCCATGCTCTTCTGAATGGCCTGTGCTGCCACTTGGAGCCATGATAACATCTGAGCATGGGCTGTGGCGTAGGGCCATGTTTGGGTCTGTTGTCGTATTGCAGCCAGGGTCTGGGTAGATATCCCTGTTCCTGATGCAGCTCAGATCTGGGATGATGTCCATGGCTCATGTTACCATGGGGGTGTCATGGGAACCATATGTGTTGCAACCTGAGGATCGGGCTGAGCTGGCCCTGGCCCTCACTGACCCTGAGAAAGCCGGCCCTGCCCTTTGCAGAACACTACAGCAGGAGAGCTGGCCCCACCCTCCATAGGAGAGCTGCCTCCCCTAGTCATGAGAGATGGCCCCACACCTCACCATGGGCAGCTAGTCCCAATGACATGGGTCTAGGAAAGCTGGCCCTGACCCTCACCTGAGGGGGCAGTCTCAGTGGCCCAAACAGACTTGTATACTTTTAAGATCTATTTTTAAATAATAATTACTTAAATTAGATATATTAATTATTAATTAAATAATCATTTTAAATGTGTCTCATGCCTACCATTTGTTTTTTCTTTTTAAATAGAAGGTACCTGTGCCTCTCTCCAGGGATGTTTCTCACAGTTGCTAGAACACCTTGGTCCTGCCCACTCCAGGAATCCTGGCTACCGTCTTCACTGCCTTATACCTGCACTTTTTTTTTCTGTCGAAGGACTCATTGTCTAGCTTTTCGGCAGACAAACTTCTTGTCCACTTCTCTACACTTGAGGCCCCTGAGATCAGGTCTATTTCTGTTTGCCTGACACCTGGTCATGCTAATAAAACCATCACTGCTCTCTAACTTTCTGTGTACTTTCAGGGGTGCTGAGGATGGAACCAAGCACCCCAACATGCTAAACAAGTGCTCTGCCAGTGACTGGCATCTCCAGCCCTCCAGTTTTTTTGTCTCATTAATATTTTATAAAATTTATTTTATAATGGATAAGGAAATATAAGATATGAAGAAAGCCTAGGCTGTATGTGTGTGTGTGTGTGTGTGTGTGTGCCAGAGAGAGAGAGAGAGAGAGAGAGAGAGAGAGAGAGAGAGAGAGAGAGAGAGAGAGAGAGAGAGAGAGAGAGAGAGAGAGAGAGAGAGAGATTCTATAAAACTCTTGCATTTGGAATACTTTTTGCTGGTTTCCTTCTTAAGGCCCAAAGCCTTGGCTTCTCTTGAAGCACAAGCTTAGGAGCTTCATACACCATTTCATGAGAGGTGAGGTAAGTGCTGGGTACCCACCAGCAAGCAAGAAAGAATGAAAATGATCACTGGTAAGTGAACTACAGAGCTGGGGAATTGGTTAGCAATTCCTGACTCCCAGAAACAGTTCAGTCTCGACAAGGAAGAAATAACAAATGTTTATCTTTACATTTTAAACATTTTCCCCAACTCCACATCTGAGGACCATCAGCCGCATCTATGTTGGCAAAGCTGCAGATTTACCTCATTTATTCAAGAGTGCTGAGATTTGCATAGTTTCACAACCTGTTAGCGTCTTTTCATTAATAATCCTGAGCTGCTGATGTTTTACTGCAGAGGTGGAAAAGCACTAAGTGGCGATTTGTTCCTTTAATTTTCCTGTACAAACAAAGTCAGGGAACAAAGAAAAATGCATAGTAACCATAAAATGTCATTATTATTTTTTCCATAATAGTAGTACAATTCTCCATTAGTAGAACTTCCTAGTGATAATGGCACATTAACGCAAGCGGATCTGTCAGTGGGAAAGATGGATTTCTATAATGCTCTATGAGTTAGTTTGCATGTGGCTAACTGTCGCCCATCACTGCCAAACAGAGTGATGTCAAAGTAGTCAATTCTATACCCATCTCCCTGGCCTTCTGACTATGCACTAGCTGTGATTAGATTTATTGATAGATACTGGAACTGGAACCTTACAGCTCCTGTACTAAGATTTCAGGACTTCCTTCTGTATATGGTATCAGTGACTACTGCTCAAAATTTCTTTAACAAGAAAATAAAAACTTCTTTGTCACTAGAAAGTATAGTGTAAAAATGTTCCCCTTTGGGGATGCTAATTATATGTGAAGAACCAGCCTGCCTCCATCTTAGGCTTAAAAGCCATCTTATAGTAGAAACAAAAGCGGGTTTATTCCTGTTTATGATTAAACCTCTGTTTCTCAAGGGTTGGACTATGCACCATCTTTTACCTTAACTACAAATGGTTCTGTACTGCCTGTTATAGGAATGACAATAATGTCTTTGTTTCAAAAAGTTTATAACCATCTTGCAACCCCACCTCAGTTTCAAAAGTGTTGTTATGGTTACCTTGTTTTGACTATTTGTTGTTATGACCACCTTGTCTTTTTTTCAGGAAGTCGTTATGACTAACTTGTTATGCTCATGTTCTACTCCTCTAACCTCACCCGTTTGCCATCCAAATCCCCCATTGGGATACCCCTTACCCCTGACCTACAAATGCCTCATCTTCCTTTCATCCAATGCTGACCTCTTGAACCCCGCCTTGGGGGCGGGCAGCGGGTGTACACAAATAAAAAGCTTGCTTTAATAATTGATTGCTTTAATGAATTTGGCCATGATGATTTGGGTGTGTGGTCTTTGTCCTCCCATCTTTAGCATTAACAGTACAAAGTTAAATTTGCCATATAGTTCCCCTGATGAAATAAGGTGTCCCTTTTAGGAGGAGGCACAGTCTGGATCACAGGTTAGCTTAACCCTCCACAATGGTAGTAGGAGAGAATTTGTGAAAGGATGTAGGGAAGTTTTATGCATCTCTTTCAATTAACCACTGAAATATAGCTTTGACTTCAGTTAGGAATCTTGGGTCCAACCACAGCTGTAATTTGCAACATGTATGGCTGTCACAGTTGGAAATTGAGTACTATTTACAGATCTTATTTATTTAATGTGTGTATTTGCCTGTATGTATGTATGTGCCCACATATGTGCCTAGTGCCCCTGAGACCAGAAGAGGGATGCTGCGGGACTGGTGTTACAGAAGATTATGAGCCACCGTGTAGGTGCTGGGAACGGAATCTGGGTTTCTGCAAATATAGTCAGTGCTCTTTACTGCTGAGACCTCTTGTCACCTCTAAGGAAATTGATTGTTTTTAAAATCACATTACTGTTGTTTCAAATATTTTGAATATTTGATCTCAGCAAGAGTCTAGAGTTATTATATCTATCTCATTTAATTCAGAGTCACACGTGTGTTATTCTGAGTTTGGGTTTGTGCTGTCTGACTATTGTTGATTTCCTTGGGCACCCCATTGTCCAGTTTTGTCTCTTTGCTTTTAAAACCTCCTGAGAAGCACCTGCAGACCTTGCTGGTCTCCTGGGTGTCAGCATGTTAAAAGAGGGCAAGTGCTGTGCAAAAAGGTAAATGGAGGAAGAAGTCAGGGTTCTGTTAATAAAGTCCTCCAGCTTCGCTATTCTGCCCTTGGCAAAACAGCGATGTTCCCTTATGAATAAACTAATGGACAATTTAAAAATCAATGTCAGGGCAATGCTAGTGAGCTCAGCTCCTGACAGAATCCTTTTCAGGTTGCCAGGCAACCATCATCCAGACCCCAGATCTGTGTGTGTGTGTGTGTGTGTGTGTGTGTGTGTGTGTGTGTGTGTAGGAAGCCTCTTTGTCCTAGGAAAATTCACCTAGAACTTTTCAACAAAGCCCAATTAACTGATGGGGGAGTGAAGTTAGATCATTCTGAGCTGTGGTTTGCAAACAAGCATAGAACCCATGAGTGTCACAAGAGGACCAGGCAAGGAAACCCTTTTCTAAGCATCTCTTTTTCTTCTACAAAACAAAAGAATGAAGGTGAAGAGAAGACAACTCTTTCTGGTGGTCTCCTCAGATCATTTGCTGCCCACCCGGGTAAACATTTTCCTCTATGACTTGCTAGGCGTTTGATGTTCTGATCTGGCCACCTTCACCATAAGTTGAACAAAACACGAGATGGAGTGAAACTCCAGTGCAAATTTGTGCTGGGTAAGTTTTTAATGGATGAATGTTCGTGCCTTCTCTATGGAATGTGTACTATCTAATGGTTACTTTTCTACACCCAGGACTGGGAAATTGTCTGTAAAGGGCCAGCTAGTAAACAGCTTGGGTTTT